>NC_089822.1:129132762-129757762 GCF_035046505.1 Tiliqua scincoides | reverse complement strand
CATGGCAGGAAGTGACATCACTGTGATATCAGAGCTGGAAGTGATTTCATCAAACAGGAAGTGACATCACTGTTCTTACCTAGGAACTCAAACTTTAAATGACAAGAGAAAATATTCCAGCTCAGAAGCTTCTTCCAATCCCCCCCCCCCGCTACCATTGTACCATACCAGAAGTAAGCCCTTCTTACTGCCCATTGTGTTAGGTTGGGAGTATCATTTAATGTAGCTTTGTGATATTCTCCAAAAGGAAAGGTCCTTAAATCTTATTACTCACTCCCTGGAACCAGCCTGGGGTTCCAAGGGGACAAGAGGACAAGGATGTCAGCAGGTGAAACAGTGTTTGGGGACAAGGATGCCAGCAGGTGAAACAGTGTTTGGGTGGGCACAGGGCAATGTGGAAGTCAGGGCTCCTGAGTTTGCAAAATTAATGACATGATTCTGTGCTCTGAAAAGGTCTGGTGTCTATATTTAAAAAGCAATTATCAATTTCTACTGAATATCTTAATGCTTCTAGGAATAAATATGAAAGTTTAACAACCTGCATCTGTAAAACCACCACCAAGAAGTAGGAAGTTTTAAGCATATGCCAGAACTGTCAGCTGTCAACAATAAAGCAAAATTGGTGAAAGACCATGGCAGCGCTGCAATTCTCTGAAGATTGAACCAGATATACAAGCAAGGAGTGAGCCTTGTGGGCTTTGTAATCACTCAGCTGCCAGGACAGCCACCACCATTCCCATCATCAGTAACGCTCCCCATTTCACAAATTACCCTGAAGATTCCAAATGCTTCTCTGCCACATACACTGACTTTACTTCCAGTTAATTTCACATACAAACCTAAAGATAACCAAAATCATGGAACTGGAAGGGACATAAGAGGTCATCTAGTCCACCCCCCTGTCTGTAGCTTCTCAGACATATATTCAGTGCAGAAGAGATGACCAAGGCACTTGGAGAGATGTATCATATCTGTTTGACTACTTTTAATGGTGTGCATCAGAGAAGTGTGGGGCAGGGCCATGGATCATCCCCCTCATAGCTGGAAAGATAGGGATGCCCTACTGTTCTCCTCCCAGCTGCTAAAGGGAGCCAAACAGTGTGGTAGCTATATTGGGAGTGCTCGCTTGTCCTGGCCTCTCCAGACTCCCTTTTGCCTGGCTGAGCGCGTGGCACTCCAGGGCGCTTCTCCACTCCCCCTCTCGCCTGGCTGAGCATGTGGCAGCAGAGTGTGGGCACTGAAGCCTCTTCTGCCACCACCCATGGTCCCCACTCCAGGGCGCTTCTTGAATCCCCCTCTCGCCTGCCTAAGGTTAACCTTCGGCTGGCTGAACCCACCATGGAGTCCACCGAGGAGAGGAATTCGCAGGTAAGCTCAAATTTCCCCTTTCTCAAAATGGCTCCGCCTGGGTCACTTTGCCCTTTTTCAAAATGGTGCCACCCAGGTTTGCCCTTTTTCAAAATGGCGCTGCCAACTTCATTTTGCCCTTTTTCAAGATGGCGGCCGCCATCTTATCGCGACCCACCAGAAATTCAATCATGTCCCACCAAGTGGGTCGTGACCCACAGTTTGAGAACCTCTGCCATAGGGATTATCACAGTGGCTTACAGTTAATCAAAACAATAATAGTGATATCATGAATGGGAACAATACCAATCAAACATCAAGGCTGCAATTAAGTTTTCTTCTGTGACTATTATTATTATTATTATTATTATTATTATTATTATTATTATTAAACAGTATTTATATACCGCTTTTCAACTAAAAGTTCACAAAGCGGTTTACAGAGAAAAATCAAATAACTAAATGGCTCCCTGTCTCAAAAGGGCTCACAATCTAAAAAGATGCAAATGAATACCAGCAGACAGCCACTAGAACAGACAGTGCTGGGGTGAGGTGGGCCAGTTACTCTCCCCCTGCTAAAAATTGAGCACCCACTTGAAAAAGTGCCTCTTACCCAATTAGCAGGGGTATTGAAACACACACACACACACAGAGAGAGAGAGAGAGAGAGAGAGAGAAGATTTGTTGATGAGGGGAGCGTTGTGTTAAATAGGAGGGTAAATTTAAATCAAAATATACATAATCCAAACACGTGGGTCAGGTGCCAGTTGATTTAGGGCAGCAGAAAATGTTAGGCAGATTAAAGATTTTCTGAGAAACTCTGGAACAATCTCTTGGACTTGACTTTTGGCACAAGTCCCCAAAAGGTCAACCATCCCTGTTGCATTGCAAGATGCACTAGCAGCTACCAGGAGGAGAGTTCCACAGGCAGATAAGTAAAAAAAAAAGAGGATGGTAGTGGATGGGATGGCTTTTCAAGGAGTGAGGGAGACCAGGGGAAGGAAGAGGAAGGCTGCTGCCAAGATTATTGCAGCTGATTAATCAGCTTGTTAATCAGCTGATTAATCAGCTTATTAAGCAGCCACTTAATATGATTGTAAGGCCACACCTGGAGTATTGTGTCCAGTTCTGGTCGCCGCATCTCAAAAAAGACATAGTGGAAATGGAAAAGGTGCAAAAGAGAGCGACTAAGCTGATTACAGGGCTGGGGCACCTTCCTTATGAGGAAAGGCTACGGCATTTGGGCCTCTTCAGCCTAGAAAAGAGACGCCTGAGGGGGGACATGATTGAGACATACAAAATTATGCAGGGGATGGACAGAGTGGATAGGGAGATGCTCTTTACACTCTCACATAATACCAGAACCAGGGGACATCCACTAAAGTTGAGTGTTGGGCGGGTTAGGACAGACAAAAGAAAATATTTCTTTACTCAGCGTGTGGTCGGTCTGTGGAACTCCTTGCCATAGGATGTGGTGCTGGCGTCTAGCCTGGACGCCTTTAAAAGGGGATTGGACAAGTTTCTGGAGGAAAAATCCATTACGGGTTACAAGCCATGATGTGTATGCGCAACCTCCTGATTTTAGCAATGGGCTATGTCAGAATGCCAGATGCAAGGGAGGGCACCAGGATGAGGTCTCTTGTTATCTGGTGTGCTCCCTGGGGCATTTGGTGGGCCGCTGTGAGATACAGGAAGCTGAACTAGATGGGCCTATGGCCTGATCCAGTGGGGCTGTTCTTATGTTCTTATGTTCTTATTGCTGGGCTTTGTTTTGAACAGGGTCACAAACTTCAATCAAACATTTAATTGATCTAGCCAACTTTAATCAACTAGCTAAAGCTGCAATCCTACAAATGTTAAGTGCTATTGAACTCAACGGGACTCACTCCTCAGCAAACAAGCTGAGAAGCATGCTAAGTTGCTTTTGTTGATTTGCTGATGATGCTTGATTTTAACTGAGTGACAGCATATGTATAGAGAGTGGGCCAAAGATTAAGGACACACTTGTTTCTTTTTGGCAGCTATTTTGTTTGTGGTGTGTTGTTGAGAAATCAAAAAACAGAAAAGATTACAGCTGATCCTTATTTCAAAGAAAGAGTCTGAAAGTAAGCAGCATATGATCTCAACATTTCAAAAAAGTGCCCAGTATGGAAGTATGGAGATGGGAGGGAGGGAGGCATTCCAGGGCTGGGGAAGGGTGGGTGGCGGGGAGTGGGCCAGGATCCGATGGTTATGCCAGATCCTAACCCTGTTCCCGGGCTGCCCTGGCAATCCCAGGCTACTTGGATTTGTGCCACCTCTGGAGGTGGCATCGATCCGAGTAGTCCCATTGGGGCTGCTGCCGCTTTACCTGAATTAAGGGGAAGTGATTCCCCTTGGCCCAGGCTGAGCCACTAAGGACACAATCCTAACCCCTTCTGTTAGTGCTTTCCAGCACTGACATAAGGGCAATGCAGCTCTGAGGTAAGGAAACAAACATTCCTTTACTTTGAGGAGGCCTCCGCAAGTGACACCCAACTGCAGGATGCAGCACATGTCCCATTGGCACTGCTATGCCAGTGCTGGAAAGCACTGACATAAGGGGTTAGGATTGCGCCCTAAGTGCCCAAACCTTGAACTGGATACAGCGCAGGCCCACTGGCCTGCCTGTTCCAGCACAAGTTAGGATTGCACTGCACATCTCTTCGTTGACTGTCAGCGGGGTTCACATGATCTTCCAAGCAGAAACATTCCTTTTACATGGAGCTGGTTTGGACAAACTGACTTCCATCATATTGAGGACAGCATGAATGCACCTCCCTGTCCTCCTGGCCTGCCAGCCCATCCTCTACCACTGCTGTAAAGTGATATTAAAGTGCTGTAGAATGCCATAAAGTGATATTGACACACAACCTGTGCATATACATGTAGGCCACATGGGTGTGGTTGATTTCTTGGGGGAAAGATCTGCGCAAGGCCAACAAAGGCAGGATCAAGGAGCCCGTAGGTGGGGCGTGACAGGCACATATGGGTGGCCTTCCATGCAATGCTAGCAGTTTGGTCCAAATCGACCCATAGAAAACTAGCTGTCAGGTGCAAGAGTTCTAGTGTAACATTTCCCCCTGACATATCAATATTGTCATGAGCAGGAATCTAAAGCAGAGTATTCAGTCACGTGAGCCTCTCCCTTGCAATCTAGGGACACATTCTTACTGCCTTCAAGAACACTAGGTCAATGGGTTGGTTCACATATTGAGCCTTCTCTTAACAGGATAGCTTGGAAGCCCTGTCCCCAGTCCCAGATGTGTAAAGGATCTCTAGCAATACTAATCAGTGTAGGATGGGGACTGCCTCCATCTTGCTCAGGCTGTGCATAAGTATATTCTTCTGCCTGTCTTACTGCCTTTCTCATCCTCAGGCACATGCCTTATGTGCTCTCTCTCTCTCTCTCTCTCTCTCTCTCTCTCTCTCTCTCTCTCTCTCTCTCTCCTGAAAAAGAGCAATCCCTCACTGTCCAAGGAGCCTCCCTCAGCCCCGGATGTTTCCCTTGTGGTCAGAGGCCCTGAAATAAGCTCCTCTAATGGGTGTGTGGGCTGTGGCTGCCGCTCACTCTGCCCGAAGCCCGACTTGCCTTTGCCAGCTGCCACTGGGCTCCAGACAGCTCAGCAGCAGAGGGGATCGGGGATGCCACAAGCATGTGGAACCTACCTCCCATCGCTTTTCCTGCTGGAGTCAGGACAGAAATACCAGGGAGGAGGGTGGTGAGGGGGAAGAGGAAGAATAACTTTGGCTCACAAAGGGTTTCCTGCAATAACACACAGCTGCGGACACTGTGGGAGTCAACAGGATTCCTGAAGAAGTTGAAAGGTGGCTGACCCACACCCTTGGGCCAGTGCTGAAGTTGTAAACAGAGAAATGCTGCAGCTCCAACTTGTCCTCTGACCCAGAAGTCTAGCTTGTGGCAGTCATTCAACATGGGCGCACAAACAGCACAGAGAAAGAGGCAAACAAGCACTTTCAGGGAGAACTGTGCAGATGCCCTCGCTCTCCTGTGTTTAGCCAGGCAGTGGCTAAGAGATGGAGGTGTGAATCAGGAAGCTCCTAGTTCGAATGTCACTTCTGCCAGGAACTCACTTGGTCCCCTTGGGCAAACCACTCCCTCTCAGTCTCAGTTGCATTGCCCACAACTGCAGTATGGGATAATCCTACTAGTTTGCTTTGCAGTGCTGTTGTAAGGATGACAAGAACATAATGTCTGTGAAGCACTTGAATATCTGAAAGTGGCATTTTAAAAGGTGATGATTATTATATCATCATCTTGTTTTATTATCATCATCCAACCCCACTCTCCACATATGGTACCTTACTGTCCCTTAAATTAGTCTGTTACTGGGAATATTTGTACTTTTTGAAAGGGAGACAATTCCCCATGAGATAACAACCCTGAGCTGTGGTAATGCTAGCTAAAAACAGCGTGGGTGTTATTGAGGGCCAAACCATGTGAATTTTTTCTTCTTGAAAACAGCAGGGTGGGGTGGACCTCATGGTCAGAACTGGGGCACACAGGGAGGGGGAAGTTCATTCTTTCCCTATGTTCTGTTTTGATGCTGAAAACCACCGCTCTGCTCATGAAGCAAAATTGCTGATTCAGGGGCAAATTCCCACTTTCATGGGCTCATTTTGGGGATAAAACAGCATATGGAGAAAGAATGCACTTCCCCTTTCCTGTACACCTCAGTTCTGATTGGGATCACCACCTGGCTAGGCTGCCTTAAGGAAAAAGGTTGAAAGCCTAGCTTGGCAGCACACATTGTAGTTTGGCCCTATGATAATGCAAAAGGGATACCTGTTACAATAAAGACCCCAGAGGTTTGACTGTGGCTTTCAAGCACGTGAATCAGCTGGACCTTTCACATTGCATGGGCACAGCCCATCCTGCTACACATTCTCTGCCCCAGGGGGGTCACGTAGGCAGCCCCAAGGTCAACCAGCAGGGTAGGGATAAAGCAGTTCACTCAGGCTTTGGGGGCCCAAGGCCAGGATCCTAGCCACAAGAACACAGTGCACAATTTGTTTGCTTGGTCCTGTATCCCTTTTTGCCTCTCCCATGGCATATCCGCAGATGGTTTGGCCAGAGTTGGCTCACATCTTCCTCCAAAACCTCTGGCTCAACTCCCTCTTTAATTAACAGACAGCGTACTGTTGCTTTTTTAAAAAGCGTGCCTTTTTTTAATATGCCTCTTATTCTCCCATGTAGACTCTGAAAATAAAAGTTGAGACCTAGACCGCTGATATGCCCTGAACGGCTTTCTCTTGGAATCAACACAACCTACAACCATATGCGCGAGGCAGGCCCCAGAACACAAACCTCCTTCGAAGTCACTGGAGGCCTTGTGTCCTCTCTTTTCTGTGCGACCACCCCAATGCTGAATGTGTGTAACCTGATCGCATTTCATGCAAGCACCAGGCATTGCAAAAATAGGCAGTAGGCTCTCTCTCTCTCTCTCTCTCTCTCTCTCTCTCTCTCACACACACACACACACACACACACGCACACACACACACACACACACACGCACACACAGAGTCAGACACAAACCATGTACACTTCATAAGCAGCCTGTCAGCCTCAACATGCATCAACGCCCATCACAGCCACTGTGCCCAACAGAGACATGTATTCTCATAGGCTGCTTCGCTTGCCCATCAGTAGCTTGAACTGGGCCTCTGATGTTCTGGAAGCTGGGCTTCAGAGCTTAGTGGTTTGCTCCCCTTCCCTGATTCCCTCTGACCTACTGTCTAATTAGCACCAAGGCCTGGGGCTAAAAATACCTTTGAGCACAGGGCTGGGCAGGCTCCGCTGTGTTCCTTTCTTGTTTTGCTGGCAGTGTGGTCACCACGGGGAGTGGGTGAGACCCACCCAGCCTCCCCATGCCAACCTGGCACATTGCAAACTTAGGCCACAAGGCTGCACCACCAACGCTATTTCTGTTCCTTTGCATTGGCACTTCTCGCTCGCTTTTCGCCTGGGATATTCATGGGGTTCCAGCCTGCAACCTCAGTTCTCAGAAAGGACACTAATGGAGGCCTTTGTAGAATGCGCAAAGCACCCAGCAGCAGAAACTGCATCAATCCATCCATCCATTTATAAAATACCATCAATGTACATGCAGCTTTACAGAGAATGAGAGGATAGGTCTAATGCCCCGAAGTGCTTACAGTTTAGAAGCATCAGAGGAAAGGTATTAAAATGAAAACATGGGCAAGCAGGGGAATAATATGTTTGTTTCAGTTACATGTGCTTAAATTTAGTTGCCATAGGGAAAGAGCACTTGGGTGTTGTGCCAATGGTGCCATGGAAAAGGTGAGTTTTAAGAAGGGAAGGGATACTGCTCCACTCTGGTAATAGAATTAAAGACTCCATGCAGAAAAGAATTAATCCATTTCTCCACATAAAGAAGAAGGCAAACCACTCACAGCTGAAGGATAAGACACATGCCAAATTTTCGCTTAAATAAATGCGGCTTGCTTTCAAATGAAGGTCCGGCAAAGCATTAAATAATGCTTTGCCGGATCAAAGTGAGGGTCCATTTAGTCCATCGGTCTGTTTCAACAGCAGCAAGTCAAATGCCTCCAAGTGTTCACAAGCACTGTATAAAGATGGTGTGCATCACCTCAAAGGTATATTGCCTCTGTACACGGAGGTTCCATTTTGCTGTTTAAGCAAATCTGGTCGGTCACAGATGAATTTCTTTCTTTCTTTCTTTCTTTCTTTCTTTCTTTCTTTCTTTCTTTCTTTCTTTCTTTCTTTCTTTCTTTCTTTCTTTCTTTCTTTCTTTACTTTCCTATCTATGTCAGAGCTGATTAGCATAATCAAACCAATGTGACCTGGTCCACATCCTGGTTCAGTCATCAACGTATACAGTGACCTACGGAAAGTCATTATCCTCTTAGCCTCAACTCCCCCGTGTACTATAGATACAATAATGACCTACCTTACAGGGTTGTTGTAAGGATTTCTGAAATACTACATGTGATGTGCTTTGGGCATTCAGGAAACTTGCTACGTAGATATTGTTCTTGTTACCCAACCATTTTACCCAACCATTTCCTCTTCCTATGAAGCCTGCTCCTTTAAACCCTAGGACTCTCCTAATTGCCTCTGCCAGCAACTCACTTCCAGGGCAAGGAAGCTGTGTGGCAATCAGGATGTGTTTGGAATGGGTGTGTCTGTTTTTGGGGGGGAGAGAGCTTCTTTTTTGGTGGAACAGCCAGGGCAGTCCCTTCTCTGCACCGGGCCTGCCATTGCTCTGTGGCCCAGGCTTGGTTTAGATGAATCATCATTTTCAGTGAACACACAAACCATAATTAGCTTTGGAATATAAATATGGAAAGTTCGGCGAATGTTACTGACCAATATAGCTCCCTGGCTCATTATCTGCACCCAGGCTGCTCTGCACAGCTATTTTCTGAACAAAGGGCCTCACTTTCCAGTTATTTAAATAAAGCTCATGGAGATTTATGGGACATAAAGGCTGAGAAGCAGAGGCTGAGAAGAGATGGAGGCTGGCGAGGAGATCCTGGACTATTTAGCAAAGCTGTTCTGGAGCCAAAATCTCCCCCTCAAAGAAGAACTTTGAACACTTCACAGGAACTATCCTGGCTCTTCCATGAAGTGAGGAATGGATGGAATAGGAGAACAAACACATGGTCATCTCAGCAAGCTTGAGCAAACTCTAGGCCCCAGAACCATAAGGACGTGAAGAAGCTACATTGGAAGGTCATTCCACTATACAAAGTTTTTCTAAAATCAAATGCTAACCCCCTGCTAACTGGGCAAGAGGAACTTTTTCAAGTGGTGCTCCTCTTGTATTTAGCAGGGGGGAAGTAACTGTTCCTTTTCACCCTTGCACAAGATTTTTTCTGTTGACTGTTTTCTGCTCTTCTGCATCTTAGACTGTGAGCCCTTTTAAGAACATAAGAACAGCCCCACTGGATCTGGCCATAGGCCCATCTAGTCCAGCTTCCTGTATCTCACAGGATACATGGACTTTTGGGACAGGGAGTCATTTAGTTATTTGATTTTTTTTGTAAACCGCTTTGTGAACTTTTTTGTTGAAAAGAAGTATATAAATACTATTGTTGTTGCTGATGATGATGATGCTCCAGTTGTTCTTCAAGTTTGTAAAAACAGAAGAAGGACCAAGTGTCTTCTTATTCCAGCACCCAGTTTCTAGCAGTGGTCAGCCAGATGCCTTCAAGAAGCCAACAAGAAAAGCGTGAAGATGACAACCATGGTTTGTCTTCAGCCCCCTGAACATGGAGGCATCTGACTAATAGTGATTGATAAACACTAGCATCCCCCCTCCCACTAAACTAGTGGGCATCACTACATCCCATGGCAACAAATTACATAAGCAAATATGTACAATTGTGGCTGCAATCCTATGCACACTTTCCTGGGAGTAAGCTCCACGGAACACAGTGGGAGTTATTTCTGAGTAGACATATATAGGATTGTGCTGTCATTAAAGAACTTTGCCCTGAATCTGGTGCCTATCCGTTTCTCTGTCCACTTTCTCTTCACCATTCATCATTTCATTAGCCTCTATCATGTCACCCCTTAGCCCTCTTTTTTCCCCTAAACTGAAAAGGCTCAAGCACTGTAGCACCTCCTTCTACGGAAGGTGCTGCCATCCGGTGATCATGATCCCATGATTGCTTCTGTCTGCACCACTTCCAGCAAAAGGGCAGGTAGCCATTCCTCTCACAACTGTGCAAGTCCCCTGAACTAGAGATTCATTGAAGCCTGGATCCAGAGTTTTCCAGTGGTTCTTGGGGGTGGGGGCTGGCTTTTAATAAATGGAGCTAAGTAGATCACAGGCAACTTTTTAATTCAACACAGCATGCTGTATTTTCTATTTTACCACTTGCATTCTATTGGTTCTATTTGTTTTTCTACTGGTTTTCCTGGAATCTATCTCAGTACTTCTTGCCGGAGGAGGAAGTTCCCTCTATGGCAGGGGTGCTCACTTTTTTGGCACGAGAGCTACTTTGAAACCCTGCAAAGCCCGGAGATCTATCAGAGATTTTTTACAATGTTCGCACCATCATAACATATAACATTTATGTGTACAATGTATGTTGGTGTACCTTGCATAACCGCATGAGCCAATATTGCACAACACAACATAATTAACTATAAACATTTTTTGTAATTACTTGAGTTTACTTTGATGACTTGCACTGAAGTGAATCAGCCAAGGATGCATAGTCCGGACAGTAGCTGCTGACAGCCAGCCTCAAGCACACTTCCAAATGTTCATCAGTCATGGTGGAACGGTACTTGGACTTAACGATCTTCATGTCGGAAAAGGCTGACTCACATAAATAAGTGGAGCCCTTCCTGCCTCAGGTGCTCTTATATCCCTGAGGGCCCTATTGCCTTCAAGTGGCTGCAGCTGTGCAGCACACTCTGCTGGACGCCCAGGCCTTACCCTTAAAGGGGCCACTGCTGACACCACATCTACCTCCTCACCAGATCTTCCTCGATTCCAATACAAGTGGGGGGGGGGAGCAGATCTCCATACATACCAGTGCAAAAACAGGGGAAAGGTAAGTCAGCCCCAGTAGAGTCAATGGGGCTCACTCCCAGGGATGTGTGGACTGGAGAGAAGCCTGGCAGCGGCTCCTCTCCAGGTCTACTCACGAGTCAGCCCCAGTAGAGTCAACGGGGCTCACTCCCAGGGATGCGTGGATGGGAGAGAAGCCTGCGATCGACTCATTTTGCCTCGCGATCAACTGGTAGATCGCGATCGACGTATTGAGCACCCCTACTCTATGGAGACACAGAGAGTTGCCAGAGAAGGTGCAGCTTTTTTACCTGGGCTTCACTGATGTGTGTGTCCTGATTAAACCAGGTGGCAGGATGATATCCTATTCCCTGGGAACTATGAGCTATGCAATTTGGGGAGAGTGGATAACTCACTGGTAGTGTGAATGACTTACACACATAATATCCTTGATTCAGTCCCTAGTCAAAAGACTCTCAGATGGCCAAGCTGGAAAGACATTTCTCTGAGGCTCTAGAGCAGGGGTCCCCAAACCCTGGCACTGGGGACACGCGGCCCTCAAGGACTCCCAATCTGGCCCTCAGGGAGCCCCCAGTCTCCAATGAGCATCTGGCCCTCGGGAGACTTGCTGGAGCCTGTGCTGGCCTGATGCAACTGCTCTCAGCGTGATGAGAGCAGCTCTCAGCTGGCCTGATACAACTGCTCTCTGATGGCCAACTATTTGACCTCTCATGAGCTGTGGGATGAGGGCTCCCTCCACTACTTGCTGTTTCACATCTGTGATGCAGCATTGGCAGCAAAGGAAAGGCTGGCCTTGCTTTGTGCAAGGCCTTTTATAGGCCTTGAGCTATCGCAAGACCTTCATTCATTCATATAAGTGCCATCTCTAATAGATTCATTTATGTAAATACATTCAAATTTGAAACCTAAATAATAATAATAATAATAATAATAATAATAATAATAATAATAATAATAATAATAATAATAATAGTAAAGTAATTCTTTTTTTCCCTGTCCCCTGACAGTGTCAGAGAGATGATGTGGCCCTCCTGCCAAAAAGTTTGAACACCCCTGCTCTAGAGCATGCTGCCTGCTGCGGTCAGTCTTAACCCGGCTGGGTCAATGGTCTGATTCAGCATAAGGCAGCACTATCAGATATTTATATACTTTGTGTGGTATATATTGCTGCTCAGCTAACCATATGACAATTTACTTTCTTGCAAGCCTTTTTCATTCTCTCTAAGGCAGTAATTCCCAAACGTTTTATCACTGGGATCCACCTAAAAAAAAGTTTCACTTTACCACCTGCTCAAGCCTCTGTGGCTATAATGGTGATTGGGCAGCAGTATGCCCAGTAGCATAGCTACAGGGGGGCACAGCACTAAGTTTTGCAGGGTGCCTCAACACACTGTGTAAGCTACCCCTCCCCCTCACCATTGGAGCCATTCCCTGCAGTGAGAGCAAAGCAGAGGAGATGCCTCCACTTTGCTGTCACCGCTGGGAATGGCTTCAATGCCAAGGAGGAAGGGAGGCTTACGCAGCACGTTAAGGCACCCTGCAAAACTTAGTGCTGTGCCCCCCTGTAGCTATCTACTCTCCCAAAGTAGCAGGTTGTTTAACCCTTGATGCATATAGCCTAATCTACCCTGTCAGTTTCGCAAACCACCAAAAATTGGATCATGACCCACTGATGGAACCACAGTATGAGTACCTCTAAAGGTGCCCTAAGGGATAGGGTACAAAAACTACTGGATAGGAAGATAGTATAGGGCACCTTCGAAGAAGAAAATTCCAGGAAAAATTCTCTCTCTCTCTCTCTCTCTCTCTCTCTCTCTCTCTCATTTTGTGTGTGTGTGTGTGTGTGTGTGTGTGTGTGTGTGTGTGTGAGAGAGAGAGAGAGAGAGAGAGAGAGAGAGAGAGAGAGAGAGAGAATTGTGCACATACCTCCTTGGGTCTCAACTAGTGATGCATACTGAAGTGTGACTTGATTGGCAGATTGGCTAGTGGTCATTCAAGCACTGAGATTGACCCATGTACCACTAGCTGCTGATCACTGGTATAAATCCAGCCTGAAACCCTTTACTTTGGAAGGACAGGGATATGCCCATACAGTGGTATCTATGAGCTAACCATCCTGTTACAACAGGGCTAATGTTATTGCTTGCATGGAGAAGTGGGGGTGGGTGGGTTAGACTTTGAAGAATAAGAATTGGTTCTTCGGCTTTCAGGGGGCGCACAGGGGAGCATAAGTGAGATCATATACCGGCCAGGGCAATCTCTGTTCCCCCCAAAAGGTTCCAAGCCACACTCCTTCAGCCCCATCCCAGCTCTGACCGCATGCTGAGAATGGTTCCCTAATTGCAGGCTCCAATGTGAGGCGGCCAGGCCAGGCTGCCGAAAGCCACATGAGAAGGCGACACTAGGGTAAGAGGAGGCTCCAGGCCTGGCTCAGAGCCCCCACCCCACCCCCATTGCAGACGTCATGTGGCAGTGATTGAGCTGTGGTTGCGAGACCTCATCAAAGCTCTGGTCCTTGCATACAGCAAGCGGGAAATTAGGAGGGGGGAGAGTCAAGGAGCTTGCCGTAAAGGGTTAAAGGGCTCCAGCCTTCATTCTTAGCCATTGACAGATTATCTGCTAGTACCACTCTTTGTAAAAGGCATTTTTTCAAGAGTTCCACATATGCTAATCATCTGCACTTGAATTCTCTCTCTCCTCATCCCTTGCTGCATACCCAAAGGAGAGAACTCCCCACCCCCATACAAGTAACCAGATTGTTTTAAAAGAGCCAAGAGCCAGTCCCATTGCAGGATTTGCACAGGAGCTCTGGGGTACACAGCCCACATTTGAACTGAAATGCTATGGTCCATCACTTGGGCCCCAGTATATACGTGCTACAGAAAAGGTGGTATTTATTCAAACTGCTGTGTCCTGCCTTTCTGTCCCAAAACATGAGACTCCCATAAGAGCCCCGCTGGATCAGGCCAAAGGCCCACCTAGTCCAGCTTCCTGAATCTCGCAGTGGCCCACCAAATGCTTCGGGGAACACACTAGACAACAGATAAAACCTGTGTCCTGGTGCCCTCCCCTTCATCTGGCAGTCAGAGGCAGCCTGCCTCTAAAACCAAGAGTTTGCACATACCCACCCCAAGGCAGCTAACAATCAGAGTTTAAAAAAAAAAATCAGGGTAAATGAAATTAACACAAGAGTAGCAGCAGAGCAGACAACATGACAGAGTCCTTCAGTGGTAGAATGGATTCCGACTACAGCTGGGAGACCTGGTTTTGACTTCTCTTTTATGTTGAGAGTTCCCTGCAAACTGCTGGCAAAGGACTGATAAAACATTTCTCCCTGCAGTGCTAGTTTTGTATTTGCAGAGAGACCTTTGAGGGGAGGGGGTGAAGGAGCATTTGAAGCTTGCCCATCTGAAGTGGTACAGTCCCATCTACTAGTAATTCCCACTTCTTTCTCCTGCATCTGTAGATCAGACCTCAGAGTCAGCTTGGGGAGGCGGAACAGCTGCTTCAAAATGCCTTTTGTGATTGGCTAGGTGTCATGGGACAGCCTCCCACCTACTATATAAAAGCCTGATGGGCAGGTTCTGGTCTTTGGTTTGAAAATGCCAAATGCTGGCTCCCCATTGGCTGGTTTATCCAGTGTAAATGAAGTCTGGCCTGTTGACTATTAATTCAGGCTTCATGCAGGCGTTGGTAACATCACAGGGTTTTGTTTTGTTTTTAAATAGCATCGTATAGTACTGCCTCTGACAGGACTCTTAAAAAAACAAGGCCTGCAACAGGATTCTGGGTTGTACTTAAGGGGCAAATGCAGTTATTTCACCATGCCTGACTACAATGCACTGTGAAGTTTGATTTAAACTTAAGGCTCAGCCACACAGTAATTATAAAGACTTGTCACTAGTTGGCAACCTTCAGTTTCGAAAGACTATGGTATCACGCTCTGAAAGGTGGTTCTGGAACAGCGTCTAGTGTGGCTGAAAAGGCCGATTCAGAAGTGACAATCCCTTCCACACTGGGAGCAAGTGCAGTCTGTCCCTGGTCTGTCTCCCTGGCTATGGGCCTTCCTTCTTTGCCTCTTTGCCTCAGACTGTTGGCCAAGTGTCTCTTCAAACTGGGAAAGGCCATGCTGCACAGCTTGCCTCCAAGCGGGCCACTCAGAGGCCAGGGTTTCCCACTTGTTGAGGTCCACTCCTAAGGCCTTCAGATCCCTCTTGCAGATGTCCTTGTATCACAGCTGTGGTCTACCTGTAGGGCGCTTTCCTTGCACGAGTTCTCCATAGAGGAGATCCTTTGGGATCCGGCCATCATCCATTCTCAGGACATGACCGAGCCAATGCAGGCGTCTCTGTTTCAGCAGTGCATACATGCTAGGGATTCCAGCACGTTCCAGGACTGTGTTTTTTGGAACTTTGTCCTGCCAGGTGATGCCGAGAATGCGTCAGAGGCAGCGCATGTGGAAAGCATTCAGTTTCCTCTCCTGTTGTGAGTGGAGAGCCCATGACTCGCTTCAGTACAGAAGTGTACTCAGGACGCAAGCTCTGTAGACCTGGATCTTGGTATGTTCCGTCAGCTTCTTGTTGGACCAGACTTGTCACACAGAAGGGGAATCTGTGTGTTCTCTCATTGAGGCAAAATGTGCAGCTTTTCCTCGACGCTTTCCCACGACTAGCATTCACACAGCTGCACATGCAAGAGGGTCAGCAGAGGTGAGAAGCAACAGTTCCCCCTTTGGAGAGAAAGCATGAAAAGTGGGTGTGCAGCCGGCTTATGGCATTTTCTCTTGGCACTTCTTTGCTCACCTGCCTATCATGCAGGCACAAACCATTTCTTGTCTACAGCCTTTTGTCCCACATGGAGTGCGTGCAAAGCTTAGATCTATGCAGCAAACATTCATTTTGCGCAAGAAGCCAAATCTCCAACTGAAATAACGAGACATTGCATACTTATTACAGCAGTAGTCCCAATTTGCACCAGCTGCTTTGAAGCAGTCTTGAATGTGCAGACATTGGCTCTCCTGTTCACACAGCTGAGCAAGTGCAATTGCTTCCTCTAGATGGCAGTAGGGCACCTAGAGCGCACATAAGGATTTTCAGCTCCTGAGCATATCATGTTTTACTTTTCTTTTTCAAGGGAACCAACTAGTGTTGAATCTAAAGCCAAGTTACTATTCACATTATCTCGTTCAGTGGTTCCCAAACTTTTTAGCGCCGGAACCCACTTTTTAAAACACTCTATTGCAGTGATTTTCAAACACTGTGCCGTGTGGCACATTAGCATGCCACAAATGGTGCACAGATGTGCTGTGGGAGTTTAGGATAGGGTCGTATATTACTAGGGCCATTGGAAGATGTGAGCCCCCTGCCAGCAGCTTGCTGTGCATTGTCAATTGTCAAAAAACTGATGGTGTGCCCTGAAAATTTTACTGCCTTGTTGGAGTGCCATGAGATGAAAAAGGTTGAACATTGCTGTTCTGTTGGAACCCACCTAGTTTTACAAGACTTGAAACAAATCTAGAAATAATTTTTCTTTGTTTTTATTTCTTTATTTACAAAAAAGATCCATTTCTTTTAATGAGGCAGCCCTAATGACTTTTAATGAATGCACTCGTTCCTTTCCCATTTCTACCCAGAAAAAAAAAAATCTTCTGTTTTTTTTTTTTATTCTTTATTAGGAGACATCAGCTGAGACACATTTATCTCTCTATATCAGTCATTTTCAACCACTGTGCTGTGTCACATTGGTGTGCCGTGAATGGTCTTCATGTGTGCCGCGGGAGTTTGGGGGAGGGTCATTTATTAGTAGGGCCATGGGGGATGTGAGCCCCCCACCAACAGCATGGTGCGCTTTGTCAATTGTCCAGAAACTGATAGTATGCCTTGTCAGTGTGCCGTGAGATGAAAAAGGTTGAAAATCACTGCTCTATATTTACACATGCTTGCAAACTGCAGGGACTCAGCTCCTTGTAAACAACAGAAGCTGAGCTATTTATAGGGCAATTAGCTCCTTCAGTTTGCAAGGTAATTGCTAATTGCTCTGCAAAGAATGCAATTCCTGCTGTTTGCAAAGTAGCTATGAGCTCTTTTGCAGGGCTATTAGCAGCGATTGTATCTTCAAACTCTAGGAGCTGAGCTGATTGCAAAGTAATTAGCAACTATCTGATTTTTGAATAGCATGAGGGTTTGACGAAATTAGTTATCTGATCTTGCCATCACCTGTGTTTATACTGGAAGCTCTGCTCAGCACTTCACGACCCACCAAAAATCAGGTCCTGACCCACCACTGGGTCCCGACACACGTAGTCTACTGTTATATTCGTGAACTACAGTTTACTAACGTGATGATCCCTGCTTTTTCCCCTGCCAGTCTCCCAATCCAGACTTTGCATCAAGAAGCACAGTGTTTTTTAAATGGGGTGTGGGTGAAATGCCAGCAGCGGGGCATAACATGTTTTGCCTCTGTTGTTGGTGATAGTGTTGTAAATGGTCAACCCTTAGGGTTTCTTAAAATGTAGATTGTAATCCCACTGAAGATGGCAGGAAGGAGGGAAGAGGTTCAAGATGAAATGCAACAAAGAGAGCAGGCAGATAAGGAAATAATAGGGGAAGTTGAATAGAAAATGTGTATATCTGGATAGCAGGAGACAGGTAGAAGTAACATAGTTAAGCACATAAGCTATGTGCTGGAGAAACCCTGGTTCACGTCTTAACTCTTCCATGAATTCACCATGAGTTCAGGCAGGTTGCTTGCACAATCTGTCTCAGTGTCAGCTCCCCTTGTGCAATATGGAGATAAGACTAAACATATAGACCTCGTCTTGAAGCCCAGGAACCAAGAGTTGAAGGAACACACATAGTAGTGCTGGTCAGGGGCAGCCCAAATTGATCCAACCCCCCCCTCCCCCAAGAACACTGAAATTCTGCCGCTGACACCCAAATTCCGTGGCCCATTTTCTAACTCTGTCAGTACATATGCCTTCTGAACTTGCACAAGAAGAGGGTGGGGAAGCCAGGTGGAATGGCCAGGCCAGCCAGTAGTGGTCAAGCGTGAGGTGCAGGGCATCCCCTTCAGCTTTCCTCTTCCCCCAGTCTGCTACTTGAGGTTCAGCTGGCTTCATGGCTGAGTTGGCCCTGGTGAGGTTTCATGAGCTCTTGCGGGGAAGGCTTCTTGCAGAGCAGCCCCACAATGTGTCACAGGTTGCATTGCGGCACAAGGAACATGCTGAATGGACAAGATACTGGCTGTAGCACACACATCATTTGGTGGACGGTAAAAAGGGATCAAAAAGACCGATAGAAAGTCTTGCACAACAGCAGGTGCAGCTGGAGGAACACCTCTAAATTTGGGGGTGGCTTTTCTCACGCAACAGATCCATCCATCAAGTTAGAAACAGCCTGGCTGCATGAGCAGAACAAGCTTTCCACTCACATAGGGGCACTTTTGGATCCAAGCAATGGCATGAGGAAAGTGCGATATGAATGCAAAGGAGCTCAGTGAGAGGGTCCTCCTACATGTAGGAAAGACTTAGGAGAAGGTTGGGATTCATAAAATTGACAGGACACCATTTGTCACAGCAGAGGTGTAATGGCTTAAAGGTGGCTTCAGTTTATTTCATGAACCGATGCTACTGAGAAGCAGGGCAGTGCCCTGAGCACACAGCCTCCCCACCACCACCACCACCAAGCAGCCCTTTTGTACCACTGAAGTGATTGATGACTGTCATCCCATCAAATGCTTGACACTCTTTACATCAAGAGCTGCCTGACCGCACTCCTGTCAGCCGAGGCATGCTTCTACTGTACACAATGAGCGAGCAAGCCAGGCTGAAGGGTTCCGCTAATACGAGAGCTGATGTCAGAAGGAGAGCAAAGCCTGCAATTATAAGCCGCATACTGACAGGCAGAGACTCCAGCTCGTGCCCTGCTCCAAGCGTGTTAATCCAGCAGTTAGCAACTTTCCTTTGCAGAGATCACTTCCTTGGCAGCACTCCACAGCTTCTGACAATGAACTGATTCTGTGAATGCTGGCCTGCCTGTCATCAACAGCTAGGCCTCTTCACAGGGAAGGGCTTCGTGCAGAAATGGGTATTGAGTGTGTGCAAAAGTCAGCAGCCTGAGAATCTCAATTTTCACATTTCCCCCTTTTTTTTAAAGCACATTTTTAGCTCTTCAGGTTGCAAAGATAGGCCTGAAAGTATGTGTGGTCATATTTGGTGAAAGAAACTGGGCACACTGGGCAAACCTTCCAATAATTGAAGCATTGAGCAGAGCATCAGTGTCTTGTTTAGTCCACTGCTCTTTCCCCTAGTAAGCAGAAGCAATTGTACTTCCATAGCCATCCTGTGTTGTGACTTGAAGGTCAGAATGCTCATTCAGCAAAGAGGGAATTTGCATGAGGCGTGAAACTGACTAGGGTCATGGCTAGTGGAAGAACAAACAGGGCTGAAACAAAGTCTGCCCTGGTATTTGCATCTTTGAATGTTAGCGTTGAATATTTTTGAGATGATCTCTGGAAATTTGAATATATGCTGTCAGAAAGGTGATCTCAGCAGGGAGATTTTTCTTCAGCCACTTCTCAGACCTGGCCTTGAGGCTTTCACTGGATGTTGTTGGAGCAAAACCGATAAGAGACAAAGAATGTGCATTTGGAAGCCAGTTTGTCATTAGGAGGCTCCCACATACAAAAATGTTTCTCACTCCGGATTAAAAGGGTACACGCTGTGTTCCAAAACCTGTCACTCCATGCATGATTAAAGTACATGAGGTTGTTTGCATTGGGTTGTTTTAATGTATGAGATATATGTTGATATGTGCTACAGCCCTGTGATATACACATGGTATTGGAGCAGTATGTGCTGTTGATGTGTATGTTGCACAGGCTGGTATGAGAATGCAATCTAGTAAATAATTTTAAAGGTTGTTGTTGGCATCCTTCAGTCTTGGAAGACTATGGTGTCACGCTCTGAATGGTGGTTTTGGAACAGAGTGTCCTCTCCAGTGCGTGAAGCCTGGGTAAAGTAGGTATGGAGGATAGGCTGTTACCCATGCAGCAAATCCCCGCTCTCCACGTCGCTGAAATGGTCCAATGGAAAGGCAGAGGCCAATACGGTTGGTTCCAGCGGCGTCGCAGGAGTTGCCAGAACGTGACTGTGTTCAGCCATGAACTGCCTCAGGGACTCTGGCTCTGGATTTTGCCTCGAGGTTGACTCCTGAAGCCTTTTCCATAACTGGATGTAGCCACAAGGCAGTGGAGGTTTGGGATCAGAGTTTTCCTTCTCTCAGATGAGCTGCCTTCCCAGGCTGACAAGTCCCATCTACCTGGTGGCTGTTTAGTCGCCTCTTACGACAAGTACAGCCAAACCGAGGGCCTATTCTTATCCCCAGCCGCCAGGGGTAAAGGTGCATATATTTTAAAGGTGCATATATTTAAACTGCATATACAAAAAATTAGATGTTTTCATCCACACTAGGAGAGGTATTGACACTGTTAGGGCACAATCGTAACCCCTTATGTCAGTGCTTTCCAGCACTGACTTAAGGGCAATGCAGCTCCGAGGTAAGGGAACAAACATTCCCTTACTTTGGGGAGGCCTCCGTGAGTGACACCCAACTGCAGGATGCAGCACATGTCCCGTTGGCATTGCTATGCCAGTGCTGGAAAGCACTGACATAACGGGTTAGGATTGTGCTCTTAGTCATACATGTGTGAGACGGATTGTCCTCTGTGTGTGTGTGTGTGTGTGTGTGTGTGTGTGTGTAAGGGAGAGAGAGAAAGTTACAGTATTTGTGCTCTGCACTATCTTCCTCAGCCCCCTCCCCCCACCAGCAGTGGGCTAGGGGAGGCGTTGTGACTGATACATCCAGGAACTGCATTTCTGTGGTTCCAACCAAAATTGCTGGAACCAAGTGGTGGAGCCCAATGGCGCTGCCCTGCCCACGGCCCAGTCTTCAGTGGTTACAGTTCCAGTACCAGGCATTTGCCTTCCCTTCCTCCTTCCAACACCCCTCTCTCTTCCATTTGGAGCAATAGGAGAGATCCCCTAGTCATAACAAGCTGCATTCTCTTCTCCATATGGAGGTATTACCTGTCTGCCCCCCTCCCCATTTAAAAACTAGAAAAGGAGCTGGGGCAAGCACCACTGGCACAGTACAGAAGGAAGCAACATATGCTATTAAAGCAGGAGGGAGTCACAGCAGGAGAGGGCTATTTGCCTCCGCGTCCTGCTTGTGGGCTTCCCAGAGGCATCTGGTTGCCTCTAGGACCACGGTCTTTCCAGATGTCTTCTCTAAATCAAGTGGTTTTGATGGGCCCTTGTGGATGATTGTCTGGTGTGCACATGCCTCTTCCTTGTTTATGCAATTTGACCCACAGGGGTGAGAATTTCTTTCTGGGCACTGCAGTGGTGAGGAGCCTCAGATGCACATAAAAGTTGTCTTGCCAGCGGTCTAGGCTGAAGGTCCATTCAGTCCAGCACTCTACTTCCACTGTTGCCCAAGCAGAGGTGTCAGGGGTCAGCTCATAAGTAGGGCAGGAAGGCAGTGGCCCTGTTTGTTCCCAGCATCTGATTTGCAGAGGTGTATCACGCAGGTATGTGTATCTCTTCACATACTGATGTGGAGCATAGCCAATGGCAGCTTCTCAGTACATATATTTCACAGCATATGTACGGGGTACAATAAATGAATGCATATGTGACAACTGATGTGTGACTTTATTTTTTTTCCTACACAGTAGGCAGGGATTAGGCCAAGGACCCGTGCCCACCAGAGAGACCACCCCTGAACCCTCAATACCAGTGATAGTGATAGCACCAGATGTGCTATCAGGGGGCAGCCAGATAGTGCCATGGGGGCCCAGTTCCACATGTTAAACTGTACCCGGTACATACATCCAACCATTAATAGCCTGTACATATGTACAGTTATTTGTATATTCCAGTCAATAAAGACAGGTTGTCTGTAAAGTGCACGCAGATTACACAGGCCCACATTTTTCTTCCTTAAACGTTACCGCAATTCCTGGGTATATTCAGGGTGCTGATTCCAAAAATGGCATCTGTTTTGCCCTATGACGTCTCATTTTGGAGATATAGTATAGCCTCATTAGTGAATGGTTCAAGCAGCTTCCTCATGAGGAAGCCTATACCATGGTTTCTTCATGAGGAAGCTGCTTGAACCATTCACTAATGAGGTTATACTATATCTCCAAAACTAGACATGATAGGGCAAAACAGATGCCGTTTTTGGAATCGGCACCCCAAATTCATATCAAACCACCATAAAGTTTGGGGAAAACTTTTCTGACCCTCAATTTTGTACGCCTGTGTCATTGATCTGTTAAAATGAACCCGGGTACAGGTCATGCCATTCACACAGAACTGTGGACAGCCTAATATGTAAATAGAGCTGTTCTGTATAGAAAAAGCAAAATGTTTGATATTTAACTCTTTCATGTGAAAATACTTCTAGGCTGAGCTGAAAATAAAGAGCTGGTGTTTTAGAGCAGTGGTCTTCAACATTTTTGTGCCACAACCCCAACAAACAAATAAACCAAAGTGTGAGACTGGGGAACCATTGGTGCTCTTGCCCCCCTCCCATCTGCCCACCCCATCACCACCCACTCTTTGCCCCTGTAGTCCTCCCAGCACTGTTCGCTGTAACCAAATATTAGAGAGAGCAGAAAAAGTTACCATGAACTTTGGCACTAGTGAAAGCTATGTTAGCACAGTTGCTAAAAACCTGAGCAGGACTGGGACACCATCTCCTGGTACCTGAAGGGATACACCAGATGCCTCCCCCTTTACCTGGTGGTGCTGTAGTCCAGTGGCCTTGAACCTTTTTCATTCCTGTAAGTTGCTGTGACCCCACAATTGAGGCTTCATGACCCCAAGGTTGAAGAACACTGTTTTAGAAAAAGTGTTCTGTGTAAGAAACCTTGATAACAGGATGAGAGCTCAGCTACGTGATCTGCAGACCCTTACGATGTTTCTGTGCTGGGCTCTAACACTTTAGATGGCAGGTGGGTGGGAAATCACATGCTTGCTCCCCCATATCAAGAACATTTCCTGTACTTACAAAACTGGTCTATGTTTCAGGAATGTTTGTTTGAATGAAGATGCATTCAAACACTTATTCCGTTTCCTACAATCTGAAGTGGTAGAGACCTGTAACAGTGTAAATTGCAACATCACTATATGGCTGGCAGCAGGGCTCAGCTTTAGATCCACATAGTCTACTCAGCACTGCAATCCTTGAATCCATCTTGGAAGAAGCATGAAGGGGAACGTACTTAAAGAAGAAATCAGTCATTGAGAACAAGCTACTGCTACTCGCCGCATTATAGTTATTTTTTATTCTGAGCATTATGAATTGGACAAGCTCATATTCCAGGCAGTTATGAATTTCAGGCTGCAATCCTAACCACACTTTCCTGAGAATAAGTCCCATTGAACAAAATAGGACTTACTTCTGAGTAGACCTGGTTAGGATTGTGCCCTCAGTTTCATTGTAACGCCTTAAAATAAGAGTGGTATATTAGTCCAATTTTTTTTCTATTGTTTCAACACATACTGTACTTATGTGTGTTGTAGGTAATTGTGATTATGGAACTAGGGAGTGACATTCATTATGAATGAAATAATCCTGTCAAGATAAGTATGATTATGACAACAAAAATATAGTGCTCTATGTGCCGTCGTTGCTTTCTTCCCCGTGCCACGGCACACTCAAAGTTCCCCCCAGATGCTGGAATGAGCCTTGGATTCGCTGGCCAGGGAGAGAGAGCACCGTGTGCTGAACACATCTCAGGAAATACAGGAGTGTCTCTGTCTGAGTGTGCATTGTTTGCCTCCAGTGTTGGTCTACTTGCACAGTTATAAATAAAGCATAAATATCATAAGTCTCCTCCAAAGGAAGTCAAATCTAAGTAGTACCGCCCTGTGGAACTTCTCACTGCCCAGGGAGTGTACAACCCTGGTGTTAGCAGTGGGATTGTGTTTCCTTAGCGAGCTGTTCCAGCACTTCCAGTCTCCATGGTTCAAACAGGCTGGAAACTTCAGGCCATGCTGATCACTATGCACAGGGTCCACTGGTTGGCACAGCTGTCATTTGCACCTTTGTCTCCTCCTTCTGTCCTCCACACTTCCTCTCAAGTCAGAGAGGACAGAGGCATCAAGAGCTCAACTTGCCACCCCTTCCCATCCGTGAACACACATGCACATAGACATGCACACAAATGTGGCCAGGTAGCAAAATTAATTGATGACCAAAGACCTACCAGGAGGCAGAAAAAAATTCAAATGTGGAAGGGAAGTAGATCAGCCGTATACCACCCAAAGAGGAGGATGGAAGGGCTGCCTCCCAGCACTGTCTACCCCATATTTGTTCTCGGTCTGGTAACTTTTCCTTCCCTCTCAAGTTATCTCTTCCCTTGCACTGAAGCCAGGGGAAACGGTTTTTTTCTGGAGCCATGGCCCCTGGGTGAGTGGGGAAGACCAGCAGCCTGGGCCACAAGCCATTTGGGAGCACAGTGGAGAACTTCCAAGCAAGCCAGGCTCTGCACCCCTTGCCTTTGTAACAATTTCCGATTGGGCTGCCTGAATAAATCTAAAGAGAGAAGCCACTTCCTGGAACATTTTCTACATCCGAAACCACAGGAGAGAGCCCCGTCGCCAGCGGGGAGGGGAGAGTGATCAAAGCCAGATGGTAGCTTGGGCAGGGAGACGGCAGGAAGGGGGACACACGCATACGACAATTGTACACACACGCTCCCAAACACACATGAAAGGCAGGCGCTAAGACTTGACATATGTAGAAAATTGCTTGTGCATAGGCATCCCTGACAGAAACGTCAACCAAGATAGATGCACACGTTATCAGAGGCAGACTGAACCAACACAGACAGAGAACACTGCGTACATTCATGGAATCAGTGGGATCAGGAAAGGACATGGCTCTTGCACTTGACCTTGTAACCTCACCTTTTTTAAAAATCATACTTCATTCTGTGCAACTACCTCTTTTTTTGCGGCCACATCCTTTCTGTAAAGAAACAGATATGAAATAATCTTATATATTAAGCAAATTGGCTTCTGAGTGCGTACAGAGTTACTTTCTCCTCAACGTTGAGCATTCACAGCCAATCCGCCACATCCTTAAAATGAGGGCTTTTTTGTGGGCTAGACGGCAAGCCCCAGCATGGGCTCAAATTTGCCTAAAAGTTATACTCTTTCATCTAATCATAGGTATGCATAAGTTCACTGCAGCTGCTCAATGGTGCTAGAAATATACTTTGCATGTGTTCAGAGGAACTCTTCTCTTTATTATTGTTTCCATCTTCCTGGAATTCAGAAGAGACTGAGTTTAGGTGAACCTTGGCTTACATTAGGCTCCATGTTCCACATAAATACATATCACAGCATACACAATCTAACTCACTTCCGCTTACTTAAAATACACACAAGCCACAACCATGTACAATATATCCGACCCACTCAGGGCCTTTGAGAGGAATTTTATCAGGGGGTACAAAGTTTCTTTGGGGCCCCTTCCCAAAGAGTAAACAAAGTGGGAGGGCAGCAACGGAGTGGTGGTGGTGGAATAAATATAAATAAATAAAAGAGGATATGAAAGTGCATTTGTTTGTGCTATAATGCAGATGAGAACGAATTAACATTACAGATAAGGAGAAATAATTTGCATTGTTTCTTCTCATCATGGTGTTAATTTTAGTGGAGGGCTCCCCTCCACATATATCTTCTTTTGGTTAAATGGAAAGCACGCAGGGAGCAAGGAGAAGGTTTGGGAGGTGATTTGGCTATACTGAGCTCTCAGGAACCTGTAAGGGTCCCCTCCTCTGGCTCCAGGGCCCCCTTTTGGACCCTGTGCATGGGTACAAATTACCCCCTTTACTCCCCTCTGCTCAGCCCTGGACCCACTTACACATTACCACCATCCAAGCTTCGATTGAAATGCATTTAGCAAGGAAAAATATAAGAACATTGGATGAATGAGAAATTTAAATTTATTGGTAAGGTGTTAGTGGATTTAAACTGCACAAAATGTCAAATATAATGATATATTATTCCTGGGCAGTGGAATTGTGCAAACATTTAATCTAGACTGGGATCTTCACTAAATAGGGAAGGGTTGTAGCTCAATGGTAGAGTACAGAGAAGGTTCCAGGTTCAATCTGACATCTCCAGGTAGGACAGAGAAATTTCCAGAAATCCTGGAGAGCTGCTGCAAGTCGGTGTTGATCGTACTGATCTAGATGGACCAAGTGGTCTGATTCAGCAAGGCAGCTTCTTATATTACCCTCGCGCCCCCAAATAAGCGCACAAAACCAAGGCTTTGGAGATATGGGCCACTTTATTAGGACTTTACATATAATCAGAAACTTGCAACAAGGCCCTAACTCTGAAACCCAGAGTGTGCAGGATCTAACTGGGGAAAACGGCTCTAGTCTGCCTCACCCTGATAATCTGGAGAATCAATGGGTATACCCCTGACTCAAGGCTCCAACCCGTCAAAGACCGGCTAAGCCTGTCCTTGCCAACACAAAGGGTCAAAGTAGTGTGATCACTCCAGCTCACCCTGGTCAAGGCAAAGGTAGCCTTTGTAGTATCGGACCTGGACAATTTCCTGGCTGTGCCACCTCAAGATGTATAGCAAGCACAGCACCTTCCTACCCCCAGCACACTTCCTGCCTAAAATGACCATTTAACAAGCTACTTATTAAAAAAACCCTGCTAGCCACAACAGTCTGGGGTAGGCAAAAAAACAAACAAACAAACAAACCCGCTAAAGGCCAATCAAGCCAAGGGCAAAAACTTCCTTCCTAGCTCCAAATTGACCAGCTAGTCTCCAGACTGCAAAATGGGCAGGTGGGTGGTCCAGGCTCAACTGCTAGCTGGGTGGGGTGAGCACTCTAAAACAGGCATGCTCACCCACCCACCGGGCCGATGATTGCCCAGATGTTGGCCCAGCAGCCTCATTCCTGCATGCCGGGGTTGGGGGTGGGGCAAAGGGTGGTGGCGCACAAAGCAGCATGTCACCATCATTCGTACCCAATATTAAATTATGTTTAGGCTGATACCTCTTCTCAGATTATACACTCTGTATGAACTACTCAAGAGGAATAACATTATAAGCATAAGTAGAGGTGTTTGTTTCTGGCGAGTGAGATAGGATTACAGCTCAACAGCCCAATCCTATGGGCTGGTAGTGATGTACAGTACAGTGGATCCAAAATGCCTGCCACTGTATCTTGTGCAGCCAGGGAAGCTGCCAAAGGTCTTCTTGGTGTAAGGGAACATCGGATCCCTTACCCTGTGCAGAGCCCCAGCAACCCCATCTGATGTTCTTAGATCTGGGCCAGAGTTGGTGCAGAACCAAGGAGACCCATGGCAGGCTCCATGGCTCCAGAGGGGGGATAGGACTCTCTCACTGTCCCCGCCTCCCTTCCTGGGTCCAATCCACCTGCTTGCCCTCCCTTCCTCCATCCAGTTCCTCCCCCTCCCCACCTTCTCCCAATCATCCCACCACCTGCCCCCCCCCCCCAAGCAATGGGGATACTTACTGCCAGGCACTCATCATTCGCATCCTGCCAGTGTGGAGGCCCAGCACTTACTTGCACAGGCCTCTCTGCCAGCGCTGTGCATTCCCTGCTCCTGGCAAAGTGCCCTATGGCACTTTCACAACAGCCATTGTCTGGCCAGTGCACTGGCTGCCAGCACAGCCCCAGCATAGGATCGGACTGTAAGTCTTACTGAACACAATGGACTTACTTCTGAGTAACATAAATAACACTATGTTCAAACACTCTAATCAGACACTTAAGCAGATGATTCCAGAGACAATCAGATGTCACATCTGATAGGCATCAAAGATGTGGGAGAGGCAAAACACATGCTCATTGATCTTGTTGATTTTATCTGTTTCTGTTTTACTGTGTTATTTTTGTTTTTAGATCTGTTTTGTTTTGTATGGCATAATTTAGTTTCCTCTCCCCCCCCCCATCTTGTAATACACTTTGAGCATTCCCACTGGGATAGGAAAGGTGGAATATAAATATTTTAAATAAAATAAATACCTACATAAGTACACATTTTAATTTATGGTGTGCCAAGATCAGAACATTGGGGGGAAATGGTGAAAACAATTAAGGATATTCCTGGATGTGGCTTTCTGATAAACTCACTAATAATTTGCTTGGACTACATAAAGGATGCTTTTAACAGAAGGAACAGGGAACAGTTTTAGGCCTTCCTGCAATAGTTGGACTTGAGGCAGATAATAGATGAAAGACTGTGGTGATATTAGAGCAGTGATTTTCAACATTTTTCATCTCATGGCACACTGACAAGCTACTAAAATTATCAAGGCACAGTTTTTGACAATTGACAAGGCACATGATGCTGTTGGTGGGGGGCTCATATCCCCCAATGGTCCTATTAATAAAGGACCCTCCACCAAACTCCCACTGCACACCCGGGGACCATTTGCGGCACACCAGTGGTTGAAAATGGCTGTATTAGAGGAAGACTGTATTAGAGGAAGATTGGATACATGGAATACTCTCTTTATGGTGGAACTGACATGTGCAGTTACATTCAGAGGTGGAGAAGTGGAAGAAGGGCCCGATCCTATCCAAGTTTCCAGCTTCAGTGCAGCCTCAATGCAGCCCCGAGGTATGGGAACAAATGTTTTGTTCAATACAAAACAAATAACATGCTTTGTTATGGTACTGAAGGGGGCATATGGAAATCAACCAATATGCTATTTACAGATAATTCTACCGTGTTTCCCCGAAAAGAAGACCTATCCCTACAATAAGACCTAGTGTGTTTTTTGAGAATTGCTGAAATATAAAATCTACCACAAAAATAAGAACTAGTTGTGATCAAGGCCAGAACAGGGAGGGGGGCGGAATGGGGTCCTCAAGCAGGGGGTGGGTGGGTGGAAAATGTGACCAGGAACGCTGCAGTCCAAGCCCACCACCTAGAAAGTGCCTGCTGTGCTGCCTTGGGCAGAGGACGCTGAGGAGGAGTTGAGGCGGGAAGCAGCAAGCGAGGCAACCAGCCTACCAGTCTCTGAGGCTCTCCACACTTTCCAGGGAATGTCCCATTAACTATAAAGGGACTGACTTCTGAGTAGGCAGGCAGGCAGGCATCCTCCTGGGCGCTGAGGGGACACCCTCTCCACACTTTCCAGGGAGTAAGTCCCATTAACTGAGTAGACAAGCAGGCAGGCATCCTCTTGGGTGCTGAGGGGATATTTTTGTACGGTATATTTTTGTACATGAATGACTGTGGATTGTTGTACATTAAAAAAAAATAAGACCTACCCCAAAAATAAGACCTAGTGTGTTTTTCTGAGCCAAAAAAAAAAAATATAAGACAGTGTCTTATTTTCAGGAAAACACGGTATATATGGAGCAACATTCCCTTCTTGTACCACTCTGTTCTGGGACCAGAGCTAATTCTATTTTTCCCAGTTCCAGCTCTTCTTGGCCCTTACACTGAGTGATGAAACTGATTACAGCTCAAACAGCTTCTGGTCTGGTGGCCAGTTTCATTTGCCTGCATGTACACCTGCAGACATGCATGCACAAACAAAACACATGCACACACCAAAATTCTCCCAACCCCTGCTAGCATCTTTCTCTTGCATCACAACTCCTATTATAAAGGGATATACAGAAGCATAGAACAGGTGGTACTGTCTTATAGACCTTCATTAAAGGCCCAAGGGCCCAATCCTATTCAGTTTCCCAGGGCCAATGCAGATGCAATTCAGCCCTGAGGTAAGGGAACAAACCAGTGATTTTCAATCTTTTTAAATCTCATGGCACACTGACAAGGCACTAAAATTGTCAAGGCACACCATCGGGTTTTTGGCAATTGACAAGGCACACCATGGTGCAGGTGAGGGGCTCACATCCCCCATTGGCCCAAATAATAAATGACCTTCCCCAAAATTCCACTGGCACAGCTGTGGACCACTCACGGCACACCAATGTGCCACAGCACAGTAGTTGAAAATGGCTGGAACAAACACTCCCTTACCTTGAGGAAACCTCTGAGACTGGGTCCCCACAGCAGAATGGAGGGCAAGCCCTGCACATACCTGTTGGAATGATTGCATATGTGCTGAAAAGTTGGACAGGATTGTTTCCTAAGTTGGTAAAAGGCATCCATGCCTATTGAAGACCTGTTTTGCCCCAGAGCTTGTCCCTGGTGATATACAGGGGAAGAAAAGTGTGATGTGATGTGATTGCATTCAGCTTCCCCTCCCCCAAATGCAGAAGCCAATGAACTGGAGCACAGTCAGGGTTACGCAGAATGTGATGACATGCAGCTCATGTTCCTTTACCAAAAAGATGCACAAAGGGAGATGTTAGTTGGTGGTAGCCATGCCTCCTTTGTAGTGTCTCCTTGGGCCGTAGGAAAGCATAACGTATTTTCAAGCTGGATTTATGTAGCCAAGTAAATCTCGGAGGGGAAGAACCAGTTGGCTGCTCACTTTTCTTCATGAATTACCATTTGGTTCAGTTGCCCCTAGAGCTCATCTCTCATGGGATTTCCTGGGGTGAGGTCACAACTTAGTGGGAAACATGTACTTTGGTTTGGGAAGGTCTGCCGTTCAATCCCTGGCACTTCTAGGAAGGAGCCCTGCCCCAAATCCTGGAGAGCTGCTGCCAATCAGCCTAGAGGTACTGATAACACAGGCCTACAAAATTAAGGCTCAGAAAAGTTCTTCCCAAACTTTATGGTGTTTTGATATGAATTTGGAGTGGTGATTCCAAAAATGGCATCCATTTTGCCCTATCATGTCTAGTTTTGGAGATATAGTATAGCCTCATTAGTGAATGGTTCAAGCAGCTTCCTCACGAGGAAGCTGCTCAAACCATTCACTAAAGAGGCTATGCTGTGTCTCCAAAACTAGACGTGATAGGGCAAAATGGATGCCATTTTTGAAATCAGCACCCCACATATACCCAGGAATTGGAGTAACGTTTAAGAAAGCAAAATGTGTGTTGGCCTGTGTGATCGCACCCTCCGTTCCCATGGATTCTTATCCGTTGGAACAAGCGTGTGACTTACCTCTTGCAGTTTGTGGTCTTTCATGGCTATCCATGGCATCCATGGTACTTCTGAAGCTATTTGTGGGTACCATTCTGAAGGTCTTTGCAGCCATTCCAAAGCTTCCTGTGGCCATTTTGAAGCTATTTGCTGCATCCACAGCCATCCTCAAGCTATAGCACTAATTGTAGTACTGAACTAGACAGATTCAATATTAGGCATCCCTTCTTCTTTGCAGCTACAAGTTAGCAGCAAGCAACTTTGAGGAACTGCAGAGGGCCTTTTCCCAACCCAGGGTAGTCCCCTCTAACCTGAGGTGAGAGGACAGAGACCTTGTCAATCAAACCACACAGGTTTGACCTCGGCACCTCTTTTTTCATCACTTATTTCCATGCTGCAAAAGTTGCACCTGAATCCTTTCTATACATCAGGTTGCTTATAAAGGCACAAGAGTACAGGCAATAAAAAAATAAAAAATTAAATTAAAACGTTGGCTCTATTTGCTCCAAACAAGTCCATAATTCTTGGTAGTGATCTTTGGCATATCTGAAATAAAGTGCAAAGCTTCAGCAAGGCCCTGGTGTGAGAAATTCCCAGCTCAGCAACCCTTAGTCCAGGCCTGGTTTCCACCCCGACATGAGCCAAATGTTCCATTCTGAGGGCAACTTGATGATGGCTGATGGCCCCTTGGTTCTCTCCCCAAGTCCCCTACCTAATCTTTCTGGCTTTGGGTAGGAATTTCTCCCATTGCTTAGAAGTGACACAACCCCAAGTCTGTGGTGGAATTGACATTAGATCATCTATACTTCCTAGAGAAACCTCAGCTTCTTTGCTCTGGGCACCATCCCAGGCCAAGATAAGCCTTATGTGGCTTGGTGTTAACCCGTTGCTGTCAGGAATCAAGCCCATCGAGATTCTTGCACTGGCAACTTGAAAGTTAGCAGGTCAAGATTTAAGCTATGTTAACCTGCAAGGAGGGTAGCTACACCAGCCAAAGAAGCCTCCTTGCCCCAATAGGCCAGAGCAAGTTCCACTCTGACACTTCTTCTAAAGGCTTTAGTTCTGGTTTCCTTACTGCTTTAAACAATTTGTCTTCGCTGATTGGACTTTTCCCTAGATGTTCATTTATAAAGCTCATGAAATGTTCTAGGGCAGGGATTCTCAAATGGGGGTAGCCAGACTCCTTGGGACATGAGAACCAAATGATAGATCTCTGAACAATTTAAAAAAATTGTTAGATTAGATCAGCAACTGTCAACCTTTTTCATCTCACAGCACACTAAAATTGTCAAGGCACGCCACCAGTTTTTTGACAAGGCACACTGCACTGCTGGTGGGGACTCACATCCGCCAATAGCCCTACTAATAAATGACCCTCTCCCAAACTCTCATGGCATACCTGCGGACCATTCATGGCACACCAGTTGAAAATAACTTGATTAGATTATTAACTATCACCATTATCAATATGAATTGAGCTGTTCCTAGCTATCTATATGTAAAGTAAAACCAAGCTATTGACATCTTTGGAAGCTCTACTGGTACCTAATAGGACTGGTGATGATGATGATTCCGACAGTCTGGCAAAGGGGGTATAGGCATATATTGGGCAGTCCATTGGGGTCTGTAATAGTAAAAAGGTTAGGAAACCCTATCTGAGGGGCTGTACGTAGATTAAAAAACAATTATGCAGGCCATGCTTGCAGGCCAGCGGTGTAGCTAAGAGATCTGTCACCTGAAGGCACAAAATGTTTCAACACCGCCTGGAGGCCAGATGCCCAGAATACCCCCTGGGGGCCGGGAAGTGGTCTGGAAGAAGGCCTCCAGGAGCCCTTCTAAGGCATTCTGAGGCATGGGGAGGCTGTGCGTGGTCTCCCCACACCTCAGAACTCCTCCTGGACACCTTGGGATCCGCCATCAGATTGGCACCCCTTCAAGATGCGGTACCCAGGGCAATGAACCTCCCTGCCCACCCTTAGCTCTGCCACTGTGGCAGGCACAATCACAACGATAAGAAAAAAGATGGGTCCAAAAGAGGAGAACATACCAGATGCCAAAACATTCAAATTACATAATGGCTCCATTGATTGACCACTGAAGAGACAATTGGGGAGGAGGAAGCCAAATGGCAGCTGGTCCCAGGGGAGTAGCTGGAGTGGGCTGTGCTGTCTTTGCTCTCCCTCTGGTGAAATGGCTTTCCCTCTGCAGCCTGGTGAAATGGCTACTAACAGAGGAATCAAGTTGCTGTTAAAAACACAAGAGCAGCCAGAGGTGCTTTTAATGGCCACCCTAAATGCCTATGACTATTTCCAACCAAATTCCCTGGGGTTGGTCTTTGAGCCATCTTAAGTCAGTGGCTGAGACAAAAGATGCAAAGAGTATTCCTTGCTGCCATTGGCTTTCTCTAGCCTCTCCTTCCTAGTTTGATCCTTATGTTAGAAATTCGATTGTAAGCTTCTTGGGTGCAGTGGTGTGTGTTCTATCATGTGGTCCTGTAAATTGCTGGGTGAAGCACTCACGAGGCTTTATACCTTAATAATAATGACTAATAAGTTAAACCCTGTTATTCTGTATCTGTCCATCACACCCTAGCATGACCCAAAAGCAGAATCCAGGGTGGGGCTATGTAAAGAGATGCAAGCTTGACTCTTACTAATTGAGGTCACTGCAAAAGCAGGCCAAGAGGCCATTTAGCTTCCACCCATAATTGTCTCTGGTTGCACCATTTTCTCCCATATAAATGCCATTATGTTGTATGGGGAAAAGTAGGTTGCTGCACTTGGGAGTGGTGTAAACTCAGTGTTGTAGACAAAATTGGCCTTCCAGTCAAGACACTGGGTGAGTCTGTAGCAGCACCTCTGAGAGGGGGTGCAGGGGATACATTGTACCTGGGTCCAGGGTCAAGAAACCAAAGGGAGCCAACAAAAGGGGGCTGGGAGCCGAAGTGAGCCAAAAATGGGGGCCCAGGAGCCAAATTTACATTTGAAAGGAGAAGAGAAGGGACCCCCAAAAACTTTATACCCCCTGATAAAATGCCTCTTAGTGCCTCTGGCCTGTAGGAGTGCAGAAATGCACTACCTCTAAGGAACATACTATAACCACCTGGGCATGGGCTACCTGACATGGCATCTTTGTCTGTATACAGCTTTCTTTCCTGGTCTTGGTCAGTGAGAACTTTTGCTGGATCCACTGCCTCATGGCCAGTGTTCATGGCTCTGTCTGATGTTTCTGTAGTGGCCCATCAGCTGTGGAACCAGCTGTCCCGTCCACAGCAGTGTGACAGATCCAGGAGGCTGTCAGCAGTGTGCCTATACAAGCAATGTTTGCTCTCCTGGTTAGAATTTGTTCCTTTTCCAAATGTATTTTATCGACGTGATATTTCATTTTCAACCCCTGGTTCCATGTTTTGAGAATCCTGCTTGAAACGCAAGTCAGAAATTCTCGACATGAAACAAGGAAGACATAAACAAATCATCACTTCCAAGTTGGGAGCCTGCAGCTTTCAAGCACAGGACACACATTTCCCCTTGCACAATGATGGACATTCTGCCACTGCTAATAAGAATATAAAGCCAGCAAAGTGTGGCAATTGTTGTCCAATGTAACATACATGAAAACAAGAATATTTTGCACTCTAGATGGCAGCAAAGGCTTATTTTCTGTGAGCCCATTCCCCAATTCTGAACAGACACCATTGGAATTCTTTTTACTCCTTGATCATTTACATGGCATCCTCTGTCCATGGACTACGTTGCCATCCTGATTGCATTTACCTTCACAACAGTCCGGAGGCTCACTATTATTCCCATTTTGCAGGTGGGAAACGGGGGCTGAGAGATAGTGATTTGCTGACCGCACAAGTGTCCCAAATTCAAGTTTCTATTAACCAGACCGCATGCTAGATATTTAAGCCATGTGGCCTGATTCTATTCATGACCACTCAGAAGTAAGACCACCTTTCTCCCAAGTAAGTTGCAGAGCTCTGCGGCCAAAGAGCTCTTTCCATGTGTATTCCCAATGACACCTGTACTATCTTTAGTCCCTAGGTAATGGAGCAATGGTTTGCACTATGTTATTGGTCTAACCAGCAAAACTTTGCTCCAACCAGCTGAAGAGTGGAATAACATGCAGGACGGAAGGTTTAACTATGTGTGAGGGCAGCAAAGCTCTGTCTCAGAAAGCAAGTTGTGTGGGATGATGCCAAGGTAATACTTAGCTTCAGAATACTGGGGGCTCTGGGGCAAAGCCCTGCACTGGGCCCCCAGGGTAACCCCACTCACCCCTGGGTGGTACATTGGTTGCTGCCACTAGTACCAAGGATTCAGAGGCCAGGTGATCCCGCAGCCAGTGCCCCACCAGCCAACTCCTGACTCAACCCCTTTTCAAGGGGAAAGGGTTAGGGGAGGTACTGCAGTTTTCCCCTATCCATGGTTTTCCTCAATCCTCTCCCCCTGCTGCTTTCCCCCTAGCTGGACTTATTTTTTTACTGGGAGAAAAGTGGTGGGGGGTGAAGGAGGTGCAGGGAGAAAGCTTGTTGAAAAGCAGTAGATAAGGACCCACAATAAAATTAAGCCAGCTGGTGAGAGATGGGTCTAGCATCCCCTCCTGCTCACCACTCCTCCAGCTGGAATCGCCTACCCTGACACTTAACAGCACTTTGGCACAATCTGAGTTCTAAGAGCGACTTCTCTAAGATGGCAGCAACTGCCATCTCTTGCAAAAGTCAACACACTCCACACACTCTATGTTAGGCTGTGCCACTGGCCCACCGCATTCCTCGCCAGCTCCCTGGCTCCACCACCACCCCGACCTCTGGTACTGGGGGTATATGAGGACATCATTCCACTGGTTTGCTACCAGGTTCTGTTCTGGTGCGGCTCTCCATCTCCTCCCCAGGAAGGCTCAATGTGCTTAAATCCAAAGTTGGCCAGCCTAGCCATGTAGCATCTATTTTTTGTTTTGGCTTGGAACACCGAACCCTGACAAAGGTTTCTGTGTGTTCCAAAAGCTTGTGTCAAGTTTTCTGAAGAATTATTAGCCAAATCGTTTGCATTGCCTCACATTTCTCATTCTCAGGAACTTAAGAGGTTACTAAAATGCTAGCCCTCTTTCTGGGGCAATCCCTGTTGCTTTCCCCACCATTATCTTTCTTGCCACCTCAAGTCATCCCACAACAGATAAGCACTGAGAGGCTTCAAATCTGATGGGTTGTGTTTTTCAGGACGTTCTGTAGGAGCTAAAAATTCGTAGCAGTTACCAGAATTCACCAGCAGACGTCGCTGAAGTCACAAAATGTGGGTATGTAAAAGCATTTCTTGCCAGTAAAAATGTTTTCCCACAATTTAAATTGTTATTTTCCTCCTTTTCAGCACATATTTGAAATCCCTTTAGAGCACACTGAATGTTATTTGGCCATCACCAAATTTGTCCCTTGCGACACACTCAAAAATCACTCGGAAGGTTTTCAAGTTAAAAACTGTTAACTGATGTGAAGGCAAACTTCAAACACGACGCACAACAAAAAACCTGGTTTGCAGAAAACTGCATCCACAGGCCCTGAAATACCTATGCTACTAGCCTTCAACGTCAGGGTTTGTTGACAGTGTCACTTTGCAATTCCTCCCCCCCCCCCCCATATTAGACTTCCTGTTGCTTTACTGGTCTGCAAAACTGAAACACTTTTTATTGATCTCAGTTTCACAGAAGTTGCAGGTGAGTGCAGTGAGGGTTAAATAGCTTTCTCTGGTTACGTGGGATCCACTATTTGGTATGTGTTTATGATAATAAAACTGGCGTCATTATTTTGTTTTCTAAACTGGCTAGTGCTCATGGTTGTTAACGTGTACTTGAAAATGTATGTTTTCACATATGTTTAACGTATGTTTTTGTGTCTGCAAAAGGCTCCACTGTTGAGGAGTTGGAGTGAGAAGAAGTGCCTCTGTGTAGGAGTTTTGACCTTCCGTCATCTCATCAGCTGTTCCTCTTACCACACAGATTTCTTCCGCTCTTCACTCACCCGTGCTTCCATCCAGAAACCCAAATACTTGGTTCAGAATATAAAATGTGACAGCATATAGGACAGTGATTTTTCAATCAGTGTGCCATGGCACAATGGTATGTCACGAATGGTTCACAGATGTGCTGCGGGAGTTTGGGTAGAGGGTCATTTATTAATAGGGCTACGGGGGGATATGAGTCCCCCGCCAATGAAAGCACAGTGTGCCTTGTCAAGGGTCAAAAAACTGATGGTGTGAAAATTTTAGCACCTTGCAGTGTGCTGTGTGATGAAAAATGTTGAAAATTGCTGGTGTAGGGGGTCATCCCCGTTTTATTCTCACACCAAGTCTATGAAGCTAGGCTTAAGAATGCCTTTCTCAATTTTGCCCAGTGAGTTTCATGGCTAAAGGAGGAGGCCATAGGTTTGGAAGCCTGGCCTCCCTAGGCCAAGTTTCACAGATTGCCCAAGATGCTAAACTGAACTCAAACTCTCTGATTTCAGAAGATGGAACTTTGACTGGCAAAGTGCCAGGTGCTGGGGGGAGGGGCAGGCAAACAACAGGGAAGGCTGAAATGCTTGGACCCTTCCTAGAAGCATCTGCTTGGCCACCTTTGGAAATGAAACCTTGGGCTAGATGGACCTTTGTTCTGATCCAACAGGAATCTCTTTTTATCCTGATAACAATCAGCAAATGCCTTGGCCTTCCTAGGGCAATGCTATCTATGAGAACTATTTCAAGCCATGCTGTGATAAATGCCACTTTTACATGAGAAAGGTTGCTGTACAAACTAACAGGCCTTGTTATGGTTTGTTTGTCTTTCTGTTGGACTTTATCAACATTCTAAAGAGGAGGAGTCAGAGCCAAGCGTTCATTCTTTTCCCACCACTGGATTTCTGGGACTGCTGGACCAGTTTGCCCTGGTAGTTTGGAGGGTAATTACACCACCACTCACATGTGTTCTACCTGCTTCATAGCTGGTCCAGCAATTGGCCTGGAAACTGAGCATGCCCTCTTGTGCCAAACTTATTTTCAGCAGCATTCCCAGGGTCCGTCCCCGCCAATACACCCTGGCCCCACACAGACAGCCCCGAAGGAGGATCCCGTTGTGGCGCCACGTTTGCCAAGCGCAAACTGGTCTCTGCTCCAACGGTGACACATGAATGCAACCATCTATCTGGCAGGGTTGAGTACCTCATTGATCCCACCGCCAGCTCAGGAGGAGTGACTGGGAGCGCAAGCAGGCAGTTTTTGAAATGCTCTTCTGAACCTCAGATAAGCAGGGAGGGGGGAGGCTATTCCGAGTTGAATCAGATAACTCTGAAGATCAAACAATGCAATATATATATATATATATATATATATATATATATATCAGCTCAAAATAATGGCGAGACGAGGGATGGGAGGCACCCACCCTATTCGACTTGAAAGAGAAACCAGTGCTTTGCCAACTGCGTAGACAGAGGTTTTGCATAGAAGGCTTAGATTCCATCTTAGCACATGAGCCTCTAGCCAACATTACAACCCGCACAGATTTCAATGGGAGTCCTTCCCTTATGGGAAGGGCATGTCAACGACTGGGCCCTGGGGAGCCACCTTGCGTGTCTCTTCAGAACATAAGTTACCACTGATGGAGTCAGGCCCTTGGTCTATCTAGTTCAGCACTGACTAACTGCAGCTCTCCAGAGTTTCAGAAAAGTGTCTTTCCCAGTCCTAACTGGAGCTGCCAGGGATTGGACTTGGGACCTTCGGCATGCAGGGTCCTTCCCCAGGGCTATAGTGGTGGGGTGAAGATGTGTGAGTACTGTAGTCTGGCATGGCAGTCCTGAGTTCTAGTCCTACTGCCTCTCCCTTTTCTATCCAACGTACCATTGACAGCAGGATACACAAAACCAGGCTCTGTGTCAGGAATCATCACAGTTAGGCACTCACCAAGGCTCACAGATGAAGAGGGAGACACTGTCAACCAGAGATGCTGAGCATCTCCTGCAAGAGAACTGCCTGGCAGTTGCAAAGCAAACAAAACACAAGAGCATCATGTTGTGTTCCCTCTGCTACCACTAGAAACTTCCTCCCTTTGAGAAAGCAGAGATACCCCACTTTGCTGCTCAAGGAGTGCCCATCATGCTGACGCTATGCCTGTGGTAGCTTTTGCATAGCAACAACCAGTGTAATGTGACTATGGCTGCCATCCTATCCACACTTATCTGGGAGTGAGAGCCATTGACTATAAAGGGACTTATTTCTGAATAGACATGCCAGGGATTGGGCTGTTATAGGATGAAACTGCCCAGCACTTTGCAGATCAGAGGTGTTCATAAGGAAAAGTCCTGAGTATGGAACTCTATGTGTGTGATTCTAAATTAAAGTACAAAGAGGGACTGAATGCAAATCACCCAATCTCGGAGTGATACGTACAGACAGACTTTAGCAGAGCAAACTGGAATTTCTGTTGTGTGCATTGTGGTTGCAATATGGAAATCTGAAACTGTAAAATGAAGGGCAGCATGAAAACATGATTGGAAGATTTAATGCCTAAGGAGCTGGTTATAGCATAAGAAACCAGAGCCCTGCTGGATTGGGCCAAGGGCACATCTAGTCCAACTTCCCGTATCTCAACAGTGACCCACCAGGTGCCTCAGAGAGTACAAGATACCAATATCCTGTTGCCATTCCCTTCCATTTGGCATTCAGTGATAACCTACCTCTAAAACCCAGGGGTATATAGTCATCATGGCTTGTAATCTGTGATTGACTTTTCTTCTAGAAATCTAGAAGAAATCTAGAAGAAATCTAGAAGATTTCTTCTAGAAATCTAGAAATCTTCTTCTTTCTTCTAGAAAGAGGGGTCCAATCCCCTCTTAAAGGCATCTAGGCCAGGTGCCATCACCACGTCCTGTGGCAAGGAGTTCCACAGACTAATTACACATTGGGTAAAGTAATATTCCTTTTGTCTGTTCTAACTTTCCTGCCACCCAATTTTAGCCGCTGTCTGCTGGTTCTGGTGTTGGGCAAGAGGGAAAAGAACTTCAATCTATCCATCCCATGCATAATTTTATATGTCTCAATCGTGTCCCTACTCAGACGCCTTCTTTCTGGACCAAAGAGCCCCGAACACTGTATCCTTTCCTTGTAAGGGAGGTGCCCTAGCCCACTAATCATTTTGGTCACTCTCATCTGCACCTTTTCCCGTCCCACTATATCCTTTTTTGAGATGTGGGGACCAGAACTGGACATAATACTCCAAATGTGGCCACACCACCAATTTGCACAATTGCATCAGTCCCTTTTAAAATTATCCTGAGCATAGAATTAGACTTCGTCACCGCCATCACACACTTGGTCCACACTTTCATTCAGCTGTCCGCCAACACCCCAAGATCTTTTCTTGATCCATCACAGACAGCTAAGAACCTATTAGCATATTCCTGAAACTTTGTTCCTCAGGAGCCTTTGGTGACTATTTCAAACGCCTTCTGAGAGTCCAGATATATTATGTCAACAGGTTTACCCACATTTAGTGTGGCAATGGCACACCAGCCAGCAGTGGCAGCTGGGCCTTTTGATGGACGCTGGGTGCTTTGGAAAGCACTTGTGGAGGCCAGCTGCCCACTATGGTGCCTAGGAACCAGGCAGCAGATGGGTGCAAGGCTTCTTTCATGCTACCACTCATGGTGGCAGTGAAGCATGGCTCTTATCTGTTCACTTACCTGTCCATCAATGGTACCCAGTTGGTAAAACTAAGCTGGCTGGGGGCAGGTGATGATCCTCCACTGCTGCCACAAAAGTTATAGGTGGCCGCATGAAGGAGGACCTACCTGCATATGCTGCAGCCACCTACCTCCTGTTGCCTTGTCATATGCCTCTCTGCTGGACCTTGGCTGGTTTATTGAGTGATAGTGAGAAGGTTACCCTTTGGGCTTGGCTAACTGGGCACAGTGAACAGTGGTGGGGAGCAGTGGCAGCTGTGGAGCTTGGTTGCCTCCAGGATTGGCCAGGAATGGGGTCCTTGTTTGGGCATGACATGAGGCCTCCTCACATACACCTGCATCACTCCATGAACATTTCCAGGCAAGTGCTCCCTTCACCATGGATTGAAACACAGTGGAAGATACCTGAGTTAACAGAGAGAGAACACCTTCTGATCGTGGCCGTGAGAAATGAAGGCAACTCATCACTGAGACACACTCTCTGCTTCCTGGAACACTCAAGTATGAAGGCTGAGCCATTCCTGTCACGCCAAACTTCTGGGTGAAGGACAGTGGGGGTTCCCTAGATGACAGAAGTCTCCATGATTCTTATTAAATAAAGAGCTGAAGACTGGGCAAGGACCAGCTCAGGTGAAATTATGAATAGGTGAGCTGTGTGCTCAGGTGAAATTACGAAATTCAAGAACATGATTTTCACTGATCTCACAATCCTGAGTCACCCTTGGGCCGGCGCAAGTCCCTTGCAGCAGCCTAGGAGGGTCGTAAATGTGCCATAAAGCACGTTTGCGCCTCCTTGTGAGTTGGCTGGGCTGTGGAACTCTGTTGTGGAGCCTTGCGTCTGATTAGCTCAGCCAACGCAAGGCTCTGGGGTGGGCGGAGAGGAGGTGGGAAGGAGGCGGGAGGGAGGTATTCTGGAGCTGCAAGCCGCTCTGCTCTCCTCAGACTTATGCCATCTCCTGAGGTGGTGCAAGTCCAAGGAGACCCATAGGGGCTGCAGTAGCTTACCTGGTGGTAAGGGGAAGAGTTTCCCCTTACCTCTGGCTAAGCCACCTTGGTGACCTATCTCGTGCTAGATACAGTGCAAACCTCCTGGCCTGCCTGGTCCAGCGCAGGATAGGATTGCGCTGTAAATCTGTTGATGGATTCAGTGGGCATGACTGAAACAAACAGAACTTGAAGCACTGGCTTCTAACATTGGCTAGATCACGACCTGCGATTTTTGACAATGTATTTCAGTTGTGCAGTTTCATGCTCCATTTGTCGCTTGAATTGTCTACCTGAGCATCCTTAAGAACATAGGTCAAATATTGTCCACAGAGCCTGAAATACCACCCTTCTGGTTTCCATGTGTTCCCTTTCTTGAATTAAGGTAGTACTAAACATTATGCAGAATACAGGTACCTGCAAGTTAAGCTCTCAGCTCCCCCTCTGTAATGTGTCATTATGGATGTGCTGATATCCTTATGTTCTGCATTTCTTTACCCAGATCAGTGGCAGAAGTGGGGAAATGGACAACATGATGATAAGAAGTTTCACTGTATGAGGAGGGAGGGAACACAGACTGGGGAAGCTATTTCTGGTAGCAGCCCCATTGTCTTTCATACTATCTAGTAGTTCCCCTGTCACTTCATGGCCTAGTTTTTATTAAGAGCAGTGAATTTGATTCTGGACTCTGCTGCTTCAGACTGCGATCAGGCAAGGTCTCCCATACAAAAAAATTCCCATTCATAGAAAACTAATCTGCCTGGGTAAAGGCTAGACTACAACTCTCCTCCTTGATATGCTAGCTTTCTACACGCAGGGATCTTTTTTCTGTGAAGGAGTTTTCTTCCCTGTGTGAACTTTCATCTGCAGTCTGAAGCAATGCATTCCAGAAACAAGTTAACCACCACATTTGCTGTTTGTGAGAATAAGGCCTAGGTTTATGAGTTGTTGGGTTTGTTTTTGTTTTGCCAAGTACTTTACTAGACTACATGATTAAGGAGAAAATCTGATGATATGACTCAGAAACCGAAGGACATATAAATAATGCAAAGAGGGGATTTGTTTATTTAGCGCATAGTTAATTTAAAAGTTGCCTCAGGCTCTGGTGGTTCGGGCAAAGGAAGTGACTCATGACAGTTAAAACTTATTGCAATTTTCTAGCCACCATTCGTTCAAATTAAGGATGCAAACATGGGATTCTCAACTATTGCAAAATGTGCTAAGCAGTGGCACAGATGGCATTTTCAGGGAAGAGGCGAATGTTTAATGCTTCCTCTCCCACCACCCCTGACCTGACTCACTGAAAACTTCATAGAGCAATGGGTATTTGCTATGCCAGTCTTACCTATGCCAGTCTCCACTAAAGCTGAGTGTTGGGAGAGTTAGGACAGACAAAAGAAAATATTTCTTTACTCAGCGTGTGGTTGGTCTGTGGAACTCCTTGCCACAGCATGTGGTGATGGCATCTGGCCTAGATGCCTTTTAAAGGGGTTTGGACAAGTTTCTTGAGGAAAAATCCATTACAGGTTACAAGCCACGATGTGTAGGTGTAACCTCCTGATTTTAGAAATGGGCTGTGTCAGAATGCCAGATGCAAGGGAGGGCACAAGGATGAAGGTCTCTTGATGTCTTGTGTGCTCCCTGGGGCATTTGGTGGGCCACTGTGAGATACAGGAAGCTGGACTCGATGGGCCTATGGCCTGATCCAGTGGGGCTCTTCTTATGTTCTTACCTGCAGCTCTGCTAGCCATACCTGCAGTAGAGCATGAAGGTGAAGCACATACTGTATTCCTAAGCATGTGGTGGATCTGCACCAAAGAGCCATGGACAATCAAATCACTCTGGTGTTGTCCATAGGTGTTCAGGGATGCCCATCTCCCTTCCACACTTAGCATGTTTACCACATAGAAGTATCAATGCAACATCAGAGTGAAGCCACTCTCAATGGTTCAACTTCCACAATAAGGGCCCAGTCCTAACCAACTTTCCAGCACAGCGGTAAGGGCAATGCAGTACTGAAATAAGGGAACAAATATTCCCTTTCCTTGAGGAGGCCTCCGTGACTTCCACCCAACTGCAGGATGCAGCATGTACCCCATTGGCTGGAAAGTTGGTTAGGATTTAGTCTAAGTGTCATTTATCCAAATATGGAATGATTGTTCCCTGATCCAGAGGAGACCTCCGCAATGGTTCCCTCCACCATAGGATGTAGTGGTAGTCATTTTGTCACTGCTGCATCAGTGGGGGGGGGGGTATGGATAGAATTGGACTGTTGATCTCTAACCCATTAATTCAATAGTTCTCAAACTTAGTAGTTCTCAAACTTATTAGAGCCCTACAGCAGCCATTTTCAAGCACTGTGCCGTGGCACACTGATGTGCCATGAGTGGTCCACAGGAATTTGGGGGAAGGTCATTTATTAATAGGGCGAATGGGAGATGTGAACCCCCACTGGCAGCATGGTGTACCTTGTCAATTGTCAAAAACCTGGTGGTGTGCCTTGACCATTTTAGTGCCTTGTCGGTGTGCCATGAGATGAAGAAGGTTTAAAATCACTGCCGTAGAGGCTACTGCCTGATTTATAAATGCCAAGGGGTTCAGCTATAATGGTGACAGGGCAGCAGTGTTCCCCCCAAGCAGCAGCTTATTTAATCCTTGATGCACATAACCTAATGTGACCTGTCGGTTTCACAAACCACCAAAAATTGGGTCATGACCCACTGGTGGGTCCCAGACCCACAGTTTGAGAACTGCTGCGTTAATCTCTTCAGTGTTGCAGCATGGGATAGTAACATACTAATCCACGTAAAATGTTGCATTTTGGATGGAGAGTGTTTCAGAAGTAGTTTCATGACAAACATATCATGTAGGCTCTCTCTGTTCAGGCTCAACCCCAGGAGTTGAGGTTTCTGTGTGTCAAATACAGTATGTTCAGTTATGCTAGAAATACTGTAAGTTGCTAGTGCTGCGTGACCTTGGTGTACCACACATGAGGTCAAAAGGCCATGTGATGGTAGCAATCACATGTGCTGGTTCACGCGTCTGCCCCATTCACACATGAATTGGGGGGATAGGGTGGCTGATTTTATAACCAAGAATTGCATTGGTGAGAGAAGTGGTTTTTGTTGTATTCTGTGCTTTATTTTAAATGTAATTTTTTACTTTTAGAATGTTTACAATATTTTTTTTGCATTTTTACTATTTTATTATTTTTATCTTTGTTCACCACCTTGAAAAAAGGTTGCTTTTTAAAAGCAGCAATAAAAATAGCTAACGCACAAAATCAGCTCAGACCGTCCCCTATGTTACCTCCCTGAGCTGTTACCGCAGGCAGTTTTCTCTTAGCCTGGCTCAGTTATCCAAGGTCAAAGCTGGAGTAAGTTCGATGCTGACAGCCAATTTGTTTTTACATTGCACCAAGAGGCAACAGTAGCTGAAGATCAAACAGAGCCCAAACTGGGGGGGGGGGGGGGACAAGAGGGAAAACATGTGCCAAGGAAAAAATTGGCTCAAGGCTATCCCATGCAGCCATGTTAGAGGCCAGTCTTTTGCATCTCGATTTAGGATGCTGGCTTTTTAAAAAATGCTGCTTCCTTCCACTGGATTGGAATAATTGCAGGTTCAGCTGAGACTGTTTGGCACACTTTACTTGGTTTCAGGGTGTGGCTGAAAATGTAAATGATGTATTACAGGCTGCACGGACTGTTAATTGAAGTTGCTTTTTACAGATGTGAGACAGCAGGCCATACATAGTAAGTTGGTCTGCCCCAACTCTGGCATGTTCCCTTTCTCCCAGGAAACCAGAAAATATAGTTTCAAATAATTTAATAGAAGTGATTGAGAACTTCAAGTGTAGTTAATGAAAACTGTTAAAAGCAATGTTAAAGAAATTGTTCCTGGGGGGGGGGGGAGTTCATCTGGGTTTTGGAGTGGGATGTCACCAATATGCAGATAACAACCAGCTCTATCTCTCTTTTCCTCCAGTCCTCAGTTATGCATGGGATGAATCAAGTGGATGGAGGGAGGTTCTTTTCCCACTTGCACAACACCAGAACCAGAGGACATCCACTAAAATTGAGTGGCAAGACAGTTGGGGGAAAAGGTAAGAAAATTGTAGCCTCTTGTGGGGGGGGGGGGAGTGCAGGACTCGCAGTTGATTTGATAGAATGCATTTCTGTCGTGCCAAATGAAAAATTCAGCTCAAAATATGCCATGGTGTCTATGGAATGCCAGAGGGAGGAGACTGAGGAAGGAAAATGATAACCTCCAACATTTCTCAGATGACAAGAGGGACCTGCAGCATTTATGACCCCCCTTCTCTACTGCTCAAGTCTCATCGCACCTTACCTGTTGCTGAAGGCTGCACATCATCTACTGTATTCATTATTATTATTATTATTATTATACAGAATTTCAACAAAAGTTCACAAGGCAGTTTAGTTTACATAGCAAAATACATGAAAAAATGGTTCTCTATCACAAAAGGCTCACAGTTAAAAAAAGGCACAGACATCAGCAAACAGCCACTGGGGGGCACCACTCCATGCCGGGAAATATAAGAGAGCCACCACTTCAAAGATGCCTTTTGCCCAGTTAGCTGGTGGCATTTACTAAACAATTGCTTGTCCAGCCAAAAAAAAGTTGATTCTTTTGTTTAACAGGATACACTGAAAAACATCATTGTCTTTAAATCTGCTATCCACAGTTCAGAATGGACCACACCAGCATGTGAAATGGTGGGCTGTTCATGCACATACTGCAGTGAGACCATTGGTCCATCTCACTCAGTATTGTCAACACTGATTGGCAGCCATGCTCCAGAATTTTGGGCAGGGGCTTTTCCCCCGTCCTCCCTGAGTTGGTGCAGAGGCTGGATTCAGCCTCCGCAGGCCGGTGCATGACACTTTGCCAGCCCATCCGACTCATGAGGAGGCACAAACGTGCTTTATGGTACGTTTGTGACCCTCTGGGCCAGCACAAGCTAGGATTGTGCCCTCAGAGATTTAACTCCTGGAGAGCTTAAGGAGAGAACTGAACCCTGAGGACAACTTTTGCAATTCACACTGACATTTTAAACAGGTGACTGTTTTCTGAGGGCCAACTACACGGGGCAGCAGAAGAACCCACAAGAAAGACAGGCTTGTTCCAGCAGCCTAAAGTAGGGAGCAGAAGTGTGTAGAGCTACAAAAGGGTACCTGAGTCAGAAACATTGAATCCTTCCTCCCCACCATTGCTATTTCTCCCCTCTCGACCCGTTGTCCATCCTCCAAAGCCGTCTCGGCTCCTTTACCAGAAGTGAGCCCTGGCTGGTAAAGCAATGGCTAGTGGGAGAAGCATTTCAGGGAGGTACATTCTCCCTCTATGCTTTAAATGGCATCCCACCCACCTGCTGCCTTTACTTATACGTGGAACGGACCCACATTAAAAGACACAGACCTATCTACCCTCATTACATGATGCTTGGCCTTGGGCTCTTTGGCTTCTTTGCCAGCATTTCCTGTGTCCAAAATGAATGTGAGACTGAACAGAGCCCCAGACGAAGGACAGAAGGAAGCTGACAAGGCAATCCCAGCTGGTTTGCATCTTGGCTAGAGATCAAAGAAAGAGCCTCATCCTTTCCTCATTGAAGTTACTCCTCCTGCCATCACTCCCATCCTGAGAGATCAGCATCAGAGAGGCATCGGCTGCTGCTGTTGCTCTGGATCAGGAACCCTTTAGTGTCCGGTTCTGTACGCGCTTGCAGAGCAGAACAAATGGGGCCACCTGGCTGCAAAGAGGGATTCACATTTGCAGAGCAGACTCACAGAGTTTGACGAGGAATGCCGCCCAGCGTCTGGCGAATCCGGATTTCATAGTACATTTGACGATGAAAGGGAAGAGGGCAGAAACAAACTGCGGAGCAGTAAAATAAAATTAAAATGAGTGGGGGTAGGGAGAGACAAATGAAACTTTAATAAAGAAGTGCCAGGGCCCTGTAAAGGGGTTTGAATTATCCAGATGAATTATGTTCTGTCACGTATGTCAAAGGATCACTTTGGGGAATGTTTTCTCAACTTTTGATACGTGGGGCACAACCTCTGGAATTGGATTAAAATGGGAGGCACACTTCACTCACATACTAAGCAAAGATTTATAGGTGTTTTGTCTGCCTGCTCCCATAAAGATGGACAGAAACTCTGCCCGAGTGCAGAATAATTTGGTGGATAATTGCCTTCTGGCACCTGCATGGTCAAACAAGATTTACAGATGGGGCTTTGATTTCTGGGCAATGGGGATGCTTTGCAGATTCCCCAGCACCTGTTAACTGTGGTACAGGCTGCATCAGGGAATTCCAGCATGCCCTTCCTCTCTCACGATGGAGGGCCCAATCCTATCCAATTTTCCATTGCCAGTGCAGCCATGCCAATGGGTTCTGTGCTGCATCCTTTGGTGGGGAGGCAGTCACAGAGGCCTCCTCAAGGAATGGGAACATGTGTTCCCTTACCACGGTGCTACATTGTGGCTATACCAGAGCTGGAAAGTTGGATGGATTGGGCCCAAAGTCACTGCCCAAGCAGAGAGAAGCGCTCTGGGCTGCACGGGGGCACAGAGCACGGAATGCACCCAACACTTTGGAGCCTTCATTTTCCTAGGCACACTTTTAAGTTCCTCTTGCATGAGACCAGTGTGCTGGTACATGCTTTGGGAAACGCTGTCTTAGGGCATACTGTAGTACACTTGTAGTGTGCATACATCTAAGGGAACACATCCTCCCATACATTCCTCTCCATGTGCTAAGTTCTGGGAAAAGGAGACCTGCTACTTAGGTGAAGCAGTCACATGATCATTGACTTACAGAGGTATCAGGGCCCAATCCTATTGGGCTGCTGTGCCCACCGGATGCAGCTCATGATCTAGTGGTGCAGCTGCATTGGTGGAGGGGGGATTGGGTTTAGTTAGGATTGTTAGATTAGTTTAAAGCACAATCCTAACCTGTCCTGGAACAGGCAGGCTGGCGGGCCTGCACTGCATCCAAGGCAAGATTGGGGCTGAAAGCGGCTCAGCCCAGGGCAAGGGGAATTGCTTCCCCTTACCCCAGATAAAGCCACAGCAGCCCCAATGGGGCTACTTGGATCTGCGCCACCTCAAGAGGTGACACAAATCCATGCAGCCTGGGCCACCCAGGAACAGGATTAGGATCTGGCATAACTGCTGGATCCTAGCCCTGCCTCCCATTCCCTGCCTGCCTGCCCCGGGAACACTTGCTGTCCACCCTCTCCCTACCCTGGAATGCCTCCCTCCCACCTCCTCCCCGCCCTCTCAAGACCCCTGCATCGGCCAAGCTCGGCCAATACAACCCTCCCTCCCCAAGTCAGTGCAGAGGCTGGAAACTCTTCCCCTTACTCCTGGATAAGCCACCACAGCCCCAGTGGGTCTCCTTGGACTTGTGCCACCCCAGGAGGTGGCACAAATCCAAGGAGAATGGTGCAGCTTCAAGTTGCTCTGTATGGCGTGGGGAATGGGGTTGGGATCTGGCATAACTGTGGGGTCCCAACCCTGCCTCCCACTCTCCACCCGCCCGCCTGCCCCCGGGACCACCCCTTGCCCCAGAACGCCTCCCTCCCACCTCCTCCCCACCTCCTCCCTGCCCTCCCCAGACCCCTGCATCGGCCGAGCTCAGCCGATGCAACCCTCCCTCCCCAAGTTGGTGCGAAGGCTGGGTACAGTCTCTGCAGGCTGGTGTGTGTTCCTGTGCCAGCCCAGCTGACTCCCAAGGAGGCGCAAACATGCTTTATGGCGCATTTGCGACCCTCCTGGGCCAGCGCAAGAGACTTGCGCCAGTCTAGGGCGCTGTTAGGATTGTGCCCTCAGTCACTCAACCCCACAGAAACATCATGTGACTATATATTGGTATGGTCAGAGGGAAGAGCTGGATATGGGATATGTAAAAAGGCATGAAAGGTTGGGGGGGGTGTTTCAAGCATGGTTGCTTACCATAAGCCTTCAGTCAAAGTAGACTCCCATTATTAGGTGTGTTGCTGTCAAATGAGAGGGGGAGGCTTAGAAGCAAGGAGAACTGCTAGGCCAGGGCAAGTGACAGCCTATTTTCAAATATCAGGATCAGCCTTACAATATATGTGGTGATCATAATAAGTGCATTTGCGCATGTATGGAGTGCCTTTTCACTATTAATCTGCATTTCTTTCCTAGCTCAACCAAGCTTAAGTGTCAGATGTTCAGGCAGGCTTATAAAGCTCTGGCATGTGAGACTGAAACCAAACATTCAGTGTAAACATGCCGTGACACAGCATCCACTTCCACAGCCTACCAAACCATAGGCTCCAACTTGTGGGCAGGCTTCTCTTTGATCCAGGCTTGCCACTCCTTCCCTTCAATGCAGGGGGAGGAACTGTTACCCTGCACATGCCCGATCTTGTCTGATCTCAGAAGCTAAGCAGGGTCAGGCCTGGTTAGTACTTGGATGGGAGACCGCCTGGGAATACTGGGTGCTGTAGACTTATACCATAGTCTTTCGAGACTGAAGGTTGCCAACCAGGGGGAGGAACTTGAGCAATAACAGATGGGGGAAGTCCATCCCACACCCTTTCTGTGCTGGGTAAAGTTAAGGGTGGTGCATCCTTTCTTGTACCTTCTTCCTGTTGCTGATCAAGGGTGGTTCATGTGGCAGCCACATGCTGGCAGTTCTCACGTGCACATGAGAGTCTGAAAATGGTTTCTGCCAGGTGTTGCTGTTCAAACCACAGTGTGAAGCAGCCATCCTTAGAGTATTAGACCACCTAGAGTAATGGTTTCGAAAGTGTGGGTTGGGACCCACTGGTGGATCATGACCTGATTTTTGGTGAGTCCCACAGCAGCCAAGTAGAGCCTCCAATAAAAACATGGATGATGGAAAGATCCATGGCCTCAAGTCAAGAGGCTATTCAAAAATCAGGTAGCTGGTAATTGTCCTGCAAAGAGCTCGGGAGTTCCGAGCTACTGCAGTTTGCAAGCATATGTAAATATAGGGAGGTAATTGTTTGAGCATCTTTTTGGGGGTTATTATTACTTGTAAATAAATAAATAATGCCTTTCTAGATCTCCTTTTTTTAGTCTCGTAAACCTAGGTGAGTCCTGACAGAATGTCGTTTTAAAAAGTGGGTCCCAGTGTTGAAAAGTTTGGGAACCACTGATCTAGAGCACAGTATAGAAATGAGTAGTGGCGGAGAGTCCCTTCCCCTCTCTCTAGTTACTGCCTTGTCATTAGGGACATAACTCGGACAGAAAACTCCAGGTCAGCATTCACATGGATGGGAGGCCTATCTGAGGCAATCAGGCACATCTGGACCTTCTATGCTAGAGGGTGTGCCTTCCAGGCAGACCTGCACTCCAGCACTTCTCCTTGGATAACAGTCTTGGTTGTAGTTGTGTTGGTAGATACTCCCCATGTCAGTTGTGCAAGTGAACAAACCAGCAATTTCAACCTTTTTCATCTCATGGCACACCGACAAGAAGCTAAAATTGTCAAGGCAGACCATCAGTTCTTTTGACAATTGACAAGGCAATTGTCACCACAGTGCTGCTGGTGTGGTGGGCTCACATCCCCCAATGTCCATACTTTTACATGACCCCCAAGCTCTTGTGGCACACCTGAGGACTATTTGCAGCACAGTGGTTGAAAATAGCTGGGATAAACATTGCTTAATACCTGAAAGATTGCCTCCTATTATCCATCTTGGGGTGTGCGCAGATGCATATAGGTTGCATCTACAGTAGCCCTCTTTTCTGGAATTGCCATCCTTTGTTCACTCACTTTTTTATTTCACTATAAAAATCAAAAGAAAAAAATCAGTTATTAAATTATTGATTGAATTAGCAATTTATCTATAATTAAAACCCTTCCCCTTGCAGGAACAGAAACTGGCAATAAGGGGCAATTAAGAGTGTTCAAGGGGCAATTAACAAGCTGTTTACCAGTAATCCCGCACCCGTAATAAACAATGAGCAATTAACTGGGCCGAACTTGCAAGCAAGAAACATTAATGTTGGAAAGGATGTTTGCTGAATGGAACTTACTTCTGAGTAAAGATCATAAAAGGATCTTGACTATTGGAATGTTGTAGTATGTTACAGTGTTATTTGAAATGGACTGTGAGATCAGTGTTTTAATTCTGGTTTCAGGTGATTGCAAGAAAGCCATGTTGTAGGTGCACTAAACGCCTCTAGTGTGGAAGTGACCATAGTTTTGTTAACCTGCTGTGACAGTGCACTCACCACTTTTTAGGAGTGTGTGTCAGGTGTGAATGGCAGATGTGGCTGGTGCGTGTACATTGGGGGTAAGTGCATGGGGGGACGATGTAATGGGTACAGACAAGGTATTGCTAACCAGTCATCATCATCATCAAATAATACCACAGATCGCCACTTGTCCTCAGTTATGTGTTCCAGTGCTGCACCCAGCTTTCAAATAAACTCTGCCCCCAGCGGGTTCCAGCTCAGATTAAACCCATGGCTGTCTTTGGGGATACAATGCCACAACTGAATAGCTTCCCTTATTTCTGAACTGTTGATTTGGTAACCCTAGTGCCAGTGGACAAACACAAGCCGATGCCTGTCAGAGGAATCTGAGCTTGATTGCCAAGCACATTCTATGCCGGTACAGTATTTTGCTGGTGATTGCGTGCTGCCTACACCCTTCCCTCACGCTGAAAGGTAGCATTATCAAACAGTTGCTCAAAATAGTTTAGGCCACCCTGTAGCTGCTGGGCTGCATCGGCAAGTCTCGTAAGGCAAGTCGGAGCAGCTCAGGCGAACAAACCACACCCCGATGGGTGCTCCCAACCTCCCAGGACTCCCTGGTAGTTTGTTAAAACAACTCAACCCCCAAACTAGGCCATCCTCATTGCTGCTCTGCCTGTCTGTGTAGGCTGGCTCTGCTGGAGAATGTAGGAGACGCTCTGGCTATTCTGCTCAGCTTTGTTGAACAGACACAGGCAGTCATCAGTTCTAGGAACTGCGATTTTAAATAGCAGATGCTATTTTCTAGCAAGGAAAGGGGAAGTGGCTTGCTTTGCCATTATCTGGACTAAAGTAAGTTTACCTCAGGATCAGGGAGCAGAGAACTGGACTTAGGTTGGGGAGACCCGAGTTCAAGTTCTACCTCAAATGTGGACCCCCTCATGTGGCCTTGGTCAAGATGGACAGGTCACAGCAGAGTACTCTGACTAAACGTGATCCCCTGGAGAAAGAAATGGCAACCCACTGCAGTATCCCTTGCCAAGAAAACCCCATGGACTTTAAACATTTCAATAGTGGCAGGGAAACTGCTTCTCTGTGGGTTCATCCCATGTCACTGTTATACTTCATGACTTAAATCCATGTGGTTGCAGCCTACCTCATGGGGCTCTTATCACACACAATGGTCATTCCTGGACTTGCCCAGGTGACGTTTTTGTGTTAATGACCCATGCAGTGGGCTCAAATGACTGAAGACCATTAAATGTCTTTATTTAATGTCTAAATGAAAGTCAGGATGAGTATAGTGGTTCTGGTATCGGACTTAGACCTGGAAGATCCAGGTTTAAATCACTCAGCCATGAAGCTTCCTGGATGATCTTGGACCAGTCGCTCTCAACCTCACGTACCTCACAGGGTTTTTGTGAGGACAAAAGGAGGTAAGGAACCATACACAACCCTGAGCTCCTTGGAGGAAGGGTAATATAAAAATGTGAAAAATAGGGGTTATAGCAGTGCCAAGGGATGAACTCACAAACAAGCAGCCCCCCCCCCCAACTTTCAACACTTAACCCATTTTTTGACCAGATACACATTTGGTCCCTGTTGCATATATGCAAGGTTGGGCAGATGTGACTTAAAGAGCATCCAAGTTGTTCAACCTCATGTCTTCAGTTGTAACATGGAAATATTAATGACATCCTTGCATGTTGTTATACTGAGGGCTCAAAACATCAAGAAGATGTGCAGCGCAAGCCTATCTTGCGCTGGAACAGGCAAGCCAGGAGGCCTGCACTGTATCCAGCGCAAGATTGGGGCCTGAAGTAGCTCAGCCAGAGGCAAGGGGAAACTCTTCCCCTTACCTCTGGTAAGCCACCACAGCTCAAATGGGTCTCCTTGGACTTGCGACACCTCCGGAGGTGGCGTAAGTCCAAGAAGAGACATCTTGAGCCATTTGAACCCACTGCACGGGTCATTAACACAAAAACATCGCCTGGGCAAGTCCGCGCTGCTCAGGGAACAGGGTTGGGATCCGGTATAACAGCTGGGTCTCAGCTCCGCCTCCTACTCCCCACCTGCCTGCCCCGGGACTGCCCTTCACCCACCCTCCCCCTGACCTGGAATGTCTCCCTCCCGCCTCCTCCCTGCCCACCCCAACCCCTGCAGCAGCCAAGCTTGGCCAACAAAACCTTCCCTTCTAAGTCCCTGCACCAGCCCAGCTGAGGAGGTGCAAATGTGCTTTACCGCACATTTCAACCCTCCTAAGTTAGGATTGCACCCTTAAAAGTGTATGTTCATTGTATTTGCATACATAACAAATGTATGCAAATTTTCTTTTTCTTCTTTTTCTTCTTTTTCTTCTTTTTGAAATGAAAAGTCGCATACCAAATAAACAAAATATGAAACCCTGCTTCCGTTGTCACCATTGTTAATGAGATCTACATCACCACTTCACAACACAGGGTACATGCCACCTAGTTTTGCAGCTGGAAAGAAGTTTTTCCTTAGGCTAGACAAACAAGCAACACATTGCTTTCCCTTGTAGCAAATGACTTGGCTCACTTGTTAGAGCCATCCAGAGATAAGACCACACAACATGTTGTTGGCAACCTTCAGTCTCGAAAGACTATGTTATCGCGCTCTGAATGGTGGTTCTGGAACAGTTAATATGATGCTATTTACTGAGAGCACATTGTAGTTTTGATTATACAGACCAAACCAACATATAGAGAATCCTGTCTTGGCTATGGGTGCATTCATAATGAGATGTTACTCACTGAGGAATCCTATTCAGATCTCCCCTAGAGAGTTCTAACATATGTGGAAAGAATAGGCTATTAAAGCAGTTTCCAAATTTTTCAACATTGGGACCCACCTTAAAATACAGTTTCACTTTACTGGCCACTCAAGCCTCTGTGGCTATAATGTTGACTGGGCAGCAATGCTTCCCCCCGCCCCCCACCAGCAGCAGGTTGTTTAACCCTTGATGCTCATACCCTAATCTGCCTTGTCATTTTCATAACTAACCAAAAATTGAGTCACAACCCACTAGTGGGTCCCTGACCCACAGTCTGGGAACCACTAGGCTAGTCAATTTTTTTTTAGTGAACATGTACAAAATTTTCAGCCTGTTCGCTATGAACTAAATCCATTTTACATGGATTTGTCAGAGAAAGTGCCTTAATTAATTTGTATACATAAGCACACAATGTCTATGGATAGATGGGCTAGTATGTGTATTGTTCTTTGTTCTGAGGGCTCCAAGATGTGTTAACTTGCTTCTTGCTCCCATGAAGAACACAATATGGTCCCTTGATCCCCACTGCTTTTTTTACTAAATGCATTCTTCCTCTCCTCAGTGACAATTATTTAATGTAATAATAACAGAGGAAGGCAGATTTCCTCTGTAATGCCTCCCCAGGGGAATACAGTTCTTGTACAAGATGCTGGGTAAAATGATACTGCATTTTCAGTAAGCAGGCAATTAGTAGTAATTGTGATTCTTTGGCTCCAGCTAATCAAATGAAAGCATCTTAACAGCAGCCTGGATTATAAGATCCACTTTAAGGCTGCTGTCCACAAACTTGAGTTGCCAGTGGGGTGATTCTAGGGACATAGTTGTCAGATCATGCCTTGAAGACCATGTGTGTGACTTTAAGAGATAGCAATAGTTCCTTGGGTCTGAGAAATAATCCATTTTCAGGCCCTCTCCTGCCTACTGAATTCTAATTGTAGATGACACCAGTGAAGCAGAGGGTAGATAAAGGGAAATTTGAATTCTGTCAGGGCTGGGCCAGGCCAGGGTCACAAGCAGCTACAATGTCAGGTGTCAGACCTGATGGACATGTCCTCAGCTGCCTAAGGGCCCAATCCTATCCAGTTTTCCAGTGCCGCTGCAGCCGTGCCAGTGGGGTACGCACTACATCCTGTGGTGGGGAGGCAGTCACAGAGGCCTCCTCAAGGTATGGGAACATTTGTTCCCTTACCTCAGGGCTGCATTGCGGCTGCACCTGTGCTGAAAAGTTGGATAGGATTTGTTATGTATGCAAGTTATGCAGGATCGAAATCCTGCATAACTGATTGGCCCAGACTTCTGGCTGGCCAATCGGGTGATGGATCGAAATCCTACCATCTGATTGGCCCTCTAGTTAATGTTTAACATAAGAACATAAGAACAGCCCCACTGGATCAGGCCATAGGCCCATCTAGTCCAGCTTCCTGTATCTCACAGCGGCCCACCAAATGCCCCAGGGAGCACACCAGATAACAAGAGACCTCATCCTGGTGCTCTCCCCTACATCTGGCATTCTGACTTAACCCATTCCTAAAATCAGGAGGTTGCGCATACACATCATGGCTTGTACCCCATAATGGATTTTTCCTCCAGAAACTCGTCCAATCCCCTTTTAAAGGCGTCTAGGCTAGACGCCAGCACCACATCCTGTGGCAAGGAGTTCCACAGAGTTTCAACTGCACCAATCATGGGGAGTCTGGGCGGAGCTAAAGGGTATAAAAGCCAGGGGTGTTTGCCTTGAGTCAGATTCATTGCCAGGTCCTGTTCTGAAGATGGAATAAATGCATTGAGCTGTTACCGCTATGCCTTCCTTTATTCGCATGGACCCATTATATAACAGGATTGGGCTCTGATTCCGCTCTGGCAACAGCCAAAGGTCTTGAGTTTATTCCAGGCCTTGCTGCACCAGAAACATCATACTGCATTCTAGGCATGGAGACCAACACTGCATGCTGCTAGACCTGAAGACAGCTGCAACCCAAGCACTTGGGATCCTGGGTAGCTCCCTAAGCCTCAGCTTTAGATCACACCATTCCTAGTTCAAGCTCTGGATCTTCAAATAACCATGTCACTGCCAGTAATTCTGAAGGCTCTCAGAAGCATTTTCCTCCTACATATTTAATCAAAAAAGTGCCTAAGAGCCAACCACTGTTTGTGTGAGAGAGAGACAGAGTGTGTGTTGTTTATGTGCATGTAATTTTTTTTTCCTGGAAAGGATCCCATTCCTTTAAAAACTGCACAAGAGGCAGAAAGCTGACCCTTTTTCCAGTATAGAGGTACACTGACAGGAAAAGTTTAACCGGCTGACATTTTGCAGCTACTAAAGACACAGACCTTGGCCAATCATTATAAACAAGCCTACACACATTTAGCTGTCTTAAAAGTTAGACCTACTCTTGGGTATATTTGGGGTGCTGAATCAAAAAATGGCATCAGTTTTGCCTGATTGGCTCTAGTTTTTTTTTTTTGGGGGGGGGGGGATACGGCATAGCCACCTGATATGCCGATTCAAGCAGCCTCCTCATGAGGATGCCATGGTGTTGGTTTCCTCATGTGGAAGCTGCTTGAATCAACATATAAGGAGGCTATGCCTTACCCTCAAAACTACAGCCATCGGGCAAAACTGATGCCATTTTTTTGATTCAGCACCCCAAAAATATCCTAAATTCATTCAAATATCCTTAGCAACTAAAAAGATGCTAGGCCTATGTTATCATAGCAAAAAAGATAGCAGTCCTTCCACCATTAGCTGGGTTCCCATGATAACTTGGAAAAGAAATAGCAGCCTTTCTCCTGAGATGTCCCTTAGTGAAAATCTTCCATTCAAAACCAGTCAGCTACAAATGCAGCAATGATCTTCCCACAAATGCAGTCACTAAACCATAGAGTTGGAAGATAATGGAGGGTCAGTTAGGCGACCCTGAGAGGAAAAATACTACCTGCCTCCTAACTTTCGCCACACTCAGATGCTCTGCCCAGCAAATGAGTGCCTGTGTCCTGTGATGGCATCATCAGGTTGGCCAGCCATCTGCTGTGCTCTTGCAGAGCCCATCCCTGTTTTACTTGGCAATCTTCTAAGCACCATTCACCAGACTAGATAGAAACCTAAATCCTTGTGTACTTGAGTTGTGTTTTTTTTAACTGGCATTTTACTTTTGTCCAGCGGTTATTTTTCTGAAACTTAAGTGGCTAACTAAAAAAACTCAGTTCTTTTGTCTTTTTTTGGCTGCCCTCTGAACTCCTGGAGTGAAATGAAAACAATTCCCTTGGATGCGAATGGGAGGTCATGCTCGGTAAAGGCAGAATTTTCCAGCTGCTGGTTTTAACATGGACAGTGGAGCTCTTGCACTGCATTTGGGGCTTTCTCCAAGAGGGTTGCCAGTGCAACATCAAGTGGGATGACAGCCAGATTGTGGCCTTTGCTCTTTGTTCTTCATGGAGCCTCCAAAATCAACAAAGGGGAAGAAAATCATTCCATCTCATTTCTGTTGTTAACAGAATGCCATGAAGCAGAGAGAGAATGGTCTTGCATATATTTTCTTGTCCTGTGGTCCACAAGAGCAGATTTTCCCTTTTGTTGACATGTATACAGCTTCAGATTGGCTTAGGCTGCAATCCAAACCAACTTTTCAGCACTGACATAAGGGCAATGCAATTCCAAGGTAAGGGAACAAACATTGCTCTACCTTGAGAAGGCCTCCATGACTGCATCCCAACTGCAGGATGCAGCACACACCCCACTGGCACAGCTATGCCAGTGCTAGAAAGTTGGTTAGGACTGCACCCTTAGACATTCACTTCCCAAACTGGAATCGTACCTGCTCAGATGTTACTTCCTGCTTGGCGAGAGAAAGGGAGATAGTGGGATGAGATGACTTATACTGAATCCAGAAAATTGTTTATTTCAGGCCTTTGGCATCCCAGGCCCTGAATTGTTGTAAGCCAGGATGTGGCAGGAGGGGCCTTGATGTCCAGGTCTGGTATGAAATGCAAATGAAGGAACAGCTGCACTGTATACATGTGTGATCAGCAATAAACTGCACCTGTGTTAGGTGGGAGCCATGTGACCTGGGAGGATGTGTGCAGAGTCACTGCCAATCAGAATGGGTCACAAGACTATCTTGTGACAATGAGGTTGCCCTATTCTGATTGGCTGGCCCTGGTATATATGGGGGCAAGAACAGACACCAAATGTGGGTTGCTGTGGTGGAGTTTCTGTGTGTTGCGCTGCTGTGTGTACTGACTTGGACTGCCTTATCATGACTGTGACCTGCTGTATCCCTGACTTCTGGACCATTTGACTGACTACGCTTCTGCCTGCTCCTTCACCAATATATGCTTCTGCAACAAACAAGCCTGTGTCTGCTTCTCTGGCTCTGTTTGGGATCTCCTGCTTGTGCTATCTCTCTATGCTCCCATGCTACTCTGCTGTCAGGAAAGCAAGGGCTATCCTCCCCTGCTGCCCTGACAGTTTATCTAATGTAGCTTTTCTCAACATTTGTCCCCCACCGTACTACTTTGCGTGGTCCGCCTTTTGGAAGTACCACTGGGAGTAACTGGCGATTATGTCATTGTTTTGCTCCAGGTTTGTAGTAGAACATCCAAAAAGTCCCAGGTTCAACCCTGACATCTCCAATTTGAGCTGGAGAGATCCTTTTCTGGACCCTTGAAGAGCCATGGCCAGTCACTTTAGATCATAGGTGTCAAACATGAGGTCTATGAGCAGGGTATGGCCTGTAGAAGCTCTTTGTCCAACCCCTTGATAATTGGGCTCTACCAGAACCACCATCAGCTGCTGAGCTGTGAAGTGATGCATCAGTAGAAGCAGCAGTGTTGAAAGGGTGGCACTGGGAGAGCCTAATTATCATGTAGGCCACCCTTTTAGCAGCCCCAGTCTGCTGAGGTACTGATGAGAGAGAGGCGGAAGGAGCCTCAGAAGGCAAGGAACAGTATGGGGGAAGAGGCAGACCAAGAGGGGGGGAAAAGGGAGAAGCTGCTGAGGTCTTAGGAGTGCCCAATTATTACATGGGCCACCTTTCAGCAACACTGCTTGTGAAGCACAGAGCACTTTACAGAGCACCTCTTAGCTGCTGAACTGCAGTGACACCTCAGCATAAGCAGTGCTGCTGAAAGGGTAGCACACATGATAATTGGGCTTCCCCATGTCTTGAAAATATGCTCTAGATTTGCATATTTTCTCTTCTCCTTGCAGTTAATGAGTTCCTAAGTGGAAAAAAATGTGTTTATCTCTTGTCAGCACCTGTTTAATGATGGCAGTTCCTGCTGACATCACTTCTGGCCCTCAGCAGGTGTCATGAATGCCATGTGGACCACTGTATGACACTTCTGCTTTAGATACTGCTTAACTAGAGACGGGCCAATTATCTGACTCCTATAAGGCAGCTTCAAATGCTCAGTTAACAACTCTGATTATATAAAAACATATCTGTCTCACCTTTCCCTTCTCCAAAAATAGGCCATTTGATGCACACTTCTCTGGGATTAAGTGAAATTGCTGGAAATTATTTCCAAGTGAATATACCCGGGATTGCAGTGGATTTGCAGAATGGTTACTCTAATGCAGTGTTTCTCAACCAATGTTATGACTACCATCAGTGGTATGTGAGGTGGTGTCTGATGGTACTCACAGGACCCCTGGACAACTGCCACCCAGCAGCAAAACCAGGAACATGATACAACAAACAGCAGTAGGAGGCTCAGCTTGGTGGGCAGAGCTCTAAATAGTGCTTTTAAGCACTTGAAATAGCCCTCCCGCCCAGCCTCTTACTGGTGTTTGTCATGTCGCATCTGGCCTCCCAACCCAGAAGTAACTGGATGATGTCATTGCCAGTTACTTCTGGTGGTACTTTGAATAGGTGGAGCATGCAAAGAGGTACGGTGGAGGACAAACCTTGAGAAACTGGCCTGCACACGTTTCAGTCTTAAAAGTTAGGCCTATTTTTGGATATATTTGTGGTGCTGAATCCAAAAATGGCATCAATTTTGCCCAATTGGCTCTAGTTTGGCTCTAATGCTTTTCAATGTGGAAGCTGCGATCCAGTGTGCTTAACCTGAAATTTCCACTGTACTTATTTTCTTTATCAAGAAAGTATATGTCAGATGGCATTGTAAGCATGTTGAACCATAAGGGAAACTACAAGGTTTTAAAGGTAAAAAGAACCACCAAGCTATCTAACACTCAGCTATTTCCAACCATTTTTCATTACATGACACGCTGACAAGGTGCTTAAACGGCCAAGACCACCATCAGGTGTTTGACCGTTGACAAAGCACACCATCCTGCCGGTGGGGAGGCTCACATCCCCCAATGGTCCTACTAATAAATGACCCCCACCCAAAGTCCTGTGGCACACCTGCGGACCATCTGTGGTACACCAACGTGCCACAGCACAGTGGCTGAAAACCACTGGTAATAACTAATTTGCTTGGGTTGCTGCCTTTCTCTCCTTTCAAAGCTTTGGGCACTTCGGTTTCAGTGCCTTGAGGTGTGTGAACAGCACTCTGGGCATGTGAAGAGCACTCTGGGCAAGCGCAGAGTGTTTTTTGGGCGCATGAGATGCACTCTGGGCATGTGAAGAGCACTCTGGGCATGCGCAGAGTGTTTCTTGGGCACATGAGGTGCACTCTGGGCATGTGAAGAGCACTCTGGGCATGCACAGAGTGTTTTTTGAGCGTGTGAGGAGCACTCTGGGCAAGCGCAGTGTTTTTGGGCGTGTGAAGAGCACTCTGGGCAAGCACAGGGTGTTTTTTGGGCACATGAGGAGCACTCTGGGCGTGCGCAGTGTTTTTTGGGCACGTGAGGAGCACTCTGGGCATGCACAGAGTGTTTTTGGGTGTGTGAAGAGCACTCTGGACATGTGCAGAGTGTTTTTTGGGTGTGTGAGGAGCACTCTGGGCAAGCGCAGAGTGTTTTTTGGGCACGTGAGGAGCACTCTGGGCATGCATAGTGTTTTTTGGGCATGTAAAGAGCACTCTGGGCATGCACAGAGTGTTTTTTGGGCACATGAGGAGCACAGAGTGTTTTTGGGCGTGTGAAGAGCACTCTGGATATGTGCAGAGTGTTTTTTGGGCATGTGAAGAGCACTCTGGGCATGCGCAGAGTGTTTTTTGGGCGTGTGCAGAGTGCTCTGGGCATGCGCAGTGTTTTTTGGGAGTGTGAGGAGCACTCTGGGCATCTGCAGAACGCTCTTTCACTCTCCAAGGATCCCCTTTTTAAAAAGAATCCAGTTAGAGACGCACTTTGTGAAGCTGTGCGTCTTTATTCTTCCCGCCCTTCGTGCTCAGCAGTCAGCAAAGAAGAGCATGAAGCCGGTGCAGGAAGTGGAGGCTGCGGCCGGACGCAATGGCCCCCCTCGCCCGTTCCCAGGAGGGGAGGCAGGAGCGCCACCTCTCCTTACATAACCCTGCTGTTAAATGGAGGCAGGAGGCGGGGCCTTCGCTGCAGTGCCTGAGCTAAAATGGCGCCCCGTCCGCCTCCTTTCGGTGGGGATAGAAGCACCGCTCGCATTGCTCAATTCAAGATGACCCACTTTCCTCATTGGCCTACGCGGTTTTCCCGCCTCTCCTTTCTTAGAACTCGTTGGGTGCTTGCTACGTCTATCTCAAGCACTACCCGCCTTCTCCGATCTCTTCGTCGAATCCGCTTGGCTGCCTTTCGTGTCACTCTCTTTTAATCCCGCCCCTTTTTCTGCCTAACGAAAAGTTCTCTGGGTGCGCTTGAGCTCTCATTGGGCCGGCGGCAATTCAATCGCCGACTCAAGCGGTGGGACGTCATCACACGGGTTCCAACTGGTCGTGGATTGGTCCTTTGCGACGTCAGTTTATCGTCCGACTTGGCACGCGCGTTCGAAGAGGAACGCTCCCTCGGGCCCCGCCTTCCTCCTCCTCCTCCTCCCGCCATTGGGTGGAGCTTCCTCTAGAGGCGTTTCCCGAAAGGGGCGCCGCCGCGGAGCTTTTCGTAAACTGCTCCTACTCCCCTTTCTGGCCCCCTCGCGTCAAACCCCGCCTCGCTGTGCTGATTGGCCGAGCGACCCGTCACTCGCATCTAGCCCCGCCTTCCGCGTTTTGCTCCCAGCGCCGCGATTGGACTGAAAGGAAAGGGGCGTGTCCCTGGGCTTGGGGCCGTGTCGGCGCAGCTCCCTCCCCTCGCCAACCCTTTGGCGGTCACCGGTGGGGTTAGGCTGCCTCGTCACCGACTTCGCTGCCCCCGCCCCGCCCACCCCTCCGGCGCCACTTGGGTTCGCCTCCCCCCTTCAGCCAACATGAGCGGTAAGGACGGGACCATCGTGGCCGGCCGGGCGGGGGGCGCTGCCTTCCTTCCCTCTTCCGCGCCCCGCCCCGCCCAGCCCCCCGGGCGGAGGGACCCGAACGGGGGAGCCGAGTCCAGGCTGGGAGCCGATGGCAGGGGCCGTCCTGGGGGAGGGGCCGCCGACGGGAGCGGGGCTAAGGCTGGCGGGGTGGAGGAAGTCCGGGTAGGGCAGGGCAGGGCAGGGCGCGCTTCCCTCAGGGGGAGGAGGAGGAGGGGGGGTCAAGGGCGGGACCAGGGGGCAGGGATGGGGGTGGGAATTTCGCCTCCGCGGGAAAGAGCCAGCCGCGGAGGCAGCCGCAGCAGTGCAGGGCGAGGCGTCCTTCCGCTCCCCTCGCGCTGGTGGTGCGGCCCAGGGTGGGGGGGGGGAAGTACGAGGCGGTCCTGAGGCAAGGAGGGAGGAGACACCCACAGGCGCGTGCCTGGGACTGACCCCCCCAGTGGCCCTTTCTGCCCAACGCTGCATATGCGCAACAGGGACCCAGCTGAGCCGCACCCATCGTAGCCTGGAGGGCAGGGCACTCCTGAGCATGTGCAGAGTGTCGTCTTTTATACCACCCTCCTCAGAAGCAATCACCACCTCTCTGAGCTGGGGGGCAGGTGGAAGTGGCTTCCAGACAGATTCCAGCATCAGTTCTGAGCAGAAACTGGGAAGGCCTCCAGTTGGGTGCTGCCTGCCCCTTCTGCAAAATGTGGGGGACCCCCTTGAGGAACTTGGTGCCTCCTCTTAAGCCATTTCTGCCCAACACACACATGTGCAACAGGGACTGAATGTGTACACACCTGTGGGCTGGGTGGGAGTTGGGACCCAGCCGTGCCCCTCATAGTCAGGAGCACAGAGCATTCATGAGCATGTACAGAGTGTTGTCTTTTATACCATCTTGCTTAGAAGCCACCACCAGTGACCCAGCTATCTGAGATGGAGAAGGCAGGTGGAAGTGGCTTCCAGGCAGATTCCAGACCCTGAGGAATGAATCATTGATTAGAAACTGGGAAAGCATCCAGTTTGGTATCACGACCTGCCAGTTCCCCAAAACATAGTAGGGCCTTCAGGAGCTTGGTGCTTCTTCCTCAAGCCATTTCTGCCCAACGTTGCATATATGCAACAGGGACCAAATGTATACGCAGCCATGGGTAGAGCTGAAATGGGTTAATCTGAGCCAGGTGGTGTAGTGGTTTGAGTGGTGGACTTAGACATGGAAGATCCAGGTACAAATGCCCCCTTAGCCACAAAGCTTCCTGGGTGACCTTGGGCCAGTCACTTTCTCTCAGCCTCACCTACCTACCTCACAGGGTTGCTGTGAGAACAAAAGGAGGGGAGAAGCTGTGCATACTACCCTGACCTCTTTGGAGGAAGGGCAGTAGAAAAATAAATAATAATGTGCTAGGACCCAGCCATGGCCATTATAGTCATGAGGGCAGAATAGTCACGAGCATGTACAGAGTGTCTCTTTTATACCACCACCTTCAGAAACCACAATTAGTGACCCACCTATCTGAGATGGAGGGGCAGGTGGAAGTGGTTTCCAGGCAGATTCCAGCCCCGGGGGAAGAATCACTGATTAGAAACTGGGAAAGCATCCAGTCTGGTACAGCTTCCTGCCCATTCTCCAAAAAATAGTAGTGGAACCCCCTTCAGGAACGTGGTGCATTTTCCTTAAATAGGATGACCACATACAAAGGGGGACTATAATGGCACTTGCTTCTGAGTAGATTGGCCTAGGATTGGGCTCTGAATCTGCTGCAACTGCATGTCTTCCTTTCAGGAGGCAGTTGCTTACTCAGCCAGCCTATACCATGTAATGGCTATAGAACTGTATTCTGTGGCTTCTCCTTATGTGTAGGGTACCCAGATACAAATGGGAAACAGAGTGCCTATACTTTTAACCATTGTATAGGAATTTTGGCAACTGCATTGTTTTAAAATCTGCATTTCTCTCTTCTATACAATAGTTAAAGGTATAGGCACTCTGCCCCTATTTGTATCTGGGATCCATATGCATAATCAAAATCCAGCACACGCTCAAGTCTCCCAGGTTTTCTACTCCAATGTCTTCTAACCTATTGGGATTGGAGTATGCAAAAGATTGGTTTTCTTGGAACTCTATTAGGCAAATTGTAAGCTCAAAAGTCACAGTGCTTGTGGTGGCTTAGTGTGAGCTATAGGAGTGTACAAAGTTTAGAGTGGCACAGAACTCCTTGTTAGACCAGTTGCAAGTAAAAATTTGCATACTCCTACACCTCTCAGGACTGATTCATGCAGCTGCTTCCTCTTTCTCCCATCAGATTTTTAAAATTGCTTTACATACAGGACAGTTCTTCATGTGGGTTTATGGGGAATGGGAGTATCTTTATATATCCATATTGCAGAGTTGTGTACTTGTGAATGGATATACCAATGCTTGGATATTTTTTGTTTGTTTTTTAGCAACATACCAATTTTTTAAAAATTGTACTTTTCAGTACCATGTTGTGCAGATGTTGTGTTAAAAATAGTCTCCTCTTCTCCCCCCACAGTAAAATGAAAAATGTGCATGTAAAAGACATTAGGGGAGGGGTAGCTTTTTAATTAAATTCTGTCATTTGCTCATAGCAGAGCATTTCCTACTGGTTTTAAAAAACACAGTCTCACCCAGTGTACTTACATGGTGGTAAAGGAATTGGAATATGTTGGATCTCTTCACAAGAGTGATTGCCACATGGATCCAGGTGTAAATCTACTCTCTGCTCCATACTTATGTGGCTGTTGTGAAATTTGTCAGCTTCTGTGCAGGCATGATGAGGAAATGGCTAGTGTGGTACAAGAGAGAGAGTGCTGGGTTTTGATACAACAGACTTAGGTTTAGATAGCCTCCTAGCACACTAGCTGGTTTTGCTCAGAATCATTTTAATCCTCTTCATATGATTGCTGTGAGTCTGTTTGCTCCAGCGTACTGCAGCAATTAATAATAAATAATGGAGAAAGTGGGTCAGTGGAGGAGGCCATCTTGCTGTCATGTGTCTTCTTTCTCTCCTCTCAGGTCTGACTTAATTTTCCATTGATGGAAATGTTATTTCCACATGTTATTATCCCCTTCTGTTATGCTGGTTGATGCTGTTTAAATGCTAACCAGATTTTGGTTTTTCATGTCTTTTTCTTCTGGGGGCTGGCTGTATGCGACATTATTCCATTTTATTCTATCAACAACCGAGTGAGGTAGGCTGGGCTAAGACTGGGCTGCTTAATGAGCTTCATGATTGAGCAGAAGTTTTGAACATGGGTCTTTCTGGTCCGAATCCAACACTGGAACTTGCACCCTACACCACACTTGCTCTTCCTGTGTTCCCTATCCCATGTCTTCCTTCATCTTCCCCACTCCCTGTCCTTTTTCTGCTAGGGATCTTAACTAGGGAATAACTTCACACGGCGCTAGTTGCTTTTGACCATAAGTTCCAAAGGCAGGATATCCAAGTTACAACACTGGGGGGCTTATTTCCATAGCTAGGTCACCATAAACCTTTATGCTGTCGGCTTTTTTTTTTTTAAACCAATGACTGCTTAGACTGCTAAAGACCTTTATAGAGAGCTGGAATGGGCTGTTTTTGTTTTCAAACTATTGTTGTACCCTTCTTCTGTTTTCATGACTTTGTGCTTCTTTGTTGCATTCAGTTCTTATTTTTCCCCTTATCCCAATTCAGACCATGATATTTCAGAAGAAATGGTTATTGTCAAGACTGAGAAGGCAGAGGAAGGCAGCAGCAAGGAAGGAGGAAACTGTGATGGCCAGGTGAGTGGGGGCTTTGAAAATAAGGAATGAATGAGAAGAGATAACAGTCCCAAGGAGAGAATGTGTCTGTTTCTAATTGTGACAGCACATTCTTGTTTCCAACTTCTTTGCATGAAATGGGTTTCTTATTATTTATGTCCTGCTTTTCTTCCAAATATTCGGAGTAATCTCAAGCTAGTGAGAAAAGGAAAGGATGCAAAATTAGAAAAGTTGGACCTTTTCCTTTCTTCACCAGCATACCATGACGCTTAGGGACTCTTTCTGCCCTGTGTGCTTGGGGCCTCAGGGCCCAATCCTATCCAAGTTTCCAGTGTTGATGCAGCTGCAATGCAGCCCCAAGGAAAGGGAACAAACATTCCCTTACCTTGGGGATACCTCCATGACTGCCCCCCTACTGCAGGATGCAGCACATTCCCTGTTGGCACAGCTGCACCAGTGCTGGAAAATTGGATAGGATTTGGCCCTCAGTTGAGAAAGTAATGACAGCAATGATTGTGGCTCTTGTGTTGCGTAATCGACAACACTGTCATTCCAAATTTTAGCAGTCCTCCTTTGAATGTTGTAGTTTGCACGCTGTCTTCTTTTAGGAATTGTTGGGCTAAATAAATTTTCTAATCAAAGGTGTACTTGGTTTTTATGTCACTAGCTTGAGGCCATGGGGAGGGGGAGGAATGTTAAGCCAGTTTTGAAAATTGTGATGAGAGATTTCTGTTTCCTTAGAAATCTTTCTCTTGATGATGTTCTTCTTTTCTATTTATCTGTTCTATACTTGTGAGTCCAATGAGTGCAATCTTAGGTTCTGTTAGTGGTTGAATTACCTGTTCCTGATATAGGCTGTCTACATGTATACTGTTCCTGTAATCTTCTTTTGTGCTGATTGGTCAAATGGGTACCTGACTTCTCCTCCCTGTGTTTTCCTTTTAGGAATCCCAACCTTCTCCTCTGGCTTTGCTTGCAGCCACATGCAGCAGAATTGAATCGCCCAATGAAAATGCCGACTGCTTGCAAGGACAGCAAGGACCCTCAAGTGAACTGGACCTGACCACAGCTGCAAATCAAATTTCCCAGAATGCAAATGGCTGGCAAATAATTTCCACTCCCTCTGGGACTTCTGACTCTCCAAAAGATCAAGGGAGCAATAGCAATGATGAGAATGAGCCATCATCCAAAAATCGACCAGCTGCCACAGGGCAGTATGTGGTTACTACAACACCCAGCATGCAAAACCAGCAAGTCCTGACTGGCTTGCAGGGAATGATCCCCAATATTCAGTATCAGGTGATCCCTCAGTTTCAAACTGTGGATGGACAACAGTTGCAGTTTGCCACCACCCCCACCCAAGTCAGTGTCCAGCAGGACGCCTCTGGTCAGCTGCAGATCATCCCTGGGACAAACCAGCAGCTCATTGCAAACAGATCTGGGACAGGCAATATCCTGGCTACGATGCCAAATCTTCTGCAGCAGGCTGTCCCCATCCAGGGAGTTAATGCTCTCTCAGGGCAGACTCAGTATGTCACTAATGTCCCACTGGCTTTGAATGGCAATATCACCTTGTTGCCTGTCAACAGCATTGCAGCCAGTTTGGCACCCACTTCTCAGTCAGTTACATTAAGCAGTTCTGGCTCACAAGAGGGCAGCTCACAACCAGTAACATCTACCACCTCTATCAGTTCCTCCAGTGTGGCTGCATCCCAAACTAACTCTAGCTCATTCTTTACTAATGCCAACAGCTACAATGCCACTACTACGAGTAACGTGGGCATTATGAATTTTTCCACCAGTGGCACCATGGGAACAAATGTTCAAGTGCAGACGTCTCAGAGGACAGGCAGTGCTCAAAACACTGATACTTTGCAGGTTGCTGGAGTTGCAGGGCAACAGAAAGATGCCAGTCAAAACCAGCAGCAGCAGATCCTGGTGCAGCCTCAGCTTTTGCAAGGGGGACAAGCTGGACAGACCTTTACTACTCAAGATGCCTTGCAGAACCTGCAAATCCAGGCACTCCCCAATACTGGTCCAATCTTTATTCGAACACCCACTGTGGGGCCAAATGGGCAGGTCACCTGGCAGACTATTCAGCTGCAGAATCTTCAGGTTCAGAACCCACAAGCTCAGACAATCGCCTTGGCTCCAGTGCAGGGAGTGTCCCTGGGGCAGACAGGAAGCACCAACACAACGCTCACACCAATAGCTTCAGCCTCCCTGCCCAGTGGCACTGTCACTGTGAATGCTGCACAGCTGTCCTCTGTACCAGGTCTTCAGACCATTAACCTTGGGGCCTTGGGAGCCTCTGGCATCCAAGTTCACCAACTGCAAGGACTCCCACTCACTATAGCAAATGCTACTGGTAAGTAGGAGAGTTTAGTGATGCATAATATTTTATGAAATCTTTATTTATAAGGAAAAATTCTGGGCATTCTAGCTTTCATTTTTATAAAAGCAAGTTTTTAGCCCTCATTACAGCATAGATACATTTGGAGTGTAACATCTAGCATGTTGAAGACTGGAAATGAAGAAACAAGCTACAAAGAGCAAGTAACTTCCTTTTAGTTCAACCCCGTTTGCCTGTTAGATGTGAACATGATAACTCACTGGGTGGGACCAATTACCTAGATCTTTCCACAGACTCACCACTGCAGTAGGAAAGAGGACAAGGCTTGGATGCAAAAGACCTATATTTTTGACCCCAACCATGTGATTGGAGCATTCACATCAGAGTGCATGGTCTAGTACCACAGAAAGACATTCAGCAGCTAAAGTTATGCTTGGAAGGGCCTGTATGGCTGATTGCCACAAGAAATTGGCTCTCTTTGTGGTCACATTCATATAGTGCAGTGGTTCTCACAAGTTAAGCACTGGGACCCACTTTTTAAAATGAGAATCTGTCAGGACCCACCAGAAGTGATGTCATGACTGGAAGTGACGTCAAGCAGGAAAATTTTTAACAATCTAGGCTGCAATCCTAGGGTAATCCTACACTTACTTTGCCATGGGAGTAAGTCCCATTTACTATCATTGTTAAAAGCGTATACAGAGTAGCCTGTTCAAAGTACAGATCTGTAACATGTCCTCAAATACAGTCACATACAATGGTAGCATCAAGTCTAATATATTAAAAATAAAATATCGAAATAAATGGCCACCTGAAATTGGGTTGTGACCCACGTAGTGGATCCCAACCCACAGTTTGAGAAACACTGATTTCGTGAGTTTGTAAGCAGTTCTCTTAGTTTGAATTGTCATCTGAACCTGAACCCTCTCTTCAGTTTCTGTGATCCAAAACCGAGTATAACACAACTATAGGGTCTTCCAGTGATCTAGGAATCAAATCAGTGAAGGACGTGCTGCTTCCCTCTGAAATCATTGATTCCAAAGTTCACTGAGAACGCTTTGTACACTGCTAACTCCTCAGTTGCTCAATGCACATAGATGAGATGGCAAAGGATGTGCAAGAAAAACTTGGGAATTGAAAATTGCACATATGAAAGAAGGAAATAGCAAAAGAAAACAAAAAAAGTAAAAGAAAGTACTAGAAAGGAGAGAAGAGATGGGATGGGGGAAGAAGGCAAATGAACTGATTTGAGTCACAAATGCTCTTTAGTATAATTACCCTGTGAGTTTTTCCATTGTAATGGGTTCAGTGTGCTACATAGCATCATTTACTGAGGGATTGAATTAGACCCCCAACAAATTCAAAAATAATTTAAAAGCAAAAGTCTGTCTTCATTTGATTACCACTAATGTTAATAAGAGGTTTCTAAAACTGGAAAGTAACAGGTCTATTAAAATTATATTTTTAAAATGATGATGAAATTGTGTGTTGTTCACACAGACCTTGAGCATCATAGCCTTAATAATTGAATAAGAGTACAGGTCTGGCATATTTTCACCATGTACGACTGCACCACAGTCTACTTATCTGAACCATTACTTTGTGATCTAAAGTACAATGTACAGATTAAAGGAAGTTGTTATAATGTATACAGTATATGGTTGGTAGATGCATGGCTACAGCTACAGTACAGTACAGCAGTAGTACAGCTATTGATGCAATTTATGACCCAGTCACAGCTTGTCTGCTTTATATATGATATGCGTTTGGTTGTTTGCCATGGATTTTTTGTGCTGCATATCTGCAAGTCCTATTTTGGATTCTACTGGTGCAAACAGCCTGGTTATTCTAGAATAGTGAATTAAAAACAGTGTTGCAGATTTATGTGAATATAAAACTTATTTTTGGCACTCCAAAAATGTGTAGCCTCATTTGCAAAGAACAGGTATGATTTTGCTTGGGAAAATTACTGTTTGGAAAGTCTGTCTTGCTGGTTCTTGTTCCTATTTTGCATTGATTCCCAGGGATGGCGCATATTTGAATATTCTGTAGCGCAGCTGAAATCAAGATTCAGAAGCAAGTTGAAGAACTTCAGAGTGGTTTATATCATATTTCCATGTTAGAAAATACCTGCATTAAGGACATCTGAATTCTGTCCCAAGAAAAGTGAAATTCTACAGTCTGCATAAATTTAAGCAATCTTCCCTTGCTTAATTCCAAAGCCTCTGCTATTTTGCATAATACTGTTAATCATGGGAAGGGACAGTGAGCCATATAGGACACTGAAACTTGTCTTCTGACCATAGGAAATCATATTGAGCAACTCCTCTGGCTGCTGAGATTTCAGCAGACGTTGCCCAGTTGCACAGAACTAAGCCCACTGAGTTCAGTGGAACTTACTCCAAAGTCATTGTCTATACAGGATTACAGCCCCAGTCTCATGACTTCAAACAAACAAACAAAAATCCTGATATAACTTTATTTTTGGATTAAAAGCCTTCAGATTTTTTTACTGTCGTACTGATGTTTGCCAAATTTTCCTACCACCTTAGAGGTTGAAAACACATTTTAAAAAGCTTGTTTATATGTAAAATCCAATTTATACCATGTGAGATGGGGGGAGGGCAACTGTTAAAACATAAAAACCTGAAAAAATATGTCTGGCTCCTAGTTCCAAAACAAATTTGTCAAATACTGGCTTGGAGCATTGTATGCAGTCTCCCCTGCCTAATCTCAATGTGGCTTTGCAAGCAGTTACCTTTTGCCCAGTGGACTACCAACAATCAACAGAAGAGTCTATGTGTAGTTTTCACATCACTGGTCCAGTGGTTTCTGAGTTGTTCTGAGTAGACATGTGCTGTAAAACATGCACTCTCCCCTGCCCCCAGTCCTTCCCTTCCCATTAGGACATATTGTAGGGTGCTGTCTCCTCTGGTGACCTGAACTTGTTATGCCCTGCCTTAGAGCAGGACTAAGTTTATGTTATACATCAGTGCTTGCCAAAAAGTTTGGTCATTGTGATGTTAAAGAAATACTGTAAAACACTGCTTTAATGGGGTGTTTGATATCAGTCAGACCATAGAAATGAGACAGTTTCCCACTCTCAATTCTTCTTTTAATGGATTATAGGTGGGAAGGAGGCTGTGAGGGGCAGGGGGAGTATGGCAACATTAACCATTTTAGTATGAGTCCCATTTTGGTATGAGCTAGCAGCTGAATCATTCTCTCCTCCATGACAGCCACTACAGGTGGCCTTTTAAAATACAAATTTAGCTCCATCCCACATCAAAATGTCAGACTTCTCAGATTCCCTGGATCTTCCTGCTAGGATTTAATCAGGTTTATGGCCGTTTGTTACCTGTACCAGAGTATAGTCTAACCTAAGCTGAACAAGGAAAAAGCTATCAATGACTTTTTGGATGGAAAAAATTGGCCTGACTAGGGAATTGGCCTGGCTTTGTTTTTCCTGACCCTCCCTTTTTTGGCTTGTTTTAGGGGTTAAGTAGTGACATTCTTTTATTTTGTCTGAGTGTAGAAAATCTACTTCCATCAGGTTGTTCTGGTTATTTCTAAATTACAGGGTGGGATGTCAAGAACTTGTGAAGTAGTTTTTTTAATGAATTTAAAAAAAAAGTATGTGATATACTCCTATGGCGTGTGTGGAGAAGAAATAGGTACAGAGGTTTGAGAGCACATAAAATTCAGAAAACTTGTCCCTGCGTATGAGTGTGGAAAGGGGATTGTTCTTTGGAAAGACTGTCAAAGGACAACTTTAGCCGATTGTATTATCAAACTTTTTTTCTTTCAACAAATTTGTTAAATTTAATTATGTTATTTCTTGACGTGTTCCAGGGGGGTGGTAGAACGTAGGCTTATTGAAGGCTGTTGCACATGGTTAAGAAGGAAAGGCTATGTTTAATTATTTTTAAATAGTTAAATTTAACAGTAACCCAGTAGAACAAAAATAGCCTCAAAGTAAACCAAGAGTACTTAATTCTCATTGGTTTAACATGGTCCATGCTATGGAATCCACTAAACCAGTGTTTCTCAAACTGTGGGTCGGGACCCACTAAGTGGGTCGCAAGCCAATTTCAGGTGAGTCCTCATTCATTTAAGTATTTTATTTTTAATATATTAGATGTGATGCATTTGAGAAAATGTTACAGACCTGTACTTTTAACAAGCTACTATGTATATTCTTCTAACAATGATAGTCAATGGGATTTACTCCTGGATAAATGTGGGTAGGATTGCTGCCTTGGATTATTAAAATTTTTCCTGCTTGATGATGTCACTTCTGGTCATGACATCACTTCTGGTGGGTTCTGACAGATTCTCATTTTAAAAAGTGGGTCCCAGTGCTAAATGTGTGAGAACCACTGCACTAAAGCTTAAATTGATTATTGCTTTCAGTCATATTTTGGCTTCAGCTGTCCCTACTGCTGATTGCCATGGAGAGGACCTGGATTGTATTCTTTGATAGGATTTGATAACCTTTACTTTACTACCACAGTGTACCACTTGGACTTTGGGCCCTTTTAGTTCTTATAAAAAGAGTAACTTGCTGCTTGATTAGGCTGTTTTTAACTAGTTTATATAAAGGTTGAAGCTTGTGAAAGTGATTTATTGTTAGATGTTCAGATTAGATAACAATACACATCTGGAAAAAAGCACTTAATAATTATTTTACTTTGGTTCTAGCAAGGTTTGGGACCTGAGTGCTGCAAAAAGTTCCTTGCTTGTGTCTGAATACAGTAGTTAATTCTGTGGCTTGGAAATTGGTAGAGATATTCTGTGGCTTGTGTAGATTCATCCATTTTATTCTGGTTGTGAGAGGCTTTTGATGTGTGTACACCTTGATTTCTGCAAGATTCTCTTGCAGTGCTTTTTATAGGTAATACATAGAGAGATGAGTTAGGATCTACCAAGGAGTAATTATCACTTGCATATAGGGTAATGTGGGCACAGAAGAGTCAACGTATTTACAAACTCCTTGCAACAGACTGGAGAACAAAAAATTATTCAGATTCCTAGGAGCCAGCATCAAATCTTCAGATGCCATACCCTTTGTTTTTCTTCAGCGATACTCTAACATTAAAAGTAAAATAACTTTTCACCCCAGTCTGCAAACAGATTAAGTCAGAACACTTCAGCAGATTTATTGTGAACTAAAAAAGGAAAAAAAAACACTCCTCCTTGGCATTTAACATGATGTGAACTGTGTCTGGGTTCCAGAGCCCATTTTCCTGTGTTATGCTCAGAGCCACCTGCCCTTGTTTTGCTGAAGTTGAAATTAAAATGTTTCAATGGCACCATTAATATGGTGCACCATTCAAGCAAATAGCTAAAGATAGAAAACTTGGTCATGTAAATCAAACCGGTTTGAAAGCCAAGTCTAAAATGAGAATGCACCCTTATTTTCAAACACTTGGGGGCAGTAGGCAGCGTAAAGTGTAGAGAATGTTGGGAATCTATCCTTGGAGTTGCATGCTTCATCCCTAGTGTAATTAGCTGAATATGCCTAAAGTTGGACTGAGTAATTACTGTCTAGTTTGGCTGATTTGCCAGCTACTCCTCACATGATGCAGTGGTGTCATACTTGAGGCTTCCAGCCACAGATGGACAGTGTACAGAATGCAGCAGCTGTGTGCTGTGGGACATCTACCCTTCAATTTACATCTTTCATCTGGGTTGAAGATCTCATTGATTTTTAAGGAAAGGTGGAGTCAGCAGTCATGCTTCTTATTAGGATTTAGCTTACTTTGTCAAATGCTTTCTTACTAATCAGCAGTGTCACCCCCCGCACCCCCAAAAAATTCTTGTACAGTTTACAAGTAGGAGAACCTGTGGTGGTTGCTGGGAGAATTATAGGTGATTGGTTAAGCTGAAGTCTCAAGAATGCATTAAGACCTTACATACACATGCAACAGAATGAGATGTTAGAATTCTGCAGCAGTAAGGTACACTACCCTGCTTTAGTGGGGGAGAGTATGCCATTTTTAATGCTCCCCCACGTGGGAGGAAAAAATCCTCCCTAAAAAAAGAGAGCAACTGGAGCTAGAATGTTTCTTTGCTGTACTGGGACTTGAATATTCAAATGTCTGCTTTCTACTGTGAGGAGTGTACTTATGCCCAAGGTAGGGCATTTGAGGTGTTGAATGTCTGTTTCCAGTATTGGTATTTGCTGTCCCTTCAGAAATACACATGCACTCACACTTTGCCTGTGACGGAGCCTGCTTTCCTCCAGTTAAAAGTAGAAACTGGCTTATGCTTTTTTTAAAAAAATTTGTGGAACTTGATTGACTTGGAGGATGTTATTTCCGGCACACAGAAGTCAAAACTAGATTGTGTAACTATTGTCTTTTGGTTAAAACTTTCGTTATATTAACAGTGAGGCAAAAGAGTCAACCTTCCTCTGCAAACAGTAGTACTCACAAATGCTGGTTGTCATCTTAAATGGATGCAATTTGCTCAGGTTTCTTCTCAGTCTGTTTCTCTGGTGCTTGCATTGCACCAGTTTTAAGTGTTGCCTTAGAACTGGAATTCTCTGTGTACTGCTGATATTAACCTGATAAAGCAGAAAGCTGAGAGTTTTAATTCATACAGCTTACAATTCAGACATACAGGTTTTACAGGTCTGGTGTTTGTGCCAATCATCCAGTGTTTTTTGCTTCAGGACTTCCTTGTGTAGCATGTGACTGTGTATTGCAACACTGAGATTTGTTAATAAGAGTGTCAGAGCATGTTAGCCAGCTGCAATGAAGCAAAGATTAATTTATAATAGTCAATGCTATTCAGTTGTTGCATTTTGTCCAGCAAAAACTCTTTCCCTTCTGTCCCAGAGATATTAACTTGCTGCCTAGAACAACAACAACAATTAAATGATATTGGAGGTTACAGATTCACATCATTAACTGTAATTACTTGGTGTGCTGCAGTCCAGCCTTGAAGTCTGCATCATTTCTACTCTGTCAAGTATTTTCCCCCATTCTCTAAACAAAGAATTATTATCTGTTAACATGTATGAAGATTGTTGCAAATTGGCTTGTTTCCTGAACTTGGAAGAGATTAGCATAGAAAGCAGATAAGATGAAAAGTGAGAGCGCTTTTGTGTGATGTTTGTAGTGCATTAAGAGCTGATCTTAAAAATAATTTGGTACTGAGAGAATCCAAATTCTGTGTAAATTATGTACATAAACTTTCTTTTGCATAATTCTGCAGAGTTTGTTTGGAATAATTTATTCTTCCTGTCTCTCCTGTGGCAGTCATCCATGCACAGCCAGACATTGAATTCTCCAGGGAGTGAGACACGTTTTCTCCTCCCCCTTGCCCATCAATGGACTTTACTTGCCTTTTCTCACAACAAGAGGAGAGGGAGCATCCCTGTCCTCCTTGAGTCTCTCTTACTGCTGTGGTGAGGGTTTGATTGGAATTTTCCCTGTGGAGTGTGGTTTATTTGCTAGAAGAAAAACAAAGCTTATTTATCTTTAAGGTTGTTTTTAGTTACTTTGTTGGTCCTTAAAAATGGAAACGCAGAATATAAATTTACTAGATAAACAAAATGTATGCTTTTTTCCACGTTGGGCAATATTTTGTTGACTCAGTTGAAAAGTTTGGATTTCTAAAACACAGAAAGGACAATCTAAAATGGGTTGGCAACCGTGGCGCACCACCCAAAGTCATCCAGCCCACGTGGAGCTTGGCATGAATGAAGATTGCTGCAAATTGGTTTGTTTTTTGAACTAGGAGGCATTTTCTATAGATACGTGTAGAAAATAGGCAAGATGAAAAGTAAGAGAGCTTTTGTGTTATGCAAAACCTCCGGCTGAATTTGCTGTTCTCTGGGCAGGGCAGGGCTATGTAGCAGGCATAGTGACTCCAAATGTCCACAGGTGGCTCTGCCGTGCCCTGTCCGGTGTGTGGCAGATTGGGCAGGAGGCTTCGCTTCCCAGGTTGAGCTCTGCGTGGTCACTTTGGGAGCTCAGCAACCCAGAAGTATGGTGATGACATCATTGCTGAATATTTGACCACTTTGCCAGAAAAGATTGCCAACTTCTGGCTTAAGGGATGAGCTAAATATAGTGGAGAAATTGCCAGGTTTGATGCCCTTGGTGTAATTTGTATGGGCAAGGAGCATAGCGTGGGTAAAATAAAGTACTTGCCAATTACTTAGACCTTCCAGATTGAAAACTGTACTGTGATGAGGAAGGCTTTGCACGAGACAAGCCTGCCTCGACCCAAAATGTGAAGGAGTCCTCTGTATGGAGTGTTTCCTATGGAGGTGTGCATTGGCTCCATCAGTGTCCTTTTAAAAGAGAGACAGGGAGGCATGCAGGGCTCTGAAGGCCCATACTCCCCAACTGCTGGAGATGTTGTTTAGGCACCACTCTGAGACTTCATCAGACATTCTCCATACTCTTTAAGCATACTTTGCAATGATAACGGCTAGAAACTTGCTTTTTTTCTTAAAGCAGAGAGAGAAAAAAGGTTAGAATTGGGAGTTTTCTGATAGTTGAATTTGGAACCCAGGACTAACTCCATGGTTTTTCTGTGTTTTCACAGAATCACATAATGTACACAGGTTTGTGTGGATGAATAGGTAGTAACTCCTGAAGATTTGTTTTATTTTTTAAATGATACAAGTCCCCACAACTTTGTCAGGCTATAAAATTGCAGCTAAGACACAAGGGATACAGACTTAATAAAGAAGTTAGTGAACTTCAGAGGGATGGTTTTTTTATGATAGATTTTATCAGGCTGTCATAATTGGTAGTGGTTGAAATAGTATGTGGGAAACCCATATGTACCTTACTCCGCACACAGCAGCACAACTGAAAGTGTGTCTTTTTTTTAAAAAATGGCAACCTGCCCCAGTCTGTGCAGAACCAGAATCTGTGTTTTCAGTGTATTGTGTTTGACTTAAATTGGATGTTTTTCTTCAGTCTTTTTCCTAGAGGTTCTAAATTCATCATTCTAAATTCAAGCTTTAAGACTTAATGGGGGGGGGGGTAATAAAACCACTGGCATCAAGAAAATATGCTCAAAGCTTCTTGTCTCCTTCTCTCCCATCCTTTTAACAGCTACTCATCCTCTGGCTGAAGATGAGTAGATGGTAATGGAAAGTGTAAGACTTTGGGGGTTGATCAAGACTGAGTATTCAAAATAACACTGCCACCACATTGAGCTCCTCTGGCTTCAGTTGATCTGTGAGTAGGCTCTAGCAACTTTATTATGAAATGTTCCATGTTACATTTTGTCTTTGGGTTTTGTAATAAAACAGTTATATAATTTTCCTACATTATCCCAGTAAGTTTTACAACAGCCTTATAAGGTAGGTTATAGCATTATAAGATAGGTAGGTACAGTTACCTCTGTATTGATTAGAGGTGGGACTGGAGCTGATGACAGTGACTTGTCTTAAGGCCGCTTCATGGCTGAGATTACACTTGTATTGGGGCCTTCTCAGCTCACAGATCATGTTCTTACTTTGATATGGTTGTTTGTATGAAAGCTTATGAAATCTTGCAGTTTTTTCAGTGATCTTGGTGCTGTAAAGAGGACTTTTCATTGATTGCCTTCCTTTCTGGCTTTTTGGGGGATTACTTTTTTTCTGTCTTGCGCAGGGCTAGTCAAATTCCTGATCTTTCCAAAATTAGAAATGTGTCTTTTTTTTATCTGCGAGGCCTTGAAATGTGTATTTGTGAAATGTATGTTGCTGGATTTACAAGACTGACTGTTTTGCAGAAGCACCAACAGATAATTATTCTCTGTTAGCTTGTGGTAGTTCAGCACACAGTGCCATATTTGGAACATGTCAGGAGTATCTCTTTATTACTCTCCCATAACAGTAGAAGTCCAAACAACCACAACAGTTCTTAACTAGATGCTAGGCCAGTGCAGACTTAAAGCTACCTGTCTCCTCCCACTTCAAACAGTTCATACATTGGTAGTCAGCTATAGGAATGTATAGTTCCTTCCTCCGCCTTCCCTCTGCGTGTGGTTCTCCTCACCACCACCTCTTCCTGGCTGTGACAGTGGCTAATAGAAAAATCTCCACAAGCCTTAAATGCAATGAATACCACCCAGGGGTCCTTTTAATTAGCATCTGAAACTGCATCCTGAAAGGGCCTTGGAACTAGAAGATTAGTGCTGATGATACTTACCTGCCAGCAGCAGCCTCAGCTTTTGCAAGACTCTATAGCAGGGGTGTCCAATGTTTTTGGCAGGAGGGCCACATTGTCTCTCTGACACTGTGTCGGGGGGGGGAATTAATTTACATTTCAAATTTGAATCAATTTACATACGTTTACATAAATGAATATATTAAAGATGAACTTATATGAATGAATGAAGGTCTTGCAATAGCTTAAGGCCTATAAAAAGCCTTGCACAAAGCAAGGCTGGCCTTTCCTTTGCTGCTGCTACTGCCTCACAGATGTGAAACAGCAAGCAGTGGAGGGAGCCCTCATCCCACAGCCCACGTGAGAGGTCAAACAGTTGCCCTCACGCTGAGAGCAGTTGCATCCGGCCAGTGTGGGCTCCAACAAATCACCAGAGGGCCAGAGGCTCATTGGAGACTGGGAGCTCTCTGAAGGCTGCATTGAGAGGCCTCGAGGGCTGCAAGTGGCACCCCTGCTCTATAGCAATTGTTCCCGTACTGGAAACCAGCCAGGAAAACCACAGAATCCTCACAAAAAACCCACTGCCCTAAACAGTGTATAGGATTGTACCCCTAATGGGGAGCTGTGGCCAGTGGCCCAGTAAGTCAAGGGAGCTGCCATTCAAAAAAAGTTCAGGAACCACTGCTCAAGAGCAAAATCCCCCCAATGGCACCCTCCCCCGTTTTGGGAAGTTCATGCACATCTGCTACCACATATCCCCAGTGATGCCCAAGAACCAGGCTGAAGACAGACACATGACATCCTTCTGCCTGGTCAGGAAAGCTAACTGATCAGATTTTTGCTGCAACTAGCATTTCCCCACTGCCTTCTGGTAAGTCTTGTCCACACTGGCTTACCAGACAATGGTTGGAAGGCAGCTGCAGAAGCGGACCTACCTTTTTTCTTTCCCCAATGTCATTTTATAATGTCTAGATGCCCCTGACAGTATCCAAAGTCTGTAAAATGGGTCTGCAGGATATGAGAAGCTTTCACTACTGCTGCTGCTCCCATTGTCTCCCAAGCTGGTCAGGGCTCAATAATAAAGCTTTCCAGGAGATGGCATGGAGCAGACTACAACAGTGGGTGGTTTTTTGTTCCTCTAGTGCTATTTAACCATTCTCTAATGCCTTAGGTCCCTAAGAAAACTGGGGAACATCTGAGAATTACGAAATGGCATTGGGGGAAGAAGGTGGTCCCTTGCTGCTGCTCCCTAACAGTTGCCTGAGAAGTGTCCCTGTGAGCCCTGGCTTACCAATGCTCCTGGGAAGCAGCAGCAACTGGGCCTTAACTTCAAAAGGCTCTGCAGGTAGGGCTCAGGGCCTAACAGCTGATGAAGTGGTGGTAGGTGTTTGTAGGCTAGAAGAGGATCTGCATATTCCCAAGCCTGGCTCCTATTTTGTTAATAGGGAGCCAGCATTAAATGTGCAGAGGTTCATCGTGGACTTGGCTGTATTGTGCCTCTTAAATGATTTTTGTTTGAAAAATACACTTAGATCTTATGTAAAAAATTTTAGTTAGAGAACAAAGGCTCTTAAAACCACTGAAATGTGATGTGATTTTTTTTTCTTTGTGTGATGTGTGTGTGTGCGTGTGTGATGTGTTTTCCAAACACTTCAGGTGCACACATTGTGTAAGGAAATATGTTGAGCAAATTTTCGCATGGTGAAAGCAACTGTGACCTTTTGAGATCTGTAATAGATCTTTGTTGCTGTTCAGGACACTTTAGTGCTGAATTGGCTCCATAATGAGGATGGATTCATTCTCCCTTTTCCAAACAGTAACAGTTTACTGCCTAAATTATTACTGAAGTAAAATACTTTACGTACTGCCATTTCTGTAGGAAGACCATTCCTGCTGTGATACCATTCCTGCTTGGTCCAGAGAAGTAAAGTAATGTCTATTTCATTGTCTATTTCATTCTGCCTTTTAAAAGGTTGTGGTACCCATGATTTATGCCTAAACTAATCACACATTTGCTCCCAAACCATTTGTCTCCCAAGGAAAATGTCAGTAAACTACTTCCTATCAGGTGTAAACCATATAGCAGTTGGAGCATATTCAGCAATAAACCAGCAGCAAGCTATGGTTACTGAATAAATGCATCTCAAATTCCTACCCAGATTAGTTGAGCTGTTTGCATCATTTCAGTTTGGACATCTAGCAGGAAGGTTTGTGTGGTCTCTAAAAGGCTACAGCATGTGTTTGCAGACATTTACATGTCTCTTTCACTTTTTCTCAACACTTTTGCAATGGGGCCTTTCTTTGCCAACCCAGCCTTAATCAGGAATGGAAACTTTGCTTCATCTGCTGCATTCTCTCCCAACATTCAAGTCGGAGAGCCTGGCAACTTCACTGTCACCACCTTTTCCAAAGTTCATTTGACCCGATATGTATATATGGATTGTAATCGTATCTTTATAATATATGTAGGTTTGTTGGTGCTCATGTGTGACAGTGTAATGATTATAAAGCACAATTTGCATCTAGTGCAATGCAGTGGTTAGGGCAGATGGCACAGTTATGTACCATGTTGGTGATTGTCAGCAGCATAGTATGGAGCCATTGTGTCCACTCGAATTACATAGATGGAAGATGTATACTGTACTGGAGCAACTACAGAGGATGTGGCAGCAATTCTGCAGCTCAAGGAGACTTGGTAACAGCTCTTCTGTGGAAGTTTTGTCTTGGTTGGAGACGTACTACTAGCTGAGAGCTGGTGTAGTATAGAAGCAAGAGTTTGAGATGTGAGCAGGAAGGTCTGTGATTCATATCTCGCCTCAGGCAAACTGCTGTCTCTCAGCTTTCATCCTCTCCCCTCCCCCTCCCCGTTCTTTTCCAGTTTGGTGGTAGTATATTATCCTTGTCTTATGTTATGCTGTGTTATTGCTGAGACAATGAATGTGATGTATTTTAAAGTACAGTGTAAAAATGCTCGACATTGGACTTGAGGTTAGAATAGTGCCCTTGGGCTGCATGGCACCACTCGAGAGTCTCTTCTGTCTAGGACAACACAGGAGCTTTATCCCACAATCTACTCTGGGCTCTGGAGTGATATTCACTTTGCAAGTGAGTGACAGCATTGACTTTAAGAAGTGATTGTGCATCTTCCTCTAAATGGAAACCATGTGGCAGCCCTAACTATGCAATAGCTATTGTAGACTCCTAAAGGCATTGTATATGCTTTGATCCAATGAAAATACACAAGTTGGACCATCCTACTGGCATATGTTAATTGCCTCTCAAAACAGATTGCTGAGCCTGCTGTGTTTTGCATCTGTTATGATTTGTGTGGGGTTTTTTGCCCCGCACATGAAAATAATCAAGCAGCGAAGCTTGTCGGAAAACAAACTATTGGGGAAATGAAGCTGAGAGTTATGGAAGAAGCAATTAGATGACAGCATAAGCATAGTCCAATAAAATGGAAATGAACATTGATAGGCTTGAAAGCTTCCCACTCCTCCAGTGCTCCCCTTCCTTTGCAAAATGTTTTATATCTTCGCGTGCGTTGGAAAACTCATCAGTGCTGCGCTATAATTCCTATGGTTTTTGTAATTGGATATTAGCTTTGGAGAAAGACAGAGAGAGAATATGGTCCATGGGGCTGTTAACAGATGATTTTTCAACTTTATATATCCTTTCTGTGATCACAGTAATTAGCCAACTAGCAGGCTCTAAAAAAACTTGATATCTATCTTAGGAGGAACACTACTTAAACTACTGTCGCTCTCAGCCTGCTGTATTTATTGCCTTTTCTCACTTTATTGTTGGGATAGTTTGCATCTGTTTTGCAGATTAGCTCCCCGGGTGCTACTACAGTCATCCCAGTAAACAGATACTTAAAACAAAACAAAAAAAAATCTGCATTCTTTCTGTTAAGCCCAGCATTTTGCAAGTTCCTAAACAAAGAAACTTTGCCTGAACCAAACTATAAAGTGTAATGAGGAAAAAAAGTCTAGGCCCAAGTACACCTACTATTCTATGGTGTGATGTTAGTGGGTCTAGTTTTGTAGGGCTTAAATGTGTGTCTCTGGGTCCTATAGCTCAATCCTATGCATGTATGCTCAGCAATAAACCCCATTTATTTCAGTGGGACTTATTTCTAAATGTCTATAGAATTGAAATTTTGGGGACACAATTATATTTTTGATCCCAGACCTAAATAAGAACAGAAAAAAAGTCAAAATAATTATTGCAGAATAGAGAGCAAGTGTGGCAGCACATTTTAGTTTGATCAAACTTGTTGGATGCAAATTTTTCAAAAGAGGAGATTTGTAGGGTGGATGTTTATGAAACAGCAGGGTCTTTTGAGGCTTGATGTGGTATTTTCCTAGCTGCATATTCCCAAGTGTCATGTACTCTCAGGTGAGAGCTGTCCCCATATCGGGACCAAAGGCACCCCTAGCTAAGGGAGGCATGAGAGCTTCTGCCCCAACTGCACATGGCCCCAAAATGTGATTCTTTTGCTTTCTTCTTCAGCAGTGCCTGGTAACCTGATGCCACCCAGAGAGCAATTTAGACTGCAAAGCAGGATGTACTGATCAGGTTTCAGTTTTAACTAGGTAGTCTTTTTTTTTTTTTTTAAAGGGGGGGCATTGTGTGTATTTTGCCTCTTGACTGCCATTTTCATTCTAAATCACAATGTTTTTCTGCAGGTGACCATAATACTCACCTTGGTCTTGGCACTGGCAGTGATGGGCTAGCTGATGATGGCACAGCCTTGGAAGAAGGAGAGGCTAGTCCAGATGCGCAGCCACAGCAAGGTCGAAGAATGCGCAGGGAAGCGTGCACTTGTCCCTATTGCAAAGACAATGAAGGACGGTAAGATTGTGCAGGCAACGCAGACTACAAATCACTCTGGTGTAAAACTCGATGAGATGGAATTTGGGGATAGCTTCTTGTCATAGTGGCAAGTCTACTGCTCAAGGGAAGTCAGCCTAAAGATGAGTAGTACCAAATTCGTAAGTAAGATGTGCAAATTTGGGCTCTTATACAAATATACAGCCTTGCAAAAATCTTGAATTATAGTTTTGTGAGAGTGTTGAGAGCATTTTGTTAGAAGTCCCTTTCCTCACTATGAGGACTACAGTCCCCAGAGTTATTTGGAGAAAAGGAATGACTGTTTAAGTCTGTACTGTATGAGTGCACAGTGTGTGAGACTAGAAATTCAGCCAGGCCACAGCAAGTTTCATTTGGCTTCAGTATATTATTACATTATGCTGTATGCATGGGGTGTTGGAAAACTTGGGTGAAACAGTTCATTGTACAGCCTCTTTTGCAGACAATACCTTGTCAACACAGCATGGCTATAGCTCCCATTAAATGCTGCCTCCCCTTTTGATAGCTCCACATAGAAAATAATAATTTTGCTACTTATGGGTAAGAAGGTGTTTGTTTTCTGGATAGGTGGCACCAAAGATGAGCCTCCAAGAGAAGCTGAAGATTCTTGAGAATTCCCCCCGTTGCTTTTTGTCCTGGTTCCTTCACTTGTTATCCTTATTATTCTCCATCTTGCCTAATCTAGTCATGGTCCCATACAGAAAATTCCAAATTCTACAGCCAGGACAGAAGTGTAGCTTCTGTCACAAAGGCTGCACACATTCTGATTCATGAAAGCATGATTCTTTTATCACAGTATAATATCAAAAATGAAAAAAAATTAAAAGCACATAAGTATGATTAAGTACACACTTTTTCAAATTCAAATTTATATTGTCGCCTGAAAAGGAAGCCACTTTCATAAATTTATAAAATAAACATCAACTGCATTTATTCCATCTGAAGAATTGTCATATGATGTGAATCATTAACTATGCTCCAGAGATCCAGTTTCCTTGTGGTGGAAATTGTACGTCTTTGGTTGTGTAACTTTCACATTCTGATTACAGGCAGTTGCAAGCATGTTTAAAGTAAAGTTGGATGTGGGGAGGGAAGTAGAAATTTCCACTGATTAGAAGGCTTGTTATCCATTAGCTACACAAAGGAAGCCTGTTTTATTGGCTTATTGCATCTATAACTTGGAGAGCCTCTGGTGGGTCTCAAAATAATATAATAAAAATAATCAAATGCAGCTTTTAAAACCTAGTAATTATCACCTAAAATGACACTAAAGAGTGTAAACATTTGTGATAGAGAACTGTCTCTTCATACTTGCAGAAGATATTGTTCCTCTCTCTGAGCTCTTGACATAGGCTGGAGTGACACAACTACATAAATGAAATGGGAAAATGACTGGGTGCTAATTAGAGGAGATGGATGCAGACTGCTAATTACATGGGTCTCATTGGTGGCCTAATTTGTTTAATTTAAAGCATTTCTATCCCACCTTTTCCCACCAAACAAACTGTATGCCCAATGCAGCTCACAATAGTACACTCAAAACATAATCGGCTCATTAAAAAATACAAATCTAATCAATAAAAAACAGGCAGCAAATAAAAACGCCCATAACAGTAAAAGCAGCAGCAGAATTTACAACAAACCATTCTGTATCAGCAGCCAATAGAACCCAAGCAAAACTAAATAGCAACGAAAGCAACAGAAAACCTAAAATGGAAAAGCAAAATCTTAAGTCCACCCTCCCAGAGATTAACAGGGAGAGGGCAGATCTTAATTCAAGGAGAGAGAGGGAGTTCTAGAGTTGTGGCACTTCCACATATGCCCTACGCCTTGTAGCGTATGCCATATGCCCACATATGCCATATGCCTTGTAGCTGCTAACCTGACCTCAGCCAGGGATGGCACACACAGAATGGCCCCTTTCGTTGAACTTTCGGGATGGGCCAGTTGATATGCTCTTTTAGGTATCTTAGGTAGGACCGTAAAGGGATTTAAAGGTCAAAGCCAGCACCTTGAATTGTGCCTGGAAATGAACTGGCAGCTAGTAAAGCCATTGGTGCAGCAGCTCTACATTTGTCATTCTGCACTAATTGCAGTTTCCAAACAGCCTTCAAGGGCAGTCCCACATAAAGTGTATTACAGTAGTTGTGTCTTGAAGTCACCAAAACATAAAACACTGTTGTTCAAGACTGGATGCAGCTAGTGCACCAGTTGTAGCTGTGCAAAAGCTCCTTAGATCCAGGAGAAACCCCAGGCTATGAAAGTGCTCCTGCAGAGAGCAGGAACCCCATTCTGAACTCCATTCAAAGCAGGTTGATGTCTTAATACCTGCATGATACATTTCTGAACCAGGTGGACCTTTGTTTTGTTCTGATTATTTGTGAAACTTTGATAGGTGGCTCAGGACCTCTGGTTCTAGAAGAGGGATTCTGTTATACTGTGGGGTTATATGTTTGAACCGACGTGCTGAATGAAGCACAAGGCACTAACTTCAAGCTGGAGAATGCTATCTTTAAAGGAATTCGTAAGGAAAGTTGATTGAGCTGTGAATTAATTAGCTTAGAAATGAATAAAGGGGTTGTACTCTGTGCACTGTTGAAAATATTAAAAGGGATAGCAGGAGGGGGAAAACAGGCTCTTTGAAACCAGAGATGAAGCAATCTGCTTATGTTGTAGAAAGCTAATCCTGATTTAGGCAGAAGTAGTTCAGCAGTCTACTCAGTAATTCATTGAGTCTTTGTTATTGAAAGCTTTCAAGAAAAGGCCCTGCTGGCATCATCAGAGATTGATATCTTAGGTATCACCCGATGTGCATTTGTATCTAGTTATTCACCTGGAGGAAACTTGTCTTGTAGGGCCTCCCTTCACTTGTTTTGATAGCCTATTGAAAGGAATAGTCCTTTCCACCAATAGAGTTTGAGGGGAGGAAGTACTAGGGAGGGAGATTTGCAGGGACTGGCTGGTTGTCTTACCACTTGCTTTGCTGAGCATCCACTGAGTGCAATCATTCATCTTTGTCAAAGCTGAGTATTGTGGTAGCCAGGCTTGAAGACAATGATCTTTGTGTGAATGGTTCACTGCAGGGAAGACAGTAAACAACTTGTTTTTTCTGCTCTGATTTTTTTATATGTTGCTGTTCTTAGGGGCTCTGGGGATCCAGGCAAGAAGAAGCAGCATATCTGCCACATGCCAGGCTGTGGGAAAGTGTATGGGAAGACATCTCACTTGCGAGCTCACCTCCGGTGGCATACTGGGGAGCGGCCGTTTGTGTGCTCCTGGCAGTTTTGTGGGAAGCGCTTCACACGCAGCGATGAGCTTCAGCGACACAAGCGAACACACACAGGTAAGTGCAAGCATCTGGCAGGACTTTCTACAGTGGCTCCCAAACTGTGCCACAGCACCCTAGTACACCGAACTCAGAAGGACACTGTGGGATGTCCCCAGTGGCTTTACCGGCTTCCCTGGATGCCACCATCTTTAAATTTCAAAATGACAGTGACTTGACTGCCATGACCATGGTAAGTTTGTGAACTGCTGGCTTAATAGGAAGCAATGTCCTGATACCCAAGGTCAAAATAAATTTTGGTGCAGGCCTTGAAGGTGTGTCTGGAACTCTTTTGTACCATGCATTCCTATGCTTTTGGGCTGAGAGTTGCATAGGCTGAACAATAGCCCCCTTCAGACCCTTGTTTAGATTTTTTTCTTTTGATTGTAAAACCAATCTTCATGGCAAGCATGCTATGCATAAATAAGCTTCATTTTATTTATTTGAAGGTCCAGCAGCAGTATGCAGTACAACCCTTTCTGGGGAAAATCCCTTTGTGTGAGTGCACATGTCATAACATGCACATGTGCAGATTGCATGTTGGAATGTACGCTCATGAAAAATAACCCCTAACACATGGAAATATAAAATGTCAGGAGCAGGGTTTTAGCTAACCTTGTCCCTTTGTACTAGCTTTCTGAATTCAAGAGAATTTTTTCAACATGAAGGAGCATCAGACCTAGAGTTCCTCCAGGCCTAGAGTTCCTCCAGGCCTATAGACTGAAGCAGTCCAGTCTAGGAAAAGCTGTACTATTTGTTGGTCTTGCATATTTAAAGCTGAACTTGGTTTTTTTTACTTAGGTGCTAGTTAGTTGTTGCATTGCTTTCCAGAAGGCTAGAATTTCAGCAACACTTTTTTAGAGTCATGGGTACAAAGTCAACTCTTATCTACCCAAAACAAACAACCACAGATCAAAGCAGTGCTGCTGTTGAAAACACAACGTATATATAGTCACTTTGGTGCCAATTTAGAAAAGTGGCCCTGAAACTTCCCTGCCTCAGAGGAATTTCAAGAATGAAATATGTAAAACACAATGGGTTGTAGAGATAATAATAATAATAACTAGATATTTATATACCGTCTTTCTGGTCATCAGATTACTCCTCTGACTTTATTCAAGGCGGTTTACATAGGCAGGCATTTCTAAATCCCTCAAGGGGATTTTTGCAGTCATAAAGGTTCTCTCTTTCAAGAACCAACATTTCAGATGGATCTTCCTGGTTTGGTCTCACTTCTGGCCTCCAGTTCTCCCACAGAGGCTGACAAGCAGCTCCATTTCTCACATGGAGGGCAGCCAAGACGCTTCTTGCTCACACCAAGAGCAGGTGGAATCACTCAGCTCAGCTTGTCAGCTGCTTCAAGGTCTTGCCGTTCTCAGCTGTTCAGGGAGCTGCCAGTGTCCCCGAACTGGCGACCTTCTGATGTTATTTTCAGGCTAACGGAGGCTCTCTAGACCAGACCTCCTGAGATAGGAATTACTACCAAAGGAAGATGTTTGCTGTTGAATTTATTGTTTGTCTTTCTGCAGACTGAATTGCACTCAGAGTGACTTGGAATAAGAGACAAAAATAAATGAGATTAAGAACAAAGCAAACATGACAGCAGCTGACAGTCTACCAGCTTTGCTGTCGGGTACATCTGTCCTCGTAAGAAACATGTACCTATTGCCCTCAACAACGTGTTGATTGAATAGTAGCCATCAAGATTTACTAAAGCTCCCTGGTGATACTAAAAGAAACCATGGCTTTTACATAACTTTAAATTTGTTCTCTACCTCCATATTCTGCTTGAAATGGACATACATGAGTCTTGAGTGGGAAAGCAAGACAAAAAAAGACAAGGCAATGTCCTGTGTTGGAATAGTAATTCTATCAGACTGAGAATTATTTGTGAAAAGGCAACCATTATATTGAGTGCCTCTGTAAGAGTTCTCGTTTTAAGTGACTCCTGTCTTGTTTGCCTACTTATAAACAGGACTTGAACAGCTTTTTCTCTGTAATGTTGGGCTCCTTCAGTGAAGTAGGGTCCAAATTGGGGATGGGTAGGAAGGGGATTCTGGAATTCCTTTAAAGATGAGATTTTTGCAAGGTCTTGGTTTCCCCACTATCTGCTCATATGCTGGACACAACTACTGTAGATTTCTTACTAGAGATCAAGCAGCTATCCTTTCTCCAGTGGGTAAAGATAACCTGAGACAACATAGGGAGTGCCCTATTCACATAATATTCTTGCCTACACAGGATTAAGTGGGGAGATTTTTTTCTTTTTAACAGGGGTACATACTCCTGCCCACACTCATTCAGTGAGAACAGAAGAGGAGCTGAAATGCCTTGTTAAAGTAGGGTAATTATGTACCAAGGGCAAAGCATTTAAAACATGACATTGGGGCCCATCATTGAGGTGTGACTTTTAACAGGTCAGATGGATTTTATCATGTCCAACTGCTCTCTCTGTCTGCAGTTGACTGTTAAGTGTCTCTGCTTCATCAGTGGCAATTGGAGGCTATATCGACATCTCCTCCAGCACTTTAGTACACGGCAGATAACCATGAGGAATACTGTTGCACAAAATGGGTACCACAGCAAAGAAGGCCTTTCTCTCTGTGTGTGGATGGTATCCAGGTCAAGGTATTCCTTGCATAGATTAAGAAGTAAGGATGTTCATATGGACATCTGTTTTGTTTAAAGGCCTAAACAGAATGTTGAATTGGACTCAGAAGCAAATAGGTAGATAGAGCATTTGAATTAGAATATTTTATTTTCCTTTTGCATTTGAGCCAAAATATGTGCAGACTGCCCTTTCAGCTAGTTCTTGTCAGCAAACAAGCACTTGCATTGTGTGCTTGCTGATACTTACAACCCATGTGTAGAGTCTGTTGCAGTAATCCAAGCTGGATGTTACCAGAATATGGACTATGGGGGCAGATCCCAGTTGGCTCGGTGCACCTCTTGATGACTTTTTGTAAGCAAGTAATGTTCTGGTGACTGATGATTAGATATCTGGTCCTGTGGACTGAGTTATAGCAATCTCACACCCATTTTGTTTCTCAGGAGAGAAGAAGTTTGCTTGTCCAGAGTGCCCTAAGCGCTTCATGAGGAGTGACCACCTCTCCAAACACATCAAGACCCACCAGAACAAGAAGGGAGGCACACCCAATAGTGTGGCCATGGACGTCTCTGCCATCTCCATGGACACAAGTGCTTCTGCAGAGGGCACTGGTGGGGCAACACCATCAGCCCTCATTGCAACCAACGTGGTGGCCATGGAGGCAATCTGTCCTGAAGGCATCGCACGTCTCGCCAGCAGTGGCATTAACGTTATGCAAGTGGCAGATCTACAGTCAATCAACCTCAGTGGCAATGGATTCTGAGGCAGTGTGGACTACATAGTGGTGGGAACATCGAATTTGCAAGGTAGCAACGGGTCCAAGGGATGAGGTTTCGCTATACAAGTAGTGAAAGATGGGGATTTAGCTGCACCACCAGCCTTCAATCCCCATTTCAGTCTCCCAGGAATGCTGTGTGCAGCATAAGTCCTGCTGTTCAGGTCAGCCCTTGAATCCCTAATGTGGTTGCCTGGGGAAAAGAGTTTGGCCCAGAACTATTTGACTTGTTTAATTTTGCTTTCTTCTCCCTACCAAAGGTCTCTCCATCACCTTATTAGGTACCCTCAAATGCCATCATGCTTTGGTTCTAAATGTATATGATCACTGAAATACTTTTTAGCAGAAAAAAATCTATATTATTATTATTATTATTATTGTAATTATATAAAACTATAAAGTATGTTCATTTTGAGAGAGGTTAAAATTGCTGTGACCAAAGTCTTTGGTCGTCGTTCAGATGCCTTAACTTGGAACTCCTTGAGCTGTTCGGCGACGCTCAGGCTTACGTTCAGATGCTATATTGCATTTTATGTTGTTACTATAAATGCAAAAATTTAGCCTACTGCATGCTTGGCTTTTAGGTTTGTGTTTCTTCTGTTTCTCTCTTCATTATTTGGGCAAGATGTCCCATTTCCATCTTTCTTTTAAAAATTTCATGGTTTTTCCTTTTTTTTTGTTGTTAAATCTTCATTCTCTCTATTTGGAGAGAAGTATATCCATTAAATTCGTTGTATATCTGTCTGTGTAGATTCACATCAGCTGTTTTTCCAGAGAAGAAGGGTCCATGACCCATAACATTTTCTGAGTTTGCAGGGTGGGAGTGGCACTAAGATGAGCAACTGAGATGGTTAATATTGGAGAGAAGTATTATTTCTGCAATCACACTTAGGCCTCTAAATGAAGGGGCTATGGATCAGTACAAGAGAAGCCTTTTGAACTTCTAATATGAGGCAAACAAAATTTCTTATACTAAATCCACAATGAAAGTGATCCCCAAGTAAGCTGGTATGCATAGCAGATAAATAATGTACATGTATGATGTGAGGTGCCTTTTATAAAAGACAAGGTTGTTAGGTTTGTCTTGATTTTTCAATTAAGGAAATTCGTACTGTGGGATAAATCATATCCAAAACTTCAATCCCTCCCCCTCCCCCATAATTTTGGGTAGCCATGTAGTAATAGAAAACATGCACTGGGATGGGTGGGTGGCTCAGGCTGAGAGCCACCATTCATTACCATGTAATGAAACATGGTAGCACTTCTTTAATTTTGTTTAATTTGCCTTTGACAGTCTTGAACGACAAAGTTATGGGGCCACAACCCCAACTTTCTGACTTGCTGCCTACCCACCCACCTCCTGAAAATGATGATTTGTCCTGTTCACCTGTTGTGCATGTTGCCTTTGATTCCTCAGTCTCTCCTGCCCATCCTGTTCTTTTTTAATATTGTGAATGTCTGTGCAGGCAAGATAGTCTTAAGATAATGGAAGTGGGTGTGGGGTGCTGTGGCCTTCATAAGCAGCAAAGAAATGTGTGAGAGTTAATAGAAAGGTAGAGGGAGGGCTAGTTGGAGAGAGGCTTTATAGGCACTCTGCTGAGGAATAATAGGGGCTTCATGGACTCCAGTTCTTCTGAGAATTTAGACCTTTACCCCAAGCCACAGTGTTAAGTGTATGTAGTCTTTTTCTGAGCAAACAGAAGGCTCTGTCCAGTGCCATAATAGGGCTTAGTAGTGCCATGTCTTTTTTCTTTTGCTGGCTGCTAATCAGATAAAGCAGCTACTCCCCAAATAGGCCATTCAGGGTGCTGGTGGGGAAGAAGCTTCTTCCAGTAACTACAGAGAGAAATGAGAACTTTTGATAGCAAGAAGGCAAGCACTTTTGCTAAATGTTATAGCGCCCCTTTCTTTTAACTCCCTTCATAATACGTGCTCACTCCAATGTTTAGACCAGCCTTCCTTATCTCAGAGCTTACCAGCAGCCAGGAGCCCAAGATGTATGGCTGGGCTTAATGCCCAGCTGCAAAGTTCTGCTTTAACTGTACTCCTTACCAGCAATGGCTGGGATTGCAGCTTCTCTTCTCCACCTCCCTATCTCTCTCTGTGCCATTCTATCTCCATCTGTTGGCTTTCTCTCATTGGGCCGCCACCACCAGGACAGATACGCCACGTGTCAAATCCTCAGTCAGAACTTTCTTTGGCACTTCTTCTCTTCCTGCCCTCAGATTCTGATACCAACTGCAGTGGTTTTGTAAGGCTGAACTAAGACTGCATTTTCCTCAGACAGTGGTAGAGCAGGTGGCTCTGCCGACATGCTTCCTTTGGAGGTTGGTGGAATTAAATGTGGGGCTATCATTATCTACCCGATTCCTGTGTTTGTGGCCCTCTGGTGTTGGACCTGTACAGACGTGTGTTTGGATGCTCTTCTGCAGTTTCAGATTTCTTCAAGAAATCTTTAGCTGCACCTGGGATGTTGGTTGAGACATAAGGGAAGCTAGAGACCTTTTTTGGATTGAGGGTTAAAGGATAATTGAGTAATACTCTACCTTTTCTCACCTCCTGAATAGAATCTTGAGTTAATGGGAACCTGCCATATTTAAAAATAATCCTGGTGTGAGTTGTACCATGCAGGCTAACAATCTAGTGTGTTCGGCTTCCTTTTCATTGAGGCAAAGATATTGAGGCACCATTTCTTATGTTGGGTTGGAAAGAGCAGGGGTAAGTCCATGCAAATAGTTCATAATAAGTAAACAGGCAGATTAGCAGGTGGAAAGAAGTGTGGCAGTGGGGGGGGGTGCTCTGTTTTCTTGAAGCTTATTAAATGGATAGTTCTGTGCCAGTGTAGAGAGGGAGGCATTAGCACCCAGATGTCTTCTGTTCTCCCTCTGCAAAAAATGTGGCATATACACACTAAATCCCTTTGGAGAGCACTGGTTATCAAAGTGAGTTGACTTGCAGTCTTTTTTTTTTTTTTTTAAGATTTTGAATTGAATCTGTAAATGCTTTAACTCTTAAATTCCCTGAAGGGGAAAAAAGTGCAACTTCAAGTGGCAAATGTGTCTGAAGATATGTTCATGTTTTAATTTTGCAACCCCTAAATCAGACTAGATCTGGCAAAAGTCTTAATGCAAGAGCATGATTTATCCAAGAGTGGCTGGCAAGTTTTTCTGAACCAGTGTTTCTTCAAAATTAAAGGGCCTTGTGCACACCAAGGCTTTGGAGGGTGCTTGTGGGTCAGAGAAAGTTCCGGAGAAGCAAGTGCTTCTGAAGCATGACTACCTTGGTTTATTTTGAACATTTCAATCTGCTTCTATAATAATGGATCTCAAGATTTCATCAGAGACAAAGTAACAGTTGTTACTGAAACCACCTAGCTCTGATACCCTGGGGGATGCTGGCTGGAGCAGAGTCGCCAGGTAAATTAGGTGCCACGTGGCAAACGGCAATACAAGACTGAAAGTTTCAAACCTTTGTTGTAAGGTTTTTCCCCTGCTCTCCTGTTTCAGTCCACATTTATCTTGACACAGATTGTCTCTCTAGAAATGTGCTTTTTAAATGCTCATCAGGTGTTTTTCCCCTCTGCCAAGGAGCTGTTTCTTATGTTCTAGAATACCAATCAGTGTTACTATTCAGTCAAGTTTCTTGACACACATTTTCCATCTACCTTTGCTTAATGAATAAGCTATGTCAAGAGGCATGGCTATCATCTGGCATGATTATTCTTGTGGGTTGTAGATGTTGGCACTGACCTACTGCCTTGTCAGTCTGCACAGAAGGGTCACCTCTTACTGTTTCCTGTATTCCTTTTTCTGTAGCTACGGAAACTTAATGTTCTCTAAATCTGTAGGCTATTTTCTTCTAAGTGTGGTCAGTTCACTCAGGCTCAAAGTGTAATGTGGGGGATGGAATTTGTCCACAGTGACTAGGGCTTCTGTCACAATGTCAGGTTACCAGGGCTATATGGTACCAGATCCCAAAGGATCTGACTTGTTGAATCCTCATGTTGAAAAGAAATCTTTCTTGGTTTACTCTGATTACAGTGGGGTCACCTTGTATGCAAGGCACAACTGGCACTTTGCTACAGGTGGGAGTAACCTGACAAAACTCTGTGAAACATAAACACTAAGGAAGGGAAGAAGCTCTTGCTAGAATTTGCTGTAGTTGATTTTTTTTCACCGCCACCCTTTTTGCATAATATATTTTTATATGAAGAAAGTGAAAGCATTTCTATTTTATATAGCAATCATAAATCTTTAGAAATGACAGATGTATTAATACTGAAAGTTCCAGATCGTTTGGTAGAAAACAGTATTCATTTCCCCAAAGTTTTGCAAAACTTTGCCTCACCAGGCAATCCTGATAGCCCCCGCTGTGCTTTGTCAGCTTGCCTTAAGCTGCACATTTTTTCTGTGCACCTTTTTGCAAGAATTGAAGTCTGTGACAGACCAACAGGTTCTCTGTGTTGTCCAAAGTTCTATTACATGTGGTATGCCAAATTTCAGGCAGAGCATTAGAGGATGTGTGTGCTTTGCTCTCTCTCTCTCTCTCTCTCTCTCTCTCTCTCTCTCTCTCTGCAAAGACTCTTTGTTAGACTTGCATCTTCTCTCTCAAGTTACTGCTCTAGAATTTTGAGTGTTCCTTCCCAGTTTGATTCTGAGGCATAAAGGAGGGAATCCACATATGCAGCCTTGCTTGTATTTTTCTCCTTGTTCCGCTTGATGGTGGTGGTGCAAGAGAACTAATCTGTAACAGCAATAGAAGCTTTTCTGCAGAAAAAGCTAGCGGTGCCTTTTTTTTTAAAGTTCTAAAATGAATTTCCTGTTAAAGATCTTGATTTTTTCCTGTGGAAATTGTCTTTGAGATTTCCTTGACTGCTGAAGCATGGCACTGTTTAGTAGCACTCTGCTGAGGTTACAGTTCAGAATGCCATTAAAATTTCCACATGGAGCTTGTGCATGTGTAACTGGGAGAAAGTGGAGAATGTGTTTCAGTGTCTCTCATATTTCTTCTCTACTTGGCTGCTTCTTTTAGTGTAGGTTTTTTCCCCCCACCCAGTACACAATCAAGGACTCTAATCCTTGAAATCTTAATTTGTAACTGTGCCTTCTCATCCTGTTCCTTCCTGGCATGATGGGCTAATTGGAGAACCTTAACCCTGCACTTGCACATGCTTTTTAACTTAACAGAAATCTTCCTTCCCTCTTTGGCTAAAGCAGTAGAAAGGCATTGCCAAAAGTCTCTGATATGGGAAAGTCTGAAGCATCTTATGAATTCCCTGTGGGAGCCTACAGGGTTTCGAAAAGGGAGTTGTCTACGCTGCTATACAGCTGCGTTCCCACCTGGCTCTTTTCTCTCTCCCCGCCTGTGTTATCATTCTGCTTCACAACATGTTCTGTGGCGATGCACCCTTGTATCTTGTGCCAAAATAACACTTGGTTATCTGTTGGATGAGATGATCCTGCGGCTGCTTTCCAAAAGTTGGTCTTGGCTTGAATTTTTCACAGTGCCAATACACATGGAACTGAAATAGAAACATATTTTGCTGTGTGCAAGCTCAAAACAAGGCTCAGCTATTTCTGCCATCACAATTTATTCTCCATGTCTAATGGATTGTGTTTCATCAGTTAATACATCCCTACCTCCCCCCCCCCCCAATTAGTAATTCAGGTTGGGAAGAATTGGATTATTGAATGCTTTCCCATAGATGGGAGAGGGGTTCAGCTGAGCCTCTTCTCTGACATGCTCTTTTTGAAAGTGCAGGGAATGATTCCTGAAGGAATGGTATAATCTAGGAAAATACTTTACCACTTGATTTTTGCTGACTATGTAATCTGACCTTGAATTTAAAATATGGGGGGGGGCACCTTCTGTTGGGACCTTCATAAATGTAACTGTTAGCAATTCTCTTAAGGATTCAAATGTGCCTTTTTAAGTATAAGGATTCTATGTAGCCAAGCTAGTGCCATCCACCTTAAAGGGATTCTTTTCTAGAATTCTGTGCCTTGAACAAAGCCTTTTCTAGCTTTAATTCTCTCATGGTCCAATTTATATGAGCAATTGGAGTTCAGCAATTAACTTATTTTTCCCCCTCCGTCACTGGTGAAATTCTGAGTGCTTGCTTTTTGTGTGCTTTGCAGTGGGAGGGGAAAAATGGGAGCCTCTGCCCAGTTGCCATTCACTCATTCACAGACTCTGCTAATGTTTGATAAAGGTCCCCCCCCCCACCTAGTAACTCCAATGGCTTGCAATCCTCTTTGTAGTAACATGGCTGCCTCTCTGTCCTCTCCCAGGAGGGGGAAAATTAGGTAGCAATCTCTGTCTCTTTTGGTGCTCATAGCACAATTCTGCAAACTCTTAAGCCAACCTGTAACACTGGCAATAAAGTAATTGTCTATCTGTGTAAAAGACTGTTTTATCTTGTAATAATGTATGTGCTTTTTAAAAAAAAATCCAATTACCGATGTAATGATGTCTGAAACACTTTTTAAAAGTGCTATTTTTGTACAAAGATTAAAGTAGTTTGGCTCCTTTGTATACTGATTTACTTTTTTTTAAATGAAAGGAATAAAACAAGTATCTACAGAGTTTGTATTAATCTGCTAGCCCTGTGAGCTGTGTACATTTCTCTCCTTCACTCAGCACTATTTGGTGGCGTAACTTTTGAAAACAAAACTATAACATATTGAACAACTGTAGACTTTAACCTCACATGTTTCTTTATGTCTATTGTGTATTGGGGCAAGTGTCAAAAAACCTAGTGAATTTAGTGGACATCTGTTGGTAATGCTTGAGATTTTAGGAGGCCTTGCAGAAATACTTCTGTTGTGGAGGTGGGGTAATATTTGTGGCCATGATTAGGAAAAATGTCCTTTACCAGTAAATGATAGCAAGGAACACGGCACTTGGACACTTACTTTGAAAGCCTGTTGACTTTGAGTCTTACAAGTAAAGGTCAGAATTTTCTGATGTGGCCCTCTGGGTCTCCTTATCAGTAGATTATTATTGATGAGTTTTCTGATATATACCACACACACTCAGTCTCTTTTCAAATATTTATATATATAACCAGTGATCTCATGTTGATGTATACAAGCTAGGCATATTCTGATCTTTAAAGCCTCTGAATTCTGCACCAAGATTGTTGAAACCTTCCACTTGTGTTCAGACGAGACAAGCCTGCCTAACTGGCTTATTTTGCACAGTTGTGTTTATTGGAGGGAGACTGGGACACAGGCAGTAAACATCTGCTAGTTGTTCCTTAAACACTGGCAAAAAGGAAGCTCTTCTGTCTTCCAAAGAAACCACCGCTCCCAGTGTGGTAATCTAGGCACTAGTGACAGGTCAGGTGCTGTGTCTGTATGAGAACCAAGAGCGCATCTAGTGGCTTTTTGGGCAGAGACAGGTGAAAGTAAGCATCCTGGCCAGTGCTACAACATAGCTTTTCAGGTTCAGCAATGCAGAATGTCATCTCAAATCTCAGAGGGCCACTTGCACATGCTGATTGACTCAAGAGGGCAGCCTTGCTACATTTAGCTACAGAAAATCATATTTTTCTGTTTAACCCATTCTGATCCCCTTTCTTTTCTATCTGCAGACTGTAGTACTCCATTCCTGTTACACCAGCACAACTCTCACTGTATCCTAGTCACACCTTCTCTCTACACAATCTCCCTTTCCTCAGTTTATGTGTGTGTGTGCATGTGCTGTTTCTCTCACATGCACTCATGAAATTGTTGAGTGAACAAATTGTTCACTCAACAATTTCATGAATTGTTGGGAGACTTTCATTCTCCCAACAATTGGGTGACAAATAGTATTTGCTCTTATAGTTGGTTGGCTGTTAGCAGCCTAACAAGAAATGTCAAATAGGTTCTGCACTTCTGAAAGCAGGTACAGTGCAGGCATTCCCCTATTGCCATCTTCCCTTTTGGTGGACTTTGGTATGCTCCCTTAAGTGTGCGTGTAAAACAACAAATCCAATAAAAGTGTTCATTAAGGGAGTGAAGGAGACTAACTGGATATTTAGCATTGCCCTGGAGAGCTGAAATAGAAAGGGACTGCTGATCTGTAAACCTAGTCTAAATGCATCCCAGGTCTGTAGTCTAAATGAGTGGGCCAGTGAGAGAGGGGTCCATCACTACTTTTGCAAGTTAAATTGTGTGTCAGGTGAAGAATATGCAGCCCTGTACTGTAAAGGGCAGCATGTGAGTACAAAGCATAGAAAAAGTTTACATATATTTTTGTCTGGAGGTTGAAAGTGGTGTAATAGAGCCATCATCACCCATTTTGTGCATGCTTTATTTCCCCCTTCCCTGCCCAAGTATCTCTCTTATTATTGGTTTTGTTGGCTTTTTCTGTTGATATTTCTCAAGCTTCCTTATACTGTTAGGACATGGAGTGATCTAGCTCAAAATGATTGGCAGGGACTCTCACAAGTGGGCTTTCCCAGCTCTACCCGCCAGTACCAGGGATTAAACTTGAGCTCTCCCAAGGGCAATGTATGTGTTCTCACTGTTACAGCACCCTTTCCCCATCTACCTTTCTCCTACCCTTTACTGTCTGCCCTAGGCAGACAGTAAGGACTAACTGAGGCCAGTCTGGAAAGGCTCTTAATTGGCTGAATGGAATATAGAAAGGGGAGGCTTACTACCTCCCCCCCCCCAAAAAAAAAAAAAAATCTGCATTGGATATTATAGTACAGTGGTTCTCAAACTTTTAGCACCAGCACCCATTTATTAGAATGAGAATCTGTCAGGACCCACCGGAAGTTATGTCATGGCTGGAAGTGACATCAAGCAGGAAATTTTTAATAATCCTAGGCTGCAATCCTACCAACTCTTATCCAGGGGTAAGTCCCATTTACTATCGTTAAAAGCATGTACATAGTAGCCTGTTAAAAGTACAGATGTGTAACCTTTCCCCAAATGCAGTCACAAACCATAATTGCATCATCTAATTATTAAAAATAAAATAAATGAATGGGGACCTACCTGAAATTGGCTCGCGGCCCACCTAGTGGGTCCTGACCCACAATTTGAGAAACACAGTTGTAGTTAAAGTCCAAGGAGGGCTGGAAAGTTGAGTGTGGCTCACGAGTCAGTTTTTGGTACTGTCCCTAATGGCTACATGGGACACGGTGGCACAGTGGGTTAAATTGCTGAGCTGACAAGCCTGCTGACCGCAAGGTTGGCAGTGTGAATCTGTGCAATGGGGTGAGCTCCCGTTGCTTGTCCCAGCTCCTGCCAACCTAACAGTTCAAAAGTGTGTAAAAATGTGAGTAGATAAATAGGTACCACCTTGTTGGGATGGTAATGGTGTTCCGTGTGCTGAAGCATCTAGTCACACCGGCCACATGACCATGGAAACTAGAGTTTAGAAATGGAGATGAGCACTGCCCCTACAGTCAGACATGACTAGGCTTAACGATGGCTTTACCTAATGGCTGGTGATTGCTGAGGTCCTTGCAAATATCTAAGTAGACCTTGGTTGGCAAGACACATCACTTGAGTTCTTAAACAAAAGTCTTTATTCAAGATCAGGTGATACACAACTTTTTGCCTTAACTGTTAAAAGGGCCTGACTAGCTCTCTTGCTGTACAAAATTCAATCACATCAGTAGAGATTGGGGGGTTCTAGTTAGGAGTGTAGATCATACAAGAAGGAACTCATCTCCACTACCATAGATGCACCCCCTTGAGATATCTTCCATTCCGAAGCTATACAGATAGACAATCGCAAGAAGGACCGGTGCTGAGAACTCTGCTATGTCTACAGTAAAACTGCTTTATCATCTTGAATGTTCTAACAGTGCCCATGTTGCCAACCGCAGTAAGGAAGTGGTGCTGGTAATCTCCCTAGCGCTATCTGCAGAAGTGTTTATGCAACCAAAGAACACCAGTGCTGTTCATCTATACCTCTGGTGTTCACTTGCCTAATGTGAAAAAAGGGGGAACTTTGCAGAAATTGTTCTACTTGCTCAACAGTGGATGAAAACTTTGGTAATGCTTTTGATCCATGTCGTCAAAAGGAGAAAATCTCTGAACTGGGCTCCTCACCAAATGTAATGAGAACCCCAGCTTGAACTCCTTGGAGAAATGGTAGGCTATGAATATGATAGGTAACTCTGAATTCAGTGTGATTGAAGTGCATGGCTATGTAAATCACGCTTCAGCGAAAAAACACTGATTCTGCTGATTTCTCCAGAAATAAAAGAAGCAAGCCTATGAGAGAGATACTATTTCTGGAGTGCACTTGGAGGATCAGCTACTCAGCTCTGCTGTTCTTGTCAACTCAGTGATTCTACATTTATGAACACATATGGGCCAGCATGATGCATATAATTTACTGGATGACCAGGTGTGTGTTTTTCACCATCTCTCAGAATGACCCCCCATGGAATTGTTTGTAATGATAACAGAGAGAGAGGAAACCATGTTTTCGGCTTGGAAGAATGGCACAATCTAAAATGTCATAAAAAGTATGATTGTCCTCAGGACACAGACCACAACATTGCTTAATGAGAAATTTGAATGCAGTTGTCTCAGGTCTTGGTCTGAAACACTAACCACTACACACCAAACCTGCTCTTGTGCCTGTCTGTTTCTCCCTCTGGTGTTGATTGTGATTGCACAGATAAATCACAAAAAAGTCTCTTAAAATAGAAGGTTGTTTTGTGGAGTTTCCTCGCCGTTTAAAATCTCAAATGTAAGCAAGCAGTGGGCTTTTTAACCTGACGGAGCATCTTGTCCCACTTCCTGAAATATTTGCGCTCTACCCCACACACTGAAACCTGAAATGGGGTCTTTAGCTTATGCACTTGCCATCCCACTTGAGAGCACCCACATGAGTTTCCAGGACAGTGGCTCTTCTAAGCTGAATATGGCTGCCTCGTGGGAAGTGTTTTTCATACAGTGGGTTTGCAACAGTTGGCCAATGTGCGGAGAAGCAGACAAGGCCACTTGAGCTTCATTTTGTCCCCCTTTGTCTCAAAGTACTGCCTGCCTGCCTCCCTCCTTTGCTTCGCAGCCTATGGTCAGTAGCTGACAGCAACCAGCCCCATCCCACATGCTGTAGCCAGCCAAGTCCTTCCCACGGGGCCTGGAGGAGGGACACCAAGGCGGGCACGCTGGGTCTTTACACCCAGTCCAGGTGCTGCTGGAAGGGAGATGGAGTCCTGCGGCCTGCTTTGGAAACTGAGTGCCTGGTTGCTAGTGCTAGGATTGCAAAGTGTGAGTGGGGGTGGCCTGATTAAAAACCGCAGCTGCATCTCCTATGGATCTGATGCCCTGACAGAAGGTGTGGAGCATCTCCGGGGCTTAATCTTGGAAGATGGCCGTGTCAACACCATCCAGTGCCCTCACAACCAGTGCTGCTTTGGCATCTGGAACCTGACGCAGGGCCAGCTCCAGGCAAAGGTGCAAGGTGAGAACCCATTGTGGGTGGAGGAACAGAGACTCTTCCTGAGGGGTGTGTGTGCGTGTGCATGAGAGAGAGAGAGAGATTTATGCAGAATTGAGGAAGTTTAAGAAAGGAAGATTTCCAATCCTGGCTAGTGAAAGGTAGTGAGATTTTGTTAGGAGCATGTGGCTGGGATGATGACAAGATTCTGTCACCTGGTGTGGTACAGAGTACACTGTATACTCTGCTGCCTCTCAAACAGGATCCTCCGCATGTCTCTTCTCACCCCAATCATTAGCCACTGTCCTTGATCCAGCATGTTTGGCCAAATATACCTGACCTGTAGTCCACATGAAAACCAGTAATTTCACAATGGAAGCTGAAGGACCAGCTTCTTTCTATTCTAGTGCCTGGATCCATGCTGAGATACGGGGCACATTCCTCAAAAGCAATGCCTTGCTAGACAGAGTAGCATGACTGAATGAAGGGTTTTCACAGTGGCTGAACTTCAGCACAGTGGCTTCTGTTTTTAGCATAATGTGGTCTTGTCTGGATTGCAGGAGCTGAAGGATTTGGGGCTGGCAGATGGGCTGTGGGGGATTCTGATTTTCCTGTGCATGTTCAGCATTTGATACATCCATTGGAAGATTTGGAGCACAATGCGTAAACTGCCCCAGTTTCAGAGGAACTGTAAAAACCTTTGGCTGTTTCATGCATGTTACCTTCATCACTTGAATGCAACCATCAAGTCATGGCTGATCCATAAGAATGGACCTCAGATGCATGGCTTTTCAGTGGAGCCAGTCCATCCATTTAGCAGCCAGTCTGTCGAGAAATCAAGCTATGTGGCAGTGAACCAGGCCAGTATCTGCAATGGCTGATTCACACTTGCAAAGCATCAGCTGATGAATATAGGTGTCTGAATTCACTCACCCTGTGCCTGAGAGAGAGGGCAGGTTATAAGCAAGCAATACTTTCAATATGCAGCCAATCTGTATTGTGTCTGTGGCAGTGAAGCTGCTTGACAAACAACACATGTGCTGTTACACTCCAGGTAGCTTGAATCAGTTGGAGTGTTAGATTTTTTTTTCCTTTTAATCTTGCCCCTTCTTCTGAGGAGCTCAAGGAAGTATACATGGTTCTCCCCACCCCATTTTATCCTCACACCAATTTGGTGGGGTAGATGAGGCTGCAGGATAGTGACTGGTTCAAGGCAACCCACTCAGCTTAATGGCTGAGTAAGGATTTGAACCCAGATCTTGACAGACCAAAGCAATGGCAGTGCTTGCTCCCCTAGAGTTCCAATGCAAAAAGCTGTTGCTGCCCTAAAAAGGCTCCACTTGGCTGCTTTATATACCTTCCTTTTTGTTTCCCTCTCTCTTTTCTCCTTCTGTCCAGGGAGCCTGGTTATCATGGAGAAAGGAAAGGGTGATATGATTACAGTGCAAATCTTGCAACTATGTCCGCAAAACAGCAGCTACCCCCTTCTGCGTTTTCAAGCACAATGCATTAACTGTGCACAGTTCCCTGAAGTACAGCCCAGACTTCCTCCTCCCTCCTATAGCTGAAACCCCATGCAAAGTTAGGAGCCCTGCCAAACAGTTTGTGTATAACCTTGTCAATAAATCAGTTATCAACATCTGCACCAAGTCTGAATGCAATAGTTAAGATGTGACAGACTACACACTTTCCTTCCCTTTGTTCAACCAGGAGCTATACACACCTCTTTTCCCCCACCTGCATACATACATCAGATGTTCAGAGGGAGGGTTCACCAGTTCCTGACCTTCCCATTCCAAGAGAAGCAGTCTCTTGCTTGCTACAGGATTCCCCTGCACTCCCTCACCAATAAGGCAGTGCTATTCCCAGAACCCCTCTCTTATAGGACTGGCACCAAAACTGAAAAAAGAACATTTACAGCAGATCTCCCGAGATCCTCCAAAGAATTTTCAAGGGATGCCAACAACTTTCCAGAAGACAAGAAATTTCTCAGACGGTTACTACACCTTTCTACACTGTTCAACACCCAGAATTCCTTGCTTCCTAAGAATCAGGGACCTATGGTGAACATATGGCTCAATGGAAAGAAGGGCACAGGCCACTAAGGAGCTTGGGTGACCATTAATTGATGGTTAGTTAAAAAAAAATGTAGTGGGACTGAGGCAGTGCCCCAATTATGGAATAAGTAGGGAAGTCAATGAAATCCACAATTTAGCAATATCATGTCCCCCTGTAACATTGGGGTGAGCACTCATGAGTAACTTTTGGGAGAGAACCCAAAGAATGAGGCAGGAGCTCAAAGGAGCCAAAATTACGCATATGGATCAGAGCTTTTCAAACAAGTCTAAGGCTACAAGCCACTTACTGCCATAGAAATAAGCTTTGGGTTCTTCTGTGCATATGGGTTTTCCCAGATTCAAGGCGTGGGGTGATGACTGTGAATTAAGAGGCAAATGTGGGGTGGATGTCAAAAATATGATTGAAAGAAAGTGTGGCAGAGAAATACTGGAAATTGGCTCTCTCAGCGCTGCCACTGCACAATACAGAGACCCAAGCTCAAACATCCAGCATAGTCAGGAACTCCCCAGGATAGCTTTGAGCAAATCACTCTCTTTCAACCCAAGTACCCCATCTTTAAATAGGAATACTGTAGTTGTACATTAACTCACAAGGTGGCTGTGAGGACAACAGTTCCAGCTCATTCAGGCTTATTTGCAAATCCCATTGATTTCATCGTGTTTCCAAGTTAACATTCCTTAACATACTTAAGTATGCTGTCTGAAAAAGATCATAAAGAGCTTTACTACATATATATTAACTATGTCTTCAATTTAAATTTGCAGCCCACTCTCTCCCGAAGGCTCAAAGTGGGTTACAGCACTGGAAGTATCAAAGATGACAAATTGATGCCAGTCTTGAAGGGTCACAGCTGAAAGGGAAAGCAATGAGGGAGAAAAAGCAGCATGGGAAATAAAGGAGAGTCCAGCTGTGGATTTATAATAATAGAAGGAGATATGGGGGTGGGGGGGCGAATTGTCATTATACTGTATGCCAAAGCACTATGATGTTAAAATGAATTGAATAAGCTATTCACAACAGTAGAAACAACAAAATAGGATAGACTAGACGGGTTGATTTGACAGCTTGGAATCCTAGCTTTCTTTTTATAACCATGGCAAGTTTCTAGCCCTCAAGACTGGAGCTAAGACTTGATGTTTGTTTCTGTGGCCTCTTCCCCATCTCAGGTTGCTGGATTAATGAAAAGGAACCCTGCGATTCCTCAGCCTGTGAGTCTCAATCCACTGAAGACACTGAGGCTGCCACCATATTGTCCTGTAGGTGCCGCTCTGATCTGTGTAATGCTAACATCAAACATGTTGGGCCTGGCAAGAGGCAGGGTAAGAGGTCTGTGGGGTCAATGAGGAGCAGCAAGATGGAAGGCAGAGGTCATTCTTAGTCATAGATCCATCCCATTCGTCCTCTGAGGAGCTCAGGTGGGGTAAAGGATTTCCTTTTATCCTCAGAACAAACATGTGAGGTTAGGCTGAATGATAGTGACTGGCGCAAGGTAACCCAGTGAACTTCATGGCTGGGTGGGGCTTGGATTCCAGGTCTCCCTTGTTTTAGGACAAGTCTCTAACCATTACTCCATTCTGGATTATGAACTGTCCCTGAAAGCCATTGCCAGAACCATCAGGGTGAGAATAGAAAGTTAAGGAAATTGAGGGCTACCCAACTTTCCAGGGCTGATGCAGCCATGCCAACAGGGCATGCGCTGTTCTTGCGAATGGGAGAGCGCTCACGGAGGCTTCCTCAAGATAAGGGAACATTTGTTCTCTTAGGGCTGCATTGTGGCTGCATCAGTCCTGAAAAGTTGGTTAGGATTGGGCCCTAAAAACCTCTCTGGTCCCTAATCATCACTCCTTCCTCCCTTAGAATTATCTTCCCTTTGTTGTTCCCTTTCCAGATCATCCACATCTCATGGGGTAGTCTTGGGGCCTTCTCCCCACCTCACCCCCAGTTGGTATACTTTTGTTTGCCATGGAGACAGTGTCTTTTCTGCACATGGAGGCTTTCTACAAACTCAGCAGAGACCTTGAGGGTGCAGGGAGGGAGCAGGCTAAATCTCTGAGTCAGCCTGATAATTGTGGCTTGGAGAAGGGGGAGCTGCCTTCTCTCTCTCTCTCTCTCTCGCAAAAACCATCAGAACTACAGGACTATAGTTCCCCAGCCCCCTCGCTCTTCAGATACCTCCTTCAAGAACATGCATGCCCGAAACCATTTGGGAGGTCTCATTGTGGAAGGAGTTCTATTCCTCTGGTTTCCCAGTTCTGACTGTGCAGTAAAGCAGGTAGGTACAAAAGGAGCAAAATTTCCAGTCCTGAGCTGTTTGGCCTGAGATGACAGGAGCCATTCACGCATGATGTTTTTTGATGGACACACAGGCTTAAGATGTGCTCAATGGGTAGCTAAAAACGTCATACCTGAATGTGAGAACCAGGCGTTTGCAAACATACACCCCTTAGGGTGCTGTGATTGGCTGGTAGTAGCTGGGGGAGCAATTTTTGTGGGAAAAGGGCACAGGGAGAACAATTAACAACCTCTCCCCACTTCCCTAGAACCATGGTTCTGATCTGCCATTTATTCACAAGGAGGTATTTCTGGTCTTCAGCATGCCTCGTCGTGGAAGAGATGGGTCTTGGGATGAAGCCTGAATGAGTAGTAAATCACGTCATTCAGATTGTGATTATAGTGGAGAGGTAGATGCAGACTCACTGCCTCTTCTTTCTCCTGGAGTGCCACACTGTGGCCTTCAGACATCAGAAGTCAATGGGAGGATACAGGAATGTGGGCTGTGGAGATGGGAAAGAGTGGGTGAGAGTTTCTGGGAAGAAAAGTGACCTCTCCCATTTTAACTTTAATTAAAACATCAGAGGAAAGTCCCGTGAGGATGGGGTGGAAGCTGATGCCAAGGACAGGCAGAGAGGGCTCCCAGACAGGCATGCAGAGGCCCCTGAGCACCTGGAGATGGAGGAGTGACTGATGGGCCGCCTGCCCAGGCATCGAGCCAAGCAGAGTCTTGGAAGTGTGTGCACTTACTTTGTGGGAAATAGATGGCAAGAGATTATTCTTCCTTCTGAAATGTGGGATGCACAGTACTGAGTCTCCCATCCTGGTCTGGACGCTGTGACCTCTTCACATTCTCTTTGCAGCTGAGTCTTTGTCTAGTCCCGGTGGGACCATCTGGATCGCTGCAGCCTGCCCTCTCCTGCTTTTCTTGGGATGTCTGGCCTTTCTAGGTACTGTGCCTTCCAGACAAGCTTTAGCAAGGTATTTAGAATAAGGGTTGACCTCATCACAGTGGGGAAGGGTGAGGGGACCGAGGGGGCCGCACAGCAACACTGAGTTTGACTTGAGGAAGAGCATCTGTGGAGCTGGAGTTGCCCCGCATGCATAAAGGCAAATTCTTCTACAACTGTATAGCAAATCCAGGGGTGGATCCACACACACGTAAAAGCAACTTCCTGGTTTTCACACTCTGAGCCCAATTCTATTCATGTCTACTCCAGTGAGTCCCATTATAGTCAATGGGGCTAACCCCCAGCTAAGTGTGGATAGGATTGCAGTCTCAAGCGCCTAGATGGTGCTCTCACACTGCGTTCCTATTATTACAAACATGACATTATGATGAAGCACAAATCCCATGCACAGATCACTCGCTTTGAAGAAGCAAATGCCATGATTTCATACCCATAAGCCTGGGCTCTGTCAGCATAGTAAACGGGGATCACGGTGGGGTCAGTTTGTACTACACTGCCCCCCACAACCAAAGGTCAAACCTGTGTGTGTGATCACAGAAACTGGTGCAGAATGAAGAGACAGATACAGAATTCAATTATTAGCTTTAATGGGGGGAAAAAAGTTTATAGCCCCTAACATTTAAAAGAAGCCTAAGCAGTGCCCGCTAAACTCAGATGTTGTGAGGTGGGGTGGGAGGGAGATTGAGCAGAGTTTTTCTAGAGGACAAGGGGCAGAGTTTCAGGGTCCTAAATAGCTCTTGCTTCTCCCCAAGACCAACAGAAGCAGAATCACTTACGACAAATATATATTTGAATAATGTATGCAAGATGACACAGAACTCAGATTATTTTGGAATGCTTGTGTTGCTGCAGGGGCAAACTGTTTCTTCTCTCCTTGTAGTTTTAAAGCACTGGAAAGTCCCTACAGTGCTACTGCACTCTGGAGACACTGGGGAGCTCACCAAGGTCACCACAGGCCCTGAGCAAAACAGCACGAGGAAGCTGCCCAGGCAACAGCTTCCGGATGTCCAGTTCCTTCAGGTATCCCTTCGGGCTTGACAAAAGGGTGGTATCCCACTCCTAGTCTCCATTACCTCTTACCTCCATTACTGACTTACCTCTTGTTATGTAGTAGCAGACTTGACTCAGGTGCTGGACCTGCACAGGATCAGAGCCAGTCTCTAGAAATTGTATTGAGCGGTCAAACGATGCTCTTTGGAACCCACTAACCGTTGCCCAGTTTCCAATTCAGCTTTCCACCTAAATATCTGACTGAGACAGCCTCCTCTCCAGGCATTTTGGACATTATGTTTGGATGGATGGATCAATGTGTGACGCTGATGTGTTACTGATAACAATCTAATTTGAAACTAACAGAACTTCAGGAAATGGTGACAAAGGACAATTCTGTGACTGACCCCCCCCCCGCCCCCCAAGAATGGGCCTCCCTGACATAGTAACCTGAGACTGGGACTGGGAGGGCCTTTTCACTCAGAGGCTTAAATCCCCTCTTGAGTGCTCCAATGTTATTAATGAGGAAGATAAAAGAGGGGGGGTATTTGTAATGCAAATGAGCCTCTTGACCTCTGTCAGTTTGACATTCTCATTACAAACCCTAACTGAAGCAGGCGTGCTTTAAGGGTGTGAAGCTTAAAGTGTTTGTTCTTAATAGATTGCTTTGTAATGCAAATGTCTAAACTCACAGTGACCAGAATGCTCATTCTTTCATAATGTCATTATGACATAACTAATAGTCATAGTCATAACTCATGAGGAGTCATGAGTCTCCTCAGCTTTCTCTTCTGCAGGATCAACTGTCAGATGTTAACATAAATAGCCAGTGAGAGGTTCAAAAGCAGTTTAAGCTCAGCCTCAATGGGCCAGAGACCCGGAATTGTCTGGGAATGCCAATGAATCTCAAGAAATCTTTGCTGTTTGGTGAGGTGTGCTTCCCCAGGAGAAAATGGAGTAGCACAGCATCAATTTCAAACCAAAACAATGAAGCGGGAGACGTCATGAAGTGTGAAAGAAAACATGAGTCCTGTGACATCTTGAGGTCTAACACATTTATTGTGGCAAGTGACTATATTCCCCTTTTGGTTTCAGCGTGGAGGCATGGTGATGTCTTCCAGTGATTATGTCATATGTCATTTCTGACTTCTGGTTCAGCCAAGCTGCACTAGCTGAACTAGCTTAAATGTCATGGTGTCCCTGCAAAGATTCCTAAAGGCATTTTGATATTTGATACTAGAAATGCACCCTTGAACCTTTTGTGTGCTGTTTGTGCCATGGGAGGGAAAGATGCTCTTCTGGCACAGAAAGTGGAAGAGACACCTTTAAATTAAATATGCATTCTGGTTCATGCAACATTCATGTTGCAAAGCAATTTAAGCACAGCCCCATCTAAGCTTCATCCATTCACAGTGAATTCTGAGCGCTAGTGTAAAACTACAATTCCCATAACTCTTTTGTGGGGGAGGACTTTTCACTATTAAACCAATGTAAACTTGTAGTGTAGGTGCATCTGAAAGATTGCTTCTGGTCTGTCTTCCAAGATTTTACCACACTTTGCACACATACTTTCAAATTTGTTTATAATGTTTTTTTCCCTCTCTTTCTAAGATTCTGAGGAGTCTTAAAACAGCTGGTCAGATATTGCTACCCACAAAAGTAGCATTCTCAAAGCCCTTTCGCATGAGAGATTTAAACTAGACTTCGTAACATGAGTTTGTAACATGAACGTCGCATGGGATGGAATGTATGCTCAGTTTAAAAATTGACCTTTTCTGCTTTCTGTTTCACATTAACAACTAATGGTGCATTAGAGGAGTATGTAATGGCATCTGCAACAGGATCCTGCCTAGATTTGCGCAGTCTAACCTTGACTCTCATTTCCTCCTGTCCTCAATAGGTTCTGCATGATGGACAGTTCTCCAAGCTGTGGCAGGGAACATTCCACCAGCAGCCTGTGGCCATCAAGGCCTTTGCCCCTTCCTGCTACCAGCAGTTTGCATCAGAATGGGCCATGCACAGCCTTCCACTGATGAGCCATGAGAATGTGATCCGACTGGTGGCTGCTGGATGTGGAGGGCCAAATGAGGAACAGGGTGGTCTTCTTGTGCTGACACTGTACCCATTGGTGAGTGCCATGCACAGCCATGGTTGAAATCCTGAAATTGGCAGGATTTTTGAGGCTTGCAGAATCCAAGTGACCCTGACCATGCCCTCTGCATTTGGACACGTGCATTCATATTTACATGCTCTCCCACATTTTCATTTCATAGATGAGGAAAAGTGGATTGTTTTGGTCAATCCCACTGTTCTCCCATAAAGAATCATGGCCACATTTTGATGACAGGCTGTGCACTTAGTATTATGTTCATGTGCATACACTTAGATGCAGAGCAATCCAGAGCAAAGAAGATGCTTCAGCCCTATGCAGAAATGTAATTTCTAGAGACCCACAGGGTAGCCATCCTCAGACACGTGTGTGAACTTGAATAATATTTTTTAAAGTAGTATATTGGTATTGACCACAATACCAAGGAAAGATATTAGAAAACTGGGACTCTGTTGAATTGAGGAGGTGGAACATATGGATTTGCAAGTGCTTTTGATAGAGTCTGGAGACTAGCTCACACATGACGGTGGACCACTGAATTATTGAACTCACTGCTGAAGGTGGGAACTGATTCTCTTGACTAGCATTGTGTCAGATGTGGCACTGGGTGCTGCAGAAGCCCTACCTGTGTGTACGATGATCGCTCATTCGCATATTCAAGTCATAGCTTGCTGCCGTGACATTGTCCAGTGGTAAGTGCACATGATTCATGGCTTGCGATCTCAGCTGGGCTCACTGCATTGTCTTTGCAGGGCTCCCTGCGGCACTTCCTCACTCTGCACATTTGTCCCTGGGAAGTCACTATCCAGCTAGCATCATCCCTTGCCAGGGGCCTTGCTTTCTTACATGCGGAGCAATGCAAGGAAGGTAGGTAGCAGTGGCTTCACAGATGTTCTATTCCTCCATCCTCACTGCCTGACCATGGCTTTGAGCTGTCCTCATGAGATGGTGCTGATTGTGATATGGTATTTACATTCCTCAGTCCACATGGCAGACATTTGCATTTTGTCACCTGCAAGCCACAGTGTCCATTGTGGCAACGCACAAGCAGCTCTAACAGAGAAACAGGAAATGCCATTTCAGCTCCTCCATCTTGCATGCCAGACCTGAGACATGCTTCACTCCACATCAGCATAAGGTCCAACTGGGACAGTCCCTATTTTCTGGTCCCTGCCCCTGCTAAATCTCTGTTCCTCTTTTTGCTGTGGAGAGATCCTTTGTTCAAATGCTGTTAGTGTGATTCCATAGCATTGCTGTGCTTCAGGGTTCAACTCCCTTCTCCAGAGTCTTTAAAAGTTACATTCCTGAGTGGGGTGTGGATAAATGCATCTTGTCTTTCATGCACACACACACGTGGTGTTCCCCCTTATTTTTCACATTTGTGGAGCCCTGCCATACCTGTGTGGCAGTGTAGCAGTCAGGGCTGAGTGAAATTGACTAGAAAGTGTAATGCACTGAGCAATGAAACTAACTCATCAGGTTTGTAAAGGGACATGGAAATGAACAGAAATGGGTATTTAGCATGCCTTCCTTTTCTATGCCTTCCTGCGCCATGGTGGTTATTAGTGCCCTGAGGACAAATGAGTGCTGTACACAAAATGCTTCTTTTTCTAAGTGAAAAGGGCATACACAGATTCCAAACAGAAGGCAATCCCTGGCATCTAATAGCCCTGGCAGAGCTTGTGCTATATAATATTTAATCCAGGTAACCACTGTCATACACATGTTTTAAAGTGGGCTCTGTTTAACAGCCTGCCACATGGGGGGTGTTCGTCATATGGGGGGGTGTTAAAAATGTTGGTGCCTCTGGGTGCTAGACGCCTTAGCTACGTCACTGGTCAGAGCTAGCCTTTGGCCCAGGGCAAGATGCCTGATTAGGCTGCTCCTTCCTTAGAAACCTGACTGGTGCAATAGCTTGATTGGTTGGTTGACCCAGTGCCCTAGTATTATGAAAGGAAGAATATGAAGCTGCCTTGTACTGAGTCTCTCCCAGTATCACCTGCTCTGACTGGCAGCAGCTCTCCAGGGTTTCAGTCCAAGATCACTTCACATCCCAGTTGTAGGAGATCTTTTAACTGCAGGCTCTTGGAACTGAACATGAGACTGTGCATGCAAGGGACATATGCCATGCTTTGCCACTGACCCTCTCCCTCCCTCTTTCTTCTGTTCACGTTGCTAATAATAATTTTAATGATGTGGGATAGGCTGGTGATTTCAGTCATCTATGCCACTGATACTGGGTTTTTTTTTTCATGCCAGGTCTGCACAAACCCGGAGTGGCCCACCGAGACCTCAGCAGCCAGAATGTGCTAGTCCGGGAGGACAGGACCTGCGTCATCAGTGATTTTGGCCTCGCCATGACTTTGCCCATGCGCCAAGAGCGGTGGAGAGAGGGCCCCACGGAAAGCATTGTCCGCAAGGTACCCACATCACTGAGGGGTGAGAGTGGAGAAGCATTGGGGCTCTGTGATGCTGGGAGCTGGAGGAAGGTGTACCAAGCATAGCCATAAGCCATGGCTGCATAACCTGCATAACCAGCTTGTGTTCATTCACCCTTGTTCTCCCTAGGCAGGGGCCCCACGCTACACTGCTCCCGAAATTCTGGATGAGAGTCTAAATCTGCAGGACTTGGGCTCTGCATTGAGGCAAGCAGATGTCTACTCTTTGGCACTGGTGCTGTGGGAAACCTTGATGAGATGCTCTGCGCTCTTCCCAGGTGAGTGGTGTGATGGAGGAAGGGAGAGAGAGGGACCCACGGCTCTTTCACAATCCTAAGGTTGGAACTTAGCTGCTCTGGGTAAATAATCCAGTGGCATCATTAGGGGATGCAGGCCACACCGGGTGACGCAAACGGGGGGAGGGGGGAGTGACACCACTACTGGTCAAAAGTTTCAAAATCTTGGTATTTTTGAATAATACCATCATGTTATATATCAATCGATGTGTAATTTAATGCAGAATGCAATGGAACAAACTGCATTGAAATATCTCTTTTCTATCAAAAGTTATAGCCAAAAAACCAGCAGGCCAGGGCAATGGTACATCACCACACCCACCACCGTCATGGAAGTGATGCAAACCCTAGTTATGCCATTGCAATAATTTATGTGTCATCTCCTACCTGTAAGATCAAACAGGACTCTCATGTTGCCCTGTGAGAAACAGGAGCCGAAATGGGACTTGGTTGGAAGGGCATGATGGGAGAAGCTGCTCCTACAGAAAGTGGCACTCTTTAAAAGAAAGAAGAATTTCCCAGGGTGCAACCCTATCTATTGCACACAAACAAGAATGTGCACAGCTGCTGTGGGGAAATGCTTCAGGAGGGGCTCAGGATCTTCCATATACTTGATCATTCTGCAACCTACCATCTCACTTCTGCCTCTAAGTGCCATGTAGCTTCGGTGAAGTTATCCAGTCCTTTCTAAAGAGCACATGTTGAATTTCAAGGCATGGGCTGAGAGCAGCCACCTTGCTAGGTCTGGTCAGTGCCTGGATGGGTGACCATCTGGAAACTCTCTGTCTGCTGCCTTGATCATAATGGTGCTTAGCTTTTTCAAGGGTTCAAAATGCTCCACATGTCATGTCTTGATGTTCTCCTTACGACAACCCTGCAAGGTAGGCCTGATGATCCCCATATCACAGTTGGGGTGCTAGGAGGGTCCTATTCCTAAGTCCACCTAGAAAGATTTCATAGCAGAGAAGAGATAAGATCCCGAGGAACCCTGATTCACAGCTCAGTCTCTTAAAGGCTGGGTTTCAATGTAACAAATAAATGCGTGATCACTAGTGAGAGAACTTTTCAGTTCCATCAGACCAAATGCTCCTTGCTCCAAAAGATCCTGTGAAATGGGCACTTGAAACTTGGCCTCCTTTCTTGCTGCAGGGAGTGGAAGTGTGCTGACATTACCTACTTGCATCCTTATGAAGTGTACCTGCTCTCTTTCTAGCTGGCTGTGGTTTGGGTTGTGTTTGGGTTAGCCTGGGATGTGTATGGCAGGGGTGATGGCAGCGGTTTCAGCCCCCTGCCCATTGTGGCAGGGGACTGAACTTCCATCCCTGTAGTTCTGTGCTAGATTCCCATTCCAAGTGCAGACAAACAGGGCTGGTTGTGAAGCAGTACTGGTAATTATAGTGGTGGTGATGATGATGGTGATGTGGGGTATGCTGCCACCTGGTGGCTATTCGGGCAAAAATAAATGTTTTTTGCTTCTGTTCTGCTTGTGAGAAGGATCATAGGTTTCAGGAAGTGTACTTTATTTCTGCAACACTAGCTCTTTTTCTCACTCTCAGCTGCTCCCACGTTAATCCCTTCCTGTCTCTGCTTGCTGTAATTCTTTCCCTCTTAAAGTGCTCCTGACAAAGATCTTCTCCATCTTTTACCTTCCTTGTATTGTCACCAGCCGCCTGAGTCACCACGCTGCAGACTGAAAGCTTGAATTTGGGTCACTGTGTGGTATTGGTGGCTGGGTGGGGAAAAAGACTTGTGACGTTAAAAGCATTATCCTGGATCCAACAGATGCCTGGGACACTCTGCAGCCAGAATCCAGCCAGCACCCCCAAAATCACAATGGCCTTTGCTGGGCAATGAATTGTGTTTTCCTGGCAATGGCACTTGAGCTGAAGAATCGGGAAGATGCAATATCTCCCAAACCAAAGTGTTTCATTGAGAGATGTGTGGGTCTTGTGAAGAAAAAAAAAATGAATCCCAATGATGCAAAAGTTGTGCTAATAATTGATTACCCATTGTCTACAACATTTCATGGCAGTAAGAATAGATTTATCCCTCTGATAAGGCAGCAATGCTATACATACTTTCATGGGAGTAAGCCCCACTGAACACACTTACATCTAAGTAGACATGCATAGAATTGTGCTGCAGGCCTCTTAGAGAGGCCCAAAATTGCTTCTGCTTTGGCGGCATTCAGCGCAGCAGTTGTAACATTTGAAAGCCATTTTTCATGTGATTTTACTTAATTACCTGTAACCTGTCAGTGACAGCCATACCCAGGAATATGTGGTGCTGTGGTGCAGGTTCACACATGATTGGGTCAAGCACACAGAAAGGAACTTTCAAACATGACAGTTGCCGTATGGAGGAGGTCATATTAAAAGTTAGTAGTCTCCAAATAGGGGGCTGTAAAACAGGCTCAGTGATACAATACTGTGGTGAACAGGGGAAATAAATAAACAGAGGGAGCAAAGAGGGCAGCGTGACAAGGGATGGATGCGAGCAAGCACGGTTGCAGGCTACCTTGACTTTGACCACATTAGGAGTGAGAGTTAAGAGCCCAATCCTATGCATGTCTACTCAGAAGTAAGTTCCATTAGGGCCAATGGGGCTTGCTCCCAGGAAAGTGTGGATAGGATTGGGCTGTCAGACAGGCTGACCAAAATCCCCTTTCTCCAACCTTGCCTATTGCTGTCTTTTCAGACAATCACATCCCTGAGTTCCAGCTGGCCTATGAAGCAGAACTCGGCAGTGACCCCACATACAGTCAGCTGCGGAGCCTGGCTGTTGAGGAAAGGGGGAGACCAGCCATTCCACCAGCTTGGAGAAGGATCGGGCAGGTGAGTTTAGTGCACATCTGCCACCAAAAATGGTCCTAATTAGGGCTTGCAACAACAATTTTGACATCTTTGATGAGTTTGGCTGTTACCCAGTTGACTGTCTAACCCAGGGGCCAGATGTGGTCCCCAGAAGCAATTAATTCGGCTCTTGTTTTAATTGGGCTCTCCAAGTGTGCTAATTGAGTTCCCTCATATCTTGAATTTATGAACAAGATTTGCACAAGATTTTCTCTTATGTCATTACAACTAATGAGTTTTATGTGAGAACAATGTGCTGATTTCTGGCTATCACCTGCTTCATGATGTCCCCTCTTGCTTAATGATGTCACTTCCGGCCCTCAGCAAGTGCCATGAATGCTGTTTGGCCCACTATATGAAATGAGTTTGGCACCCCTGGTCTAATCCACTGCATTTTTATTTTCTAGTTTGTTATAATTTAAGTCATTAAAATAAAAAAGCCACAAATTTGCCTGTGATACCTGCAGAGGATCCAGTGCTATGAGAATGCTGATCAGGGGAAGTCAACAGAAGGAGCAAAGAGGGCAGGGTGACAAGGGGTGGATGTGAGCAAGCATCCTTACTCTTGGTAGGTTGCAGCTACCTTGACTTTGACCACATTAGGAGTGAGAGTTAAGAGCCCAATCCTATGCATGTCTACTCAGAAGTCAGTCCCATTGGGGCTTACTCCTAGGAATGTGTGGATAGGATTGGGCTTTCAGACAGTTACACTAAAGACTTCACAATGGAGGTGAGTTTTTGAGCACAGTCCTGAGGGAAAGACATGCATTTTTATTTTTATTTTTTACTGAGGGAAATTCTAGGCCTAAAGGGCAGCCGCTCCAAGCCTCAGCAGTTGGTATAGTTGGTCTGGCGTGAGGCCCAGACTGTCCAGGGGCGACTCTGTTCATTTTTGTTTGAGGGGTGGTACACATTTTCAGGCTCGTGCACAATGTAAAGCTCCATTGTTACTCCTTTGGCCTAGATACCACTATGCAGCCAATAGCAGAGCAGAGGCCAGTGGTCCTTACAGAAAGTCATCATGACCTCATCTGGGGCTATACTGCCACTCACAGGTCTGTCTGCTGGGCCAGCTCTGCAGCCACTACTGCTCACAGTCTCATTTCAGGATCCCATGCCCATCTAACCAGAGCCAGCACTTCACTCAGTAGCTGATGTTCTGGCATGGAATCTTCCATGCCAAGGCATTGCAAGGAGAGCACAGCCAGCAGAGTATTGCTACTGGACTGCCTGTCCCTGGTCTGATTAGTTTGAAATGCCCCCCTCTCTGGAAGCAGTTGGCAGTTGGTGGTGACACTGCTGCTAGGTGCCTCATCTCTGCTGCTCATCATGGTGAGTAGGGTGGCTTGCAGGGGTGGCCCCCCCCAGCAGAAAGGTTTTGCATTGGGCCCTGCAACTCTTAAGGCTGCAGACAGAGGCCAGACAGAGGCACAGCCCTGCATTTGCCACTTGCCTCCTCGCTGTCTTGCCACTGTCCCAGCTCACAAAGCCATCTGGCCATTGGTTCAACTCCGCTCTGCAGCTGCTCAATGGCACCAGTCTCCACTGCCGTGTCCACAGAAGCCTGATTAGCCTAGGCAAGCAGGGCCTGGAGACTTAGGCAAATGGCTTAGGCTGGATGAGGATATCAAGAAGGGACAGGTAGCCACTTCGGAGCTTGGGCCTGAGGCTGCTGACAGGGGTGCAAGGTGCTAGTATGTAGATGGAAACTCTAACATGACAGTCCTATGCATACTTGCCTGTGAGTAAGCCTCACTGGACAATGGGACTTCTTATGAGTAGATATGCTTAGAGTTGTGCTATAAATCTCTTGCTCAGGGCAAAAGAGGATGGGCAGTATCTATTAAGAAAGCAAGAAATGGAGGGGGGGTGATAGTAGTGAAAGTCAGGAGCAAGGACATGTCTGGAGAGGACAGAGATATGGGAGGGGGTGGGTGTTCAAGCCCACCGAGAGTCTGCCTAAGGTCAGCCCTCACCGAGTGTTGAGGAGGCTTACAGGCTTTCTGTGTAGTGCCTAGTTTATGCCACAGGAGTGGTGCCCCAACCTTATTGAGCCTTATACGTAGTTGTCTACTCCTGCCAGCTCTCTCCCCTATCTCTGTGCTTTCCCCTAGGTTTTTATCAGCCTACAGGAGCTCCTAGAGGACTGCTGGGACCCTGAACCAGAAGCTCGCCTACAAGCCGAGTGTGCCCAGCAGAGGTTGCAAAGACTGGGTGCTGAGGACGTGGCGAAAGAGCTATGAGGCTGAAGTGTTCATGCTTTATGTCCTGCTCTTGCTTGGAAGAGCTCCTTTGCTTTTCCCCATGAATAACCAAGGCCCTTATGGGAAGTTCTCCCATGCATGGCCTCTCAATAGGATCCCATCTGGAGCCAGGACCCCGGGTTGTGTATCTTTGCTTCCTCTCTACATTCTAACTGAATGAGCTAGACCAGGGGTGTCCAAACTCCGGCCCTGGGGCTACTTGCGGCCCTCGAGGACTCCCAATCTGGCCCGTGGGGAGCCCCCAGGCTCCCCAGTCTTCCCAGTTTCCAGTGAGCCCCCAGTCTCCAATGGGACTTGCTGAAGACTGCGCTGGCCCAATGCAATTGCTCTCAGCGACGGCCAACTGTTTGACCTCTCATGTGAGCTGCGGGACAAGGGCTCCCTCCACTGCTTGCTGTTTCACATCTGTGATGCAGCAGTGGCAGCAAAGGAAAGGCTGGCCTTGCTTTGTGCAAGGCCTTTTATAGGCCTTGAGCTATTGCTAGACCTTCATTCATTCATATAAGCTCCATCTCTAATATATTCATTTATGTAAATTTATTCAAATTTGAAATGTAAATCGATTCTTTTTTTCCTCGGCCCCCGATACAGTGTCAGAGAGATGATGTGGCCCTCCTGCCAAAAAGTTTGGACACCCCTGAGCTAGACAGTGGCATTACTATAGGGTGCGGATCACACCTGGTGACACCATTGGGACACACACACCCTAAAATCTCTGGAGCCCAGGTCTACCAATCTTTATGAAGCTCTACCCACCTGGTAGACCTGACCTCCCAGTTAGCTCTGCCTTCGTCCTCTGCTCTCCTTTCACTTTCTGTGACACTTTCACTGTCAGAAAAGTTGCCAGAGCTCAGTTCAGCCATGCTTATGAAGGTTGAATCCAGATACCTGGACTCCAGATACCTGGACTCCTGGTCAGCCTGGCCTTCATCTTTCACTCTCTGAGAGGCCAGGCCTACCTGACAGGAAGGAGACAGCCAGTCGGGCAGATTGGGTGTATTCAGAACTCCAGGAGCAGACATGGGGAGCTCCATGAGGGTCACACCATGAGTTACCACACTAGGTAATACCAACCCTAGTGACACCACTGAAGCTAGAATCTGCTCTGCCCCCTTAAGCAACTTGAATGGCACTTCTTAATAGGTATCTCACCTTTCTCTTTTCCTTACAAATGACACCTGCAATGTCCATCACTTGGTCCCCCAGCCCTACCTCACTGCCTGCTGTAAGGCCAAGACCTCCTCAAGCTATGCATTCTGCAGCTGAGCTGCCCAAATGCATCCTCAGTGAATGGATGCTCCATTTTGCATTTGAAACAAAATGCAAGTTTCTATCCCTCAAGACAATGAAAATAGACTTGAAAGTGTGTATGCAATGTCTGTCAATGTCAAGGGAAGGCTATCAGAATACCAGGGTGCGCTTCTGTGCAGATGGTTGTCATACCCTGGAAGATAAATAAATGCAAATTAGCTCCTCCCCCAAAGTGCTTAATATGCATGGTTTAAACAGGTTCCACAGCTGGGATTTTCATCCTACTTTTTTTGTTTTTTAAACATGCAGGATGGAGGCAAATCCAGACATGCCCTCCATCTGGACTGCTCAGTTTTCAAAAGGAGGCCGACCTCTTTGCAAACAACAACATTCGGTCCTAATTTATGGGGTGCCATAAGAATGGAAGAGCCAAAGAATGGAACCTGTGTGAGGTTTTGCTGAGCAGGAAGCCGCTCTTCAGTAGCCCCTGCTAAAAGAGGAAGGCAAATCTCAATTTCTTGCCTGCCCTCTTGTGTCTGTCACTGGAATTCACTCCCCCCCTCCACAGCCAGGTAGCCTCCTCACTTTCATCCTACAAGGAATTGCTCCCTTAAACTGGGATTATCCAATTGATTAGCCTCTTCTCCCCCCCCCCTTTTCCCTGTTGTGTCTAGGTTTGAGATTTTTTTTACTGTGTAAGCCTGCAGGCAAGGCCATGTTTACTTTATATCTGGAAAGCATTTTTGCATAATGCAAATAAAATAAATAAATAAATGATGATGATGATGATGATGTTAGAGGATGTATAGGACTTTGGAGTATTCTGCAGGCATGCCATACACTTTCTTACTGCAATCCTTACAATAACCCTATATTACAGTAAACTATTATTGTATCTGTCTTACAGATGGGGAGCAGGGGCTGAGAATAAAAAAGTTCTGCCTAGAAAGTGCATGGCAAATGTGAGATTCACACCAGGGACTTCCTGATTAATAGGTCAGGTTTTTTTAGCCCCTGCATAGGCAATACTCATGATGCTGCTGCCCCTTTAACAAACTGCACTAAATGGTGTGAGCTTGAGATGAGGTTCTGCCACGTCACTAGTGATGCTCCAAGCACTAGCCAATGGATGGTTATGACATGCATGTCAGTACATTCTGCATGGTAACCATGAGTTCAGTAAACACAGGAATGGGGAGCAGGGATTAATAACATTTCCCCAAAGACAACTGTGCACTTGAGATTCACAGCCCAAGCTAACCTGCACCAGCCCAGCCAGGCTGCATGGCCTGCGCTATATCCAGTGCAGGTTGGGAGGCAGCTGGAGGTCTCCTTGGGGTAAGGGGATATTTTTCCCCTTATCCTATGTCAAGCCCCAGCCTGTCCTATGGGGCTTCTTGGATTCGCATCAGATGTATAGCTGGCATAAAGCCTGATGTAATGCTAGGAGAGGGGTTAGGATACAGTGGAGGACCTTCAGTCATCGTAGCAGCTGCCAAGAGTGCAGTTAGGATTGCGCTCTCAGTTGCTTTCAAGGTGAGTTCAGCTACAGTGCATCCATGTTGCCTCTTTGAAGACCATCCCTGCTAAGGTGAGATCTCACATGGTGTAGTAGTGAACTGAAGGCCCAATCCTATCCAATTTTCCAGCTCTGGTGCAGCTGCAATACAGCCCCAAGGTAAGGGAACAAATATTCCCATATCTTAAGGAGGACTCTGTGACTGCTGCCCCACCACAAGATGTCGTGCATGCCCCATTGGCACAGCTGCATTGGCACTGGAAATTTGGATAGGATTGGGCTCTGAGTGTTCAGTTTGGATCAAAGAAGCACAAGTTGAAATCTTTACTCCTCCAAGAAGTACACTTGGGTGTGTTGGTTGAACCTACCTGTGAGGGTTGTTGTAAAAATAAAATTTCATTTCCCCATGTATGCCACCTGGAGCTACACTGGAGAGTGCAGATACAAATAAGGCTCTCATGTGAGCTGCTCCAAACCCTTAGAATATAAGAGGCAAGTATACAAAGCGCAATGTTTTGTAGCTCAGCTGTGTTTTCCCTTTGACCTTCAGCTGTCAAGAGGACTTGCATTCTTGCAGTCTCATCAGAGGAGAAAGGGTGGTTTGTTTCTATATCATGCACCAAGCTGCTTGGCCGGGTGCCAGGCTCCACCAGAAACGCAGGGCCTGTGTCCTTGACACAGGTGCTTATACAGGCAGGTTCTACTCCTTGGACCGGAGATGCGGACTTTATTTACAGTCAGAGAGGTTGACAAATGGCTTTAAAAAATAACACAACACCTTAACTTTAGGGTCTATAATTTTTTGTTGTGATTATAATATAGACACAATATTAGGCAAGCAGAAGTTAAAATGCACAGAGATTTGCTGCAGATTGTGTCGGAAGGAAGTTGAGTATGGTAGGCAGGGCACAGGGGTGACTATGAACATGAATGGGGTGGCTACCAAAAATGGCAACCTGGCCTCAAGCTCTCACTTCTTTACAATGGCTATTTATAGCTATATGTCACTTTATTTCACTGTCTGAGAAATTTATATCTTCCCTTTTAAAATAGCCTCTCCCAAGACAGCTACCAAAATCTTAAAAAAAAATAAAATTGAAAACCAGTAATAAAATTAATTTAGAACCCAGTTACAATAAAAAGAAAGCAAAGAGCAGCATTAGCATGAAAATATGAAACCTCTGAACTGTCCCAGCCACCAACTAATGGCTCCAACAGGGCATCTGTGAGTCGCTGTCATGCTTGCAGTACCTCTGGTCCCTTACACTGGTGGCCTGAATGCACATGATTAGCAGCATGGCTTTTGCACTGCCAGCCCGGGACTTCTGGTGGTGGACGGTAAGCCCTGGATAAGACTGAGCTGTAAATTAAACAGCAGGAGGAAGAAAATTCTCAGATATCCTCACATGAATTGTCCAAAGATGATCCTCCATAACAGGTGTGCAAGCAGTACATAAATTATTTTCTGTTGCTTGCTCTCAGCACCATGGCTGCAGAGAGTGAGAGGAAGATGGAGGCCAGGTCTGCCTAGGTATTGTCTTGGTTTCTATCCTGGATTTTCAGCTTTTGTGTTCAAAACAGATTTTTTTTTGTGTGCCTTAAGGATTCCAAGAGATGTCAATGTCATTCTATTGATTAGCAAACATTGTTGGTTACATTTAAACTTAATAAAGTTTAAAATTTAAGCTTATGTTTAAATCTGAGCCTACTGGTCCAGGTCCAAAATCAACATGGTCTTTGGCTCTGCCTGCAGATTTCCTTGTGTTTGGCAGAAGACCTGAATGGGGAGCCAGTATGTATATAGCTGTAAGTGTTCTCTAAGTGTTCTCTAAGGTACAGCTGTAAGCTGTAGGTTCTCTAAGGCACCCTGCAGAATTGAATTCCCAATTGTGCAGAGAACCTATGTGTGTACTATGTCTGTGCATTCAGCATAGGCACCACTTTGCAGACACTGTGCTGAATGTGTTAGGAGTACATCTGTAGGGGTGTGCTTGAAAATTCCTATCATTTGCTTAGAACAGGGGTCTCCAAATTTTGGCCAGAGGGCCGTACCAAATATCTGGCACAGCATCAAGGGCTGAAATAATGTTTTTTAAATATAAAATTTAAATAAATACATCAAGATTTCTCCAAGCACCAAGAAACACCACAGAAATATAACACACTCTCAAATTCCTCCACCTCCTTGGCGCTCAGAACACGCTCTGAACACGACTGGAACATAGCTCTGGTCATGTTCGGTTGAGTGGGCCAGAGAGCCTCAGTGGACTAGAGGCTGGCCGTGAGCTGGACAGAGACTCGCTGTGGGTTGCATCTGGTCCCCGGGCTAGGGTTTGGAGATCCCTGGCCTAGAATTGTAGGGAAATTGTTGCTATCACATTCGTGTCAACAGGGGCCTAGTCTACACATGCAGCAAAATCATGATGGCAGAACCCTGAGGTGGTTGAAAAGCCTATACCATTGCAGGTGGGGCACACTGGTTTTCAATGCTCCACCATACAAAAACTTCCCTGCAAGTAAAAAACTAGCACATCAGGGAATGGTGTTTTCACCCTGCCTACTTCCCCATTCACTAGTTTTCTACTTGCAAGAAATTGTTCTTGCAGCAGAATTTTCATAAATACAATCCACCACCTGCAGCCTGATGTAGTTCAACCCAGTTTTGCCCCCTCAGAACACTGCCATCTGATTTTGCTGAGTCTGTCTCAGAGCAGGCCTGTTGTTATCACTTCATTTTCACAGCAGGCTAGTCAAGTCTGCCTGAGACAGCCATGGTCATTCTTTGGAGCGGCAGAGCTTGCAATACTTTTTAAACAACTGCAAAGCTCAATAAATGCATCAGTCCTACCTAACCAGGAGGTCAACTTGAGTAAAGGATATGGTAAGTAACAGGAAATCTTAGACATATGTGCAGCAGTGCTTCTTAATGTTTGTCCTCCGCCATACCACTTCACATGGCCCATCAATTTGAAGTACTGTCAAAAGTATCTGGTGATGACATCATTGCCAGTTACTTCTGGGTTGGGAGGCCAGATGAGACATAACAAACACCAGTAAGAGGCTTAGGGTGCATGGGAGAGCTTTTTTGAGTGCGGAAAAGCATGCTTTGGAGCTCAGCCCACTGAGCCGAGCCTCCTACCACTGTTTGTTGTGTCACATGTGTCACATGTCACACGTCCAGGCATGTGGACGCCAGGCAGCAGGCATCCAGGGGTCCTGCGAGAACCACCAGACACCACCTCAAGCACCATTGGTGGTACTTGTACCACTGGTTGAGAAGCGCTGGTGTGCAGTATTTCCTTGCAGGCATCCCTGAACTACAGCCTACCAAAATTTTGACCAGGTGGCTGAGCCAAGTGACATTATAATGACATGGGGTCCTCCCTCCCGCCTCCCCGCACCATTTTCCTGTTGGATAAATGGACTGTGGGGCTGTGCTAGGTCACTCTTGCTGAGACAAGAGCCTCACAGCTGCACATACTGTGTTGCTAACATTGTCCTTTACAAGTGTTGTGAAAATTCTTATAGTAACATACACAGCGTGTGTATTAACTATTTTCTATAAGTGGTAGCGCCAGCACCAGCAGAAAGTGTGGGGACTGCTGCTGCCTTATAACCCTCATAAGCTGCCTTGTAAGCTTTCTGCCTTGAGCTGCCTGATAGCACAAGGCAGAAAGCATGCCTGGCCCTTTAAGTCTTGCTGTAGAAGTCTCCTTTTCACTCCCAGCTTGCTTTCAGCAGCCTTTTCATGGGAAATCTGCCTCAGCGATCGGCTGGCACACCACTGCTGAGGGACATTTCTCCTGGCCTATAGAAAGTTGGCAATGCAAGCCCTGCGCCAATAGAGATCCAGGACTGAAAAATGGGGCTAGGTGCAAGGGAGAGTTCCAGGAAGCAGTACTGTAGTTGCAGAACTGTGATCAGAGAGAGAAGGCAGAGGTTCCAAAGGTAGTTGGGTCGGTGGCTTGGGGTGGGTGGAGGGGTGCTCTCCCCTGTGAAGGGATGAGGGAACTGGTACTTTTGGAGTGGAACAAATGTATTATTGTCTTGTCAAGTTGTGGTCTTGTGTACTCTTGGCTGGGAGTAAACTCCACTTAACTCAGTAGGGCTTACTTCTAAGTAAATAGGCATAGAAATGGGCACTGGAAGTTTATACCAGAGCGCAACTTTTAAGGAGCTGGAGGGTACTTGGTAGATTAGTTAAGGCTCAGCAGCTAGTCAATTGCTAGTTACAGCTGTAACCCACTGTTAGTCCCAAGATGTGCAAAAGTGATTATAGGAGAAGCATTTGTGTAGTGCGGTGCTCTAAACTAGTGGTACAGGTACTACCAGGGATACTTGAGGTGGTGTCTGGTGGTACTTGCAGGATCCTTGGACCCCTGCTGCCTGGTACCAAGACAACAATCGGTGGTAGGCAGAGCTCTAAAACATGCTTTTCCATGCTAAAAAAACCCTCCCCATCCACCCTGAACATCTTACTGGTATTTGTCACGTCTCATCTGGCCTCCCAACTCAGAACTAACTGGTGGTGTTACTTTCAGTGGTACTTTGAATAGGTGGACCATGTGAAGTGAGGACAAACTTTGAGACACTGGTGTAGTGCTTTATGGTAGTCAAGAACTTCCCTTATGTTCTGGCGAAGTTGGGGAAGCTGGGGTAATACAGTGCTGAAGATACTGAGCTATAGATCAGGAAGGTTCTGACTTGCGTTTCAGCGCTGTCATGAACCTTAGGTGAGCCACACCCTCTCAGCTCTGCCCCCCCACCTGCAATTTGAAGGTAATATATAGCACTTGATTTGCAGTATTGTTGTCAAGGCTACATCAAAGTGATAAATGTGAAGCACTTTGAACCCTTGAAAATGCTGTAAAGATGCTGCGAAGTATTGCTGTTAATCTCCTTACAATCCTTACCACACTGTTGTTGTTATCCATGCATCATGGTGCTGAGGCCTGGAGATAGTAGCTTGTTGAAGACCATCTAGTGCATGACAGAGATGAGATCTCAAGGATGGATTTTCTAGTTCCCCTCAAGAGTCTTTTAAGCCAATACTTTAGATTAGCATGTCCTAATAGCACTACTTAATATCCTAATCGTACTGTTTAAATATCTATTTGTTTTCAGAAGAAGGGGGAAAAATCTCTTATCAATTGTTGTTCCCTGTTTACTGAAGAGGGAACTATTACCACCTCATTGTAGCAGGTTCTTTGTAACTCAGCTAGGACATGAATATCCCGGTACAACACATTCCACTGAGCAGTATCTTGATGGTTGATGTTAATATACTTTAATCATAGCTGGCTTACTCCTTCTTTGAGTATAAGAAGTGGTAAGGTCCCATAGCATCCCATAGTACAGTAATGTACTGTATCTCTCACAGCCCAGTCTTAACCAGCCTTCCAGTTCTGATGCAGCCCTGATGTAAGGCAGCAAATATTCCCTTACCTTGAGGAGGCCTCTGTGACTGCCTGCTACCACAGAATACAGTGCGCACCCCTTTGGCATGGCTGTATCAGTGCTGGAAGTTTGGTTAGGATTGGGCTGTAAGTCTTGCAATGAGTAAACAATTTTTTCTTAATGCCTCTTCTTCCCAATAACCCTGTAAAATAGTTCACCTTTCCATATTCAAAATGGGCAGCTGAGACTGAGAGAGAGTGTCCTGGTCATGACTGTCTACAGCAGTGATTCCCAAACTTTTAGCACCAGGACCCACTTTTTAAAATGACTGTTGGGACCTGTCTAGCTTTACATTAAAAAAGGTAATCTACAAAGAAATAAGATTTTATTTGTTATAAGTAGTAATGACCAGAAAAAAGATGCTCAAATTTTTACTCTCTATTTACACAGGCTTGCAAAGTGCAGGAGCTCAGCTCCCTGCAGGGCAGGTAGCAGCTATCTTGTGAACTGAAAGAGCTGAACTCGATTGCAGAAAATTAGCATCTTTGTATTTAGGCTCACACTAGAATGGACCAAAATGAACTTCTGCAGCAGCACTAGCCCCGCACCTGGGTCCCTGAGCTTCTATACACTCCTTCATGGTTATGGGATCCGCAAGACAAAGACCTACTGTAGCAAGCCAGTTTTGGCACCCAGATTTGACACTGTGTTTAGGAGGGCCATGGATGCATTCCTGAGCCCAGTGTGTATGGCTTGCTACAGCAGTTAACACTGCATGCACGTGGTTGTGTCTAAGCATCATGCGCAGACAGTGAGTTCAGGTGAGACAGGAAAATGTCAGATCCCAGGAACTTCCTAGGCCCCCTCCTTTGGCTCCTGGGCTCCCTTTTTGACCCTGGGCCCGGGTACAAATTACCCCCTTTACCCCCCTCTCCTAGGCCCTGGTGCTATTACTCTCCTGATCAAATTGCCGAAGTTGATCTTGGCTTCAAAAGAGAAATCGGAAAAGCTTCCAAGAAGGAAGTGTCAAGTATGCACAGGCGGCTGAGTGAATTCACATTCAGGGCATGGCAAAGTTTCTAGACACACTAAAGCAGGAGTGTCAAACTCATTTCATACAGTGTGCCAAACAGCATTCATGATGCCTGCTGAGGACTGGAGATGATGTCATTAGGCAGGAAACTGTTTAATGACTGATGTCATTAAACAGGTCAAAAACAGAAATAAGCACTTCGTTCTTGTGTAGGAACTCATTAGCTGCAAGTGACAGAAGAGAAAATACACAAATCTTGATCATATTTCAAGATATCAGAGAGCCCAATTATCATGTAGGCCACCCTTTCAGCAGTGCTACCTCAGCACTACCCAGTAGCTGAGAGACTGAGGGCTGGATAAAGAGCTTCTGCGGGCTGCATCCAGCCCCTGGACCTTACATTTGACATCCCTGCACTAAAGGACTGTACTTTGGAACGGTTAGTCTTGGAACCTGTCAGCAGGGAGGCAATCCTAGGCTACAGTATTCCGATGTAGTGCCCAGGATCTAGTATGAGATGTAAGTGTTGTTGAACTGATAGGGAGCAATGAGCATAGTACCATCCAGTTCAGTGTTCCTGTAACTCAGGGTCTTCCAAACTTTTTGGCAGGAGGGCCACATCATCTCTCTGACGCTGTGCTGGAGGCTGGGAAAAAAGAGAATTGATTTACATTTTAAATTGGAATGAATTTACATAAATGAATATATTAGAGATGGAACTTATATGAATGAATGAAGGTCTTGCGATAGCTCAAGTCTTATAAGAGGCCTTCCGCAAAGCAAGGCTGGCCTTTCCTTTGCTGCTGTTTCACAGATGTGAAACAGCAAGCAGAGGAGGGAGCCCACAGTTCTCACAAGAGGTCAAAGATTCAGCCTTTGCACTGAGAGTAGATACGTTGGCCCAGTGTGGGCTCCAGCAAGTCTCCGGAGGGCCAGAGTCTCATTGGAGAATGAGGGCTCCCCACAGACTAAATTGGGGGTCCCCGATGGCCACAAATTGTATCTGAGCTGGGGTTTGGGCACCCTTGCTGTAACTGGAAAGTTTCTGAGGAAGTCCGACATGAACACATTTGACTTCAAAAGATGGGACTTTTCAAATGTGGGGGGGCCTAATAAAAAGGAAGTTGCAAGGTAAAGTCAAGATGGTCTCATCTCAGCTGAGTTAATGGAGTGATTTGTGAGCACAATGAGAGATGCTCAGCTAGAATGTACTGTATATTTTTAAATAGGAAAGGCACTGTCAGGTCCCAGAGGATGCAGGCATGACTCATAAATGGAAGCTATGCAAGGCAAGAAGCCTTCTTCAGAAGATGGAAGTCTTGCTTATCTGAGAACAGAAAGGAAAGCAGTTTCTGACACATGCCAAAAAATGCAGACAATAAAGGATGCCCCCCCCCCCCACAAATAAAATATGGAGCACATGGCTAAAAGCAACAGGACAAACAATACAAATTCTTTGAATGCATCAAAAGCAGGAAACCTGCCAGGGTTGGGTCATTAGATAATAAGAGAATAGCAGGGAAGCTTAAAGAGGATATGGAGTTTGCAGAGAAGCTGAACAAATTGTATCTCACTGCAGATACCCTGGCCGGCCTGACCTTTTCCGGAAGGAAGCCTGAAGAACTGTATCAAATAAAAACTGACAAGGTTCTAGACTAGAGGGTATTTAATGCAGTATTTATATAATGCCTTTCTTGTGTACTTGAGTCTCATAGACTCAGGGTGGTTTACCTAGGCAGGCTGACCATAACCCTCTCTTTCTTCAAATGGGGTTTTACAGATGTTATGAGAGAAACTCACAGAGCCCTCCATTTTTCCAGATGTTTCATAGAGCAGTTGTTGTCCTGGCTGCACAGCTCTTGAGCTTTCCAAGCTTCCACAGGCAGCTGCAAAACATGCCTCTGGCTGGTTCTCGGGATGCTATCTATTTCTTGCCAGTTTACTCCTCCACATTCCTCCATCTCTAGCCAGTGCCTTCCAGTAACCCATCCAAGGCGAGCCCCAAGCTAGTCTTGTTTAGCTTTTTCAGGCAAGGTGACAGCAAGTAACCACTGGGGGATCCAGATGGGCATCCATCCAAGAGATCTTAAGGAACTTAAGTATGAAAACACTGACGTTCTGATAAAAATATGTAACTTCTCCATTAAATCTACCCCTGAAGAATAAGGCTGCTATTATTATATTGCTCCTATACCAGTCTGTGGTACAGTCACATTTGGAATACAGTATACTGAATATTGTAGAGTTGAAAAAAGTGTACAGTGATAAGAGGGCTGAAGGAAAAGGTGCAACGTTCGTGACTGTTTAGCTTGGAAAAAAGCTGGTGGGGGGGGCAGGACATGATTGCGGCTTCTAAAATTGTGCACGTTGTGGACTGCATGAAAAGAGAAATTTCTCCTTCTCAAATACTAGAATCAGGGATCCCTCAATGAAATTGTTTGGCAGGAGATTTAGGATAGCCTTAAAAGTCTAATCCCTGTACTGTATCTTTATACAAAACTGCAGATCATACGCTGTACCTGCCACTAGTCTTGGCTGAGCTGGGCTGTCTGGGCATTACTCTCCAGTTAGCAATGACTGGATTTCCTCTCATTTTGTTTGTTCTCCCTCTTATTTGCTTGGTCATACTCATTGCATGGGTGTGTATTGATTTTGCAAGACTTCCCTGTGTTTTGTTTTTGTAGCAATAAGTAAACTTAATTCCTTGATTTGGTCTGGGTTTATCCTAAATGACTGCCTAGAACACAGCATATTGTAGGGACCAACGCTGTTGGTGGTGGTAGCGGCAACATGGAATCAAATTGTTATAGGTGCTTTTGTTCAGAAACAGCAGAACAAATAAATGTTATGGGCAGGAGGTCTGGTCTAGAGGGTAGAGTCTCCGTCTGCCTGAAGATAACATCCACAAGGTCGCCAATTCGAGGCCACCGGCACCGTGCAACCTTGAAGCAGCTGACAAGCTGAAGCCGAGCTATTCCATCTGCTCTGAGCGTGGGAGGATGGAGGCCAGAATGTGAAGCCAGATTGGAATGAAACACCTGAATGTAGTGGTTCTTGAAAGAAAGAACCTTCTTTCAAATTGTAAAAAATCCCTATTTAATAAGGGATTTAAATAAAGCCTGCCTATGTAAACCGCCTTGAATAAAGTCTATTCAAGACCAAGAAAGGCGGTATATAAATACCTGTTATTATTATATTATTATTATATTATAAAAACATGGGAAAGACCAGCTGAGGGATTCAAGTGGAGTGGAGGTGGGTGGATGAGACAACCAGGAGCATCAGATGATGTCTTGTCCATGAGAGGTGGAGGACAGGAAATGTTCACAGTTATAATCAAAATGTGTGGAGTTGGCCTGTGATGGGACAGTCCTTGTACTTTGCTGTCCCTATCAAGTTCAAAGGGTGAAGGAAACAGAGCCCTGGTCTAACAGAATTTCTCCAACATGGTGGAGATGTTATCTAGGCACTGGTCATATCCTGCAAAGTTGCAGGCTCAAACTCAAGTCTGAAGGGTCTCTTCAGTTCAAGTGCTAATGTAGTGGTTAAGAGCAATGAACTAATAGTTCTCCCATGCAAGCCTCAGCCATGAACTTGTAGAACGGACAAGAGAAAATATTTCTTTACACAGCGTGTGGTTGGTCTGTGGAACTTCTTGCTACAGAATGTGGTGATGGCGTCTGGCCTGGATGCCTTTAAAAGGGGATTGGACAAGTTTCTGGAGGAAAAATCCATTATGGGTTACAAGCCATGATGTGTATGTGCAATCTCCTGATTTTAGAACTGGGCTATGTCAGATGCAAGGGAGGGCACCAGGATGCAGGTCTCTTGTTATCTGGTGTGCTCCCTGGGGCATTTGGTGGACCTCTGTGAGATACAGGAAGCTGGACTAGATGGGCCTATGGCCTGATCCAGTGGGGCTGTTCTTATGTTCTTATGTTGCATGGTTAGAGGAGATCCATTTTCTTTTAGTTTCACCCTCTCCCTCATACAGCGATGCTGGGATATCAGTACTGGTCTACTTGACAGGGTTGCCTTTTAGGCCGACTCAGTTAATGCATGTAAAGGGCTCATAAACACTTTGAAATGCTATGTGAACACTGCCTTTTATTAATTAGCTGCAAATGGGTACCTGATCTGCAGCAGTGTGGTGATGGATAGTTACTCAGGATGGGCAAGAATGTCCATTATAATGATGCTGAACAAGTGAGTACGGAGCGGGGGCATGGATATTTCAGGGTTCCTGAACATGTGCCCTCTTCAACATCCATATTGTTAAGGGTAGGGCCACACAATGTTGAGGAGGTTAAAGGCAGCTTTTGCCCTTACCCCCAAATATACTTTTCCCCCATAAAGGCATGTAAAGAGGTGTGTTCAGGATCCCTTTTGGAATGGCAGATATTAACTACAGAGGAGCTGTTTATATGGGAGGTGCCGGTTGTTTTGTATCCAATAAGCTGAAAAGCCTGGGGCTTTGGGGCTGGCTTAGACCAGATATGAGAACCTTTTGCAGCCCTGTTGGTCTGCAAATATTTAAATATTTGTTTTTAAAGCAGTCGTACCCTGCTTTCAGAAAATCAAACAATGAAATGGTTGAAGCAGAGAAGGGGTATGTATGTGTGTGGTTTTAACAGTATCTTTCTCCCAGCAGTGGACGCATTCATCTGTCCCTGTGGACCATGTGGGACCCCAATGCAGGTAAGGGTGGAAGCAGATGTGAGGAGTTCCTGTAATCTCCTTGTGGAGAAGGCATGATGACGAGTACAAAAGTAGTGTAATATTATGTTTTTGCATGTGAGCTATCCTTGTGCAGGACATCAGTGGTGTCCTGATTGGAGGCATTTTGTTGGGCGGTGGCTGTCTCCAAGAAGCACTTTAGCGCTTGCTACTTGCTGTGGCCTTGATTTGTGATAACGCCATGCTGCTTTCAGCCATCTCTGCCCAATATTGCATATGTGCAACAGGGACCAAATGTGTACACCTGTGGGCTGGGCAAAAATGGGTTAAAGAAGGTGACTTGGTAATTGCCAAGGTGCCTTCAGTTCCATTGTGGTGTTCTCCATCCGTGCTGAAATTCATTTTGATGGCAAAAGTCTTGCATATATCTTGCAAAGGGACTAGACATTTTTCCCAGACTCCAGCTCTCAGCATTTAAGGCCTTTTGCATGCAGTTTTGCGACAGAATTGGCTTGCTTCAAGTTAGTAATGACTGGTTTTGCTTTGCAAAAGAACTGCAAACTTTCCTTACATACAAGATGATCTCTTAAGTTACTGAATGGAATGTTTTACTGCAGGTGATTCATACTATTTGCTACCAGTGTTATGCTTCTTTCCCTTTAATCTCAGAATTGGTATTCTTGTGCTCACTACGATCATCCAAATTGGAACCTGGGAGGCCAAGTATGAAGTGCTTCTCCAGTTAGTATATGACTTTCAGGATATAGAAATCCTTGGATACATTCAGACAATTTTTGTTGTCTCAGAATGAATGGGCATTGCAGTCTTCACTTGATGGGAGTTCAATGAAGCTAAGTTGCTTCAAGGAGTTCAGTGGGTGATTGACTGTGTTTCAGTTGGTGATTGACTCAGTGATTGGCCACTGCTTTGGGCAGTCTGCAAAAGTGTTGGAAGAAAGAGGGGTGGTATTGCTTGTGAACTTGATGGGATAGAACTAGCAAGTGCATGGATATGGTAGCTTGAGGTGAGAGGTGAGCTGCTGGGAGAATATTGACTCCTGCAAGGCTACTAAATAGGCAGAAGTTTGAGTCTTGACACCTCTCTTAGAAATTGATCCTGAATGGTAGAATACTAAAAAGGAACTGCCGCAGAATTATTTTACTTTGTAGCTGATCAGACACCTCCCCCCCCCACTCTGTTTTTCAGGGCAGCCAGGAGCCTACCCTGGAGCAGCCTTTCCTCCCAACCCATCTTACCCAGCTGGTACCAACCCTGCATACCCTCCCCCTGTGAATCCCGCCTTCCCCACCGGCCCTGTACCTGGTGGCTCATATCCCATCCCCCCTGCAGGGATCGCAGGACAACCTGCATACCCACCAGGCCATCCTATTCAGCCCCCATATCCTGGGCAGCAACCTGGCTATCCTGTCCCACCTTACGGTCCTTACCCCCCACCTGCTCCTGGTATCCCTGGAGGAATGGGGGTTAATCCTTTGCTTCCTGGAGCTGTTGCCGTGGGGACCCATGTGATGGACAAGAAGGCAGCAAAGAAGATGAAGAAGAAGATGAAGAAGGCTCATAAGATGCACAAGCCACACAAACATCATCACCTTCATGGAAAGGTCTGGGGAGGGGTGGGCTGGCCTAGGCTGTGGATTTCTTCCACTTGTTGCTATGGAGAGTGAGCAAAGAAGGCCTGGTTGTTGGGGTTAAGAGTCATTGTACTTTGCAGCCTTAGCTTTACAGTTAGGTCATTTTAAGAACCTGTAGGATCTTGGCCCTGCTCCTTGGGAGGGGGTGCCTACGGAGGCTAATTTCCCTGTCCTCAGAACCAGTGTTTCTCAAACTGCCAATTTCAGGTGGGTCCCCATTAATTTCAATATTTTATTTTTAATATGTTAGACTTGATGCTCTCATGGTATGTGACTGCATTGGGGGAAATGTTTCAGATCTGTACTTGTAACAGGCACTTATAGATGTGCTCTTAACATTGATAGTCAATGGGACTTACTCCTGGGTAAGTGTGGGTAGGATTGCAGCCTAGGATTGCTAAAAATTTTCCTGCTTGATGGTGTCACTTCTGGTCATGACATCACTTATGGTGGATCCAGACAGATTCACATTCTAAAAAGTGGGTCCCAGTGCTAAAAGTGTGAGAACTACTGCTCTGAACTATTAGGGGCCCAATCCAACTGCAAGCATACATAGCAGCCCTCTTCAAAAGCAACAGTTGCATCAGTCAGTTGTTTAGTGGCAGAAGAGTGGAGGTAGACAATAGACATAGAGCAGCTTCGCTGCCCTTGAAATCAGTAACTCCTTAGTTATATTCTGTTGATGATATTGGGACTGTGGTTCCTTTCTTGGATTGTTCCCAGTGGCCAACCACCTTCTCAGTGTGAAGATTGGGCAGAAGATTAGCAGGGAGCTAGAGCAGGATTGAAGGTCTTTCACATCCATAACTTGGAACATACAGCAGTGTTGAATGTGTAAAAGGAGAAATGGTGGTGTTGAGGTCTTATGGAACCCTTATCCCCAGATATTCAGTGTTTAGTTTGGCTGGTTTCCTAGGAAACCAGGGGTTAGATTAAGCTATGATGAGGTTCCACTAACATGGAATCAAAACAGAAATCTTAAAGTCTCTGTGCTCTCTTCTCTTCACAGCACTCCTCATCCTCCAGTAGCAGCGACTCTGATTGAGGCCTTTCTCCACTTTCCAAGAATATGCTCTTCCCACAAATGATGACCCTCGCACCACTCTTCCTGCTTCCATCCAATGCTAATCCCCTCAATCGTCACCAGATAAAGTGACACCTGCTTGCAGCTCATTCTGTTTGGCAGGCTTGCGCCAAATGCCAAGCTTATCCAACTGGCATGTGCAGTTGCCTGCAGGGCCTGATGGGAACTCGGGTGTTACAGATGAAACAGGATTGGTGTGATCAGCTGCTCTATCTTAACAAGCCAGCGTGGGAGGCCCCTCCATCGGCCCAAGGACAGTGCATCTGAAAACACGAGTAATGGTGGCATCCTTTAGTTTTCTCAGATGTATACTGTTCATCCCTACAGCCACTTTAACTTTTTAATATGTTTCTGCTTGAAGCAATTGTATGATCACTCAAGGCTGAGGTTGATTGCAAGGTGATGGATCAGATTTGGTACAGCTGTTTGTGAATCACTGCTACACCCCCAAAGGAATATTGTCTTTTCTATGCCACCTGGAGAAGCAGTCAATGGAGAGCCTGCCCTATTTTTTAAACTGAATCTGACATGCTTGTTGCTGACTGATAGGTGTTTTAAAATTGCAAATGAAATGCACTTGATCAGGGATATTTATATACTGCTACGTGCACACTTATTGGCTTTATGATGTGATTTGAGGGACTCATTAACTTCTATTTCATGGGACCGAGGCCAAAAGTTTAGTTTGGGATATGTTCCAGAAGGTTTAAATTCCTTAGATCAGCACAGGAGAACGGTCACTAATAAACTGTTGCTTATTGTAATGCTACTTTAATGGATACAGTTCTTAATTCAGAGTGGGTATCTGTTTTGTGGTGGTTGGAAGAATGCCTAACAAATTGCCATGTGGGGAAAGCGTGATTGGGTAATTTAGATTTTGTGTGCATGTAGCTATTGCATTTGGTGGAAGCATGTTGTAGCTTGCTCTTTATTCCTGGCATGACTGTGTGGTTGGTGACAGGTGCAGTGCCCTATAGAAAAAGGGCCGCTTAGATACCATTCAGGAGTCAATTTTGTGCATAAAGACTAAAAGGAGTAAGAGACACTTGGCCAATCAATGGAAAGACATTTAAAAGTTGCACATTCCAACATACTTTACCTGATACTTTCTGGCCTACTTGAATTAAGGTGAGTGAAACCTGCAGGGGTGTACTGCATAGTACTGAGAAGCTTTGTTGTTCTTGTAGTCCTCTGGAAAGAAGTTCAAGGAGGACCATGACTTACTGCAAGTGCTTATGTCCTAGTTTGTATCTGTTTCCCCTCCTCTTGCCCCCCTAGCTATTTAAGTTGCCTGTCCAATTCTGCCTGCCCTGGTCTAGTTTCTTGTTCTTTGTCCCTCAATAAAGAATTTTGAATTTAATATATTGCTGGAATTTGTGTGTCACTTTTTAAAGGAAACATTCAAATTAAACTTAAAGAGAGGTGAGTGAGAGTGAGTGTGTGTGTTGTAGAAAGTTACCTTTTGTCCACAAATGCAGAACTGTGTCTGATAAGATAGTTGCTTTCTTGTAAACTGTGGTCAGTATCAACTTTTAGACAGTAATCTCCTTAACATATAGTAGTTGGAGGAATGCAAGTTTTGTGGCGGGTATATATACCACTTTTGAATAAAAAAGTGGTTTACAGACAAAAAATAACTAAATGGCTCTCTGTCCCAAAAGGGCTCACGAACTAAGAAGATGCAGAACACCAGTGAACCCCCACTAGAAAAGACACTGTGCCGGGGTGTCTTTTCTACTGCACTGGATATCGCAGTACTAACCTTTGTGTCAGGTTTAATGAGCATCTGTTTGGAATCCAATTAAGGGAAAGCAGTCCAAGGTTTTATTTTGTTCTGGAAAAGATGCTCCTTGTGTATTGATTCTTGCATTTTTGTCCTTCAGGTAGAAAGAAATTATTCAGTTAGCCCTCCTTGCCAGCTAGTTGGCAATCTCATCTTGGAAGAGAACAAGATAAAAAGCACGGAAAAGTGACTTCATTCTGAAGACAGATAAGCTCAAATGGCCTTGAGCTTATTGGTTATGATGTCCAGAATAGTGACTAGTGGCCATTTTTTACCAAGTGACCTACTTCAGGTTTAAAAGCAAGTATTTGGTATTTGACTGCCAGATGGAGATGAAAGTATCGATTTGCCCACTCAATGAACTTTCTTTTAAACTGACATTTTAGAATGAATACATACAAATTTCTTCTAGCAGTGCCTTGCTTTACAACATATATTATAAAGGATTGGGAAGGGTGGAGCCTTAGGGCCCAATCCAATCCAATTTTCCAGTGCCAGTGCTGCTGTGCCTATGGGATATGCACTGCTTCCTGTGTTGAGGAGGCAGTCACAGAGCAGAGGCGTAGCTAGGTCATTTGTCACCCTGGGCCCATAAATTTTTATCACTCCATATGACTTAATTAATTAATAACTAAATGGCTTAGTTATTATAACTAATAACTAAATTAATAAATAATTATATTGCTTAATTAATTCGCTTTTTATACCACCCTTCCTCTAAGCAGCTCAGGGTGGTGTACATGGTTCCTCCTCTTATTTTGTCCTCACAACAACCCTGTGAGGTAGGTGAGACAGAGATAGTAATAGTCATGACATGGAATCAATAATAATAATGGCCAGAAAAATAAATGCAGTGAATATTTCCCCACAAACAATGGGTGAAATTCTGCATCAAATGGTATATAACATGATTCCTAAAAGCCACAATTTCCAGAATTTTGGTCACTAGGGTGTCACCCCCCACCCCCGAGGATGTCTCATTGGCCTGTTTCAAGTTAAGGCAGTGGTTCTCAAGCTTGTAACACTGGGACCCACTTTTTAGAATGACAATCTATCCAGGAACCACCGGAACTGATGCCATGGCTGGAAGTGACATCATCAAGCAAAATAAAATAATTATAAATAATTAAATTAAAGAAAAACAGATAAATAAGGGAAAGCCAGCCCTGTTTCACCGAGTGCATTTTGTCTGTAGCCTGCTTGCAGTAACACCCCCCCTCCACACACACACAGATAAAGCAGTGAGATTTTCAGCCCTCCCCAGTGCCCACCTTACCAGCTCAAGCCTCTGGTTCAGGGGTGTCCAAAGTTTTTGGCAGGAGTGCCACATTGTCTCTCTGACTCTGTGTCGGGGGCCAGGGGGAAAAAAGGAATTAATTTGCATTTAAAATTTGAATAAATTTACATAAATGAATATATTAAAGATGGAACTTACATGAATGAATGAAGGTCTTAAATTGCTCAAGGCCTATAAAAGGCCTTGCACAAAGCAAGGCTGGCTTTTCCTTTGCTGCTGCTACTGCATCACAGACGTGAAACAGCAAGCAGTGGAGGGAGCCCTCACCCACAGCTCACGCAAGACATCAAGCAGTTGCCCTCACGCTGAAAGCAGTTGCATCGGGCCAGTGTGGGCTCCAACAAATCTCCAGAGGGCCAGAGGCTCATTGGAGACTGGGGGCTCCCTGAGGGCTGCATTGAGAGGCCACAAGTGGCCCCAGGGCTGGGGTTTGGGCACCCCTGCTCTGGTTTATTCTTTTGGGGGGGGGGGGTTGCTGCCTGCAACCAGCTCAAGCCTCTGGTTTATTGTTTGGGGGAGGGGGGTTTGGTGCCTGCAATAACGCCCCCACACACACACACACACAAATAAAGCAGTGAGATTTTCAGCCCTCTCCAGTGCCCACCTTACCAGCTCAAGCCTCTGGTTTATTCTTGGGGGGGGGGGGGCATTTGTTGAGCTCCACTTTCATTAGATGGGGACCACGCGGCTAGCCTTGCATTTCTCTTTGCCTGACTTGACCAGGAGCCAAGGCACATTTGCTTACTCACGAGTAAATGTGACCATGTGGCTCACTTTTGCTTTCCATAGGACTCAATACATTTGTCTGCTTGGAGGGAGGGGACTTCCTTCTTGGGTGTTTTTTGGGGGCTGCTTTCATTAGATAGGAACCATTCTGGTGTTGTTGGATTCCTCTCAGCCTGCCCTTTCTGTCGAACTATGGCAAGTTCATCTACTCGTGAGTAAACACGCGATATGGCTCAGTTTCATTTTCCATAGGTTTCAATGCATTTTTTTGTTTCTGGTTTTTTGGCCATAACTTTTGATGTAAAGGTGATATTTCAATCTGGTTTTTTGCATTGCATTCCGCTGGAAATTCCGCATCCAATGGTATATGGTATGATGTGGTTTCTCCTAACTTTTGCAATGTTAGCGATGTTGGGGCATTTGTGGTGTTACACCCCCCAAGGGTGGTACCTGGGGCGGACCGCCCCTACCCTCCACTAGCTTTGCCACTGTCACAGAGGCCTCCTCAAGGTATGGGAACATTTGTTCCCATACCTTGGGGCTGCATTGCAGCTGCCCCGGTGCTGGAAAGTTGGATAGGATTGGGCCCTAAAGCAGTAAGGGAGAATCTACATCACTCTGTGTGTACAGTTGCTTGATGCTGATGTATCATCTAAATTTAATCTGGGGGGGGGAAAAAACTTGCCATTTGTATACCATTTTTCCCCTTGACGTTTAGATCCAGGAGGTTTTTTAATCAATACAATGTTGGCAGAAAGCTTTTAGGTCTGTCAAGTAAGCATTGTTAAAGTCACCAGTGTGCTCTTCAAAACATTGGTTTTCTTTGGGGGGGGGGGGAAGGCCAAGATATTTATAAAGATAGCAACTGTTACCCTGCACATGCCCAATCTCGTCTGATCTCAGAAGCTAAGCAGGGTCAGGCCTGGTTAGTACTTGGATGGGAGACCACCTGGGAATACCGGGTGCTGTAGGCTTATACCATAGTCTTTCGAGACTGAAGGTTGCCATCCAGTCTAAAGATGATCTTTATACTATCTATCTGAAATACTGTTGGAAACATCAAAACTGAAACACCTTTTAAAACTGTACTGCCATTGAAGTTTCTTTTAGCATCCTTGTATCTTTAGTATGCAATTCTTGATGGGATTTCAAGAACAAAAAAAAACTGGAGGGCCTGAAATACCTTGGCTGTGAGGTTTTCTTGTTTCAGTCGAAGGTGGAGGAGACCTAGGGTTGTTTTGCATTTCTTCCTTGTCCAGCAGAGGTCTGAGAGTTAATATGACTAGAGAACCGCTGCTGGCAGAGGGGCCAAGGATGTGTGGAACTGTCCCAATTTAGTGATGTGATGGTTAGAGTGTTGGACTAGGACAACCCAAGTTCAAATCTTCATTCAGCCATGAAAGCTCATTGGGTGATCTTGGGTCTGGTGCTTGTCTCAGCCTTGCCTACCTCATCGGGATGTAAGGATAACGGGGTAGGGAGAGGACAAGGAAATCATGGATGCTACCTTGACCCACCTTTGGAGAAGAGTGAGATAAAACTGCAATAAGTAAATAAACATTTGGGTACTATCTCTGGAGATTTTGCAGCATGCTGAGGCAATACTTTCTCTTGTTACACCCTGAAACAACATTTAACTCATTGCTGCTTATCGGCTATGGCCAGAAGTGGATGCCTTGTTGAGACTGTTGTTTTCAGAGGCATGCTTACTAATTTCCTCTTTTAACCTCTCCATTTTAGAGGTTTAAAAAATAGGGATTAAAGATGTTGAAAACAACAGACTGGGCAAGATGTGCATATCCCTAACACAGCTGGGAAGCATCAACAGCAAGTTACAAAAGTTGACATCATGGTGACTTGCCTCCAGTGTTTTCCATATCTGCCTAACCACCTGTATAGTAGCAAGAAACTCCTCCTGGTGCAAATGGAGCATCCCCAAAAGAGACCAACTACTGTATAGGTGCAGTTGTCTGTTGTGAGGCTGATCCCTGTCCACATCTGCTGTGAGATTAAAAAGGAAGTGTGATGCCCTCAAGTAGGAAGCTGGAACGGGCAACACACAATTTAAAAGGACCTGTATATGAAGGGCACAGTCTATGTCAGAGGTGTCAGACTCATTTCATACAGCAGGCTGAATAGCATTCATGAACTTTTGTCATTTGTGTTTTTGTCTTTGTGTTCTTATGTTCTTATGATGCCTGTTGAGGGTCAGAAGTAATGTCAGTCTGAGGGCTGGATAAAAAGCTTCCATGGCCCACATCTGGCCCACAGGCCTTATGTTTGACATCCCTGGTCTACACTGATACTGGTTACTAAATTAGGAGAAATTCCTGCCCACTTAACTTCTTGTGTTACCTGGGCCTAGTCCTAAAGAACATACTTCCAAAATGACTACCCGCCCCCCCCCCCTTAGCTACTGGCCAATGAGACAACTGCAAGACTAAAAAGAGGACTTTTCAAAACATTCTTCTCCCAGAGTGTCCCAGGCACAGTTTTGTGCTATCTGCCCCAAGTGATGAGGCCTATAAGCTAGAGAAACATCAAGGAAGAGGCCTGCTGAATCTCTAGTGAAAACATTCAAGTTATGGAATGCCCAATTTTAATGTGGAAGTTGTTTTGACAACTTTTTTGTTGGGAAGTGGTTTATAAATACACTGAAAAAAATCAGGCATTTTCAAATCCATTGATTTCAATGGAAGAAATGTAAGAACATAAGAAGAGCCCTGCTGGATCAGGCCAAAGGCCCATCTAGTCCAGCTTCCTGTATCTCACAGTGGCCCACCAAATGCCCCAGGGAGCACACAAGACAACAACCTGCATCCTGGCGCCCTCCCCTGTATCTGGCATTCTGATGTAGCCCACTTCTAAAATCAGGAGCTTGCACATATCTATCATTACTTATGATGGACTTTTCCTCCAGAAATTTGTCCTATCCCTTCTTAAAGGCATCTAGGCAAGATGCCATCACCACTTCCTGTGGCAAGGAGTTCCACAGACTAATTACATACTGGGTAAAGAAATATTTTCTTTTGTCTGTCCTAACTCTCCCAACACTCAGCTTTAGTGGATGCCCCCTAGTTCTGGTGTTATGTGTGAGGTAAAAGAGTAAATCTCTGTACTAATCTATACCTAACCAATGCTTAAGTTCCCCATTTTTTAATCAATGGTGCTTATGATTGCTTCACTTTGACCCCCTAGTGTATATCAAAGACAGAGATCCCTTTGCATAATTAAAGCGGGACTGGGAATTGCTTGACCTGTGCTTTTAAAACAATACTTTAACTTTTAACTACCTTTTAACTTTGCTTTAAATCTTCATTGTCTTCTTACCACATCTGAAACTGTACCCATGAACAATGTCTCTTGATTTTGGTATTGCATCCTTCTAGGGTGTGGTGGGACAGGAGGGGGTGGCAATATATCATCATGCTGTTCTCTGTAGTTTCAGACATTACAGTGTAGCGTGGCAAAAGTCACAACCAAATTGTACAGCGTAATATAGATAACAGCCACTAGTAAGGTCTATTTGATAGGCAGTTGAGCTTGACCTCAGGAGATCTGAATTCAAATTCTGCTGCAGACACAGACTTGCTATGAAGGCTTGAACAAACTGCTAACAGCCTTGGTTCCCTATCCCTAACCCAGGCTTAACAGCAACTGGCCTTGCAGGGTTGTTGAGAGGGTGAACCAGATTTAAAGCCCTTTGCATAGTAAGGATTCATCCAAATAATTAACATTATATGTAATGGTGTTAAATTGATATAAAATCTTCCTTGTTTGTAAATATCTTGGCGCGTTTGAAAGAGTGAGGGAAAGCTTTATAGCGCGTAAAATTATTGGCCTCAACAGTGAATTGAAGCATTCAGGGATTCTCCAGATTGTGCAACAAAGAATGAGATGGCATAGCTGCCCCAGATCTCATTACACATTAGCAGATCATAATTATCAGTATGATAATTACTGTCTGTTTAGATGAGTCATCTTCTGCTTGTTTATCTCAGTTTGACATTTTGCTGTTATAATTTAATACTTGGATAATGACAATTACAAAGAGGACCCAGGTCAGTCCTGGGTTGGATACTCCACTAGTGTAAACCGATATGGTTTTCATACATTTACATTCTCCCTGGATTTGGTCATGCGGACAATCAGAATCAAGACAGGATAAAACGCATTTTCTCTCATTACCTTCCTCAAGCCAGTATCTTTAAACAGGCCCAATAAATGCAAATGTCGTTTAATAGGCTCATTTCTGAAGCCAAAATGTGAAGCGCACAATTTATTGTTTAGGTTTCTAATCCACTCTATACCCAAAGGGTCCACGGGTAGATAAGCTTCAAGTAATTGACTGAAATAATTGAATATTATATTAAAAGAACTCCCTGTTTGTTCCCTCTACCATCCCTAAATAGTCGCTTAACTTGTTTGTGGAGAGTAAGAATTGCATTATCTCCAAATTAACTAGGCAGGGAAGATTTAGTCAGCTGCAAGAGCGTGTGCTCTTGTAGTCTCCCCACTGTCTTGCCCTTTCAGGCTGTCAATGTGTTATTTAAATATGTAGGTAGGCAACTACCTTCTGCAGATTTACTTCCAGGTTCTCCTGAATCAAAAGGTCTTGCAGTGCTTCTGAAGCAGGCTCAGCAAGTCTAACAGCCCTGTTGAATAGCCTGCCAAAAGTTTTACAACTCTCCTCGTTTTGCTATCCCCAGGCAGGTGGCAAAACCCAGGAAGTTTGATGGACTCTGTTTGGTTTGATGGGTTGCAAATTGTGCCAGAAAATGCTAGTGCCATACCAGACTGCTGAAGAAAGGTAGAGAGTTCTTTAACTGTGCAATAACCACCCAGCACAACATGTACCTCTGTACTTTTGCTCAATGTGTACTTTTGCTCAGTATGATGCATTTATCATACTGCTGTGTTCATGAAGCCAAGTGATGAGTCTCTATGCTATAGACTTAAACCAATTTGATACTCAAGACTTCAGGGCAGGGGTCTCTAAACTTTTCGGCCAAAGGGCTGCATCAAATATCTGGCACGGTGTTGAGGGCTGGAAAAAAAATTAAATATAAAATTTAAATAGATAGAGATGGAACTTAGATGAATGACTGAAATGAATGAATGGGTTCAAATGTCCAGGATTTCTCCAAGCACCAACATCGCCCAAGAAATAAAGCACACACACTTAAATGGACCCCCATGCCCCCACCCCACAAGCACAACTCTGGTTGTGCTTGGACAACTGGGCCAGAGGCTCTCAGGGGATCAGAGGCTGGCCACAGGCTGGATAGAGGCATTTCGCGGGCCACACCCGGCCCCCTGGCTGGGGTTTGGAGACCCCTGCTTTAGGGGAATCTGTAGTTTTAGAATGAGAAAATTCCCAGTACTGTACACACCTACAGTATACACATACACAAACTACCTACACAAACTCGTACTATTCCCAGGATTCATTGGGGGAAGCTGTGGCTGTTAAAACAGATAGATTTGTAGTGTAGCTAGGCTCCTGCATGTGCCTACAACTCCAGAAGCACATGTTGCTGTCAACACACCTCCCTTCTGTTTATCATAAGGCTATGTTCATAAAGCCATGTGATGAATCTATGGCATAGACTCTATGCTATAGACTTTTCCACACCCCAGTACAGTATAGTGCAGTATTTCTCAGACTGTGGGTTGGGACCCACCAGGTGGGTTGTGAGCCAATTTCAGGTGGGTCCCCATTTATTTCAATATTTTATTTTTAATATATTAGACTTGATGCTACCATGGTATGTGATGCATTGCAGGAAATGTTACAGAGCTGTACTTTTACAGGCTATGGATATGCTTTTATTAATGATAGTAAATGGGATTTACTCCTGAGTAAGGGTGGGTAAATTTGCAGCCTAGGATTGTGAAAAATTTTCCTGCTTGATGATGTCACTTCCAGTCATGACATCACTTCTGGTGGGTCCTGACAGATTCTCTTTCTAAAAAGTGGGTCCCGGTGCTAAAAGTTTGAGAACTACTATAGCGGATCAACATGCAGAAAACTTCTGTCTGCCTGTAGACTGCATTGTGCAAAGTAAGTGATGAATTGAGCCTCTCCAGCTCTGAGCTGTTTTCAAGGTGTAAATTCTGTTCTGAATTTTTGAAAACTTTTGTCAATTTCTCTGGGAAATCTTTGGTTTGAGTAATGTTATGCAACTGCTGATAGGGCTGTTTTCTTCCTTGCTACAAGGATGCCCAGCTGTTTTTAAAGTACTGTATACTTTAAATAGAAGGATGAAAATAGAAAGGTATGCCAAGAGGCTTCTCTGTTGCTACCACTGAGAGAACTAAAACTGGCATGCACAATTGTGGTGCGCCCCCCCCCCCCACATCATGCCTGATGCTGCTTACTTAAGACCCAAATCCTAATCAACTTTCTAGCACTGACATAGCTGTGCCCATGGAACATGTGTTGCAAACTGCAGTTGGGTGACAGTCACAGAGGTCTCCTCAAGTTATGGGAATGTTTGTTCCCTTACCTCGGAGCTACATTGCCCTTACCTTGTTGCTGGAAAGTTGGTTAGGATTGCTCCCTTAGCTATACATTGTGGCCTATGTTCACTGAACCTCTTGTAAGCTGCCAGACATGGCTTGTGGTGTGGTTGCTCATGTTTTGTGCAGACTAAGGCCAAAGCAAGCATTTCATCCGGTCTTGTGCAAAGTGCGGTAGACTTGTCTGACATTCAGGAGCCAACTGGGGATCTGTTGCCCTGATGCTCACCCTGGTTGCTGTCTATTCTACAATCATGTGCATAGGATGGTGGAAATCAGGGCCAGCTCCAGGTTTGAGGGAACCCTGGACAAAGTGCCCTCTAATGAGCTCCCTCCAATGTGTGAGGGCTCTGGCAAGTTTACCAGGAGGCAGTGGCAACACTCCTCACAACTCTGAAACACTGAAGCCATCCTTTTAATTCTCCCACAGAGCACCTGTAAGGGAATCAGAATGGTGGCCCCAGCTTCCCAGCACTGGGAAGGGCGAAATTAAGAACGGGAGAATTTAGTGAATTTGCATTTTAGCTGGCTTTGTTTTCTGATCTTACAGTATTTTATTGTTCAGATCCCCTTAGCCCCTCAGGTGTGAAGACAAAAATAAATACAATTGTGCAAACATCCAATTACTAAGGGCTCGTTTACAATTATCCTAAAAAAAATGACTTCCATTTCCTCCTAGCTGTTCATTAGGGATCTTTTTTGTGTCTCTCTTTTACAGCAGGGCTGCTGAGAAGTGCAGGAGCTACCCCTCTATCCTTGAATAGCTGGATGTTCCTGTGAGAATAAATTAGCAAGTTGAAACAGCACAACACGCAGCAACTGTGTGTGAGAGTTATCAAACACCCTGTTAAAATAAGGAGAGCTGTTCACACCCACCCTCACCTGATCTGTTTTACGATTGTGTCACTTCCCCACCATGGATTTCTACATATGGATCTCCAGAGTTTGCACATGCATACCAAGGCCTGCTTCACACACAACTTGTTTATACATGGCTATAATTTCCACATAGGAGGCAATTTGTGCACACCATCATGGGTCAAGAACATATGAGCAGCTATTTGTGCAGGCAGACTTTTAGTTTATTTAGTTCTGTCTTGTTGGTACCGAATATTGTTGTGCTGGTTCTGTTGCCCTGTTGCTCATTTTAAAAAAGTGTTTGATTTGTCTAATTGATTATGTTTTCCATGGCTGCTCAGACTGTAAACAGCCTTGGGCTTCCCATACAAAGAGGAAAGGCAATTCTTTTCAAATAAATAACTTTGGTTCTTTTTGTTTACTGCCTTTCTGTCTTTGCAAAAGCTCTCAAGGCAGTTTACAGCAGCGATTTTCAACCTTTTTCATCTCATGGCATGCTAAGATGTTAAAAACTGCCAAGGCAAACCATCTGTTTTCTGACAATTGACAAGGCGCACTGCACTGCCAGCAGAAGCTCACATCCCGCAGTGGCTCTACTAACAAATTACCTTCCCACAAACTCCCATGGCACACCTACAGACCATTCTTGGCACACCAGTGTGCCATGGCACAGAGGTTGAAAATGGCTGGTTTACAGTATCAAACATATTACAGAAGATATAAAAAGCAGTCTTGTCTCAGGGCCATGATATTTTCTCAGGAGGCAGTGACAACAGCTTCTTGACCTGGGCTTTTTCTTTCTTTACTTTCTTCAGATATAAGGTCTTTTAGTAGCCCCTGGGAGAGATGACTTAATTACACAGAGGATGGATAAAGTGCATAGGGGCATGTTCTTTTCCTTGTCACACAACATCAAAACCAGGGGACATCCAATAAAATTGAGTGTTGGGAGAGTTAGGACAGACAATAGAAAATATTTCTTTACCCAGTATGTAATTAGTCTGTGGAACTCCTTGCCACAGGATGTGGTGATGGCATCTGGCCTGGATGCCTTTAAAAGGGGATTGGACACATTTCTGGAGCAAAAGTTCATCATAGGTTACAAGCCTTGATGGGTACACGCAACCTCCTGATTTTAGAAGTCGGTTACCTCAGAATGCCAGGTGCAAGGCAGGGCACCAGGATGCAGGTCTCTTGTTGTTTTGTGTGCTTCCTGAGGCATCTGGTGGGCCACTGTGAAATACAGGAAGCTGGACTAGATGGGCTTTTGGCTGATCCAGTAGGGTTTATGTTCTGATGACTTCAAATTTTGCTGCATTTGTAGCACTGAGGAAATGATAACACAATGAAGCAAAGAAAACACTTTCCTTATCACCCTGAAAAGCCCTGCCATACTCGAAAAAGAATATATGATGCTATCTTATACTGAGTTGGACCCTTGGTTCAATGTAGCTGAGTGTAATTGACACATACTGCCAATGGACACATACTGCCAGTATGTATCAATTACACTGAGTTACATTGGACCAAGGGTCCAACTCTGTATAGATTTTTCCCAAGGTACCTGGAGATGTCAGGGATTGAACCTGGGACCTTCTGCAAATGCTCTATTACTAATGAACTATGGCCCATCTCCATCCAGCTCCTGTGCTCTGAGTAACCACTGCTGCCCTTACTCAACTGGTATTCCAGAGACAATGTACCTATGTCAAGGTGATTTATTTAAATTTTAAATATTTGAATGGCCTTTTTGCTTTCACAGTTGCCCAAGGTGACGTCCATACAGAATGGAAACACAACAGTGGAAATAACACTGATGTGCTTCCTAAAAAATTAAAAAAACACTAAAAGAATCAAACTACATAGTAGTAGTGCCAATCCTCTCTTGCTCCCCAAAAGCTGGCAAAATAAGCAGGTTTTTACAACTCTCCTAAAGTTCACTAATATTGTATCTTGGACAGCTTTCTCAAGCAGTCACTAACTGTGGCATTACCACTGAAAAACTCCCCCCTAACCCTGCAGAGGTTGTACTTTAGGAGAGCCTCCCCCTGGGATCTCAGTTACTGGTCAAAGGATGTAATGTCCAGGCAATTAGAAAGTGACAGCTTTCTAATGTGAAGTTGAAAATTGTCATTCATTTGCCAAGCCAGCATAATCAGAGCACAAGGTAAAATACCTTTGGTGGCAGTCAGGTCTTCTAACAACTCCGCCACGGGATCTGTTTTGAATGTCAGCCTTCAGCCTGAAACAGTAATCAAGAAGCCTCAGATCATGTGCAGGATGACACCAGGGGACAATAGTGTAGACCAGGGGTGTCCAAGCATTTTGGCAGGAGGGCCACATCATCTCTCTGACACTGTGTCGGGGGCCGGGGGAAAAAAGGAATTAATTTACCATTAAAATCTGAATAAATTTACATAAATGAATATATTAGAGATGGAACTTATATGAATGAATGAAGGTCTTGCAGTAGCTCAAGGCCTATAAAAGACCTTGCATAAAGCAAGGCTAGCCTTTCCTTCGCTGCCACTGCAGCATCACAGATGTGAAACAGCAAGTCGTGGAGGGGGCCCTCATCCCACAGCTCAGGTGAGAGGTTGAACAATCATCCTCATGCTGAGAGCAGTTGATTTGGGCCAGCATGGGCTTGAGCAAGTCTCCATAGGGCCAGAGGCTAATTGGAGACTGGGGGCTCCCTAAGGCCCAGATTGGGAGCCCCTGAGGGTCACAAGTGGCCCCTGGGCCAGGGTTTGGGCACCCCTGGTGTAGACAGAAGAATATGGGAGAAATTCCAACTTCTCAGTTACAGAATGTGACTTCTTGGCAGGTTCTGATCCTTGACAATGACTCACTTGCTCAAAATTACCCTCTGGTTAATGTCCCCTCTTTCACCTGCAGCTGTGGAACTCCCCCCCCCCCCCATTAGTCAATCAGCCACTTTCAGAAGACCAATTTATTTGGTGGAAACTTTTAGGGCTGGAGTTGGGCTGCAATCCTATCCACACTCACCTGGGAGTAAACCCCATTGACTATAGGGTGACTAACTTCTGAGCTGACATGCATAGGATTGGGCAGTCGAGCATATGGAGTATTATGGTTTGATCATATTGTTTTTTAATTGGGTATTTTATATTTGTTAATTTAATTGCATTACCTATCCCAAATCTGAGAGAAAGAGAGTGTACAAACAAATGTGAGATGTGTAGAAGTGAATGGGAAACCTGGGAGCCTTGATTACAGAAGCCAAGCCATTTCTGAATCTAGCTTTCCACTGATACACTTTCTCCTTCTTTCTGAACTGTTTGCTCCTTCTCTTTATCCTCTGCTTTTATTCTAGCAGTGTTTCTCAACATTTGTCCTCTGCTGTACCACTTCACACAGTCCATCTATTCAAAGTACCATCAGAAGTAACATCATTGCCAGCTACTTCTGGGTTGGGAGGCCAGATGAGATGTGACAAACACCAGTAAGAGGCCCAGGGTGGATGGGGGTGGGTGGGTTTGAGCATGGAAAAACATGCTTTGGAGCCTCCTACCGATGTTTGTTGTGTCGTGTTTCTAGTCTTGCTGCCAGGTGGCAGGTGTCCAGGGGTTCTGTGAGTACCACCAGACACCACCTCAAGTACCACTGGTGGTACCTGTACCACTGGTTGAGAAATACTGTGCTAGCACAAAACTGATCCTCCTGATGGGTGGGAATGAGGGGTTATGTATTACCCTCGAGGTCCAGCCCTGCCCCCATCCCCCCAATTCCAGTCAATCCAGGTTTTACCTTCACAAGGTTGCCACCAAGCAGCCCAGCACTTTGTTCTATCTTTTGGGAGCAAATGGCAGGCAGGCATTTATTTGGGGGAAAGGAAAGAATATCAGGGCCCTGCACTGCTAAGCTGGGAAGCTGAGCTGAGCTTCTGGTGACCATCAGTGCATGAACAAAGAGGCTGACAGTGCCAGCCTATGCATGTCTACTCAGAAGTAAGTCCCATTATGGTCAATAGGGCTTACTCCCAGGTAAGTGTGGACAGGACTGCAGTCTGGCAGCCCACTCCTCTGCATGTCTACTCAGAAAGAAGTCCCATCAGAGTGAACGGGGCTTACTCCCGGGAAAGCGTGCAGAGGACGGCAGCCTTGCTTGGCCCTGTCAGTCCTGCCCAGCCTGGTGTCTTCGCTTTGTTCCATAGAACTTAAAGGGGTCCAATGAGAGCGCGGCGGGCCTCAGCAGCCTTTATCAGGGCTCCGCTTCCCGGCCGCACTTAAGCGGGCGAAGGCCTCTGAGCAGCCAGAGCCTGGCGGGTGAGTCGCCTCCTTTCTTCTTCCTCCCCGCCCGCCGCCGCTCTCCACAGCGCCTCGCCGGAGCCACGCTACGGAGGACCGCAACGCGCGTAGACTGCAGGGGGAGCCTCACCCCTGCCGCCGTTGGGGGCGCTCTACCCGGCGCTTCCACCGGCTCGCCGTTGCTCGCTCTCTATGATCCGTAAGACAAACTGCGGCCGAGCGAGGCCACTCTGGCCCGCCGCGACTCGTTGGTTCCAGCGCGCAAGAGGTCTGCACGGGGGGAGGAGACGGGAGGGAGCCGATCGTTTCCGGGTCAAGGCGGGGTTGAAATCGCCCCGCTCTTCAGCTCCCCCTCCCAGACCCGCCGAGGCCGCCGCCGCAAGAGCAGCTGCCGCAGCCCCTTCCCGCTGCCCTTGCCCTCCTCCCGCCGCCGCCATCCCGCCCGCCCACCCCGGCTCTCTCCTCCTCCCCTCCCCCCGTCCCGCTCCCTCCGCCCGCCCCGGAGACCCGCGCACCGCCCGCCCTCCCTCCTCCCGCTCCCCCCGTCCCATCCCCTCCCCCGCCCGAGTGAGTGAGCGAACGCGCGCGGCCGGGCCAGCCACCCCGCCAGGTAAGGCCCCCGCCCCCTCCCTGCCTTCCCCCGCCTTCCGAATCCCGGGCCTCGAGTAGCTCCGCTCGTCCGTCGACCCCGCCACCCAGCCCGGCCGGCCCTGTGCGCGAGCCTGGGGATGCGCTCGGGGCCTACTGCGGCCTAGTGCCGCCCGAGTGCGCGTGAGACGCTGGAGTTGGGGAGGGGGAGGGGCGGTGCTGCTGCCTCCGCCTGCGCATCGGGGGAGCGCGCGGGCCCCGCGTGGAACGGGCTGCGTGCGCGTGCGGGGGGGGAGCGCGGAGGCCGCACCGGCCTGGAGGGGGGGCGCTGTTGCTGCGTCACACTGGGCGGGAGCTGGGCCTGGCCCGCGCGCGCCATGGAAGGGGGAGGGGTCGAGGTCGACGCGAGCGCGGTGCCTGCGAGTCGCAGGCTGGAGGAGGCCCAGCGCAGGCTGGCCGCGGGAGGTGGCTGGGAGCGGCGGCAGGAGCTCCGAAGCACAGCGCTGCAGCGCCCTCTCCGTCGCCCTGCGGCCCTTTCTCCAGCCCGCGCGGCTCTCCGGGGGAGGAGGCGGAAAGTCCTCCTGAGAACTTTCCAGCGCAGATCTGCCTCCTGCGGAGGGAGGCCTCTCTTGAAAGCGGGCTTGGGGCGTCTTTATCGTGATCAGCAGCACTTGCACGCCGCTTTCCCTCCCCCAGAAAGTTCTTCCAGCGCTTTGCAGAGAGAACCAGACCACTGAATGGCTCCCTGTCCGTGAAGGTCTGAAGAAGGTGCAAGCAAAACACCAGCAGGCGGCCACTAGAAAAGGCACTGCTGGGGGTGAGGAGGGATCGTTGCTCTCCCTTCATCAATAAAAGGGGAGCCCCGCTTGGGAAAGTGCCTTTGACCCAGTTAGCAGGGGGAAAGAGCGACTTTCCCTCTTCTTAAACTGGCTGGTTTGGGGATGAGAGTTTTTCCTCCTAGAGCGTTGAGGTTCGTAGCACAAGAGCTGAAATAGACTTGAGTATGAACATCAATTGGGTTGGGCGGGCGGAACAGAGGAGTAATTTTATACTAGTTTTGTGGGTCTCTAGAGCAGTGATTTTCAACCTTTTTCATCTCTTGGCACACTAACAAGGTACTAAAATTGTCAAGGCACACCAGTTTTTGGACAATTGACAAGGCACAGCTTGCTGTTGGGGAGGGGCTCATATCCCCATTTCTATTACTAAATTATCCTCCACCAAACTCCCATGGCACACCTGGGGACCATTCACGTTGAAAATGGCTGCTCTAGAGGGAATGCCTTCAGATTGGTTGGGTTGATTCTCCTGGCAAACATGCTAAGGCCTTCTTGGCTGGAATCCAGTTGATTCTCCTGGCAAACATGCCAAGGCTTTCTTGGCTGGAGTCTGTTTATAGTTCAGTATTGATTCTTCTGTGTTACTCTTATAAAACCCAAATCTGACCTCCTGCAGCACCTCTCCTTCCTTCCCCCCCCCCAAATTGCTGACTATCTTTACAAGCAGCTGCCTTTCAATCCATGTCATTCCCAAACTGTTCCTTTTGAAACACATTAGTTGGAATTTGTGCCCAAACTGATTTAATTCCTGCAGTAGAAGCAAAACTGATAATTGAGATAAGCAGGATTTTAGTCAAAATATGAAATATGTTCTTTAAATGTATAGATCATATTGTATAAGAGCAGAAATAGTTCAATAAATCTTGAGTTAATTCAAAAACTTTAGTTGTGCCCTTTGACTTTAATATTTTCTACTTAACAATATTAGAAATATTGAACAGATGTTTTTTAGCTTGATCCATAGTTATTAAAGATAATGAAAGGCTCTTTCCTTGAGTTCCTGACCTGTCACATTTCCTCCATGTACTCAGTTACTGTGCTTGATGCTTAAAATTTGCTGCTGATTTCTGGTCACTCTTGCGAAGTTTTAAAACTTTTTTTGTGGTGGCTGTTTGCGCCTATTCCAGTGTGAGAGAGTCTGCAGAATATCTATCAAACATACTTTAGTCTGCATGGCCCAAGACTGAGCTCATGTGTTAAAAATGGGCTCGGTTATACAGTTGAACATTGAGGGTCATGGCATCTGGTAAAGCATATTGTACTAAGGCATGCAGCCTGTCCCTGGAATGTCAAATCTAGACAGTGACTCTTAGTTCTAGTGGTGATGAGGCTGTGAAAATGACTGAGAAGCTCCTCTGCTAAAACTATTTGCAGTTTGCTGAGCAATGGAGCTGAAAACCGAAAGTGACAATTTATCTCTTTCTCTTTCTAGCAAAGGGAGTGAAGGCAGATCAGGTTGTTAAAGAAGGATATATCTACTTGGTGTCATGAATATTCCATGGATCAACTTTAACCAGTGATCTTTAATGAGTATTAACACATTTGGCTACCAAGTACCACGTGACCAGCTTGTGAATAAGCACATGGAAGGTGTAAACCTCTGTGCACCAACTGATTAGCTACAATGAGTACTTGCAAATCTGTAGTTATGACACATTGTTAATGATCAGCTTGGGTTATACCTCTCCTGTCAGACTGAGCTAAATCTGTTACAGAAATGCAATAATGCTGGGGCCTATATGTAACTGAGAATGTCAGGTGCTACTGGAAAAAAGAAAAGGGGTAAAACAGCATTAACAAGTTGCTTGTGTAATCAGATAACAGTATGAAATGGTCTTTTTCTGTTATAGTTTTGATTCTCCCCCAGTGACCAAAGATCTGACCATTGACTAAGCCTGACTTAACTGAACACAGCTCAAGATGGACACCGGTGTTATCGAAGGAGGTTTAAATGTCACACTTACTATTCGCCTACTTATGCATGGGAAGGTACTTGCTCTTCCTCATTTTGTATGCCTTAGACTGAAAGTAGGTCACAGTGAATGTCTTGGAAAACTCAGTTGTCTGATCAAATTAAAACATCAGTTTGCTCTTGCATACCATCTTCTTTGTAGCAGAGTGCTCTGTTCACCCCAGTGGAGGATATTCATAGCAGTTCTTAATAAAAGCTTATTAAGTATTTCTTGAAAAACTGATATAAAGCTTTATCTTTAATGTTGGGGTTTTGCATGATTTTGTTTAAACTTTGTACATTACCTCCAAGTACCAGTTTATAGGAGTGTTATATTAAATTCTTAAATGTTCAATTTCACCCTATTAGCTGGAAATTGAGGCTGCTCTTGTTTGAAGAGTAGGAATCTTTTACTGTGTTATGCAAGTGTTACACAGGTATCCTATGAAAGGATGGGGCTACCTTGCTAGAATGACTGAATTATAACTGTCTTCTGTTTTGTATTGTAGGAGGTTGGAAGCATCATTGGGAAGGTATGTGAGGCAACTTAATTTATTTTTTTAACTTTAATTCAAATTAGTGATATTAGTAACCAATCTCTCAATTTCTGTTTCCTTTGTAGAAAGGAGAATCTGTAAAGAAGATGCGTGAGGAGGTAGGTTAATGCCTTTAAAATACAATGAAAGTTAAATAAGGTAGTAGGGGACATCTCAACTGGCAATAGCAGTTCACTGAATTGAGGCCACTGTTATGAAAGACATAAAGGTAGTTTCACTTAATCCTAGTTTGAATGTTATAGTGGGTGGCTCTTTTGAAGAACTAGCTGTGGACAAGGGAAGTCTGTATGGGAGGAGCTCTTTGGTTTTTGGCTTAAGCCTTGGCTGGATTTGTAAAGCGCCAAGCCTTGTTGTGCTTGGCGCTTTAGTTTTGTTACGCAGTGACTCAGGTTGTAGGTTCTCTCATGCAGTGAATCAGGTTGTAGGTTCTCTCGTATTTACCTAGAAGGGAGTTCCATGGAATTTATTCCAAGAAAGTATGCACAGGATTGGAGTCTTAGCTAGATAGCCAAATAATGGAGTGACCAAAGTCTCAAAGTTCTTGCAACTCCTTGTCTTGCAACTTGTTTTATTTCTTTAGAGTGGTGCTCGCATTAACATCTCAGAAGGGAACTGCCCAGAAAGGATTATCACTCTTGCTGGACCCACTAATGCCATCTTCAAAGCATTTGCAATGATCATTGACAAACTGGAAGAGGTAGGTGGTGGTGTGTTTTAGCTAGGCCTTGATGAGTTGAGGACATGACTTTAATCAATCATTTTTGGTACTTTCTTCCTGGAATGACATTAGGATGTAAAATGTGTCCACTTTCCGGCAGTTCTCAGTGTAGTTGCTGAGGGTAGGGATGACAAATCTAGATGATGTAGCAGCATATCACAATACAGACAGAATGTTGAATTCAAACCATTTTATATGGTGGATATTAGTGTGATTCTCATTAGGGGTGTGGAGATAATCTGCTGTTCTTGGTGTCAGAATGGGTGTTCTTATACCTCCCAGAATGTGCAGGTTTATGTTGGACAAACTCTTCATATCTAGTAATATTGGGAAGTCCATGTTTTTTAGATAAAGTAATTTAATTTTGTGCTTGACAGTAGCTTAGTCATACATCTAAGCTTTTTTTGATAATTGATCAGTGTTTCCCAAACTGAGTCGTGAGCCAATTTCAGGTGGGTCCCCATTCATTTCAATATTTTATTTTTAAAATGTTAGACTTGATGCTTCCCTCGTAAGTGACTGCATTTGGGGAAATGTCACAGATTTGTACGTTTAACAGGCTATTATGAAGATGCTTTTAACAATGTTAGTAAATGGGACTTACTGCTGGGTAAGTGTGGGTAGGATTGTTAAAAATGTTCTTGCTTGATGATGTCAATCTGGTGGGTCCTGACAAATTCTCGTTCTAAAAAGTGGGTCCTGGTGCTAAAGGAGTGAGACCACTGATCTAAATAGTTGTGACAGTGGTCTTGAATCGGCATGTAGCTGAGTTGGGCTGAATTAAATTTGTCATGATCATGTCATAAATTTCACACTTAATTATGTTACACTTATTAAAGTAATAAGACTTTCATTGCTTTAATAATCTTGGTTGTAGGGCAAAAAACAAAAGCAGCCTCCCTAGCGCGACTGGAGCTTAGTGTTCACCAGGGAGCCTCTTACTTTTGTTCCTGATCTCCCCTAAACCTTGTGGCAGCCATCCATGCCTGTCTGGAAATCCAGGCACAAAGCTTGCTGGGGCGACAGAATGTAGAAGCAGCTGGACAGCATGAGGGGAGATCAGAGATAATAATAATAATAATAATAATAATAATAATAATACTTTATTTTTATCCCGCCCTTCTCCCCAAAGGGACCCAGGGCGGCTAACAACATATAAAACAGATTAAAACATAATTTCACAACAGATAAAAACATATTAAAAAACACATTAGCAGAACCCATAAAAACAGTAGTAAATAAAAGTCAGAATAAAAGAGCGTAAAACAGCAGTTCTTAGAGGAATCGGGCCTGTAAAAAAGCAACTAAAAGATGTATAAAAGATGTTAAAAAGGCCATAAAGTCAGAAGGCTTGGTTAAACAACAAGGTCTTCAGGCCTCACCGAAAGGTCTCAAGAGAGGGAGCCATTCTCAAGTCAAGGGGAAGGGAGTTCCATAATGTTGGTGCCACTACTGAGAAGGCCCTATTTCTTGCTGCCGCCCCACGAACCTCCTTGGGCGGCGGCACTTGTAAAAAGGCCTTCTCTGATGACCTGAGAGGACGAGCCGGATTGTGCGGAAGTAGGCGATCTCTAAGATAACCTGGCCCAGAGCAGTATAGGGCTTTAAAGGTCAAAACCAGCACCTTGAATTGGGCCCGGAAACGAATGGGCAGCCAATGCAGCCCCCGGAGAAGTGGGCTGACAGAGTCAAACCGCCTAGCTCCAGTGACCACACGGGCCGCCGCATTCTGCACTAATTGCAGTTTCCGAACCGTCTTCAGGGGCAGCCCCACATAAAGCGCGTTACAATAATCTAACCTGATGTCACCGTAGCATGGATCACCGTGGCCAGGTCTGCACGATCCAAGTACGGGCGCAGCTGGCGCACCAGCCGAAGCTGAGCAAAGGCCCCCCTAGCCACAGCCGCCACCTGGGAATCCAGGAGCAGCTGCGAGTCCAGGTGGACCCCCAAGCTGCGGACCTGCTCCTTCAGAGGGAGTGCAACCCCATTCAGAGCAAGCCGATAATCCAGCACCTGCATCGAGGATTTCCGAACCAGGAGAGCCTCTGTCTTATCCGGATTTAATTTCAGCTTGTTAGCCCCCATCCAGATCCTCACTGCTTCCAGACAGCGCTCCAGGCCCTCAACCGCCACCCTGGAGTCTGGAGGAAAGGAGAGATAAAGCTGGGTGTCATCAGCGTATTGATGACACCCCACTCCAAACCCCTGGATGACCTCACCCAGCGGTTTCATGTAGATATTAAATAGCATGGGAGACAGAATTGAACCCTGCGGCACCCCGCACCTCAATGGCCAGGGTGTCGAACAGGCATCCCCCAGCACCACCATCTGGGACCGACCTTCCAAGTAGGAGCGGAACCACCGCAAAACAGTGCCTCCAACTCCCAGCTCGGCCAATCGGCCCAGAAGGATACCATGGTCGATGGTATCGAAAGCCGCCGAGAGGTCCAGCAGGACCAACAGGGACGCACTCCCCCTGTCCGGTCCCCGGCGTAGGTCATCCACCAAGGCGACCAAGGCAGTTTCCATCCCAAAGCCCGGCCTGAAACCAGATTGAAAAGGATCCAGATAATCCGCTTCATCCAAGACCCTCTGGAGTTGGGCCGCCGCCACCCGCTCAATTACCTTGCCCAGAAACTGGATGTTGGAGACTGGCCGATAGTTGTTCAACACAGTGGAATCCAGGGAGGGCTTCTTCAGGAGGGGGCGAACCACCGCCCGCTTCAAAGCGGGTGGCAATGTCCCCTCCCCCAAAGAAGAGTTGACCACCCTCCCCGTCCACTCAGCCAGTCCACCCCGGGCAGCTCTTATCAGCCAAGCTGGGCAAGGGTCAAACAGGCAGGCAGACGGCCTCACACTCCAAAGGAGTCTGTCCACATCCTCGGGCTGCACAAGCTGAAAAGAATCCCACAACACTGGACAAACAGTTGCCAGGGGGACATCATCAGACATTGGCATCAGACATCATCAGACATAGGCATCCAAGTCCTAACGAATGCGATCGTTAAGAGGTTAAGAGATAAGAGGTTTCCCCATGGCCTGGTAAGCCCTGTTCATTCAGGGGAGCCCATGGACCGTAGTTTGGAGAGTCCTCTGTAGAGCAAGAGGCAGATCTTTCACAGGTGGCCAGCCTAAAGTACCTCCTAACACAGATGTTGTATAATTCTGATGTGCACCTGCCCTTCAATTCATTCCAGGTGCAAAAGTGATCAAAGCTGTGTGCTTTTGCATTTTTGTTGATAGTAGAATCAATAGAACAGTTCTTTGCTCTTGTGCTGTCTCCTGCATGGTGGGACTTGATTGTACACTCTTCCCACGTGATTATGTTCTCCTCTTCACGCCAAGCTGTTTAAAGCTGGAACAAATCTGAATTCTGTTAGCCATTTCATTTTTTCTCTCTGCCTTGGTTACACACTAAAAGGTGGCTCTGAAGATTAAGGGTAACCAAATCGTATTAGGTTTTCAACATGATTAAGCCTTTTGATATTGTTGGTTCCCTCAGACATTTGCAAGTTGACATTTGTCATCTAGAAAGATGGGGGATACTATTCGAATTTTAAAAGGAATCTCAGTTTATATTCCTCTTAACGTCAAAGAGCAGCTCACGATTCTTGCAGTAGGGGTGCAGCTTGAGTGGTGTGCTAGCTGTGCCTTTTTAACTTTTGAAATGCACTGTTTGACATTCTGGTAATGCTCAGTAACCTGAGACCTCCCTTTCTGCTTATCCTATCTCGTCTTAAAGTCTGAGCTGCTGCCCTTGACTAAGGAAAGATGGTATTCCATTGCTCCTGGCATATAGGTTTGCAGCTAGCTCAACACAATTGCTGCAACAGCTACCATTGAGGTTCTTGGACTGTGCTGTTGCAAATCTCAAGGATATTGGGTTCAAGATCTGGTCTAAATTATTATATCAAGTTGTCAGGCATTGTTGAGATGGAAGTGAAGGCTTGGCTTTATTGTGTCAGTCAATACTTGCTGCAGTGTTTCTCTTCCCCCATTTTATAGTGTAGGTTGTAATAATCCCTAGAGACATTCTTTGATATTGAGAAATGATAATGACCTTGGGCCAGTCACTTTCTCTCAGCCTAGCCTGTCTCACAGGATTGTTGTGAGGACAAGGAGGAGGTGAGCAGCTGTGTAAACCACCCTGAGCTCTTTGGAGGAAGGGTGGTATAAAAATGTGAAAAAAATAAATTGTGATTTTATTTCATGATAAGGAAGGAATGTTTCTAAATGTGTTGTCTGATTTATATGAAAAATGAAAATTATTTGGGAAAGTATAGGATGGCACATCTGACCCTTTTTAGGGACAATGGAGTTTGGGAGAAGTGTGCATGTTCTAATTTTGGCTGCTCCTGACATTAAAAATTGATGAGTGTGTTATTACACTCTGTGTGTGCTCTATTGAGGAGTATGTGGCCCAAGAGAATTGAGTCATAGTAAAAGTTGAGTGCTGCTTAGTTTGAATTGATATTCTCTAGTAAGTGACAGTTTAGACTAGCACTGCCTGGAAATTGTGTGCATTATCTCAACTTCAGTGTTTTGCTTCCAAAGCATTTGTATCTTGTAATTCTGATGATTAAAGAACTAATTTGGCCTTCAATTTTGAAGCCTCAGGAGCTTAAAGTTTCCGTTGACTTCTGTTCTCAGGACATCAGCAGCTCAATGACCAACAGCACGGCTTCTAGCAGGCCCCCTGTTACTCTGAGACTGGTGGTGCCTGCCAGCCAATGTGGCTCTCTCATTGGGAAAGGAGGCTGCAAGATCAAGGAGATAAGAGAGGTATGTACCTGACTGCTAGGCTTGTGAGGACTGCTTGCTGACTGCCTTTATCACAGACTGCTGTTCTTGTCCCTTTTATAACACCACCCTGTGCAAAATGTATTGAGGCTGAATGCCACGCATAGACTCTGCGTCATCCTGCTTAATACAGCCACTTATATTTAGTGCTCATGAAACTGAGACCCGGTGCTGTTGGAGCCAGGCATAATGTAGTCAGGTGCTTCTTGTAAGTTTGCCCTCCCTTTTCATCAGGGTCAGTGCATTGCCAAATAGACAGGCTGAACTTGCTTAGGACAGGCAGAGGCTCAACACTTCCCTCCCCTGGGGTGGTTCAAGCTTTTAACTGGAGAGTTAGTTTTTGATTTTAAGTGGGAAGTGTGAAAACTAAATACAATTTTTGGTGCATATAACAAGCACATTACTTGTTTAGGAGGGGATGCTAACCATAGTCTGATTCCTTGGAAAAGGTGTAACTGACTCTCATGTCTTAAACATTGAACTTGCAACACATACATACAGATATTCAAAGATGATACCTCTGATCTTTAGGAAGCTCTGCTAAGAAACGTCTTGGCATCCTTCATTAGCATGGTGGCATACAGTAATATTTAAAATAGCAGTTAAATTTAGCAGAGCAGATAAAACAAGCCCAAACTATTTACTGGGATCCCTGGATGAACACAAATAGATGAGGTCACTTGTTATCTGGTGTGCTCCCTGGGGCATTTGGTGGGCCGCTGTGAGATACAGGAAGCTGGACTAGATGGGCCTATGGCCTGATCCAGTGGGGCTGTTCTTATGTTCTTACGTGTTTTTTGGTAATAAAGCATGTTTGGATCACTTAGACTTGACACTACACTTAGACGTGATGCTACCCCCATTTGAATGTGCAGTGCGTCGTTTCCCCCATTGATTTCAGTTGAAATCTAAGTGACCCTAATAACATTTTAATGAAACCCTCAAATTATAAACAACCCAAAAGGGAATTGGAATACCACAGAATAATCAATCCCTTTAATGTAGGAAAGTGCATAGAATATTTTTCAGTATGCAGTAAATATTATGCAATACTTAAATCTTGAAGTTTAGTTATACTCCCCCTCTGACTGGATCTTGTCTTTCGTTTCAATCCTTCCGCCCTGTCCATAATACCCAAGATGGTTTACAACTGTCATTTATTGCCCCCCTCCCCATACGTCACCTTGAGACTGGGCTAGGTTGAGAGAGAATGATATCTTGGGCTGTTTGAACCAGGCTTTCTATAGTCCTGACTTGAACTCACTGAGCAATGTGTCACGCCGGCAAGAACTACCTTAACGTTCACTGCTGATACTGGCAGATTGCTAGTTCAGCACTATCGCTGTGGAGATTGTCTGGTGTAAGCAAACCTCATCTCCTGGTATGGTGGGTGTGTGTGTGTACTTCAAACCTAGTTTACTACTTTTGGCTAAGTCGATGCCAAAGTTCTCCAAGCTTGAAGTACTGGATGAACATTTGAATGTAATCATTTTGTTTGAAATCCTTCTCTGGCTTATTAGGCAAATAGTTCCCTATCTTACAGGTTATGTGTGTCCTGTAGGTCCAGGTGATCATAGAATTGTTAAGAAAGGAGGGATAGAATAGTGAGGTAATGATCCTATAGCTTTGGTTCAGGCATGGAATATTGTGCTGAAGCAGATTTTGTGATGTTATGTCACAAAAGCCACACAGTAAACTTAGCATTAATTGTCTTGGCTCTACAAGAAGAGATGGCATGTTCATTTGTATAACATGTTGTTGGCCACTAAACCATGAAGCAGAATACCTAACTTTGTATTTTTAATCTTAAGAGCACAGGGGCACAGGTCCAGGTGGCAGGAGATATGTTGCCCAACTCGACTGAGAGAGCGATCACCATTGCTGGGATTCCACAGTCCATCATCGAGTGCGTCAAACAAATCTGTGTGGTCATGCTGGAGGTAAGGAGGGTGGGGCAGCCTGCTTTCTTGTAGATACCCCCAACCTTATAATGTAAGGGGGGGGGAGAGAATACTGCTTAAAGCTTTTGAGACAAATTGGCCAGCTACTTTCTAGATTTGGAGCAGCTGATATGGGTTTCCCAAACCAACAACTATGTTAATGTCATAGAGTAGCAGCAGGGATTGTGTACATGATTCTGTGAGAGAATCAAGTATTCTCAGTTGTGCTGTTCAATTAACGCTTGGAAAAGATGGGGGAAACCAGGGGTTCTTATCATGTCTGCATTTTTGGCTGAAGAGATTTAACTTTATGACCCTCCTTATCTCAGGCAATCCTGAGGACTCTAGGGAGGTTGGTGGTTGGTTCTCTGCATAATTTTTAGTTTATTGCAATACTGTGATCTGCAGCATACTCTGGAAGAGGAGAATTGTGAGAATTAAGTTATTGCAAAAGTTGAGGGTTACCCAAAGGTGGTAACTGTACTATAACTAGGTGTATTTGGAGGGAGATGTTCCTTGACCTGAGGTAAACAGGTCACATTTGTACATTGTGAGTTCAGTGTCTGAGGGCACTGGGCCTGTATTGAATGCAGTTGCAAGGCAATCTGGTGGTTTCTGGTATGGAATATGTTGGGATATCTTGGTCTCCTTCCTCCTTGCCTAGCCGTCAAGGAACTTGTGGCTGTCACCTCAGGAAAGTCTGTTCGTGCTTAAATCCATTGACTTGCAGGGGAATCATAATGTACCCAAAATCAGTCCTAGGACTCTTCCCACGTGATTGTGTCTTTGTCACAGCAGTGCTTCATGTAGTTGACCATTACAGTGATTCTCTACTTGGATTGGTTCCAGGTACTTCTAGCTGACTTGGCTATAGAATGTTCTTTAAACCGTAACTTTTTCTTGACATCTGTATCTGATGGAGGCCGTTTTGTCCAAGGGCTTTTGCCAGAAGCAGGAATTCTTGAATGGGACAGTTTTCTAGGTGTTTGAGCTAACAAAGCAGTTTTCTGACAGATGCAAAGTTTAGGATACTGCAACTGTAGAGTCTTTGGTAATTAACCATATGCTGTTCGTTTTACTCTTTTTTAATCTAGTCTCCCCCAAAGGGTGTCACCATCCCCTACCGACCCAAGCCATCCAGTTCTCCTGTCATCTTTGCAGGCGGTCAGGTAAGGCCATTCCTCTTCTTCTGGGGGCAAGAAATTAGTAGCCTACTAAGCTTCAACACTGCCAGCACACATCAAACCACTCTGTGCATGCTTATCACCTGTGCTGCCCACTTGGCCAGCACAGTGCTACCTCTGCTGCTTTGGTTTTGTTCTTTGGAGGCTGCTTTTGAATGTTTGACAGGCTCTGATGTCTATTGGTAATTGGTGTAGTGGAGGGTGGGGGAATTCTGGAATTTGGAAACTACTCCAGTTATAGGACCATTAACCCAAATTTTGTGTTCTGGCCTTTGAGTTCTGTGGTAAAAAGGCCTTGAATTGTTTAGAACTTGAGTTATAAAGCAGCAGGGGCTGAATATTGAGAGGGACAGGTGTTGGGAGAACTGGAACCCAGAAGACTGGGGAAGTGAGGAGGAGATCCTGGTTGATGCCACCATGATGCTGATGCCAAAATTGAAAACACTTTGGGGCAACTTCTTTGACAAGGCGATAGTGTTTTAAGGACAGTTTGAATATCACTTCCCTGTTAATCATGTCTTGGAGGACATGTGGTTAGCATAAACATGCCAAAAGATACTGAATCCTGTTAGCTTTCAGGTACGATTTTGCTTCAGGCTTAAACATAGCCCGTATCTGTTTGAAGCACACAGGCGTGAGATACAGACATTAATTTTTTTGTAAAACAAAGCATTGTTATGGCCATTTCAAGATGGGACTTCAGTCTCTCAGTTGGCTGGAATCCTGTTGTTGTTATCATGGATTTCAAGCAAGCATGCTTGTTTGAGTTGGCTGTGAGTTCAGATAGATCCTGCAAGACTTTTTAAAAGTTAAAACGATTCTTGCAGATGCGCAAATTTAGGCAGATGAGTCTTGTGTGAGGCTGGGGCATATGGATTTGAGAAGCAGGAAGTCTCTCAGAATTTCATGCCCAGGGAAGACTTTCATGAGTATGTGGAGTGGAGTTGGAACACTCTGAAGTCTTGGTCATTCGACTACTTTTGAGCACAGTGCCTCAATGCCCACCTGTAAGCTTTTTGAAGAGGGCTTCATTAACAGTTCATATGTTTCAGAAGTGGATTTGGGATGGTGGGAGGGGTGATTACATAAATTGAAGGTTATGAAGGTGAAAAATGGAAGTGATGGATGTAAATAGTTTGTCAGCAGTAGGAAAATAGCAGCAGCTGGTCAGGGCTGGCTTCAGCGCACCCAGTTCTTGGTACCTTATGCCACTTATATTGGGAGATTTGGCTGTTGCATCTTGTGGGGGAAAGGTGCTGTCGTGGTCTTGTCCTTGCCTCAATCCCTTTCCTTTTCCTCCCTGCCCTCCCATTCATATTACCTACTCTCCAGAGGCTCTTGACAGCTTTCTAGGCAGTTATTGCCAATGAAAATGCACATAGGAAGTTTTTGGAAGATAGTCCTAGTTTGCTTGTATGCTAGAGGTTTGTCTTGTCGCAGGGTCGCCCTATTATGCTGTTAGAGAGCAAGGTTCGTTGTGCCCAGGCAGGCTCCCAGTCCCACAAGTGCAGATAGTTGGGGCGTTAGCCCTCAGGAAGAATCCCAGTGTCATATGTGCTACTGATGTGACATGAGTTGGAGTAAGCCAGCTTCTGTCTAGTACAGGTTAACCCTTGAATCAGACTAAGCTAATATATGACTTTGGTGTTAGTGAAAGGTTTCGGATTGACAGCCCTGGAGACTGAAGTCCTCTATTTATCCACAGGACAGGTACAGCAGCGGCAGTGCAAGCTACCCCCACACCGCCCCATCAATGTGCCTCAACTCTGACCTGGAGGGACCACCTCAAGAGGTGAGAGGGGAGTTCAGTCTCCATGGCCCATTCAATCCTTGGCCTCTTTGAGACTGCCAACAAGGGTGGCAAGAGTGGTGGCGGCGGCTTGTGCTGTGAACTCCTGTTCATTGGGAACTAGATTAAGTCCACCAAACACTACCTGGCAGGCCTAGTAAGCACCCCTGCAGGTGGTAACTGCTTGGTCAATTCCAACCTGGGCTGCATTTCTCCCTGTACCCTGGAAGTGAGACATTCCCAAAACCTCACTTAGTGTTAAGCGAGTCTCCACACAGTGACTACCTTACTGGGTTGCTTCAGTAGGGTGACTTCCCAGAACCATCAAGTTTGGCTGCTGTGCTTTCCCTACTTTTCCAGATGCATTTCTGCCATCTTGCATTGTTGGCCAGCACCTGGCTGTAGTTATCCACTGCAGATTCATAGGAGTATGGAGTGATGGGGAAACTTAGTGGGGTGGGGATGAATGCCCAGCTGGTTCCTCTTAGCTTTAAAAGCAGTTGGAGGCATAGGAGGTAAATGAAGTTTCCCGTTTGGGTGTTGGTTTGCCGTGTGCATAGGGCAGGAGGGCTTGTAGCACTGTCCAATCCTCCACTACACAACAAATCTTCACCAACAACCAGCTGTTAATACTAATCCTTTTTGTGGTGGGGACAGGTTTCCCTCCTCACACTGCATACCTAGCGACTTCAAGCAGCCCCCTTTAAGAGGCCTGCCTTCAGGCTCCCCACCAACAATTCTCCCCCTCAGCTCTCTGGCTTCCTGGCTAGTTGAAATCTGTCTGTCACTGGGTGGCTGTCCAATGGTTTTTAATAGGACTGTTTTCCTCCTTTTTGTAGGCCTATACCATTCAAGGACAGTATGCCATTCCACAGCCAGATGTAAGTTTTGTTTACACTTCTTGTCTTGAAATCACCCCACTTCTCCCTTCAAAATTGCTCCATGCTTTCTCGGCAAGCAGCTTTAGAAGTCTGTTTTAATTTGAAACTGAAATCTGACCTAAAAAGATTCCTCAAATTTGTTCAACACTCGTTATGTAGCCAATCTTGATCTGTCCTTTTTCTGCTGGCCTGTGACACACTTGCACAGCGAAGCTTGGTACACTTTTCCAAGTTCCAGTTTCCCTCCCTGCACCTCCCTCCCAATTTGATGTAAAGTGCCCCCCCCAAACAAAACTCCATGGTATACTGTCATTGTGGTTTTTGGTAAAGGGCATAGGGTATTTGGTGTAGTGTGCTTCACTGTGGTGGTGATGGGGAGGCTGGCCTCAGACTTCTGCTTTCATTTCCAGACATGATGACTGCATCATGTAGTCACTTGTGTAGGTGTAGTTAGAAGGTGGTGGGACTTTCACATGGCATGTCTTGCCTTGGCATACTTCTTGCTAATAAAGCCATTAGCTAGTTACATTCACTTGATGTGAAAAGATGTTCTTCCCTATCCTTTACTAATTCCTTCTGGTGTTGAGCTAGTTATAGAGACTTGCAACTTCTAATGGAAGGGCACATAGGGTTTTGATCTCTGCTCATAGCATGGTTAAAGCAGTGAAGGGTGCAACTGGGATGTGTAGGTCTAGGAGAGAGAGCTAGTAAATTGCACTGCTTAATACAGGGGAGAGCATCTGGCTCCATTCTGGTCACTCCTCATGATATACCTCTCCCCTCCAAATGCTTGACAGAGTCCTGCATGGTGTAGTCCCATGCACCACTGCAAACCAGTCTCTGTGTTACTTTGCTGTTCGTGCTTTGTCTCCTAGTGTTTGTCACAGTTCACTGCAGATGCCTTCTGTTGAGCCAGGGTACTTGGAGATGGGTGTTGGCCTCATGCCCTATGGTGCTTTTCTTCTGTCTGCACCCATCTCTGCTCAGGGAAGCGCTTGCTCCTTAACCTAGTTTTCCTTCTGAACTTTTGCCCCAAGGGGCTGTGCCTCATGCTCAGCTTGCAGTATCTGTTCTCTTTTTAGATTGGTGTGTGCTGATCGTGTTGCCCTGCTAAATACCTAACATCAACCTGTCTCTCTTTCTCTCCCTTTCTAGCTGACCAAGCTGCACCAGTTGGCAATGCAACAGTCACACTTTCCAATGTCTCATGGCAACACTGGATTCAGTGGTATGAAAATTCCTTCTCTCTGTATACGCTAGCAGTCCAAGAGTCACCACTTGGCCTTTAATGCAGATGCCTGGCTTAGCGCCATTATCTCATTTTTAAAAAATAAATAAACAGGTAACAATCTTGGGAAGTGGGTGGATTTCACTGTCCTTGAAAACAAGACGTTGGTTAGGTAGGGTTTTCGTGCTGCTTTCTTCACCCTTTCAACAGCTTTGCCAGTTGCCTTCCAGTTGCTGTGATCCTGATAGCTGTACCAAATTGTGTGAAAGCTGTCTCATGGCGGAAAGCCTGATAGGGCTACAGCCAGGACCACTACACTTACTGTCCCTTGTATCTTGACAGGCGAATCCAGCTCTCCAGATGTGGAAGGCTATTGGGGTAATGACTGAAAAAACCTGTAGTTACTCTATTTTGTGTCAATACTGGTGGGAGATTCTTTCCCGGTCAGCAAATTCTGCTAACTGCATACAGTGCAAAGAACTACAAAACCTAGAAAGCAGTGCAGGTGCAAAGGTTCATGGATTAGGCTTGATAAATCCTTTGCCATCTGAAAAAAAATCTTTGGAGAGCAAAGTAGAATGAAGTGCCTCTCACTTGGAAGCAAAACTGTTTGCTTGTGAAGGTGGTAGGTCAGCCATGTGTGTGTATAACGGCTAGACTGGATTAATGTATAGCTCAGGCCCTGTGCTTTGTGGCAATTGCCTGTGCTTCATTTGTGGCCTAGCACAAGGTCTGTAGTTGTGATGGGTTATCAGAGAGCAAGGACATGGACAGACAGCTGAATGGAGAGATGAAAATGCATGCATGTTTGTGGGTCTGTCTTCAGTTTTTGAGGAGAATCCATGTGTAAAGGGTCATTCATTTCATTTTGGATCGTTCACTTCTGTGCCTGTGAACAAGTGGAATCTCTTCACTTTTTCCCCTGGACAAATGAAAGCCTATTGGTGTCTGCTTTATAACAGAGCCTGGTACTTAGAACTTATAACAGACCTCTGGTACTTAGGAAGAGGAAGGAGGTGCTTGAATTTAACATCTTGCTCTTTGGTTGGAACTTCAGGCTAGCAGCTTTTTTCTCAGCAGCAAATGCTAGCCTGATGGGTCTGGTTTCTATTTGATGTCTTCTCTCCCTGCCTTGCATTGAACTTTTCTTGGTCTCTTTCTGTGTCTCAGCAGGTTTGGATGCATCAGCTCAAACTACTTCTCATGAACTCACCATTCCAAATGATGTAAGTATTTTGCAGAAGTCTACACTTCTGGGAAATCTTAGATACAGATTGACTGGAAGTTGCAACTTATCTCCATCAATCTCCTGTAGCTCTTTAAGAGGTGCATTAAAGGAGCTTCCAGAGCATATTCAGAACTGCTCTTGTGCTACTGTCTGGACAGCTGTCCTCCATCTGTTATGGGAGGGTGGGGCTAAGGTCTGATCACTGTACTAGTGGGGGGGGGGCAGTGGCAACTGAAGTGAAGCGGAGAACATCCAGACATCTGGTTTCCTTTTTAAGAAGCTCTTGGGTTAAGAATTGATTGGAATTAAATAACAAGGAATGATTGTTTTCTTATTGCAGTCCACCTGAAGCTAGTTTTAATACAAGCTTTGCAATTCAGAACTAGGCATATGTTGTATATGCATTTGCCTGTCTGTTGGAGGAGGGAGGTGGAAGGAAGAGCTGAGCTGCAGATATTGATTGGTCAGAAAAACCAGAGCATAGTACCTATGAGGATTTCTGGGCACTCATTCCTTGCAATGCTGTTTAAAGTGCTTTTTTAAAAAGCAAAGTTTTTCCTGGACAATATTTCTCCAATCACACATGTGAAGCAGAGACTTGCAGGTTACAGAATCCTTTGCATCATGCTACATGGGGTTTTTGAGTGGTAAAGCCATGAGCATACAAATACTCATTGGACCATGTGATCCAAAACTGATGCTATTGTCAATGCCTGTGTCCCCTAATTCTATTGAGAGAGCATTGCAGACAAGAGGATGATTGTGAGACAATACAATTGGATAACTGTCAGAATTTTATTGCCATTGTAGTTTTCTGGGGTGATTTGAGGTCACTGCAGATGTTTTCAAAAGCAAATGCTAAAACTGGATAAGCTGCTTGGATAACCCAAGAATCCAGGAAGTATCCTGATGCGGTCCTGGAATTTACGCAGGCCTATTTCATGCCTGTTTGCTCTGCTTGTTGAACTAGTGCCCCAGTCGTGATTGTAATCATACACTTGCTTTACAAATAAGGTTGCAGGTTCTTCTGTTTGTTGATATTGATGTGGCAGTCCAGCAGAGCAAAAGGTAGATTGTATAAGCACCTTGGTGGGCCTTTGTTACCCCAAAACACCTCATCAGCATGATTATGTATTTGGGATTATTTAATATTAGTTATGCCTTAACTGAGTATGGACTCTTACTTTGGAAATAAAAGTATGCAAGGTTGAAGTCGTCACATCCATCATGTGGCCAAACCTAGTCATGAGCAGGCAGCTGACCAAACTTTTAGAATTGCTCTTAAAGACTGTTAAATTACAGAGGGAATGAGGAAGAACAGAGGTGTAATATGTATTTGTAAGCATATAAGCAAAGTAGCTAGGCCAGTGTTTCTCAGACTGTGGGTAACAGCCCACTTGGTGGGTCATGGTCCGAGGTTTGGTGGGTTGCACCTGCCTGCCCACCTTGCCTCCATCTCCAAATTGGAGCCTAATAGATGCAAGTGGGGGCCACTCCTGAATTGTAGCCCATCTCCAGAACCTACTCCTGTGTTGTGCCAGGCCCAGGATTGCCTCCAGAGGCCTTTGTGGGCCTCCGGAAGTGACTTCTACATCACTTCTGGATTGCTGAATGCAACTTCCTGTTGTATCCAGAAGCCCATTTTAGGTCACAATGGCAGCACTGGAGGCCAAGGTGGGTTGTGGCTCTGGTGAGTTTGAGAACCACTAGGCTGTTGCATCTTAACCTAGTCTGTCATCTTGGGTGGTCCCTGGAGCCACAGCTGAAATATAACATGAGATTATCTTTTCCAGAGCCAACTGACCAAGTTCAGATTGGCACAGAAATAAGTGTCCCAATGATACAAAGCTTGTACAAACCTCAATTCTTGTACCCCACTTTGTTCAGTACAGCTACATTGAGTGTAGAAAGAACAATTATAATCTGAACCTTTTTCAAGTTGTCCATCATACTGCAACTGTAGTGGTAAGGTTCACAGATAAAAAACCAGAATAGTGCCTGCAGCATGAGGGATCTTAAACTGCTTGGCTAGATGTGACAGGTGATTTGAATGTATATAAGTGCAGCTGTGTTGTTACTGGGAGAAACAATTCAAAAATAGCTACTCAGGTCTGTAATTACTGTGGTCATTTGTTAGTGAAAATGTGGGGTGGATGTGTCAAATGAGTTGGAATTTATGCAGCTTCCCAGAGTTTAGGATTGGTCCTTGATCTGAAAAGAGAACATAAACATGAATATGTACATCATTTTGCAGCCTTGAACTCCATTCTGACTAGTGAACTGTTTTGTTCCTCAGCTGATTGGCTGTATCATTGGGCGTCAGGGCGCCAAGATAAATGAGATTCGCCAGATGTCTGGGGCGCAGATCAAAATTGCCAATCCAGTGGAAGGATCTACTGACAGGCAGGTTACCATAACTGGATCTGCAGCCAGCATTAGCCTGGCTCAGTATCTAATTAATGTCAGGTAAGTGCTTTTCACTGGCATGTCACTTGTTAGTGCATGTATGAATTGGTAGAACTGGGGAATGTGAAGGACTTCTAAAACCAGGGCAGTGCTTTGGAAAAAGGCAGTATTTCTAAGCTGAAATGAACACCCAAGACAGTTCTGCCTCCCCCCACTAGGTTGGAAGTAGTGGGGGAAAACTGTTGATACTGCAGGTGGCATCCCTCTCCTTATCCTTTTTGCAGATGTGTTGTTGGAAGCTAGGAAAGTATTAGAATGTGAAGGGGATTGAAATGGGAACATGTGGCTGGCAGCTCTCAAGCTTTTTAAACTAGACTTCCCTGACTTGTGACAGAGCTGGATTCAACACTGCATCCTGAAAGTCTACACAGTTAGACTAGGAAGTCTTATTGCTGAGTTGAAGCTGTTCAACAGTGTGACGCTTAACTAGATTCCAAAAAAAGATAAGTGAAGGTGCATCATTCTGGGATCCTTCTAAAAACTGTGTAGTCTGGTTGAGGATTGCAGCTCACAAGGAAAGGTCTGCTCTACCAGATGTGGTTTTGCACTGCAAAGTCTCTTGCAGCTCCTTTTTCTGAAGTGTTCTTACTAGGAGCAGTTTCAGATATGGACTGCAGCAGTGGCTGCTCCTCGGGCCTGTCCTTAAAAAGCCAACTTGGCAAGTGGCTCTCTGCTGCTTTTGAGCAGCTTAGTTCTCCTAAGGCAAAAGGAAAAGCATCAGCTTAATGGAGAGCTTCCGACTTCCTAGACTTCTTCCCTGCTATAGATAAAGCATTCATTGCAAAATGACAAAACTGGTTATTAGAATGTGTTGGGCACTCATGTTGTGATTCATTCACATTGTGTCCAGAAGCTTTCTCCTGCTGTAACAGTTAAGGCTGTTTGTGGAGGTAGACTTTGCTAACCACTACACAGTTGGTTCATTTCAATGTATGACCCAAATGTCCATGAAGAATTGCCCTCCCAAATCTTTACCTTATAGAACTTTTAAGGTGACACTGCTACATTGTTCTTTCTCTTGCCTTGAAAAAATGGGAAACTCCCATAAGAAAGCAGTTGTTTCTGGTTACCCGGAAAACTCTCTGTTCCTCTAGTGAGGCTGTCTTGCTGGACCATTAGAACCTTTAGTATAGGGAACTGCTTGAAGCAGTTCCCCTAGTGTAGTGCTGTTTTAACATTTTTTAATGCTTCATTGCCTTCAGTTCTGTAGCTGAGATGTTTTTGGAGGTCCAGATATGGTGGTCTCCATTCTAGGTGGTGCATCCCATCCAATTATGCTATGACTGCACCTTGAAAAAAATCTGCAAGAGGGGAAGCTGAGTTGAATAGCTTAGTGAGTCATTTGCAAGTAAGTTATAGGATTGCTAAGAAGACAAAATACCCAAGCCTGAACTGCAGTATTTAGTGCTGAAAACCAAGTACTGCATATAAACCCTGCATTTTGCATTCTGCTGTCCTTACAACAGACCTCCACATAGACATGATTTAACCTGCTCATAAGAATCCTAGTTACGATTAAAGCTGGCCTTGCCATTAAGCAAAGTTACTCCATTTAGCAGATTCTGGAGAAAGTCCATCAGTGGATCTCCTTTTAATCTTTGTCTCTGAATGGCATTAGAAACTTTGCTGGAGGTGAAAATCTGTCAGTATCACTTAAGCAGTGCAGCAACTACTCTAGTTATCGGTCATTCAGTACCTATCATGTTGGTGTTCTGGGTATCTTTAAAGCTTTGCCAGTGCCAGCTAAGCCAAGTTGAAATAGTTTCTTGAGTGCTAAGGAAGAATGTTTCTGCAACTTGAGCTGCAGTTACTGTTCAGTGGGGGGGCGGGGGGAAGCTCTTATCTGTGAAAATGGGCTACATCTGACTTGCTGTATTAAGGAACTTACAAAATGTAGATGAAGACCACACTGCTCCATCTGGGAGGGAAAAACGTGATTCTGCAAGCCCTGCCTTATTCTAATGCAAGGCTATTAAACTTTCCCTCTGGTAATTAGGTGGTTCTCCCCACTGATGCTGCACTTTCTGAAGCAGAATTTTGAATTTCCCTGGCTAGATGAGGAACAGCTTCCTCTGCTACCAGAGAATTTTCTTTTGCAAGGGTGGAGGAAACTGGCTTTGAAATGCAGCACACTGTTAGAATTAGTTACTTAAGTGCATGTTTGGAATACAGGCAAGGACTACAGGCTGCCTGTGTTAAACGTGAAGGAACAGCTGCATGAGCAGGGGAGGGGGAAGGAAGAGTGGTGTATTGTAAGAACCTACTTGTCTAGAACAGATAGAATTTCACCTGCTTGACTGCATTATGTTTAGTAGTTCTTTGCTGTAGCTATAATAGGAAATGTGCTTTGTAGTTCAGTACTGAAGCAGCCAAGTTGCTGCTTCTAAAGTTGATATAAACTAAAGCTGGAACTATTGTTTATCATGGGATTGGGACTATGGTGGGCTGCACATGTGTTGGGTTTAGTGGACCTTGGTACACCTAGAGAATGTTGAGATTCCCTTGCAGCCAGCATTCTCTTCCCATCCCACCCTTCTTCCAGCTTTGCTGTTTGCAAACTTTCCCAGGCTAGGTTCATGCTGTGTTAAGCTGTTTGTGTCCTGTGCTTTTTTTGTGGTGTTCCCACCCACCCACCCGTATTTTTGTTCCTTTTTTCCTCTGTTACAGTTTAGAAAGCGCTAAACCCTCCTCCCAGGCAGCCTCCGTCACGATCCCCGACCACCTCAGCATCAACCTCTCTCAACCCTCCACCCCTTCTTCTTCTTCCTCCTCCACCACCACCCCCTCGCTTGCGACAGCAGGGGTCTCCGACGCACCCTCCAGCCTCCCCAACCCTCTTCCGACCGCCCCCTGTGTCTCCAGTCTGCTTGGCATGAAACCCGTCCCTCTCCTGGCTCTAAATGTTGTGTCTGCTGCTAAGGGTGCCTCCACCACCTCAGCTGTGCCATGTGTTACTAACAAACTGAAAACGGAAAAACAGAGATTTTCTCCCTACTGAGTGTCTGCTTGTGGCCTTAGAGGAACAGCAGATTGCTTTTTCAGCAATGGGAATATCATAGAGGAGACTTGGAAGAGATTTTTTTAACACTTCAAAACAAAAGTGAGCTTGTGATTCCTTTTTAGGATGGCGTTTTTTGCTGGCGACCTCCATTAGGTCAAAGACAATTGAGCAAGTGTATTAATCAGTTCTGGAGTCCAGTAGTGATCTTGATTATGTAGCTTGTAGTAGTTTTAGTAGTTTTGTTTGCATTGTTACATGGAATACTGGGGGAGGGGGGCAGGGAATGCTAGGGTCTGTTAACCGAAATGCTCAAAATTTCTTGGTTTAAGCTGTGCAAAGAGGCTATTTTGGCCAAACTGTCTGTCTGTCCTTGTAATAAAGCTGTTGCAGTGAGAACATGCACAGGTGTGCCTAAATTGGAACTGAATTGTGTGACCACAAGCTGGCTGAACATCACACTGCACCCCCAGGCTAAAGTCCCCCCACTACTTTTGAACAGACACCAACTATTGTCTTAGAAAATGAAGTACATAAATTATCACTTGAAGGTTTTGTTTTTTAATACACAATTATGAGGATGTGTGCTGTCAATGCTGGGGGTGGGGTGCAGTTTAGACCTGGTGTTCTGGTTGTGTCTTTTTGGGCTACTAGCCAAATCCCTGCTTCCAAACAAACTGCCACTTGTCTTTGAAAGCAGTTACCCAGTTGGCTTATATAATTCACCTACTCAGAATTGTGATGTATTCCTTGCATACACATCTTCCCCTTGGCACAGACTTCAGGTTCCTGGCTTTCTCCACACCCAGGACTCTTTGCAACTGGAGAGGCAAGGGCATCAGGAGAAATGGAGATACTGCAGTGAACAGCTATAATACTGCAGGTGCATTTTTAAAATTACGATGTGTGTAGGAATGGCTTTAAGCACCTGGTGTTTGTCTGCATTGTGGGCCCTAGATAATTTAGTAGTCTGGCCAGCTGGTTTCACTTGTCCCAGTTCTTCTTTTTGGTCTTTGAGGCCAACAGCTGTCTCCTACCCAAGGGTTCACTGAAAACTGAAAAGCAAGTAGAAAATAGGTAGGCAAAACCAATGATGCAGTGAGGATGTGCTTGTGTCCAACATGGTGCTCAGTTTCTACCTGAATTCACTTTATCTGTAGCCTGGGGTTGTCACACAAGCACTGCAAGTGCTTCCGTTTTTGAGCAGTCTCTGGTGCATATAAACTTTCAAAACCAACGAAGGCAACACTGAATAAGAAATAGTGACGATTGGAATTGTTAAGATGCTTTTGTTTATATTTTGTATTTAAAAAATTCTAGAACAAGTTTGAAATAGTGATCGATGGCTAGATATTTAGACTACGTAATTTCATACTTTGCGTTCAGGGAGATGGAGGGGCTCACTTGTTTCTATTGTGGAGAAGGAGAGAGGCTGTCAACTGGCTGGCTTATGCAGTTCTGTCAAACACTTTTTTCCTTGAGTAGCAGGAATCTATTTTTCTTTTAAGTACTTGTTTCTGCAGTTTGACTTTCACAATTGTAACTTTTTTTAAAAAAACTGTTCTGCTCTGTAGTGTAATCACATTAAGTAAAAATTGTCCACTCTTAACCATGTTTTTGGGCTGGCCGTCTGTTTCATAGTGTTCTGTGGGGCTGACTTAATGGGCTATAACTTGTTCTTCTAGTTTGGTTGTATCCAAACGCTGTTCATGCAGCAAGTTACTACCAGTCAGTGGTATAAGGGGGGATATCTGAGCTTCACTGTGTTGGTTTTTTTAAAGTCCAACTGGCATCCATATGGGCCTTAACTGCTATAACCTTTAATATCCTTAGCTCTGTATAGGAGCAATCAAAAGATATTCCACTGTCAAACTTTATTAGAGGGAGACACACACTTGGCATGTGGTACTACCAAAATGACTATCCCAAGAGGCATATACACTGCATATACCCAGTCTCTGCATCCCTGTGAATCCTGCCCTTCCCACCATTTATACCCATGTGCAAGAACTAAGCTCTTACGCAACTGCTTCAGTGATAGCCAAGGAATAATGCAGAGCAGATCTACTTCCAGGGTTTGGGTTTTGTAGGATTTGGCTTTTTTAGAGAAGTAGAAATAACTTGAACTCTAGCAGAGTCTTATATTCAGTAAAGCTCTGCCTTCTCTCTCTCGGCCTGATTAGTCCTGCAGCCTCTCCTGTGGCTGGTTTACACAGTCCAGTTCCTGGCTTGTACATTCATGCAGTGAGAATCTTTTCCCTGTCATTTGTTAACATCATGCTTCAAAACCAAGTAAATGAGACATGTGTTCTGAGGGCAGAATGCTGGGATTTGACTGACTCCCTTCCTGTGCAGCCATGGTAATTTAGGACCCGTGCAGATTTCTTCTAGGCAGTGAAGGCTAAGCAGTGAAGATTTGGCTGCTTTACCTGTTTGGCCTGTTCAGTTGACTGTTACCCATTGCATAGCACGTGCCAAGTCCCTCTGTGCATTGAAATGCAGCAGTGCTTTTTATGGGCTCATGTAAAGGATGCTGTTTCTCCCAACGTTGCTTTGCCAAGTTCTTTCCCATCCTTCACGTGCAAGGGGTGTAGGAACCTGTGTGGCTTTGGTCTTGCACCGAAAACAAGGCTCTGCAAATGCAGAATCCTGGTTCATGCACTGAGTACCACCCTTTCCCTTTATGTTGTAGATACTGGTAAATTACATTTTGAGGCTGGGTGTGGGATAGTTAGACAACTTCACTCTTAGTGTGCCATTTTTTCCAGTTTCCATCAGAATAGTGGAGAAAATACCAATCTGCAGCACAACAAAAAGCACATACATCTTGTGTTCTATTTCTAAAGTGGACTTGAATGGGCTTACCATAGAATTGTCACCACTTCTATTGGGCTGCCATTTTCATCTACCAGACCCCCTTGGGAGCCTATATTCTAATGGGAATGAGGATATTTAAATGACCCATTTAAATAGGCGGGATCTAGTCATGTGGGTTTTTTAGTCACAGTTCTATGGGAGAACCCAAATGATTGGACCCTGCTTAGATGGTAAAGTCACCTGCATTCTCCAAATTGCACAGGACTAGTAAATAACTTGCATACTGCTAGGAGAACATCTCTAAAGGTCTTTGGAACTTAGAAGGTAAGTTTTGTATAGTTTGGATGTACCTCTGCTATTAAAGGCCCCAAATTCTTGGAGCTAAATCAGTTGACTTTCTGTCAAAAATGTTAGCATGGATGTTAGGCTTGTAATAGCCCTGATGCAGAAAGCAGTGTTAATGGGGTCTTCAAACAATCTTGCTTTAGAGGTTTTAATACCCTTCTTCCCCCCCCCCCCCCCAAAGAAAAAATTGGTAGTTGAGCAAGGTGTCAGTGGTGGGTAAAATGTAAATTGGCTGAGATATCCAGATTATCCCTCTTGAGGGGTAAATTCTCATTCCAATGACTTGATTTGGGATAAGTTAGAATTTGCTGGCAGAATAACTATAGTTTGGCTTTAGGTTCTGAGCATGAAACAGTCAATGGTGAAAAGTGCATAATATCTGCTTTAAACTTGGGTTGAAGTTGGTAATCTAAGGCTCTCTAGTCTTTGTAGGTGGGGCATAATGTTGGATGAAAGAGCATTCCTCTTGTACCTTTTTGAGAGCCATAGCGATTCTGTTGATTTTGACTATAGTCAGGTCATTCTGTAGATGTGTTGCTCTTGCCCACTGACCCTGAATGGCAGTTGCCTAATTATTATGGATTAGTTTTATTTCAGGGATAGGACATGTTAAACATACAATGCAACAGTACCTCTGGTAGCTCTATCTACCGGATTCTGTCAGGAGTAGAGGGCACTGTATGTAGTCTCTGTTGCCAACAAAGTTTAATAGTTAGGAGAACAGTGGTGGTATCAGCATGTTCCAGCATAAAAACAGTGTGCATGAAGCACTGGATATTTAGGACATTCAAGTTATCACTGTCATGGGTAGTATGGTCTGGTTGGGTGGTAGTAGTAGTTTCTGCTGTCTTCCTGACTATCTAAGTCAGTGTTCTTCAACCTTGGGGTTGGGACTCCAGTGTGATCATGAAGCCTCTGTTGTGGGTCATGACAACTTACAGAAATTAAAGTTTGAAGACCACTGGACTAGAGCACCATCAGGTAAAAGGGGGAGACATCTAGTGTACCTCTTCAGGAGATTATGTCCCAGTCCTGCTCAGGTTCTTAGCAACTGTGCTGAAAATAGCTTTCACTAATGCCAGGCTTCATGGTAACTTTTTCTGCTTTCTGATAATATTTGGTTACAGTGAACAGTGCTGGGAGGGCGTGGCAGGGAGTCAATGGCGACAGGGGCAGGGAGCGGGCGGATAGGGTCTCAGGAGGGGGATGGGACCAAAGGTCCCCAGTCTCATACTTTATTGGGGTTGTGGCATGAAAAAGGTCAAAGACCACTGATCTAAATGATAGCAGGGTATTCAGGGCCATCGTTGCTCTAAATCCGGCATTGCTTCTGGGTTGTCCAGTTGGAATTAACTTTGTGGTGGGGCAGATCTGTTTGCATACTGCCCTACCAAGGAGGACTGCAAGCCAATTCTAGCTTCTGATTAAACTTGAGTTTTTGTTTGTGTCCTACAACAGGGAGGGCGTGTGTGTGGGGAGGGGGTTTATCTGCCTCAAATCTGTGGCAGTCAAGCAGTCTACTCTGTTAAAAAAGTCCTCTAACCTTTGTTCTCATTGTAGGCTTTCTTCGGAGACTGGTGGAATGGGAAGCAGCTAGGACAATGCAACCGCCTCACTCATTACCCGTTTCTGCTGTTCATCCCCATGATCCATCTGTGTAGTTTCTGAGCAGTCAGCGATTCCAGGTTTTAACTAGTTTGTAAATTTTCAGTTCTACATGCTTTACCCATCCACTCATGATTTTTTTTAAATGCAGCATTTTAATTCCTTTTCTCTGTTCAGCTGTTAAAATGCTGATTCATATTTTAGTTTATAAGCTTCTCCCCCTCCCCTTCTTGGCTCATGAAGTTTTTCTGTTATGTCACGAAATGTAAGAGTGGAATTAATACATTTCAGTTTAGTTCTGTAATGTCAGGAATTTTTCAAAAAAATAAAAAGATGGACTGGAGCTTTTTCCTTGTGAATAGAAATGTGGTACTTTTGAGTCTTTATCTTTGCTCTTTATTCTTATGACTCCTTTTTAAATCCTTCAGGAATGTGCTTGTTTGAAAGTGTTTAAGTTGGGTTCAGCAATTGAGGTCTCCTTGGGTTAGGGAGGTAGAAAAAGGGTGAAGCTCTCCTGTCTAGGAACCAAAGGGGAGCATATAGTCCAACTTAAGACAGCAGTACTGTGTCCTGTTGGATAACACAGGCATGCCCCTGTATTTGCATGGATTCCATTCTGGAACCCACCGTGGTTAAGAGAAACCCTGGATATTGGCATCTGCTTCCCCCACCCTCAGTCTGAGGGGAGCTCCATTCTTGACTCCAGAGAGTCTGTGGCCTCTGCTGGGCTCAGAGGACCCTCCGGTGGCAAGGGAAGCGGGGGATAGGGGGCATACCCAATCTGTGAATATGTGGGCCCCCTGCATTACTTTCCAGCCTACATACATTCTGGAGAAGTGGGTTAAAAGCATTTTGAGGGGAGCAAAGGCACACAGGACAGTGGATTGTTAGGAGAGTGGACAAAGGCATTTTCAGGAATGGCTTCTGTGAAGGCTTGTAGTGCCTCCTGCTAAAGAGCTCTTACCTGACATTGTGTTGCATGTTTTCAAGCATAAATAACTCACTGATGTTACTTTTCAATATGGAGCCTGAAAGGCATAGGAAGCAGCCTTCTGTGCCTTATACCACACGAAAGGGTTTTTTTTACTGCCTTGAAAACTTGGCATATATATAACCAGGACCTCAGAAGACCAGCTGCACAGTTGTCATTGGTGACTTAAATGGCCTGCTAAATGCTGCATAAGTGGCTATGTGAGACCCTGAGACCCAGGTGTTGCTCCTCTTAACCTCTACTTCACTTGATTAAAGTTGGGGTTTATTAGGCCACAGCTCCTTATTTGTTCAGTGCAATCATCCAGCTCTGGAAGAACACTATGTTTAGTGGTTTCCTAGATGCATTGAGACCTTGCTGTTGTTGTGACCAGACAGTGGAGAGTGAATAGTGCCTTCAGAGATGCTGGTTCCCCAAGAAACAGCCTGTAATTCAAGTAAGTTTCAGAGGTTGTGCCCTGTCCTTTTCTTTCAGGGTCAAGTGGCACCTTAGCCACCCTTCCTTTCCAGTGACACTCTGCCACTTGAGCACCACCCCCCTTTCTGCATTAACTTGTACAAAGCTGCATTTTGGGTGCTACAGCAGAATGGAGCTGGGCAACTGTTGGCGAAAATAAATGCACACCATGATACCCCTCTGCTCTGGGGGGAGGGGGGAGAGAAGTAATGGAAATAGTTTAGATCAATGGTTCTCAGACTTTAGCACTGGGACCCACTTTTTATAATGACAATTTGTCGGGACATGCCAAAGTGATGTCATTAACTTCAGAAGTGATGTTGCCATACGTGATCATCAAGCAGGAACATTTTTAACAATCCTAGGCTGCAATCCGATCCACACTTACCCATTGACTATCATTGTTAAAAATATACATAGTAGTTTGTTAAAAGTACAGGTCTGTAACATTTCCCCAAATGCAGTCACATACCATGGTAGCATCAAGTCTATTAAAAATATATTGAATGGGGACCTGCTTGAAATTGGGTTGTGACCCACCTAGTGGGTCCTAACCCATAATGTGAGAAACACTGATTTAGACCAATGTTTTTCAACCTTGAGTTTGGGAAGCCTCAGTTGTGGGACCATGGCAACTTACAGGAATAAAAAAGGTTGAGGACCACTGAACTAGAGCACCACCAGATAACGGGAGAGACAGCCACTGTACCCTTCCAGGTGCCAGGAGATGGAGCCTAAATCCTGCTCAGGTTCTTAGCATTTGTACTAAAGTAACTTTCACTAGTGCCAGGCTTCGTGGTAACTTTTTCTGTTTTCTCTAATAAGAATATTTGGTTACAGTGGACAGTGCTGGGAGGGCATTACAGGGGTAGGGAGAGGGTGGCAATGAGTGTGGTAGGTGGAAAGGATCCTGGAATGGGGGAGGGATCAACAGTGAGGTCCCCAGTCTTATACTTTTTATATAGGGGTGTCATGGCATGTAAAAGGTTGAAAACCACTGGTTTAGAATGCAGTGTGAAGCTGTGAGACATGGCCAGTCTTCTGCCTGCTGGGGGTAGCTGGCTGACTTAATTTGGAATGTCTAGCTTCTGTAAGCCTAGGCATCTCCTCTGACATATGGGAACTTCCATCTTGCCTGCAGTCAGTTCAGCGTGGGGCTGCTGGCTTTGCTCTTTGAGAGTGGTGGTGTGTACAAAGAAAAGTGAGGGGGTAGTGTACATGAGGGTTGCACAAAATTTTGCACATGCTTCTTACAGCTTTGTTGCCAGTTCTTGGGTAAGACCATAGTGGGTAAATGCTGCAGGTGCAGCAAAGAAACAGGTGCGTAACCAACCTTGCTTATGCGGTACTTAGCTTGGGGTCTCCAACTTACGGCCTGTGGGCCACATCCAACCCACTGACATTATTTTGTGTGGCCTGATGAACCTAGTGCCATAATGATTTGCAGCCCCCCTTTCCCTGTCACTATGTGCTCTTCCTTTATGCTACAAAAGGTATCTGCTGTGCTGTGTTGCTGGGAGACAGCAAGCAGCTCCCTAGCTGCAAATATTTTTTCCTAGAGTGAACATTCACAAGTGTATATTTTCTATAAGTGACTTGCCAAGTTCCGCTGTAAGATCAAGACTCAATGATGTGTCCCTGGCAGCTCAAAATTTGGTGTCTCCAGCTGTAGCTGATCCTTAACCATCACAAGGTACCAATGATTTAGTTGAATGTTACCATATCTCTGTCAGGCCTACAGTGACCTAGTAGCTGGTGAACCTTTCTGTTTAGACCAGTGGTTCCCAACTCCTACTGGGGAGTTGGGAACCAGGTAAGTATTTGTGTGGGTGGGGAGGGAGGTGAAGAGGGGGGGAAGCAATGGTGCCACAGGTGTCATTCCACTGTTGCTGCCAAGGGGCTTATTTCTTACCTTGAAGGCAGAGCTGGCATCCTGCAGGGCTCTGGAGGCTTGCAGCCCCCTCTGAGGCTTCTGTAAACAATCCTTATCTCCATTCAGCAGCTTTTCCCCTTCCTCCCTTCCAGCACATACACTCCTGTGATTTAGAACTTGGAGCAAGGTACAGAGCTACATTAAGAACATGCCATGTTCAATACAAAATGATCTTTAATTGAAATCTGCAGTGCTATATTCATCTTGCAATGTTATTACCATACAGACATGATATATCTTACAAGGAGGATGTTAAAATAAGTGTAGAGGATGCACAGATCCAATGTGGTAGGAAGTATGGCTTCACCTAAGGACTGAGAACTTGCCTTCCACAGGAAGAATGACAAACTGGACTGGGAGTGGTCGTGTGCCCATGCTCGCTCCACAGTGCAACCTGTTCTGGGGCAGGTCCTGTGTCAACTGGGCTGATGAAAAGGGGACAAGTGTAGCCATCTAGAGACTTGAACTGAGAGAGATATAACAGAGAGGCCCGAATCAATCCAAGCAGTTGAAAGGTCAGGGTTCAAACGGGCTTATATGATCTGCAACGTGCAGGAAGGTGGGCTGTTCTAAGCAGCACTTTGGCTCATTCCCAATTCTGTGTTTGGAGTACAGTGTGTTATGGCTACCAATTAGATTATGCATATTTTTATACAAGATTTTCTTAAAACTGCAAATTTCCCTTTTGTGGACTCATGAAGCTCCCTTACACCATTAGAGCTTTGGTCTGTCTAGCCTCGTCTTGGCTTCTCTGACAGGTAGTAATGCTTAAAATTTGAGAATCTACTTACATGTGACAATAAAAGCATCATTTGTGCTCCTGGTGTTGTGATGTCATATAGCTACAGGTGTGCATCTGCAGGTGTGTGGGACTGCAGCAGATGGGGCCCAATACTTCAACTTTTTCTCCTCGTGCTACAGTGCTGACAAAAACACCCCCAAAGCAGCTATTTCTCATGGGAGGGATGGTTCCATTGGCACCAAAAAAAGATGCTTTGAGAGAACTTCCATTGTGACCATGCAGTCCCTCTCCCAATCCTGCTTGCCCCCCTTCCCCTGTGGCTGCTGCTTGTTTAAAAACCAAAACAAAAAATGGAAGCACAAAGAACCCAGTTAGTGGAACTTTTGCTTTGATGCTCAGCCTTGGGGGAGCTTGGCTCTCCCAGCACCTGCTACCCTGAAGTCTTTAAATTAGATGTGCTGTGAACCTGGGACTTCATGTATGGAAAACATGTCCTCTACTACCATGGAGTTACAGCTTCATGCTCCTGTTTCAGAGCCACAAGATTGCCCCTTTATTGCCCAAATACCTAAGCCATTGCTTGTCATGATCTTTACAGAGTCGCAGATGGGGGAGCTCATCTTGCTAGAGGGCTTTAAGAATCCTTTGAAAACAGGTTAGGCAATGTGGTTTGCAACCATGGAAGATCCACAGAGCAAAGCAAGGGTTTAAAAAGCCAAGGACAACTGCTCTGGTGGTTCCCAGTTATGTGGTGTGAATTGAAATCTAGGCTGGAACACATTTTGAGTTTGGAAGGGGGCTGATTTCTCTGCATTGAAAATGGTGAGGTCTGAACCACAGCTGAATAGCTGTAGAGATTATAAAACTTGGTAGGGTGTGGCAAACCACTTGACTGGAAAGTCAATTTGCTTGATTGTGCCAAAACTTCAGTTCCTCTCCACCTACAATTGCCTTTGCTGGGTCAGACCATAGATCCAGAACTCTGTCACACATGGGCCAGCCAGAGGCCTCTGTGGTGTTCACAAGGAGGCTTGGGCCCAATTCACCTGATACTGCTTTGTATGTTCATGTGGCAGCCTGCTCTGTCAACTTTTGAAATGACACCATTGTCTCTGAGACTCACCAAGAGCATTCTCTTAGTGGCTCATGATCCCTGGTTTGTCCCTTTGTCCCTAAATGTGGTTGGTGATATGAATTTAAATGCTTGCAACATCAGTATATGCCATTTCAATCCTGGCTTGACTTTTTCCCTAGCTCTAGTTAAAGCTTTCCTTTTCCCCCTTCCTTGAAAGATTGGCTGAGAGCAGACTGATCTCTCCTGGGCATAGGTAGGGCTCCTGGCACCACCATTCTTGTTGCCTCAGGCACTGTGTGGTGAGATCTGTCTTCTGCTCTTGTCTGTAGCTGGAGCCTCTCTGCAGTATTGAATGGTAACCCAGAGTGGAAATTGCTAGCAGCTAGACATAAGAACATAAGAACAGCCCCACTGGATCAGGCCATAGGCCCATCTAGTCCAGCTTCCTGTATCTCACAGCGGCCCACCAAATGCCCCAGGGAGCACACCAGATAACAAGAGACCTCATCCTGGTGCCCTCCCTTGCATCTGGCATTCTGACATAACCCATTTCTAAAATCAGGAGGTTGCGCATACACATCATGGCTTGTACCCCATAATGGATTTTTCCTCCAGAAACTTGTCCAATCCCCTTTTAAAGGCGTCTAGGCTAGACGCCAGCACCACATCCTGTGGCAAGGAGTTCCACAGACCGACCACACGCTGAGTAAAGAAATATTTTCTTTTGTCTGTCCTAACCCGCCCAACACTCAATTTTAGTGGATGTCCCCTGGTTCTGGTATTATGTGAGAGTGTAAAGAGCATCTCCCTATCCACTCTGTCCATCCCCTGCATAATTTTGTATGTCTCAATCATGTCCCCCCTCAGGCGTCTCTTTTCTAGGCTGAAGAGGCCCAAACGCCGTAGCCTTTCCTCATAAGGAAGGTGCCCCAGCCCCGTAATCAGCTTAGTCGCTCTCTTTTGCACCTTTTCCATTTCCACTATGTCTTTTTTGAGATGCGGCGACCAGAACTGGACACAATACTCCAGGTGTGGCCTTACCATAGATTTGTACAACGGCATTATAATACTAGCCGTTGTCAATGCTAGACATTGGTTTGCTAGGCCCGGTGTACCTACTGCAGAGCTGACAGCTTTGATACTCTTCCTATCTGCTGTTGGAGTTAACGGGTTTTTTGGCAGAAGCCCTCATATACATCAGATAGCCTGTAACTGAGCCCAGGACTGGAAGATTGAGTGCTGTCTCCAAGCCCTCTAGGTGGCGGGTGTGGGGAATGATTTCTGATATCCCTCAAGGGATCACACAGGGGCTCTTCCCTCCTCCTGGCCTGATGCTGTGTACTTTCACTCCCTGCTCACACCATCTGCTGGATGGGCATATGAGCATTGAACAATAGTCTAATTGACCCAGCTGGAAGTCTGCTGCCTGTATTGTTGCTAGGGCGGTCAGTTTCTAATGGGACTGGTCAGTTCTTTGTTTTCTATTACTTTTGCTGCCTGATGGTGTATGTGTCAGTGTGTGTGTTTAAACTGGGTAAATTTGAACAGATCAACATATATAAAGTATTCTAGCCTCTCTTTCATGAAAAAGTCTTACCTTCGGGGAGAGGCAGCAGCCCTAATTACAGTGAAAACAGTTGCTGATGTAGACTTTGGCGAATCTCATTTTTTGTTTTGTGAAAAGCATTTTGCTGGTCCTCCTTGCTGAGAATACATAGCAGAGAACACATGCTCAGAGTTTCCTAAAGGAAGTATCTGGTGGAACATCTATCTGGTAGAGATGTGCTGCTGTCTTCCTTATGCCTATTTTGTTACCCTTGTTGCCTTCCACCTCTCTCTGTAACAATAAGAGTTAAAGTTGTTTCCTAAAACAAAAGTGGAGTAGAACTAGGGCACACAGCTGCAGTGAGTGGATGGGGGATGATTTCCCAGTATGAACCTGGTGACATCCTAAGAGTAACATCATACTGCCCTGGCAGCTACTGGAGGCTGTAAGCTGCAGTATAGCACATCAGAACAGTAGCCAATCAGATCCAGTATCTGAATCCAGTATCTGGCCACAGATCTGAAATCCATCTCTTTGGAGGTGGGGGGGGGGGAAGCAAGGTTTTTTTCACAGCCTGATTACCTGAGATCGGGCAGATTGAGTGTGGATTCTTAATGCATACAAAACATATACTCTAGCCCAGAATAAAGCCTGCTCACAACTGCAGTGACTTCTCCCCCAAAATATCTGCATTCCCCCTTTTAATGGAAAAGGCCATGGGTGAGCACTGAAGCATCAAACATTCCACAAGGGCAGCAGCCTGGACACTGAAAGATCCTGCCCTCTAGTGGGCTGAAAGAACTTAGCACCATGGCAGCTCTCCTGCTCCTTGGAGCACATTTTAACATTGGAGCTACAGCTGACTATGGCAAAAACTTAGAACGTGCTGGAAGATGCAAATATAGACTTGCATATGTGGTTACATGACTGAATAGCCACAGCCTACTTGCACAGATCTGAATTCAACTCTGCCAAGCACCCTTGAGACCGCCGTCCTATTTTTTGCAAATTAACCTGGGCCTAAGAGCATTCACAAATGACTGTTACTTCCCTGGTGTTAACTTTTGTATGCTGGTCTGGTAGGGCCTCTCCAGGAGGTGGTGAGATGGCCATGGAACAGACCCCCCCCCCTACACACTGTGACTGAGATCACTGCACAGCTGGAGCATCATGGGAGCCACACCGCATCCTGGCTAGAGCAGAGTACCACACAGATGTCTTCCTGTGCATTGTAGCCCACCAACATTCATGGAATGTGTACCTTTTTACTGTAGTGTCAGCACAGCCACTTCTCAGTGGCAAAAAATCAGTGACTGGTCAAGTGAGGGGAGGGGAGCTCTGTACTGATCCCAGAATTCAAGGGTCAGCTTCCCCAAGACAGCTTGCCTTTTGCATTGGGACACGCGCCTTCCTGGGTCCTTTCTATGCTCAACCTGACCTAATCAGTCATATCCCTGGAGCTGAATTGCACATCAAAAAGCAACAACGTTAAAAGGGGGAAAAAAATCTTTCTCCAAACCAAGACCTTCACCTGAGAAACCAAGAGGAAAGGGCATTTTCCTCACACCTGTAAACTCAATGGACCCTCCTCTCCCTTACTCCTCTTAAAATTGGGGTCAGTGTTGCAAAGCCCACTTCTGGTCCCTTGCGCTGCTAACCCCACTGCTTCTCCCCCCACCCTGGTACACAGCCCCCATCAGACAGGGATACACATTAAGTGCAAATGTAAACATTCCTCATTATAAATTAAAAAATAAATAACTTAATTTTTAAAAGTGCAGTGCATGTTGGCGCCAGCAGGGAGCAGGGTGAGCTTTCTTGTTTACCCCATTCCAAGGCTGGAATGGGCCACATTGCACACGAGTGTGTGTGTGTGTTTGTATATACAATATGGGTGGGTGTGTTGGGGGGGATGAGTGAGGGGATGAGACAGTTATGGGACTCAGTTTCCAATAGTTGGAGTGCTTGTGTATCCGGGGGTGGGGGAGGCTGCTGCACTTAGGCTTTGGTTGTTACAAGTGGGAAGGGAGGCGATGGACCTGTTTTCAAGCTGTGAGTTGGGGGAGGGGAGTTTCCGTGCTGACTGTGGCCCAAACATGCATTGAGTCCATCTCAGCGACAGTCTGGCACCCGGGGAGGGTGATGTTCAGCTGAGATGTGGAGAAGGGCCTTGGAGCCTTCATGTGGCCTTGAGAGCACCCTGCTGCTTCCTTTGGCAGATGAGAGCACCATGTCCCAGCCCGCGACTTCTCTGTATCGCTCCACCCCACAGGCCCATGGGTGACTTATCAGGCCTGCTGCAGCTGGTTGGTCCTCGGCTGAATCCCACAATGTTCAGGACTCTTGAAGAAGCAGAACAGAAGGGATAGACTCCTTCCTGAGTGTAGCCCAGGTTGGCAAGAAGCCTTTATGCTGAGGTGCAGGGCAGGGGCCAACACTGTCAAGTCCTTGTGTTCGTTTGTTCAACGTCTCCAGCTGCCCCAAGTGAAAAGGACAAGCCCTGATGACAGGAAGTGACACTTAACTCAGTGAGTCCAAGAGGATGCAGGAGCCGAGGCAGTGGAGACATGTGCCCGCTCGCCTTCCAGAGATTATGATATATAGATTTATATAGAGCTTTATAGATTATTTATATAAATATCTGGGGAGAAGGTGGTGGTGGTGGTGCAAGAAGGCAGAGGAAGGGAGACCTGTACAACCTGGTGTGTGAGGAAGGGAAGGCCAAGCAGGTGCAGTCACAAGCTGGGCATGTCTGGCAGTCTCTGCACCTCCCCACTGCCTGAGTGGTCCAGTTCAGCACTGTCGCAGTCTGAATCCTCATAGGCGGCAGGGTCCTGGAAGAAGAAGAGGGAGGGGGAGTGAACCAGAGACAGAACCAGGGTGGAAACAAGAGGGGAGGAACCTGCCCCCCCGCCACATGTTGCTCAACATTTGGACCGGTACAGGCTTCGACAGCTGCCCCCTGCACTTTGACTTGCAACTGTCTGCACCAAGGAAAACTGAAATCAGATGCTTATCAAGGATGCAAAGGAACGGCTGACTTGCAAAAGGATATTTTACTTCTGCTAGTCTTGAGGAGGGGCAAAGAGGTATAGAGGGGCTCCCATATCAGTGGCTTCCGTATCCGTGGGTTCTATGCCTCCTGGCACTGGGAAATACTGGCCAGAAAATTGTGAGATTTCTCCTGAAACTGTTCACGTACTTTTAAATCAATCTTTGCAGCACTGACGGCTGAACATGTGGTCATTTTGAAGGAATAGGGCTCCTGTGTTTGCTTATCAACAAACAGTAGCACAGGCTTATTCATTATTCGTTCACATTGGAAAGGCAGTATCTGTAGAGGTCAAAGTGCAGGCTACAACAGGGAACGGATTAGTTCAAATCTCCAGTTAGCTATAAAGTTCGCTGCATGACCTCTAACCTCCCTCAAAGGGCGGATATAAAATAGGTGGGAGGATGACCATGTGCACCATCCTGAGCTTCCTGGAGGAAAGATGGCATACACATGTAATCTGTATAAATTAATAATAAGCCACCATGAGCACAAGAGCAGGCATAGGAACTATATAGGTTGATCAAACCCACAGGTGTTTTAAAAAACAGCATTGCTTTATCCTTAATATTTTTCCCAGTAGCTTTCCCAAAATCCCTGCCTTGATCATGTTTACAACCAGGGAGGCAAAACAGAGCAGGACTCCGCCTCTGTGGGATGCACATCCCTTGAGTGAGGGGGAAAAAGCCCTCCATCCACCCTTAAGGACACCCACCTCGCCAGCATTCTGTTCAGCACTGAGCTGGCATTTGACAAGCCGAATAGCCGCCTCCTTTTCAGACAGCCCATCTGAGTGTCCCAGAATGTCGTCATCGGAGCGTTCAGCATCCAGGCGCTCGTCGGTATTGGTGCTGGCCACGTCAGGGGTGCCACCGCTGTGGGAAGCTGTGGTGCCCTCACTGGCGGTGCCCTCCTCCCCGTCCCCATCGGAGAAGTTCTCTGAGCTGAAGGTAGAGAGTGACTGTCGCTTACTCATCGCCTGAGGCCACCTTGGGGAGGAGAGAGAAGACGGGGGCTGTCAGCACTGCAAAGGCAAAAGGCCCTCACGCCATCATACAGAGCCAGGGTCTCCCTAGCCTAGAGAGAGGTGTAGTGCCACACAGGAAGATGAGGGCAAGATTAAAAATGGAATCCAAAAAGCTTCCTGCCCAGAAATCAAGCCACTAATCCAAACTGAGCAGTCATGACCCTAAGCACCCCAAAGTTAGACACCTTAACACTATTTATTTCAGCTTATGCCAACTTCCCAAGCCGCCACCCCCCCCCCCCCACAACTCTACCAAATGATACTTGATCCCCAATCCTGGTTGCCCCAGATGCAGCTGAAAGAGCAGTCTAGTCTATCAATAAAGGAAGGCTTCACACCCTACAGTGAACATTAAGACATGGATGTGGGAAGTGATGATCCCAGGTGGACCTGAGAGGACTGCAGGGAGGAAAAAGTAGGTGAGACAGTGTGTAATCCATGGCTTATATGGTTGGGCAATGTGTTGGCAAGTAATTGGCTTTGTGGCCCAGGTGAACAAGGGTCTCACTCCTGCTGCCATTGGGGCAAGTGAGGAGCAGTGTCACATGGTGTTTTGAGAGGGAATGAAGGACAGAGCATACACAACTATCTGTGACAGAGCAGGGAGGATGACGAAGAGGACCTCCTGAGCACAAGCAGGAACCCACATGGACTGGAGACTAGGGAGGAGGAGGAGGAGGAGGAGGGAGCTGGGTGAGACAAATTTCTTTCCCCACAGTTGAGGTCTATTTGGTAAGTGGCTGGGCAAAAATGCTGCATCTCTTTGTCCTCCCCCCAAAGCCCACACAACAGAAAGCAGCCAGGCCCGGTATTGGAAGTGCAGAGACTATAAAACAGATGTATGCAGCTGCCTTCTCTCATCTCCTAAAGCACCACATTTCTGGGCCCTCAGCCTGGCTCCATTTCCCCCTCAGCCTTACCCTAGTCTCCCATCACTACAATGTGCCAGCCAGGCTGAGAAGGTCCCATTCCACTAAGTCATTGACTTAGGAAAAAAAAATACTTTCTGTCCCCCACAGATGGAGGAAATTCCACCATTTATTTCGGTGTGTACACAAACCAATCCCTCCCACAAAACCCCACCATCCCATTTCAAAACAGCATGATGGGACTTGAGGAAACTGGTGTTTAAGATACAGTTATTGAATAAAGAATCAAGGTGTGAACTCTGCTGAGGGGCACCTTCTAAAGTGCGGGATCTCCTATATGTAGCATGGGGACAGCAGCTGTCCCTCTAACCCAACACAGAGTCTCTTCTAGTGGCTGTTTGCTGGTGCATCTTTTTAGATTGTGAGCTCTTTTGGATCAGGGAGCAATTTATTCATTTATTTTTTCTATGTAAACTACTATGTGAATGTCTTTTTTTGTTGAGAAGTTGTATATCAATATTTGTAGTAGTAATAATAATAATAGGATTAATTAATGTGAAGTATAAAGGGTGTGATCTTGTGTGAAATCAGGCCTGAGCCTATCCACTCCCTCTTCGCTCAGTGCTGATCCATATGGTGTAGTTTGCTCTAGATTCATCTGTGGAGACCTCATCTCTCAAGGAAAGGCCTAGAACAGTGGTTCTCACACATTTAGCACCGGGACCCACTTTTTAGAATGAGAATCTGTCAGGACCCACTGGAAGTGATGTCATGACTGGAAGTGATGTCATCAAGCAGGAAAATTTTAACAATCCTACGCTGCAATCCTACCCACACTTACCCAGGAGTCAGTACCATTTACTATAATTGTTAAAAGAATATACATAGTAGCTTGTTAAAAGTATAGTTCTGTAACGTTTCCCCAAATGCAGTCACATACCATGGTAGCATCAAGTCTAGTATATTAAAAATAAAATATTTAAATGAATGGGGACCCACCTGAAATTGGTAGGTCCGACCCACAGTTTGAGAAACATTTGGCCTAGGAGATAGACAGTCTATAGGTCAAGAATCTAGAAACTGTGTTTGCTGGAGGACACCATTCAAACGTATTGGCACCTTGGTGCACAGATGTCATGAGTTTGCATGTGAAATTCAAACATGGGATTCACCTACTTTGTGAAGTGGTACAATCTGATGAAGTTTATACAGTATATCAGCTCACATTCCTGGCACTGCTTTGGTCTTAAGTAAAATTATTGGCCTTTTCCATTCTCCTAGGGGCTCTGGGACAACTGTAATCTCCTTCAGTGGTGGTCAAGACTATTTCAGATTAATTCATTGCATTGGAAGTAGGAGGAAAACATTAAGCTTGCGACCATGCTCCTACCAAAGTCATATTCAGGTTTAAGCAGCCTGCATTCAGCAATTTTGATTAGAGCAATTATCATAAATGTAAAAGTGAGAATCATAATGCTTATTTATGAGTTTTTGATCAAGCGTTAGTAAATACTGTGAATACCCCTTATATGGAAAAATGTGGACAAATCTCCAGTTTTATCCACCACCTGAATCAGCAAATTTTTTTACCAGCAGCTATTACTTAAAAGGGTCAGTCGTGACCCTTAATCACCATTAGTTTGTGCTGTTTTCTGAAAATTACTATTTCTCATATCACTGCTGCCAGTTTTTTAGCTGGACTTGGTGTTAATTACCAGTGAGGCCCCACCCAGGGGCCTAGGACGTCATAATATATTTGCGTATATTGTGTGCTGAACCAAGCAGGGTGGTTTTTTAAATTTGATCAATAGTAATTTTGTTAATATTCAGATGCTTTAGATGTAATTCAAGCGTTTTTGGGAGTGCACCTAATGTGCCAAGCACTGGGATGACCACTGCTGGTTTGCGCCATAATCTTTGGATTTCAATATTTAGATCCTGATATTTACTGATTTTTTTTCATGTTCTTTCTCATCAATTCTACTATTGCCAGGTATTGCTATGTCGATGATGGTCACTTTATTTTTTTCTATTACTGTAATATGTGATGAATTGTGTGCCTATTATTATTATTATTATTATTATTATTATTATTATTATTATTAGTAGTAGTAGTAGTAGTAGTAGTAGTAGTATTGACAATTGAACAGGAGATGACAAAAATCTAGATCGTCCCAGTTATCTTGGTTATTGGGAACTTCTTCTCAGGTCCATTCCCAATTTTAAATTGAAAGCTCATGTCATTTATGTATTTATTATTTTTTTATTTAAATAGTGTGCCACTTTACTTCTGCAAAAATTCTGTATAACACCAGATAAAGGATGATAGTGGTTGCACAAAATCTCCCAGACCATTTGGAAAAACCATATAAAGATACCTGGAACCTCAGCACAATATGCTCAACAAGATGAGATACAAAATCCAGCCTGAAACACTCACCTTTGCCGGAGTGGCAGCTCTACTTCACTGTCTACCTCACCCTCCTCCTCCTCTGAGGATAGCCCACGCTTCTAAGCCAACAAGGAGATGGGGTGGGGGGAAGGGAAAAAGGAGCCATATTAGTAAAATTCTGTTAGGATTGCAGATGAAATAAAAATATATCCATAATGCATTTATTTTTTAAACATTTTTGGTACTGACGGATTTAGGGCAGTGGTTCCAAACTGTGTGCTGTGGTGCCCTCAGCAAACTCACAGGGGCACCGTGGGATGTCCCCGTCATCCTCTTCTTCCCAGCTCTCCTGGGGACCACCATCTTGGATCACACAAAATCTCACATGATCCAATATGGTGGCACCCAGGAGAGCCAGGAAGAGGCTGCCACAAAAGTGGCAGCCATGACCATGGTAAGCTTGGGAACTGCTGATTTAGGGGCTCCAATTCAAATCTAAGTAGGTGAAGCAGTCAGGACTGAACATCTACAGCTCTGGTGAGAGATCCTGAGGAGTGTCAATTGGCCCTATCCTGTTTCCCATCCTGAACAGCAGTTGGTGCTACTCTGAGCTTCCAACTGGAGCTACACAAACACACAGCTCCAGTTGGTGAATTGGAAAGAGGAATCCTGCACACATGTGCAATAACCCAAGCAGTTCGGTATACGTGCATGGAAGCTTTCATCCATTTATGTATGGCTCCCAGTTTGATTGGGGCAAAGCTTTAGAAGATGTGCAAGTAACGAATTTAGCAAACTAATGAACACTGGCGCCTTCAAATCCGTCAAGAAGCCTTAAGATATGACCTATCTTGACTGAAAGGGTGCATCAAGCAAACATACATTAATCAAATCTGCATTTGCAAGAACCATGCTTCTGCTTAGTAAAAAAAAAATTGTAAGCAAGGAATAATTGAATGCACACATCCCTGACCATCACATGTTGAAGGATTTGCTCAAGTGGTCCACTTTTGGTGGTGTCACCATTTCAGTCACTCCCTCAGCCGCTTGGCTGAGAGCAGAAAGGACTGTACCACTACGTACTGCAGGGGGTGCATGTGACAGACTAGAATGTTTGAATGCTCTCTCTTTCTGCATATTCAAAACCAGCACATAATGGCGAAGCTTCTAGCTAGCCTTCTCTCTCACAGGCTAATCTCGAATGTCTAGAGAAGATTTTTTTAAAAAATTAATACATGGAGGAGTTTTCAAATACATGATTCCACACTTGCAGCCTGAAATGGTATAGGCCAGGAAAAGCTACACCGGGTGATCTTCTGATGGTGTGTTCAAGCCCTTCCAGAGAGTACGAACCCTGGTTGCTGCCATCAAGAACATGCCTTCCCCTCCCATTTCCTGGCCTACCTGGCTCCGGGTGACAGCTGCCCGATACAACATGGCTGCTGGCGTGAGGTGCTGGGATTGCTGTGTGGACCCTGGGCGGCTGCTCCTGCCCTGTTCTCGCTCGGCGTCCTCTCCTGGCTGCAGCCTTGCCTTCCCTGCTGGCCCCACGGCACCCTGGCGGGACGAGGGTGACTCAGGACTGCTGGAACAGGGTACGGAAGCAGTGTCCTCACTGGGGGTCTCGCTGCGGGGCTGCTCTGCTGGTGGAGATTCAGGTCCAGATGCCCCTTTGTGGGCCTCGGCTCCCAGCGTTGTGGAGATGAGGTCAGGGCTGGAAGACGACATCTTGCGCAGCAGCAGGTCATGTTGAAGACCCCGCAGGGCGGCACAGGGCTCCAGGCGCTTGGCTCCCCCCGGCTCTGCCAGTTCTCCACAGCTGCCTCTGGTGCTAACCTTGCGGTAGCGAGACTTGGCACGGCGACTACGTCCAGGGGATGGGGGGCCTTTTTGACACACCGGGATGGCTAGCTGGGGCAGCGTGGGGTCCATGATCACTTCGGTCTTCAGAATGTCAGGCCTGTAGGAGATGAGGAAAGTGGCAGCATCAACAGTGGTTATACAGTGTTTGCACTGCTGAGTCTTTAATGTTTTGTGATCATTAACAAACTGTCAATTATTATTGTTTTAATGGTTGTAAGCCACCCTGAGACGCTGTTAAAGATTATGAATAAATAAATATGAATACAAGTTATAGAAAGTTGGGAAACAAGCTGGAATATGAGCAGTTCAGTCCCCCTTTCTCCTGACACTCATAAAAGAAGGACTAGAAAAAGAACTTTCCTTCTGACCCTCTGTTTCCTCCCCTGAAATGAGACTCCTATGATGTCAAAATTCCTGGCAGAACCATGTACTTTGGCTCCTTTCCATTGTTCCAAGTCCCACACACATCTGTCTTCCCCACCAGAAAATCTGCCTCTGCTATCCCTACCATGTCCCACTTCTTGACACTGAGCAACAGAATGGCCAGGCTCCAGGTTGTTGTGTGAGAACCATAGTGGCACATTGGTGAGACCGCTGGACTTAGATCAGGAAGATGTGGGGTCAAATCCCTTCTCAGGCCTGAGGCTTACTAGGTGACCTTGGACCTCTTGCTATCTCTCAGCCAAATCTACCTCATAGGGTAGTTGTGAAGATGAAAGGAGCCATCTGCCCTGAGCTCTGAGGAGGAAGGGTGGGATACAAAAGATCCTGTGGCCAATGCATTTTGCAACACATATCTGTACCTGAACAAATATGCCAAATGGATACACTTTTTTATTTGTCCAGTAGAAATGTCACGGGGAGAGATGTTTCTTTTGGTAACTGGAAATTTTGCTTAGTCTTCCTCTAAATTTTGAGATTCTGTTAAGAACTTATGCTTTTTCTATTTTTGTTTCTGTAATCATAGGACACAGAAACCAATGTGGTGCACGCTGCATCCCACAGAGGAGTCTTGGGCTGTGAAGACCTCCTTGTGGTAAGGGAACATTTGTTCCCTTGCCTCAGGGTAAGCATCCACCACCTGCACGGGTCTTCTCAGACCTGCAGTTTTCAACAGCTGTAAAGGACCTTCTAATAATAAATAACAATAACTTTATTTTTACCCCGCCTTTCTCCCCGAAGGGACTCAAGGCAGCTTACAACAGGTTAAAACAGATTAAAAAACATAATTTAAAAACAGATAAAAGCATATTAACACATATCATAAAAACAGTAGTCAGATAAAAAGTAGTAAAAAGGTAAAAAGAGCATAGAGCAGCAATTCATAAAAGAATCAGGCCTGTAAAAAATTAAAAGATGTTGAAAAGATGTTAAAAAGGCTGAGAACTCAGAAGGCTTGTTTAAACAGAAGGGTCTTCAGGCCTCACTGAAAAGACTCAAGAGTGGGAGTCATTCTTAAGTCAAGGGGAAGGGAATTCCATAGCGTTGGTGCCACTACTGAGAAGGTCCTATTTCTAGCCGCCACCCCACATACCTCCCTAGGCGGCGGCACTTGTAAAAAGGCCTTCTCCGATGACCTAAGAGGACGAGCTGGATTGTACGGAAGAAGGCAATCTCTAAGATACCCTGGCCCAGAGCAGTATAGGGCTTTAAAGGTCAAAACCAGCACCTTGAATTGGGCCCGGAAATGAATGGGCAGCCAGTGCAGCCGCTGGAGAAGCGGACTGACAGAGTCAAACCACCTACCTCCAGTAACTACATGGGCCGCCGCATTCTGCACTAGTTGCAGTTTCCGAAACATCTTCAAGGGCAGCCCCACATAGAGCACGTTACAAATCTAACCTCGATGTCACCGTAGCATCGATCACCTTGGCCAGGTCTGCATGATCCAAGTACGGCCACAGCTGGCGCACCAGCCGAAGCTGAGCGAAGGCCCCCCTAGCCACAGCCGCCACCTGGGAATCCAGGAGCAGCTGCGAGTCCAGGTGGACCCCCAAGCTGCGGACCTGCTCCTTCAGGGGGAGTGCAACCCATTCAGCGCAAGCCAATAGTCCAGCACCTGCATCAAGGATTTCCGAACCAGGAGAGCCTCTGTCTTATCCGGATTTAATTTCAGCTTGTTAGCCCCCATCCAGATCCTCACTGCCTCCAGACAGCGCTCCAGACAGCGCTCCAGACAGTGCTCCTTATGCTGCGGAACAGCAAGACCCTATTAGGACTGGGCTGTAAATCTGTTCCTACATAATCCAATGCACCCCAAAATGGAAAATTCTGCAACCTGTATAAATTATGCAACTCAAGCAAATTTGCATACTTTTGCATGTTTTGACTAATTGTTCTGCATATAATTTATTCTGGTATTGTTTGTTCAGCTATTGTTTGGTGGCTTCTGACATTTCCACCAGTCCCACCCCCTCCTGCTCCACTCTCCCCCCCCCACTGGAACTCCACCCCCCCACCCCGACTCACCTTTCCGCCACCCAGAGCTTGGCCCTTGCTCCAGGTAGCATGCGGTGGACCTTTGGCTAGCACTATTTCAGCACAGACTGGCACTGAGCTGGTGCCAGCACTGACCCAGCTCTGAGTCTCACCTGGCGTGCCTTATGGCACGTTTGTGACACTCAGCACTGGCAGAGGGCTGGTGCTGGGTCTTCAGGATCGCGCCCTGAATCACAGAGTTAGAAGGAACCTTCTAGAATTCAGTGTTTCTCAAAATGTGGGTCTGGACCCACTAGGTGGGTTGCAAGCCAATTTCAGGTGGGTCCCCATTCATTTCAATATGTTATTTTTTAATATATTGGAGTTGATGCTACTATGGTATGTGACTGCACTTGGGGAAATGTTATAGATCTAGTCTTTGAACAGGCTACTATGTATATGCGTTTAACAATGACAGTCAATGAGGCTTACTCCTAGGTAGTTGTTGTTGGCAACCTTCAGTCTCGAGAGACTATGGTATCGCGCTCTGAAAGGTGGTTTTGGAACATCGTCTAGTGTGGCTGAAAAGGCCAATTCGGGAGTGACAATCCCTTCCACAACGGGAGTAAGTGCAGTCTGACCCTGGTCTGTCTCCCTGGCTATGGGCCTTCCTTATTTGCCTCTTTGCCTCAGACTGTTGGCCAAGTGTCTCTTCAAACTGGGAAAGGCCATGCTGCACAGCCTGCCTCCAAGCGGGCCGCTCAGAGGCCAGGGTTTCCCACTTGTTGAGGTCCACTCCTAAGGCCTTCAGATCCCTCTTGCAGATGTCCTTGTATCACAGCTGTGGTCTACCTGTAGGGCGCTTTCCTTGCACGAGTTCTCCATAGAGGAGATCCTTTGGGATCCGGCCATCATCCATTCTCACGACATGACCGAGCCAACGCAGGCGTCTCTGTTTCAGCAGTGCATACATGCTAGGGATTCCAGCACGTTCCAGGACTGTGTTGTTAGGAACTTTGTCCTTCCAGGTGATGCCGAGAATGCGTCGAAGGCAGCGCATGTGGAAAGTGTTCAGTTTCCTCTCCTGTTGTGAGTGAAGAGTCCATGACTCGCTGCAGTACAGAAGTGTACTCAGGATGCAAGCTCTGTAGACCTGGATCTTGTTCTTGTTCTCTGTAGACCTGGATCTTCCGTCAGCTTCTTGTTGGACCAGACTCTCTTTGTGAGTCTGGAAAACGTGGTAGCTGCTTTACCGATGCGTTTGTTTAGTTCGGTATCGAGAGAAAGAGTGTCAGAGATTGTTGAGCCAAGATACACAAAGTCATGGACAACCTCCAGTTCACGCGCAGAGATTGTAATGCAGGGAGGTGAGTCCACATCCTGAACCATGACCTGTGTTTTCTTCAGGCTGATCGTCAGTCCAAAATCTTGGCAGACCTTGCTAAAACGATCCATGAGCTGCTGGAGATCTTTGGCAGAGTGGGTAGTGACAGCTGCATCATCGGCAAAGAGGAAGTCACGCAGACATTTCAGCTGGACTTTGGACTTTGCTCTCAGTCTGGAGAGGTTGAAGAGCTTTCTGTCTGATCTGGTCCGGAGATAGATGCCTTCTGTTGCGGTTCCAAAGGCATGCTTCAGCAGGACAGCGAAGAAAATCCCAAACAAGGTTGGTGCAAGAACACAGCCCTGCTTCACGCCTCTTTGGATGTCAAAGGGGTCTGATGTGGAGCCATCGAAGACAACAGTGCCCTTCATGTCCTTGTGGAAGGATCGGATGATGCTGAGGAGCCTGGGTGGACATCCAATCTTGGGGAGAATCTTGAAGAGGCCATTCCTGCTGACCAGGTCGAAGGCCTTCGTGAGATCTATGAAGGCTATAAAGAGTGGCTGTCGCTGTTCCCTGCATTTCTCCTGCAGTTGTCTAAGGGAGAATACCATATCAGTGGTGGACCTGTTGGCTCGGAATCCGCACTGTAATTCTGGATAAACGCTCTCTGCAAGTACCTGGAGCCTCTTTAGTGCAACTCGGGCAAACAACTTTCCTACAACGCTAAGGAGAGAGATGCCAAGGTAGTTATTGCAGTCACCCCTGTCGCCTTTGTTCTTGTACAGCGTGATGATGTTTGCATCCCTCATGTCTTGAGGTACTCCACCTTCTCTCCAGCAGAGACAGAGGATTTCATGCAGCTCAGTGACGATGATCTCTTTGCAGCACTTTAGGACTTCAGCAGGGATGCTGTCTTTTCCAGGTGCCTTGCCAAAGGCAAGGGAGTCCAGGGCCACATGAAGTTCTTCTAGGGTTGGTTCACTGTCAAGCTCCGCCAGCACAGGCAGGCACTCAGTGTTGTTCAGCGCTTCTTCGGTGACTACATTTTCTCTGGAATATAGCTCAGAGTAGTGCTGCACCCAGCGTTCCATCTGCTGCGCCCGATCCTGGATGACCTCGCCCGCGGCAGACTTCAGATGGGCAATTTTCTTCTGTGTTGGACCTAGGGCCTGCTTGATACCATCATACATCCCCTTGATGTTGCCCATGTCAGCTGCTATCTGTATCTGGGAACAGAGCTGGAGCCAGTAGTCGTTAGCACATCTCCTGGCAGTCTGCTGGACTTTGCTTTGAGCAGCTCGGAGGACCTGCAGGTTGCGCTCACTGGGACAGGCCTTGTATGCTGCTTGAGCTCTCCTCTTTTCCTCAATGACTGGTGTCAACTCCTCAGAGTGGGCTTCAAACCAGTCTGCCGTCTTGTTGGTCTTCTTGCCAATTATGGACAAGGCGTTGTTGTAAACGGCATTCTTGAAATGTTCCCATCTGTTGGATGCGTTTGCATCGACCGGGCCTGGAAGAGATTCCTCAAGCACTCGTGCAAATTCCTCCACTTTTCTCTGATCCCGGGTCTTGCTGGTATCAATGCGAGGTCTTCCTTCCTTTTTCGTGTGGTACAGTCGCTTTGTTTGCAGTTTCACTCTGCTGCACACCAGGGAATGGTCGGTGTCGCAAGCAGCACCCTGATAGCTGCGCGTGATCTTGATGCTGGAAAGGCTGGAGCGTCTGGTGAGAATCAGGTCGAGCTGGTGCCAGTGCTTTGATCTTGGGTGTCTCCAGGAGACTCTATGTTGGGGCTTCATGTTGAAGAACGTGTTGCTGACACAGAGACCGTGAAGACAGCAAAACTCTAGCAGGCGTTGACCATTTTCGTTCATTTTCCCAGTGCCGAACTGACCTAAGCAAGTGGGCCACGAACTGTGATCAGCACCAACTCTAGCATTGAAATCGCCGAGGATGAACAATGGCTCTTTTACGGGGATCTTCTTGATAGTGGTGGCCAGGTCATCATAGAATTTGTCTTAATTTGTCTTAAGCAACTGCAGGGTTGTTCTGTGGAAGTGAAGATCTCTGAAAGAGCAACCAAGTAAGTTTCACCTCCCTGCTGTTTCAGAAGCATGGGGTGTGGGGCAGATCTTGCCAGTCCATTCTGCATAGTTTGCTAGCAACAGGGGCAGCTGCCTTCTGAGTCAGGCATTGGTTCATGTAAGTTAGTCCTACCTCCCCTGGCTTGCAGCAGCAGTTCACCTGACTTGGGCTTCACTGTGAGCTGCACCTACTCTTAGGTAAGTGTGGATATAATTGCAGCCTTTGGGATGTTTGGGGAATAAACAGATCAGCAACTGCTTGGGAGGATTAGGAGCGTTCCTCTTTATTTTAAATAATTTTTTAAACTTACACTTATTGTAAGCTTTTAATTTAATTGATTGATTTGATTTTGTTGCATGGGTGTGTTAAAAATTTTCCTGCTACATGATGTCACTTCTGGCCATGATATCACTTCCAGGTTAATGAAATCACTTCCAGTGGGTCCGGACAGATTGTCATTCTAAAAAGTGGGTCCTGATGCTAAAAAGTTTGAGAACCACTGTTTTAGATCACTGAGCCCAGCCCCCTGCCATTGCATTTCACTACCACTCCATCCTCCCTCCTTCTCCATTTTACATTCCCACCCACTCCTCACCTCTTGCTGTGTGGAGACAGCTTCTGGGGCACATTCCTCTTCTTTATGAGTTTTTCCACAGTGTTGCCATGCAGGAGACTGCGTGACGGATGATGCTTAAACAGCCCTGGGTACTTCTTCTCCAGAGCCTGCTCTCGCCTGAAGGTGGGGAATGGGAAGATTGGGAGCATATGAGGATGAATACTCAGTAATAATAATAATAATAATACAGGTATTTATATACTGCCTTTCTTGGTCGTCAGATTTCTCCTCAGACTTTATTCAAGGCGGTTTACAAAGGCAGGCTGTTCTAAATCCCTGTAGGGATTTTTACAATTGAAGAAAGGTTCTATCTTTCAAGAACCACAACATTTCAGATGGATCTTTCTGATCTGGCATCACATTCTGGCCTCCAGTTTCCTCCCATGCAAGCTGACAAGCAGCTCCTTCATCTCTCACATGGAGGGCAGCCAAGACGCTTCTTCGCTCACACCAAAGAGCAGGTGGAATAACTCGGCTCGGCTTGTCAGCTGTTTCAAGGACTCACCATTCACGGTGCCGGTGGCCTCGAACTGGCGACCTGCGGATGTTATCTTCAGGCAAACGCTCTACCCTCTAGACCAGACCTCCTGCCCAGTACTAAAATGGATAATTTTGAATGGAAAAGCAGGATAGTTCTTTGGACTCAAGACCCCCAATATTGTTCACCTGCCTTTGGATCAATGGCACCAGAGCTGACCTTGGAGAAATTTGACCAATTGGGCCAAATTGGGCCCTACACCTGGAGGAGCCCTGTACTTGGGCGGCGAATAGAATGCCCACAGCCGCAGCTGGCACCTTGCTCTGCAGCTGACACTCCAGCATGGAATCCTCCATGCCAAGTGTCATGAGGAGAGTGTGGTCAGTGGAGCCTTACTGGATGGCCCTCCCTCCTGGCTGCCCCTGGGTCTGATTGGCTTGAAATTGCCCCTCCCCCAAGCAGTGTGTGATGCTGCTGCTGATGGGTGCCTCACCACTGCTGCTCATCTTTGTGAATAAGGCCCCCCTGTTTTGCATTGGGCAATGCAGTTCCTAAGGACACCTGAACATACACTTTTGTACACCATTTTGTACCCTGAATGGTACAAAAAGACAGGCATGATCTTTTGTATTACAGCTGTTGGACACATTGGACACAGCTGTTGGATCAAGCTTTTGTGTGTGTGTCGTCACCTTGATCAAAAATCCAATGCCAACTTCAGCAACCTGGCAAGGGACTGCTGGGAGTTTTGATTTCTCACCGGAGCAGCTCTTTCTCCTTCAGCTCCAGTTGCAACATGAGGGAGTTGAGCTCCATGTAAAGGTTGTTAGCCCGTTCCAGCTTGCGTTCATAGTGCTCCCGGATGTCCAAAGCATGCCTGGAAGTGGAGAGGGGAGGAAAGAAGGCATCAATTACTGTATTCCAGCGAGTCAAAGATGGTGAGATGCTGAGATGGAACAATTTACTGTCTAGAGCAGGGGTGTCCAACTCATTTCAGACAGTGGGCCTAATAACATTCATGATGCCTGCTGAGGCCTGGAGGTGATGTCATCGAGCTGGTCATGACCAGAAATAAGCACTTTGTTCTCACTTAGGAACCCATTAGCTGCAAATGACAGAAGAAAAAAGATGTGAATCTTGACAATATTTTCAAAATATGGGAATGCCCAATTATCATGTAGGCCACCCTTTCAGCAGTGACACCTCAGCACAGCTCAGCAGCTGAGAGGAGCTTATGGTGATGCTGAGGAGAGCCTGAGGGCCAGATAAAAGAGCTTCTGGGGGCTGCATTCAGCCCATGGGCCTTTTGTTTGACACTCTTGATCAAAAGTGAAATGAACCCCAGCTTGTCTCAGAAATGGACTAAGCATACCGAGCTATTTTCCAGAAATCAGACAATGGCTTGTTTCCTCCCAAAAAAAACTGGATTTCCCCAAATCCAGTTTTAAAATGCAGACCCTCAATCACATCATGTGAGCACCAGGGTAGACAAATGCCCTTCATTCTCAAAGCAATGGTTTGAAAAGGTGCAGAAGAGAGCAACCAAAATGATTACCGGGCTGGGGCACCTCCCTTACGAGGAAAGACTACAGCGTTTGGGTCTAGAAAAGAGGCACCTGCGGGGGGACATGATTGAGACATACAAAATTATGCAGGGGATAGAGTAGATAGATAGATGCTCTTTTTCCCTCTCACATAACATCAGAACGAGGGGGACATTCATTAAAGTTTAGTGTTGGGAAAGTTAGGACATACAAAAGAAAATATTTCTTTACCCAGTGTGTAATTAGACTGTGAAACTCCTTGCCACAGAAAATAGTGATGGCATCTTGCCTAGATGCCTTTAAGAGAGAATTGGACAAATTTCTGGAGGAAAAGTTCATCATGGGTTACGTCACGGTAGGTATGTGCAAGCTCCTGATTTTAGAGGCAGGCTGCTTCTGATTGCCAGATGCAGGGGAGGGCACCAGGAGGCAGGTTGCGTCTGTTGTCTTGTGTGCTCCCTGAAGCATTTGGTGGGCCACTGACATACATAAAGCTGGACTAGATGGGCCTTTGGCCTGGGGGCTCTTCTTCTTATAATGCTGAACAGGGCCCCAGGTGCAAAGAGCCCTGGGGTGTGGACTTTCATGGTGCCCGATGTCGGTACAACCAACTCAAGTGTCCTTGAAAGCTACATAGCCCAGGGTCCCTGCTACATTGCCATTGCAGGGAAGGAAGGAAGGTAGGAAGGTGAATGAGAAACTTAAGTCTTGGGGAAATAGAGATCACTAAAGCAGTGGAGCATTATGAGCCAGACAAACTCCTAATACAAGTGAGGTAACTACAAGCTCCAGTAGTGGCACTATTTAAATAAAAAAATATTTCTTCACCAATCCAAGCAAAACATGTCCCTTTCCCCATTTTCCTTCCCAGGCAAGACCACTGTCTTTCCTACTCGGCTACAGGAGGGGTTTAAGAGCAGTCTACCAAAGTGCCTGGTTTTCTTGTCTTTTATTTCCATCCTTTTTATTTTGGTTTGTTTTATTCATTTTTAAAATAAGCTCTTTTATCAGGCATCTGCCTGATCAAATTTCACTCAGGAGCGTGTTGGATGTCCACCTTCCCAGACTGACTATCTTCACTACTTTCCGGTTTTTAAGGGGACTCTCCAGGATTTTAGGATTCTGTACCATACTGGGAGGGAAATTTGTCCAAGATGACCTTTTTGTGTCTGGATATTTCCCAGTTTTGGCTGGTGGCAGAGTTAACTACCATCTCAATTTAATCCTGGCTCAAGGAAGAACCAAGGACAGGGAGGTCGGGTGCTGGTTGTTAGGTGCTGAACCTGTGTGCTTCACCTTCCAAGGGTTCAGCCAAAGGATGGAGTAGAAGAGGAGATACCCCCTGTATCCCATATTACCAACCTTACACAAACATATCTCCCTCTAGCATTCACTCTCCCTCCTTCAATTGCCATTTTTAACAGCACAAAAATGACAATAAATAAAGGACTGTGAGAGGATGCTGAGGAGGCAACAGTCGGCTATTATTGTTTCATCTTTGTTTTGCTGTCTGTTCTATGCTATTTTTGTGACTTTAATGATCATTCTATTTTTAACATTTTTGCAAACCACTTCTCTGTTTCAGAAATGCAGCATAAAAATGTTTCAAAGACATTTGCATAAGAATTGATGCACAAATGCACAATATAACCTAACTGTGTGTATTATCCATAGTTTCTTCCTCTAAATTCTACAATCATGCAATCCAAATTCTATAAGTGGAATAATGGCCCAATCCTATCCTCCTCCATGCTATAGCATGCAGGAGTGCCAAAATGGGCTGTGCCATGTGCTGTGTGGGGGGTGGGGGAGGGCGGGAAACAGATCAGGATGCTTGGGAGAGGCAAAGGAAAATATTTTCCCCTATCTCTCCATAAGCTCCTCAATCACCTCATACCTGCATCAGCTATACCACTGGCACAAGTCTGAAGAGAGAAAGGGGGCATGTCGGGAGGATCCTGAGGGATAGTATCCTAATGTAAGTCACTTGTATCAGGATACACCCTTTCCTCTCCTGACATGTCTCCTTCCCTCCCCCCAGTTTACCCAGGAACACACCTCCCACCAACAGAATACCCTCCTGCCCATTCAGAGTCTGGGTGATATGTCAGCAAGCGCTAGGAGCCATGGCAACTTCTGCTGCTGGTTCCCAGGCTCTATTAAGTAGTGTGCCTTTTGCAGTGTTGTGGCTGCAGTTACAGAGCAGAGGGGAATGTTCACTATGGTAACAGGCCAATAGGATTGGGCCATCAATTATGCAGCTTGGCACATCTGCATGTTATCTGTCCATGATTCCTGTTTCCACATGACTAGTTTTTATTTAAAGGAAGGAGGTTGTTGGAGTGGGAGGAGACAAAGAAAGGGGTACAACAAAGGGGTTCAACATTTTCTCTGCAACCCTGAGGGCTAGGAAGTTGCTTTGGGGGGGGGGGAATGAATGAGGCATTTTCAGGACATCAGGTTATATAGAGGGTGCAAGGAATGTATGCAACTCTGTACGCCATCATTAACAACATGGCAAGAATCTTCTGAACAGTATCATTGACGATGCGCCCATATCCAATGTACCTGAGTTCTTCTCGGCGCCGGTGGATCAGTTCCTCCTCCAAGCGATGCAGGCATGTTCCCTCCGATTTGATCTTTTCAAAATGCAGCTTCACCTCTTCTCGCCATTCAGCCTATGGAAGAGGACACAGGACCATAAGCTTTTCTCCTGGAGCCTGAAACTAGATGAACCCTACTGAGAACCAGAAGCAAGCCCACTTTAGGCTGAGCTCATCAGACAGAAAGATGAGGAGCCTAAGGATTGGGGCAGTTCAATAGCATTGAGCATAGTAAACTGCTCTGTGAACTTTTTGTTGTTGTTGTTGAAAAGCAGCTTATTTCATAACAGCAACTACCACCAGGAAAGCCATACCTGAGATTTGAAGTAGGTCTCTTGGGGTGTAGAGAGGACATCAGCGGATGCAATATCAAGGTGCAGGAGGATCTGTCGAAAGGATGGACGGTTCCGGGGTTTGCTGTTCCTGATGAAGAAAGAGAGACAAGAGGTATGTATATAGTTGTTCTGTAGTATACAGACAGATAGTTGTCCACTCTGGATTGAGCAAGCTCCTTAGCTTAAAAAAGAAGCAGAACCCTGCAGGTTGTTGATTACAGCATATACACATCCTTGAGGACAGCTGCACAGGAATGCAGAGGGAGCGGAATTTCAAGTTAGGTAGCAGGACCAATTTGAGAACAGGGCCTAGGCCTGATGTCTAGTTTTACTTGATGGCATCTTGGAAGTGCAGGAGGTTAGGCTTGCTTTTGTGCTGGTTTTTTTTTTTTTTTTTTAACTATCATTCTATTAAAAACATTCCTTTTAACAGCAAAATGTACCTGTGAGATGTGTGTGATTTTTCAGTGTTATGTAACTAACATTATGGCACTTCAATGCAAGTGGGTTATAATGAGGAACAAGAAGAAGCAGGAAACAGAGAGGACTTCTGCAGGTGCTAGGAAATGAGTTACCTTGAGGCAGAAGGAACTAAGCTGTTCCTGAAGGAGAGGAGTACAGCAGCAATAGGCTTCGAGATACAGCATGTTACCATCAAAGAGCATTTCCAACTACCTACTGAAGGCTTCTCTTCTCCTGCTTCTTCTGCTCACTAGTGCTACTCTTCAGTATTTCTTTGCTGCTTGGGAACATGTGCATGCAGGGGTGTCCCGTGCCCTCGGTCTTGAATTTTGAGGAACTCAAGAATTGTTCAGCAATCTAACCTGGGGAACCATCCCTTCCAGACTTCAAAAACAGCTCCTTCTTCAAATGAGTCAGAGCCTCAGGTTATGACACATGTAGTCCCATTTCAGACCTCAGACGGGGGTATCACAATTTTGAATGTTTCTCCACAATACAAAAAAGAAAAAAAAATCCTTCCTGCATATAGAAAACCAGCCAATCCTGTTCAGTTTTCCAGTGCTGGTGCAGCCATGCCAGTGGGGGGTGCTGAATCCTTTGGTGGGGAGGCAGTCACAGAGACCTCCTCAAAGTAAGGTAACATTTGTTTCCCTACCTTGGGGCTGCATTGTAGCTGCACCAGTGCTGGAAAGTTGGAAAGGATTGGGCCCTAAGAGAGCAATGTTTTTAAAAATGGCTTCAGAAACATCACTGTAATAATGAGATCACTGAAGAATGAAGAAGGCCAGCCCTCACCTCCTAATCATACATGCAAAGGGTGCTCTTGCAGCAGCATGGAGTGCCTCTGTGCTAGCATCGCAGGTCTTTGGCTGCATCAGCCCACAACCCAGAAACGTTCCTGCGTGACTGTCTGCAGGGCAAGTGTTTGTGAAAGTCATCCTGGGCCACACGTGGAATGCTGGCATGCAACAGTGTCTTTCAGCAGCCTCCATGTGAGTGAAGCTCATGTCTTAATGAGCCCTAAGAATTTCCAAGGTCCTGGGTGGAAGGATTATGTGAGTCAAATTCCAACGGCAGAGAGAGGCTCGGAAGAGATGGACTCACCAGCATTGTTGAAGCAGAATCTTGAAGCCATCTGGGCAGCTGGTAGGTACAGGCAGGTGAAGGCTGTTACTGCCAACACCCCAGATTATGGCGGAGGAATCCACATCCTTGTAAGGAATCTCTCCCGTCAACAACTCCCAGAGAACGACTCCAAAGGACCTATACAGCAAGTGAAATGTTAGTGTGTGTGTGTGTGTGGGACGGGACATAAATCTTCTTTCTGCTTTCCCTTTCATAAGCTTCTCCAGCCCAATCCCATCTTTTTTTCTGTAGGGGCAATGAGTGCTGCTCAATTTCTCTGTGTTCCTCATCCCCCAGTCTCCTCAGTCTCATTTTGTGTGGTAATGTCACCAAGAGGTGATACTTCTCCATTGTTTTGGTGTGGTGAATGCCACAGAATATAGTGAGATGTGGCATGATTATTAAAGCCAGGAAGAATATTGATTTTCAAAGGATATCAGAGATTGCCATTTCATCTGGTTGCCTCAGCGAGGCCCTCTCCATTGATCACACTGGGACAATTTGGCTCCTCCCCTCCCAGCATTGTCTCCATCATTCAGCCATTTCACCTGAGTCACCCAGGACTAAACAAGACATTATGTTATGTCATTAGAAGAGACGTACTTAACATTTCTTAACTCAATGGGAGCTGTGGGGTGGGCAGATGGGGGCTTGGAGAGCTTTCCTATGGTGGCAAAGGAAGGGAGCTGATGCAGGAGTGTGATGGGGATAGAGGGCTAAAGCTGCCCTCCCATTACACCATGATTCTGAACTGGTGTGGGGTCTCCCACAACTGCCATTTAGTAAGATAAAGCTAAGCAAATAAAATACTATTGTTGCTTCTGGACTGCCTATCATTTACTAGGTTCTGGACCAAAACACAAGAGAAGGCAACTCTGGCCTAGCCAATTTTTTTAAAAAACCAACAGCCTACCAGTGCAATCCTATGAATAACTACTCAGAAGTGAGACCTATTCAATGAGACCTACCTCTAGGAATGTATGCATGGGATAGCAGCATAAAATGGGGAGGGGAGGCGAGGGAGGGGAGAGGGGAGTAGATGAGCCTTGAAAACCCTCTTAAAGGGAAGAAAGAAGTAGGTAAACAAACATAGCAATGGAAGAGAATTCTCACCCAGCCACCATGCCATTTTATTGTATTCTAGTCTATGTACAGTATTTGATTCAAATTTTATTATGTGTCATTAAAAAAAAAATAGCTGTGGGAGAAATATCCTGCCCTTTTTCTACATCTTCCCTCTTCTGGGTTGATCCTTCCCCTCCTCACCAGATGTCAACCTTCTCCGAGACGGGTTCATTGCGAATGACTTCTGGGGCCATCCAGGCCACGGTGCCAGCAAAAGACATCTTGGTGCTCTTGTCACTGAGCTCCTTGGAGGTGCCAAAGTCGGAGATCTTCACCACATCGTCATAAGTGATCAGCATGCTGGGGGGGGGGGGGAAGGAGAGAAGAAGTGTGAATTGTAGAATCCTGCTTCTTCCCAGTGTTTCAGAGGGGGAACAGGTAAGCAGAAAGGGATGCAATACACTCAGTTGCCAATAGGGGGAGCAGTGTTGACTACTATACAGTATTCTGTATAACTTCCTTTCTCGCTCAGGGAAATTAGTACAGCAGAGTTAGCAGGTTGCAGAACTGGAAGACAGGATGGTTATTTTCTCTAAACTCTCATGGTAGTTTCATTGGTTTAACTGGGAGAAGAAGTGATGTCTTCACCCATCCAACTTACCAGCACTCTGTCCTGCCTACATTCTGACTGACAGTGTAAGATACCAATGTGCTTTTTTGCAGCAAGAGGGTATTACCCATTAATTTGCTGCAGAGCCATGAACTCGGGACTGTTAGCTGGGCATCTGTGTTCAGCAGCTACTGTAACTAAGTTTTGAGTACATGCAGGTGCATTTGCTGACATTTATTCTTCACCACACTTATATCTCTTGCCCTTCCTCTGCTGTCATGACAGCAAATGAAATTTTCTACTGCAGACTGTAAGATCCTTGGGGCAGGGAGCTGTCTTTTTTTTTTTTATTAAACTACTGTGTAAAGTGGAAGAACTGTATAAACAGAACATTGTAACAACAGTCAATATTCCTAGAAAGTGTCCTAAAGTCACATCCACACACCGAAAAAGGGAGGGGGAATATAATAAAGGTGACTTGATTTTCGAGCTACTCTGAGATGTTTTGTTACTGAAAAGAATGAAATATAAATACTGGAAATAAGTAAAGAAATATTCATAAAGTTACGCAAATCATAACACTCGAATTTTCTTGGAACTGCATCCGAAGAATCTGACATTTGGGGCAGAGTGGAATCTCAATACCACCTTGGGTTCTCTACCCACAGTAATGCTCACTCAGTCACCCCATTTTCTCCCCGTTTCTTTCCTCAGTATAGTTAGTTTCCCGGTACAATCTAGCTTCCTTCCTTACTTGGGTGATTTGAGGTCACGATGGATGATCTTATGTAGGTGCAGGTAGTTCATGCCACCAGCGATGCCCATGGACCAGTCAACCAACAGCGAAGGGGTAACCTTGCGCCCAGCACGCAGCACTTCGTACAGCTGACCCTGGGCACAGAACTCCATGATGATGCAGTAACAAGGAGCCTGGGTGCACACACCCCTAGGATGAAAGAGAGTTTGAGACATATGTTAGATATCAAGGAAAATAAATGGGTGTGCTTAGGTCTGGGGTATCAGTATATAGTTTAGCAGTGATACAGAAATACTGCTGTAGGTTTTAGAAATTTATATAAATATTGCGCTGTGTTGTCTGAATCCTGTCAAAGTAGTCTTGGGCAGAACTTCATTTTCAAAAGAGGGGGCTTATTTCAAACACAGATCCCATCTCATGAGTCCTGATCCTTAATTCTCAGATTGTGAATTAGGCTGCCACTACTTGATAGTGCATGAAAGGCACTCTACATATGCTTAGAGACACATTTGTTATAAAATATTTCCTCTTATCTATGGCTGATGGAACCCCTTTCCAGAAGGAGGTGACCTGGCTAAATCACTGCTTGCCTTTTGACAGGCAGTGTGGAGATTATTATTTGTGAAGGCTGTTGGGGTAAATGAACACTATTTGGCTGCTTGATTTACAGCCCAAACCTACGCATGTCTACTCAGAAGTAAGTCCCATTATAGTCAATGGGGTTTACTCTAAAGTAAGTGTGGATAGGACTGCAGCCTTTGTTGTCATCTATATGGGACATTTTTTTCTATTTGATGCTGCTGTTGGGCCTGAAAGGCAGGACATAAAGTTCCCTGAGATGAGTTAGAGAAGAGGGGTAGGGCAATGACCCAAACCAACAGCATTTTGCTGTTTTAGACCAGTGGTTCACCCAGTCTAGTATTGTCTTCACTGATAGCAGTTCTCCAGGATTTCAGGCTCAGGGATCCTTTCCAGTTCTACCTGGACATGCTAGGGATTGAACCTGTGACCTTCTGCATGCAAAGCAAGTGCTCAGTCTATGGGCTCTCTTCACAAGAGGTTTTCCTGTCTGTATCCCACTGGCCTACAGTAGGTACTATGTCATCATGGGAAGGTTGGAGCTTGCCAGACACAGGTGCTCAGTTCACCACCCCTTCAGAATAAGGACTTCTTTTGTAAGAGAGGCATCCTCAGCTGCTGCCCATTGCGAAACTCCCAGATGGCTCCACAAAGAGTCTTGCCAAGCCTGCCTCCAACTTACTTGAAGGTGATGATGTTGGGATGCTTCAGCTTTCGCAGGTGTTTGATATCCGTCTCCTTGAGGTCCCGCACCTTCTTGACAGCCACCTCTTCTCCGTGGAAGCGCCCCAGGAAGACAGCGCCTTGGGCCCCACTCCCCACCCACTGCAGGTCCATGATCTCTTCAAAGGGCACTTCCCAGGGGTCTGCATCGTAAGGGAAAGAAAATGATTTCCAACAGCCAGGAAGAGGAAGCAAGTGGAAGGTGGCAAATGTCCTGCCAAGATGGAGGCAAGGCACCTGTTCCTGCAAGAGCACAAGACCTGAGAGGCAGACACTCACCAGGTTGTAACAAGGCAGTGCGTATGACAGGAGCGTACGCAAGCTCCCTGCAGGTGCAGCATTGACAGCACAACCCTTTCCCTGCCAGTCCATAGCAGGCAGTGCCACTGATGAATCATGTGCTGCATGCTACGGTGGGTGTGAGTGTGTGACCAGATGGCCTGCAAGAATTAAGTTGGCATGCACTCCATTGGTGTGGCTGCATAGAGTGTGGGCTTTAGTTAGGACTGGGTTGTCAATTTCCATTAAACAAGTAAATAAGTTTCATGGCTGAAAAGATGATGCAATGTTCCCCTTCAGGCCCAATGCCCCTGGGCTGGAATTCAAGCCCATAGCAGGTCTTATACTGATGACCTGAGGCCAGTGAGGTTAGAGGGCAGTAGAGGCACAAGGCAGCTCTGTCCCTCTGGCTTCCCAAGTCACACTCTGTAGCCCTCCAAGCTTCCCTGACCTCTCCATTTCCTTCCCACCAAGACAACGTGGCCCCTCCTACCCCAACATGAGGATTTGCTCCAGTTCTCCTTGTCTCTTGTCCTCAGTTCTATACTTCCATCAGCCAGGGCTTCCTCAGATCCCAGCTTTTCAGGCCACTGATTCCTTCGTTCCATTTCCTTTAGCGCTGTCTCTTGACTAGCTTTTATAGCACATCTCTCTCTCACCCATACCATAAGCCCCTCATAATTTTGTGTAATTTTTTTTTTCAGAGTCCCTTTTCTGATGTTCCCTGCTTGTTTGATTCCTGGTCTTTCTTCAGGTCTTATTATCTAATGATCATTCCCATAACTTCCTGTTTCTCTACCCACTGCCTGCTCTACAACATTCCTTCAGCAACACTGGCTTTGGGCTTCCTATCCTTCAGCTTTCTTATGGGACCTTTCCCCAGTCCTCAGCTGGCTTTTATCTCAGCCAAACTGACATTCTTTTCCATCACAGGCGCCAAACTGCAACCAAACTGAGCAACTGAGCATTCCATGCTTCCACATCTGCTCATCCACTCAGGGTCAAAGGTTTCCTTGCTGCAAGTTCAGGACAGTTCAATAAAATACACAGTCTATTGTTTGTTCTTGTGTTTTATCATTTGGCCATTCCCTCCCTAAAGAAAAGCCTGTTGAACCCAGGGCTCACTGTAGTTTACTCAGGGCCCAATCCTATCCAGCTTTCCAGCACTGATGCAGTCATGGGAGTGTGGTGTGCACTGCATCCTGTGGTGGTGGGGCAGTCATGGAGGGCTCCTCAAGATAAGGGAATATTTGTCCCCTTACTTGGAGGCTGCACTGAAATTGCATCGGCACTGGAAAGTTGGATAGGATTGGGCCCTCATTCAGGTATACATCTTGAAGTGGCCTCAGTTCACCTCATACCTCCAAAAGGAGAAATAAGATGTTTCATTCTAGGACTTTGGGGATTAATTTTTATCTACAGTTAGTGACAGCTTTTGTTGTGTATAATCTGTGTGCTACGTTTGATACAATGTTGTTTTCAGAGGATGCTGTTTTGCAATTTGGATTTGTTTCAAATCCATCCCACAGTAGGTTCAGGATTAGGTGAAATAGGTCTCAAACAATACCCCACGGTCCCATAAGTCCATCAGCCTATTTTCTCCTCTTGGGTTGCTTTGCTGGAATGGGCAAGAGAAGTACTCATGAGATATTTGAGAGGAAAAGGAAGGGAACAGACTCTGAGAAATTTGTGACTTTACACCTGGAAGTTTTTCACATGGCCCCTTCTTCTTGGAACTGCACAGGGGAAGAGTAGTCCTTTCCCCCACTTAGTACCTTTATGTGACATCAGCATCCATTAATCTGGACACATCTCACATCTATTTGCATGCCTAGCAACCGACACACCCCACGCTAGGAATAAGGGCAAAGACTGCTTTGCTTAAGCCTGGAAGTCAAGGATGAATGGGGGCATATAGAAATGAGCTACAAAGGTCCACCTTGACCAGCATTCTGTTTGCCATGGTGGCCCATCAATTGACCCTAGTAATCCCACAAGAGGGAGCTGAATGTATACCTCTCTCCCACCATTGCTCAACTATAGCTGGTATTCTCAGGGGCACACTGCCTTTGAACCTGGAGACAGCAAATAGCCACCACGACAAGTAGACATGGCCATACTTCCATGAATTTAGCCAATCCCTTTTTAAAGCTATTTAATTGATCAGCCATCACCACATCATGTCATAGTGAAAGCCATAGATTAGTTACGTGAAGACATATTTCCTTTTGTCTGTTCTAAATCTCTCACCAATTAGTTTCACAGGATGATCTCTCATTCTACTGTTCTGAGAGAAGGAGAAGTAGTGCTCTCTCCCTCCATTCTTACATCCATATAAGCATAAAATTACATAAACTTCAATCTTCCCCTTTATTCTTCTTTTTGCTAAACTAAAAACCCCAAACTGCTGCCCAATGCTGCCCCTGATTCACTACTGCTGACTCTGCTTGTGCATACTCCCCTCTCAATAAATGCCCCTTCTCATCCTGCTCTGTTCTTGCACAGGGCTTAATACTTAAAGGGAACATATCCATTTAAACTTTAAACACCATGCAAGGACAGAATACTTTGTTCTCCCCCCCCTCATGTCCCTGTAAATACCATCTGAGGATGAAATGAGGGGAGGGCAGAGTGAAGTGCTCCTCCCTCACACAAGGTCTAAAACAGGGGTGTCAAACTTGTTTCATACAGGAGGCTGAATAGCATTCAAGATGCCTGCTGAGGGCCGGAGATGATGTCATTCAGCAGGAAGTGATGTCATTAAACAGGTCATAACCAGAAATAAGCAGGTTTTTCTCACTTAGGAACTCATTAGCTGCAAAAAAGAGAAAATATGCAAATCTTGATCATATTTCAAGATAAGGGAGAGTCCAATTATCACGCAGGCTGCCCTTTCAGCAATGCCACCGCAGCACTGCTGAGCAGCTGAAAAAATTTCAGTGGGCCACGTCCAGCCCCCTGGGCCTTATCTTTGACACCCCTGTTCTAAAAGTCTAAAGGGACATGTTTCCTCAAAACTTTGAATGCCAAATGAGGACTCAGGAAAGCAGCTTTTCCCATTCTGGCTTGCTTTTAGCAAGCAAGAATCAATGCGATTCATGTCCATGGCAAGTTAGAGGGAGGCAGCAGCAGACTCGGGGTGAAGTGCACCCCAGTTCTGCTGCCCTCTCAGCCCCCTCCCATTCCTGCTGATGCAAGCCACATCAGCCCACTTCATGGCTGGGCCAGCTCTGGGCTGCAAGAACAAAGAGTCCATATCTTTAATGTGTGCAATGGCACTTATCCAGCCAATACCATAGTGGCCTAGTGAACGCCACTGGAGCAACTCCTTGGAACTCTAGCTATTCAAAGGTTAACTAGAGCCATGCATGTGAAAAGGCAGCTATTTAAGTGACCATTAAGCCTTCAAAAGTTCAAAACAGTCCTTTGATTAGGACCTGGAAACAAACTGGCAAACAGTGCAGGCCTTTAAGGCTCGGTGTAACACAGGTAATTTGACTAGCACCCTGTTAGGAGTTCATTTGTTACATTTTGGACCAGTTGTCATTCCAAGCACTTGGCAAAGGCTGCCCCAGGTGTACTGTAGAAATTTGTACTATGGCTTATATGATGGCCAGATCCCTATTCTCCAAAGACGCAGCCTGCATACTGTGAAGGGCACAGGTGCCACCTGATAATACACAGTTACCATGTTCTTGTGGGTAACAATGAACTAGTAGGCTCATGTTGCAATTTAATAATGCTGGCACAAAATTTTGGCCCAAACTACCAAAATTCTCTCACCTGCTGCCACTTTTGATGTAGCCCCAGAATCTCTATTATGTGCCTTTGAGTAGCCCTGGAGCTATGCTTGTTTTTGCTTTTGTAGGCCCAGCTGCCCATCACCACCGGCCTGGCACCACCTACTCACCTTCCTGTTGCTGTTTGTGTTCAGTGGAGTATGCTTTGCCAATCATGGTCCAAACAGGCTTGAGGCAACCAAAGAGCCCTTCCAGGAAGCCGCTCCCTGTTTGGCAGTGGATCCGGACTTGGTCGGCATGGTAACGGGTGGGCCGCACTTCGGGATTTCCAGCGCCAGCCCCTGCACCGGCTCCGCCTCCCCCGCCACTGCCAGCTTCGTTCTCATGCAGCTGCAGCACGCTGTTCGCAAACTGCTCATGCGTCTCCTCGCTGGGCGTGGGGCTGTGTCCGCCACCCCCACCTCCCACGCCGCCCCCATCAACGGGCAGCACATCCCGCAAGACACACTGCGTAGGTGTGAGGTCCTTTTCAGGGGTGCAGTCCGAGGCATCGGGGTCCAGCTTGCGGAGAGAGCTTTCAGTCAGGATAGTGTTGAAGCTGCCGAAGGATGGGGAAGGAGTGCGGGTCTCATGCAGGCACGCCATGGTTTTGTGGAGCGGTGGGTAATGTGTGGCTAGGCCCTAAGAGGGAAGCAAAACAGAGAGAAAAGCTTCACAAACAGGATTACAAACTACATTAGATATGCTGTGGGAGTTGCAGGCCACATTTTTGACTTACTGATAACTATACTTTGAACCAGAATAGCAAAAGGAAATTGGAGCAGAGCCAGTTACACCTATATCTGCTCACACACATTCTGCTGTTGTAAAAGACCTATTCTTGGGAATGTTTGGGGTGCTGAATCCTAAAATGGCATCAGTTTTGCCCAGTTGGCTCTAGTTTGGGGGATATGGTGCAGCTAACTCATATGCCAATTCAAATAGCTTCCTCATGAGGAAGCCATGGTGTTGGCTTCCTCATGAGGAAGCGGATTTAATCAGCATATAAGGTGGCTACTATGCCAGTGCTTCTCAAACTCTTTCAAGGGAGTTGAGAGCACTGGAAGTGTGTGTGTGTGGGAGAGGGAGGAAGATGGCAACATAATCCCCAGGATTGCGCTGCTGCTGCTGCTGCTGGGGGTGTGTGTTTCCAACTTACCAGATGAAGTGTCGGCCTCCAGGGGGTGTGGGAAGCTGTGTCTGCAGGGCTCCCCAAGTCTCTGTAACAGTAAAAAAAGCTCGACTGAAAGCCACCCTTGGTTCTCGATCGAAAACTGGAAGTGATTTTCAAATGAGTTTTTTTACAGAGATTTGGGGAGCCCTGCAGAGGTGTCTTAAGGGCTCCCCACACCCTCTCTCCCTGGCACTCCATCTGGTAAGTTGGAAAAACCTCCTCCCCCTTGGCAGCAGCGCAATCCTGGGGATCATGTTGCTGCCTTCCCCCCGTCCCTTAAGGGGCCAAAGCTACATGCTTCCCAGGTTGGTGGGTCACAGTCTACCAGTTTGGGAACCACGAGGCTATGCTGTGCTCCCTAAACTAGAGCCAATTGGGCAAAACCAATGCCATTTTTTGATTCAGCCCTCCAAAAATATTCTAAATTCATTCAAACATGCTTGGCAACTAAAAAAAGTTTTTTTTTATTTTATGAAGGCCTGTGTAATTCTTCCCAGTTGCTGCCTCCTGTACAAGTTCAACCCCTGTCCCAGTTCCAGCCAATCACTACTCAGTTGCCACAGACCCTTCAACTGGGAATATTATTTGGGCCAAGTTACATGCAAGTGTGCATATTTAAACTCAGTGGCAGATTTGTATAGTGAAAGGCAGCTTTGTGAGGAGGTAATTTTCAGTGGACAAACAGTGGAGGATAAGTCCTTAACCCTTTCCTCACCCACCAGTTTTCTGCTGCAACTTGCCTAGTAGCCATTCCTCTCCATGGAAGTGGAGAGGAATTGAAGTGGAAGTGACTTGGGAGGAGTCACAATGGAAAAGTGATGAGTATGGAAAGGTGAAACCCCCCAACCATTTCTCTAGGCAAACCTGCTCCTTCTGCAAGAAGTAAGTGGTGGCGTTTAAAGAAATATGTACTGTTGTGTGTAATGTATAGTTTGGGGCTAACAGCAGAGTTTATGAATCAATCACCACTCTTTCCTCTACACTTAGTTTCTGCGTCACTATTTGATTCATTCATTCTCAGTTCATGCTATTTATGTACGTATTCATTCATTCACTGAGATTTTTTTTTAATCTGGCCCCTTTCCCCAAAGCCAATGAAGCTAATACAGTAAAATAGCTACTGAACCAGAGAATACTGAATGCTTCAATGAATTAAAATGACTCTGCTCCAGCTGGTCTTGAGCCATTACAAGTCAGACCCATTCAAATGTGATGTCTTGAAATGCTTCTGGAAAATGCTCAGGGTGGGACTTTGGCCAGTCTCCGTCAGCAGACTGTTCCATTTACGGGGTAGCTAGCAAGAATGCACTGTGTGCTTTTAAAGGGAAAGGGCAAGAGTGCAGAGAGTTCTTATAGGTACTTTGAATTCTGATACCTGCCTTTTGTTCTTTTGAGAAAGACGCCATTATAACCTTATAAAAAGATATAGGGACAAAAGGGTGGCATGATTGGGGAAGGGAAGGGATGGACCCCCCTCCACACGCATGCAACACTCCAGTGCTTTATTATGTACCTACACTACCATTTCCTATATTCTGGCAACAAATATTGAAATACCTCTGCTTTAAGATCTCTTTGCCCTTCTTTCCTGGTAGTAGCTATGTTACTGGGGCAACCAAGCCATGTGCATGCTTTATACACAATTTTTTTTTTGTATAAAGTCATTTTTTCCACACCTCTGCAATTCTTCGGCAAGTGTGCAAGCATCCCCTTACCCACCCCAGTCAACTGGAATGCCATCTTCCAGCATCCCACCTTGTCATCTGCCCATCACTCAGGATTGAGGAATGGGAGTGGGCTTTCAGGGTAATGGTGATGCCTCTTGGACTCCCACACAGCTGTTGGCTGTAGGACAAGTTGCCCCAGGGAATCCTGCTATAGTCTTATTGCGTTCTTCAAGACCACATCACTTCCCATATACTAGCACAAGGCGAACAGAACAGTTAAATATTAGCCATAGGTTATCAATGCTACATGAGGGCGCCCTACTCTGACGAACATGGAATGGTGGGTGCACCTAACATTGTGTCTTAGTTTTTCCACACTGCAGCAGGCTCTATCATAGGCACACACACTACAGCAGTGATTCTCAAACTGTGGGTCCGTGACCCACCAGTGGTTCAAGATTCAATTTTTGGTGGTTCATGAAACTGACGGTACATTAGGCTATGAGCATCAAGTGTTAAACAACCTGCTACTTGGAGCGGGGGGGGGGGGGAGAGAGCACTGCTGCCCAATAGCCAGAGGCTTGAGTGACTGGTAAAATGAAACTTTTTTTTTAGGTGGGTCCCCAATGCTAAAGAGTTTGGGCACCACTGCATTAGGGGGTGGGGGAGTTAGTGGTGGAACATGAACAAAAATGATGAAACTGCAGCTTCTCTGGGTGCAAAAGCCCTGCATCTCCTCTCTTGTCCCCCTGGAGATCCCTTTTTGCTCCTCCTGCCCAAACTCAGCATCACTCAGCAATGACAGCTCCCCCTCCCACTTCTTGCCTTCTTTTAGATAATACCCTCCAGACTTATCATGGTGTTTCTCTCTCCCTCTTTTCAAAGCTGATCTCTTCCTTTCCTACAGCAACCAGGCCTCATCTTAGGCCTGATCTGTATATGACAGCGAATGAGGTAGTAGAATGGACTGCACCACTTCAGACTGTGGGGGGGGGGGGGGAGGATTCTGATTTTGAGTGCTCCGCCACATAAATAAAAGCAGGCAAGTGGAAAAGCAGCAAAGCTTAAGAGTGGGAAAGGTTGTAACAGCTTTAAGCCTACTGTGTTAGTTTTCTACTTGCAGATTTTTTTTAAAAAACTGGAGTAGAATACTATATAAAAGAAAGTGATAACCGCCTTGCAGTCTGAAGCGTAAGGTCCGTTCACCCACCTCATTCTGTTGCAAGTGTACACCAGGCCGTAGCTAATTCTCCACCGTCACCTGATGCTCCCTCAGGTCTTATAGCAACCCCATTACTCACTGCCTACCACTAGCCTCTCTCCTTGGCTTTCCATCTATGTAAAGTAGACTGCAAGTCCTTTGGCCCAGAGTTGAATGCAACAGTCGACACAATATGTGCAAAGTGTTGACAGTTTAGCACAAGTCGAACATGAGTGCTAAGGAAACAACAAGGGGTTTCCATGTCAGTTTCCCTAGAATCAAGTGCAACAAAAGTAGGTCTATAAAAGGCACTTAAATATGGACAAATGAAAAGGAATCTTACCAAGAGAGATCAGGGATAGTGAAGCACGCTGCCTAAGGGGGGTGGCATGTAGAAAACCACAAAGACATTTATAGGAGAGCTGAACAAATGGATTGATTGAGAAGACGGAGAACTCCTGTACTGGAATAAATCGGAAGCTTAATGGAAGGCCTGGAGAAAAAAGACACAAGAATACAAGACTTTTCAGCAAGGATGCTAAGGAGCTTTAAGGCACTGTTGCACACAGGGAAAGTCAACAATGGGGGTCTTAAAATGGCAAGGGGATTACAGGATCAGAGTGGAAAGCAAGACAAAGAAGTCACGCATTCCTGAATGAAGAGGGACATCAGAAAAAGAGAACTCAGTCCCTCTCTCTGCCCAAGCGTGAGCCCCACCATCACAGTTTGAAAGACAGATGGAACACCCAACAAAACACTGGTTCTGCTGTAACTCTTTCCCCTCCTTGCCCATGCCTGAATCTAGTTATTTCAATGTTCTCTTCACCTGCTTTTTATTTTTCTTATTGGAATTGGTTTTTACGTATTTACACTAGCCATCTTGTAGCCTGCACTGTGGAAAGATGGACTATAAGTATTTCAGGTAACGGCGATTGAATGTTTCCAATGTTGCCTTTCCAGGCACATGCAACCCCACAGGTGAAGGGAAGGGCACATGCACATGCATGCACCCTCTTCACTTACCAGGAGCATGACCTGCAGTTTGCCTGGTTCATGCTGCTTCTGTTTGAAATGGAAGAGGTAACATTCTGGGTTTCCAGCCTGCAGCATGGACCAGGCAGGCCAGTCCTGAGAAGTAAACAAACAGGAAGTGGGGTGGGCACCAAACTGCCTGCTCCACCTACTTGTTGCTTTGTAAGCACCAGGTAGGTGAGGAGAGTCCAGCAGCCTTTCTTTACTCTTCCTTTCTTCCTTTCCAGCACTGCTGGAAAGAGAATGGGGAGGGGGGAAGCTCTTAACTCCCTCAACTGTACACTAGCCTTGAATGGTGTTTAAAGGGAACACATCCCTTTAAATGCCCCACGAGTATGGAGTGAAGTGCTCCTTTGTTACACAAAATTTAAAGTATTCCCTTTGAATGCCATGAGAGGACAGAGAGCAGGGAGGGAAGGGGATAATCCCATTCCTGCTCACAGCTAGTGAGCAGGGAGTGGGTCAATGTACGTAGTTTGCATCCACAGTGGGCTGGAGGAAGGTGGTGGCAGGCTTAGGGTGAAGGACACCCTGAATATGCTGCTCCTTCCAGCAGCTGCCCTGATGCAAGCCACATCATGGCTCCTTTCCTCGTATCTGGTCCATATTGCTTAATCACAAACCACATGCACTGGATATGGGGTGGGGCATAGCATGCAGACAATATAAGTGCCCATATCTTATTTCTTAATTGTGTGGAATCAGTTGGATGGGAAAATACCATTCAAAGCAGTTCTTTCTCCATTTATTCGCCACCTGACTAATAACAATTAAACCTGACACGAAAGTACAAAATAGTTCTCAGAGCAAAACAGTTCTAGTTCTGGGGTGTGTGTGTGTGCGTGTGTGTGTGTGTGTGTGAAAGTGAGTGTAAATCATGCAGCGCCGGCCAATCAGTGCCATGCACAGCCAGCTTCTACAAGTAAATGAAAGAACTATGGTTTTGTTGTTGTTGTTTTCTTTTTCCTTTCAGAATTCTACCCCGGAGAGGTACATTTTGAACTGAATGCGGTACGGAAGCTTCCAAAGCAGGCTCATTTCTTTATGAACATTTCATCTGCCCTCAGCACTAAGCAGTCAGAATGGATGCCTTAGGTATAGGGCACTATTACTAATGAACACTTTTCCTCTCTCTTTACCATTTTCTGTCTGTACCTAGGGCTATCTGCATGATCTGTTGAAAGATTCCTTGTTGCTCTGCTTTTTTGATTGTTCCCCAGAGGCTGCTGTCTGTAACTATTTAAATGTCTGCTGCCTTCTTGCCCAATCCTTGAGACTCTGCATTCCATATGCTAAAAATACTGTGCCCAGAAAAGATGCCTTTTGTAGTTGTATACAGGTTGCAACTTGGCACATATATATTTTGCTTAAATTATTTCACTGCTACTTGTCATGTAGAATGGCATGGTGCTATACAGGACACTGAAGTCCTGCTCAGCTTCCCTGCTGAAATTTCTCCACACACTGTCACATGCTTCCACATCTTAAGAGCTAGCAACTTGTTTTTATTTCTTAAATAAGAAAGCTTTTATACTCAGGATGTTGAATTCTTCACCCAATACCAACGCCCTTCCCTAGGGTCCCAGAACATGGTCTGCGAGCACACAGTACAGCCACCTTGCTGAGGATAAGCAAGTCCAGTTCTCGTTACTGGGAACCTCATGTAAGCTGCCTTCAGTTCAATGATAAACAAAAGGGGATGTACAGTCTGTTCTGCTATGAGACAATAGCTGCATCCCCAAGAAACCTCACATTATCAAAAATCACATTATAGAAATGATTGTTTCAATGGGGGTGATGGGCTAGCCAGGGAGACAGACCAGGGACAGACTGCACTTGCTCCCGGTGTGGAAGGGATTGTCACTCCTGGATTGGCCTTTTCAGCCACACTAGACGCTGTGCCAGAACCACCTTTCAGAGCGCGATACCATAGTCTTTTGAGACTGAAGGTTGCCAATACTGATGGGCTAGAGCAGGGGTGTCAAACTCATTTCATACAGCAGGCCGAAATAGCATTCATGATGCCTACTGAGGTCTGGAAGTGATGTTATTTAGCAAGAAGTGACATCATTAAGCATGACCAGAAATAAGCACTTTTTCACTTAGGAACTCATCAACTGCAAATAACAGAAGATAAAATATGCACGTCTTGACCATGTTTTCAAGATATGGAAGAGCCCAATTATTATGTGTGCCACCCTGTCAGCAGTGACACCTGAGAGCAACTGATGGTGGTGCTGAGAGAGCCTGAGGGCTGAATGAAGAGCTTCCATGGGCCTCATCTGGCCCCCGGGCCTTATGTTTGATACCCTGGGCTAGAGCTTCAGGATCATGTTCCTGTGTGTTTCTATTCCTATGCTGCATGCACTTGGGTCCATTCCTGATCGTGTTGTAACTAATAGCAGATCATGATATACAAACAGTGCTCCCTATTTTATTGATCACGTTGTGCCCAACTTGCATTATGAAAACTCACACAGTAGGATGTTGGAGGAATGCCTGTACAGATAAATAAAAATGTGGTGATTACAGGGATCCACAGCCTTGAGTGTAGTTATAGTAAGATCAAGGAAGCAAAACAATAAGACAAAAACAGGTCTTGGATGCGTTTTGAAAGGAAGACAGGCAGAGAGAATCAAACGCACCAGACAGTGAGAAGGGATGGAAGTGGGAGACACCAGAGGTTTATTTAAGACAAAACCAAAAAAAGGCAGCAGACACAGCCTTTTGACTAAAACATCTGTGTGCCAAGACTGAATGACGAGAGCCTGTGGAGAAGTACTTTTGTTGACTGCAAAGCTTCCTTTTGTGGGAGATCAAGACCAATCTTCTATTGTGTGTAAAAGGATACTCTGCATTTATACCTGCTCTTAGATGGACTCCAAAGAACAAGGTTCTTCTGATGTCCCAAGACTGTCTGGGGCCATTATTTTGAAAGCGAAATCTCTCACTATGAAAAACCTAGATAAAATGGATCCTGGTCTTGTTAGCTCCTGTCCAAACTGGCTAAACATTGACCCAATTTCTATATTTAAATAGCACACATAGGTGGTGCTATATACAGTACATCACAATAAAACAAATACACAATTATAATAATCTTCCCTGGGTGTCATTTTCCATTTCTTGCCCGACACAAATACATATACACCAACCCTGGAGGCCGCTCCTTAAATTCCAAGTTTAAGCATTCCATGTGTGAGCATTTCTCACACATGATCTGAGACACAGGTTCCCAACCTGTGGTCTGCAGACCACAGGTGGACCGTGAGACCCTGAGAAGTGTCCACGAGGCCTCAGGAAAAAAAATAGATTGACTTTGATCATTTCCACTGCCTTGCTGCTCCTCTATGAACCACCAGAGAGGGTGGAGAAAAGACTGCCCACAGCCTGTAAGAAAAGCAGAATCTCACAGATCTTCTCTATAAATAATACATCTACAATAAATCTCCTCTAAGTATTACAAACTTGAATGCATTTTTGTGTGCAGGGGGAGGGGGGGTAGGAGGTTGCATGTGGTCCATGACTATTCCAATTTTTGCCTCAGTAGTCTGCAGGCAGATTGGGATCCACTGCTCTAAGATGCTTGAATCATTAGGATTGTGAATTATTACTATGATTTTGTTTGTTTAAATTGTTTGCTTGTGTACCTTGCTTTGTGTACCTTGGCTCAACGATCTCCAACACTCTTTCTCTCGATACCGAGCTAAACAAACGCATTGGTAAAGCAGCTACCACGTTTTCCAGACTCACAAAGAGAGTCTGGTCCAACAAGAAGCTGACGGAACATACCAAGATCCAGGTCTACAGAGCTTGCGTCCTGAGTACACTTCTGTACTGCAGCGAGTCATGGACTCTTCGCTCACAACAGGAGAGGAAACTGAACGCTTTCCACATGCGCTGCCTCCGACGCATTCTCGGCATCACCTGGCAGGACAAAGTTCCAAACAACACAGTCCTGGAAGGTGCTGGAATCCCTAGCATGTATGCACTGCTGAAACAGAGACGCCTGCGTTGGCTCGGTCATGTCGTGAGAATGGATGATGGCCGGATCCCAAAGGATCTCCTCTATGGAGAACTCGTGCAAGGAAAGCGCCCTACAGGTAGACCACAGCTGCAATACAAGGACATCTGCAAGAGGGATCTGAAGGCCTTAGGAGTAGACCTCAACAAGTGGGAAACCCTGGCCTCTGAGCGGCCCGCTTGGAGGCAGGCTGTGCAGCATGGCCTTTCCCAGTTTGAAGAGACACTTGGCCAACAGTCTGAGGCTAAGAGGCAAAGAAGGAAGGCCCATAGCCAGGAAGACAGGCCAGGGACAGACTGCACTTGCTCCCGGTGTGGAAGGGATTGTCACTCCCGAATTGGCCTTTTCAGCCACACTAGATGCTGTTCCAGAACCACCTTTCAGAGTGCAATACCATAGTCTTTCGAGACTGAAGGTTGCCAACAAATTGTTTGCTGTTGGGCACAATCCTAACCAGGTCTACTCAGAAGTAAGTCCTATTTTGTTCAATGGGGCTTGCTCTCAGAAAAGTGTGGTTAGGATTGCAGCTGTTGTCTGATTATATTGTTGATGTTGTCATAGTGAGATGGCTACTGTTTATTGATACCAATTTGTACTGCTTGTTGATTGAAATGTTATTTATACGTTGCGATATAACCTTCTGAGCTCAGCTTGCTTGAGGAATAGCAATATTCAATCAAATATTCAATCAAGTCAAGATGAAATGACAGCAATAGACATTTATATAGCACTCACTCAAACTTTTCACACAGATTATTTCAGTGATTCTTGTAACAATCACTTTAGTTTTTTAAAAACTGTTATCATCCCTTTATAATGATAGGCAAAATAGATTGTATGAAAACACACATACAGTTTGAAAAGCTTTCTGGCAGGTAAGCTGGCATTATTCATGCCATATTACAGAGCTGGGGGCAGAGGTAAGACAGTGGTTGGCTTGCATTCCCCTCCTCCATGTGTTCGTGATTAAGCCAAGAATCCCACTCATGCGCTCAACTATTATACTAAAGTAGGGTTGCAATTCCATATGCACTTACCTGAGAATAAGCCCCACTGAACTCAATGAGACTTCTGAGTAGACATAAATAGTATTGTGCTGTAGCTCACTTTGATTGATCAAATTTAAGCTGGCATTGGGGTAGTTTTAATTAATTTAGGGCACAATCCTAACCCACTTTCCAGCACCGACATAAGGGCAATGCAGCTGCTAGGTAAGGAAACAAACATTCCCTTACTTTAAGGAGGCCTCCGTGAGTGGCCCCCAACTGTAGGATGCAGCACACGTCCCATGGGCGAAGCTATGCCAGTGCTGGAAAGTGGGTTAGAATTTGGGCCTTAATGTAATGATACACATTGTATAGGTTTAAAAAACTGGTGAGCATTTTATCCTAGGGTTTTAATTTGTTTTTGGAGATGTGTGCTATCCATTCCAATGTTTCAGGAAAAGTGGAATTAAAATCTAAAGAAATAATCCAGATAATTTTTTTTATCCTGCCTTTCCTTCAAAGGGCTCAGAGCAGTGCACAAGGTCCCACCCCTTTTCTGCTTGACTTGTCAAGTTGGTTAAATGAGAGAGAATGACTTATCTAAGATTATCCAGTGGCTTATGGCTGCATAGGAACTTGAACTGGGTCTCCCCAATCCTAGTCTGATATGCTATTCACTGCACCTCTTTGGCATAGCCTATCTTATATATCCATTTCAAGAAGGACGATACAGTGACCTAAAGTGTGATGCTTCTGCCTTATCTCATGCTGCCTGACAGCCCTTATTAAGGAAACTTCTGCGCAAAAAGCAGGCATGCAGTTTTTGCAATGCTGATAGAAATTATTATTGTGCATCCCTGTTATGGACCATTGGTTTAATTGTGCCCTGCATTACCCATTCAAAATCACAGAATCTCTACAATCAGGATAATGCAGGTAATGCAATAATTGTGGCTCATTGCTTGCATAACCACAATTGCACATCCACAGTTGGTTTAACTGAGCATCTTTTGCACATCCAGGTGCCATCTTCTTTCCCCTCTGGATCTGATAACAACATTCTCAAACAGGGGTGCTCAATAGGTGGATCACGATCTACCGGTAGATCGCGAGGCAAAATGAGTAGATTGCGGAGTGCCGACCCCCCCCTTCAGGTGCCTCTGGGAGGAAACGCCGGGAGTAAGGCCCATTGTACTCAATGGGGCTTACTCCCAGGTAAGTGTGGCTAGGATTGCAGCCTCACAGCCTAATCCTAGGCATGTCTACTCAGGAGTAAGTCATAAGAACATAAGAACAGCCCCACTGGATCAGGCCATAGGCCCATCTAGTCCAGCTTCCTGTATCTCACAGCGGCCCACCAAATGCCCCAGGGAGCACACCAGATAACAAGAGACCTCGTCCTGGTGCTCTCCCCTACATCTGGCATTCTGACTTAACCCATTCCTAAAATCAGGAGGTTGCGCATACACATCATGGCTTGTACCCCATAATGGATTTTTCCTCCAGAAACTCATCCAATCCCCTTTTAAAGGCGTCTAGGCTAGACGCCAGCACCACATCCTGTGGCAAGGAGTTCCACAGACTGACCACGCGCTGAGTAAAGAAATATTTTCTTTTGTCTGTCCTAACCCGCCCAACACTCAATTTTAGTGGATGTCCCCTGGTTCTGGTATTATGTGAGAGTGTAAAGAGCATCTCCCTATCCACTCTGTCCATCCCCTGCATAATTTTGTATGTCTCAATCATGTCCCCCCTCAAGCGTCTCTTTTCTAGGCTGAAGAGGCCCAAACGCCGTAGCCTTTCCTCATAAGGAAGGTGCCCCAGCCCCGTAATCAGCTTAGTCGCTCTCTTTTGCACCTTTTCCATTTCCACTATGTCTTTTTTGAGATGCGGCGACCAGAACTGGACACAATACTCCAGGTGTGGCCTTACCATCGATTTGTACAACGGCATTATAATATTAGCCGTTTTGTTCTCAATACCCTTCCTAATGATCCCAAGCATAGAATTGGCCTTCTTCACTGCCGCCGCACATTGGGTCGACACTTTCATCGACCTGTCCACCACCACCCCAAGATCTCTCTCCTGATCTGTCACAGACAGCTCAGAACCCATCAGCCTATATCTAAAGTTTTGATTTTTTGCCCCAATGTGCATGACTTTACACTTACTGATATTGAAGCGCATCTGCCATTTTGCTGCCCATTCTGCCAGTCTGGAGAGATCCTTCTGGAGCTCCTCACAATCACTTCTGGTCTTTACCACTCGGAAAAGTTTGGTGTCGTCTGCAAACTTAGCCACTTCACTGCTCAACCCTGTCTCCAGGTCATTTATGAAGAGGTCTTGTTATACTCAGTCCTGTTATACTCAGTGGGGCTCAAGGTACACCAACATACATTGTACACATAAATGTTATATGTTATGATGGCACGAACATTGTAAAAAAACTCTGGTAGATCTCCGGGCCTTGCTGGGTTTCAAAGTAGCTCTCGAGCCAAAAAAGTGTGAGCACCCCTGTTCTCAAATCTGTTGCCTGTTAAAGTTATTGGTTTGCAAGAGCAAGCATGCAGTTTTTGCTTCAAAGCTGAAAATCACAGATATTTGCTAGGGGTGTCATTGATTTCAGAAATGTGTCTGTGTGTGTGTGGTGGAGGAGAGGTCAGATTTTCAGTGAAGTTTAAAGGGCCAGTGTTGGGTATATTCAAGATTAAATTGTATTTTAACCTATTGCATTAAAAATAAGTTATCAGTGCGGGTTAGTCCTTTTACATTTTTAAAATAACGAGGTAAGATCCTTTGTCATGTGCATGTACTACATACACCTCAATCTGTAAAAACAATGAGCTGATCTGAAATATAGGTACAGGTGGGACCTTGGTATTCACTGATTTGTCATCCCCTATTTGACTCACTACTGCTACTGGGATCCCCTTGTAACAAGGGGGAAAAGCACCAAAATCCCAGTTCTTATCATTGTGGTGTTAAACCACTCTGGTTGCAGAGCTTATCAGAATTAAAGAAAACTTTAAAGACCCACTTACAGGTTTCTAGCTCTTCCATTGTTGCTCCAGAATGCATCATATAGACACTATACCGCAGTGGTTCTCAAACTGGTGAATTGCAACCCAGAAGTTCATGTAAAACTTTCCCTAACCCTTTAAAGGGCAGGGAAAGGGAGGAGGCAGCGACATGACCCCAGGATCATGTTGCTAACGGGGGCAAGGGGGGGTGCTTTCACTTACTGTGGGCTTCTGCAAGCAGTAGGAGGTGCAGGGAGCCCTGAGTAGCCCTCCGCAGGGTTCACCGAGGCATGTAATGTTGAGAAACTGCACGTGCAAACTAATTCTGGTTTTGTGTCACAACCAGGAGAAGGTTTGCACGTGGTGCTTCTCAACATTCCAAGCCTCGGGGAGTTCCTCACACCTCCTGCTGCTTGCAGAAGCCCACAGTAAGTGAAAATACCCCCCTTGCCCCCATTAGTGATGCAATCCTGGGGATCACATCACTACCCTTGTCGTCATCCCCTGCAAAGACTTACTTAGGGAATAAAGCTCCCTAAAAGTTTGAGAACCACTGCTATACTGCATTCAGCCACTAGATGGGATGAATAATGGAATTTAATGGAATAATTTCATTCCATAGATTCCCCTATTCACCCCATCTAGTAGCTGAATGTATTATTATTGTATTGGCAACCTTCAGTCTCGAAAGACTATGGTATCGCGCTCTGAAAGGTGGTTCTGGCACAGCGTCTAGTGTGGCTGAAAAGGCCAATCCGGGAGTGACAATCCCTTCCACACCGGGAGCAAGTGCAGTCTGTCCCTGGTCTGTCTCCCTGGCTATGGGCCTTCCTTCTTTGCCTCTTTGCCTCAGACTGTTGGCAAAGTGTCTCTTCAAACTGGGAAAGGCCATGCTGCACAGCCTGCCTCCAAGCGGGCCGCTCAGAGGCCAGGGTTTCCCACTTGAGCTATATTCCAGAGAATACTCTGAGCTATATACTCTGAGCTATATTCCAGAGAAAATGTAGTCACCGAAGAAGCACTGAACAACATTGAGTGCCTGCCTGTGCTGGAAGAGCTTGACAGTGAACCAACCCTAGAAGAACTTCATGTGGCCCTGGACTCCCTTGCCTTTGGCAAGGCACCTGGAAAAGACAGCATCCCTGCTGAAGTCCTAAAATGTTGCAAAGAGATCATAGTCACTGAGCTGCATGAAATCCTCTGTCTCTGCTGGAGAGAAGGTGGAGTACCTCAAGACATGAGGGATGCAAACATCATCACGCTGTACAAGAACAAAGGTGACAGGGGTGACTGCAACAACTACCGCGGCATCTCTCTCCTTAGCGTTGTAGGAAAGCTGTTTCCCCGAGTTGTAGTAAAGAGGCTCCAGGTACTTGCAGAGAGCGTCTATCCAGAATCGCAGTGTGGATTCCGAGCCAACAGGTCCACCACTGAGCTGAATGTAGTATAGTGTATATACCAATGCATTCTGGGGGCAACAATAGAAGAGCAAGAAATCTGGAAGTGGGTCTTTAAAGCTATTTTCCCACTGATTTGGTACCACTTCTTCTTCTTTTTTTTTTAAATCCACTGGGGGGTCTCAGAATGGAACGCCAGTGGATAATGAGGCACGATCTGTACATATGAGGAATAACCAAATACAAAGCTGCCGTATACACAGACTGTTGGCTCATCTAGCTCAGTATTTTCTACATGGAGTGGAAGTGGCTTTTGGAGTTTCAGACAGAGGTCTTTCCAACTCCTCCTTGGTGAATCCTGGAATTGAACCTAGAGGCCTTCTCTATGGAAAAATACCTCCAAACTACAGCCCCTATCATGCACACAGTGGGAAACACAAAATGGACAAGGGCCCCTGTCCTTTTTCAGCTGGAAAAGGATTCCTAATTGCTTCGTTGGCAGTCACAATGGGCTTGAAACTGGCTTATTCAATTGGTTATGTAGGTAGGCCCAGAATTCGCTGCCTTGCTCTGGCCAAGGCTCTCTCCATGGTGCTGAATTCATCAGCCATCTGCTTCCTTTGTTGCCTGGGTGTTCCCAGTGGGTTTGTTATTGAAGCTGATTCTGATATCCCTTTTATTCCTATTTGCAACTTAAAGGAGCAAGCAAAGAATGTCCAAAAGGCATGCATAAGCTTGAAAACACATACGGTGACTACACAGGCAGGTCAGGAGCATACATGTATTCAGATTTGAACAGACGTTTGAAATATGATGAAATGTGTAACCAGCTATTTTTCTCCATTTCCCACTCCTGCCTTTAGAAACAGTCAACAGTCAACAAAACCTTTATTAGGCATAAACATTTGATGCGTGAAGACTCTGTACAGAAACTGTAGACAGAATAGAAACCTAAGCAGTACACAAATATATGTATATGTGCGCACCTACGTGTACACACGGATACAAACATACATTACATTTTACATACACACATGAATTATTTAAAAGACAGAAAACAATCAGTTACTCTACAGATATTGCCAAGATGTAATCTACTCAGTGATTGCTTGGTACAGAAAGCTTGGCTTGATTCAGATTACTCAAATTTAGGAACTGTGCGACTGAGAGGGTTGTATGCTCTACGTCACCTGCTATAAGGAATTGAATTATAGTGTTCTCAGGTCCTGCCTTTAAGACACAAAGAGGAACCATTAGCATCAGTCCCAAGTTCTTGTTTTTTAGGTGCTGTTTAATTTTCTTGGTCTTTGCAAGCATAATAAGGAATTAGGGGAAGGGGTGCAATGATCAGCTGAATGAATGAGATTTAAGTACTTTTCCACTCGATGGTATGAAGACTTTTGTGCAACTCAGAAGCCTACATAGTTCCAAACAAAATGAAGTGGTAAAAAAGAGTAAAAGACATCACGTTATTTTGCATTTCAGAGAACTAGGAGCTATGGTAAGCCACTAGCTGAAACCAGTTCCCTTTCTTTTCTTCCTGCTGGGGTTTTTTTTTTTCTCCTTTTGGGCTACTCCCTGAGGTCAGCTGCCAGCTGGCAGTGGATTCAAAGGCATTATTAAAAGGAAACACTCCTATTGGACAACATCATGTCACTAGGTAACATGGAGACATCAGCATAACCCAGCCAGCCTACTTACTCTTCTTGCTCTTCATTTTGATCTGCCTATGCTAGGAAAGCTCCTTTCTCCCATTACACACAGCCTATAATAGGAAGCCATTGCACAAACAAGACATAGGTCATCAGGTCTCTGAAAAGGCTAACCAGTTGCTTTGAGAAGTAGAGTGTGTGTGTGTGTGTGTGTGTGTGTGTGTGTGTGTGTTAAGATTTCTGAAGTCTTGATATTATTTAAACATCTTTAAATTTCAGACAATTAAAGCTAGAGCTTCAAAGGACCCATAGATGGGTTACAGAGAAACCCAAAGCTTAAGCCTAAAATTAGGAAGCGTAGACAATGAACACAGTCCATGAGATGGAGACTAGGTCACCAAAGCAGGAGGCAAATCACAATTTTTATCCTTCTTATCCCAGCCCTTTTCGTGCAGCATCCTAGCTACAAGAATATCCATTTTGTACTGTACAGTTTATAAATGGAAAGGAAGATCAGGAGTGAGTGGGTAAAGTGACATTGTAGTTTCTAAAAACTGCATCCACTTCTGCTTGTGCAGTAAACCACAAGCTTTTGGGTTATACGGTACAGAACTCTTTACCAGATCTTCATGATGGTTTGAGTGGGGAGAGAGATAACAATGACAATTACATAAAGGCAAAGTGCTCAGTGTGGTACATTATCTCAGCAGTCTAACTACGCCCTATGACGTAAAAATTTTGGATGTGATCTGTCCAAAGTTAAATCCCGTTGATTTCAATGGTAAACCATAAGAATACTGTACAGGTCGTGCCTTGTTATCCACTGGGGTTCCAGATGGAACCCCAGTGGAATTAAAAAAATCAATGGAAAAATAGTTTAAAAGACTCACTTCCAGGTTTTTTGCTCCTCCATTGTCACCCCAGAATGCATTGGTATAGACCTGGGGTCGGCAACCTGCAGCTCTAGAGCCGCAAGCGGCTCTTTCAGCCATCTGCTGCGGCTCTAGAGTCTGGGTGAAAGTGGTGGCACTCTCGCTGTTCCTGGAGCTCGGCCATTTGGTGGAGGCGGAGAGCCCGTGCAGCAAAGGAGAAGGCGCCTCCCAACGGAAGAGACTGCAGGTGGGGAGGGACGGCGGAAAGCCCAGCTGGAGGGTGGCTCATCACTCCTCGCCCCAGCCATGGCAGCCCCCCTCTCTCCGCTGATTGCCACGGAGCCTCGAGGATTTGCCCAGCCCAGCAGAACTCCTCTCTCAGGAGAAGGAGGGCACAAGCCTGTGCGGGTCTACTCAGAAGGAAGTCCCACTGTGTTCCAAAGGGCCTACTCCCAGGAAAGTGTGCGGGATCGCAGCCTGAGGCGGAGAGGCTGGCCACGATCCGGGCTGCTGGGGTTGCAATCCTATCTGCATTTTCCTGGGAGTAAGTTCCATTGATTACAATGGGACATACTTCTGACTCCCAGTCCTGTGCCTGTCTACTCAGAAGTAAGTCCCATTGTAATCAATGGAACTTACTCCCAGGAAAATGCAGACAGGATTGCAACCCCAGCAGCGGCCAGCCTCTCCTCCTCAGGCACATCGCTGTGGCGGAGGGTTGGGGGGGGCAGCAGGTTGGAGCTGTGTGGGGCAGCCTAAAGGGGGGGGCTTGGGCAGGCGCTGTGGGTCCTTCCTCAGATCATCCCCCCCCGCACTCGCAAGGGTGCGGGGGGGGCAGGGGAGCCTCTTCTGCGGGGCGGGGGGGCTGAGACATCGCTGTCCCCTGCTGGCGGGTTTGCGAGCGCCCAGCCCCATGCCTGTCTACACAGAAGTAAGTTCCATTGGAGTCAATGGGGCTTACTCCCAGGAAAGTGCGTATAGGATTGGGCTGTGAGAGCCCAGTCCCATGTCTGTCTACTCAGAAGTAAGTCCCATTGTAATCAATGGAACTTACATCACCTGTGATGGGGGCGGCGCCGGGCAGTGCGAGGAGCGCAAGAAGGCAGAGGGGCAGCGGCAGGACTCCCTCCCGGACCCCCATCCTCCGCTCCACCGGGCTGCAGACCAGAGATGCACGTCCAGCAGAGCTGCCCCCTTCACTGGCCAAGGGATGCTGCCCCACCCGGGTTGCAGCCAGAGGCAGCAGGAGAGAGGCAGAGAGCTGCGGGGACGAGGGCGAGAAGAGCCTCTCCTCTCCTTCCAGCCCGTCACCCGCTGAGCGCTCAAGCCCCTTCGAGCGGGATCCTCGAAGGGACATTTGAGGTCTGCCTGCAACCGCTCGCCCACATCCCCTCCAGACTGAGTGCTGCGCCCTCCTCCAGCTACACTGCATGTGAGTGCCCTTGGCAGGGGTGTCTGTTTGCCTGGGTGGCCCAGAGGCTGTGCTTTCTGAGGCACCAAGTCATGATCAGCACATGCAGCCTTCCTGGGTTTCTCCACCAATATACCCAGTGGTACCACCAGTGGTGCTTGAGGGATGTCTGGTGGGATTAAAAAAATGCAACACACTATAGTTTTTTTTTTTTTATATACATAGCATAAAGGTAAAAAAAACTATATATGTAGTGTTATCTTCATTTTAGATGTCAAAAGGGTTTTGTGGCTCCCAAGGTTTTCTTTTCTCCGGAAAACAGGTCCAAATGGCTCTTTGAATGTTTAAGGTTGCTGACCCCTGGTGTAGACACTATACCACATTCAGCCATTGGATGGAGTGAATAATGAACTCTAAGGGAATGAAATTATAATTATTTAACAGCGCAAAAGTAGGAAATTGTATTTTGGTGCTTTTTTCCTTGTCACAAGACATTTAGAAGTGGACCCCAGCATCAGTGGTGTGCCCGTTCAGTGGATGCTAAATCAGTGGATACTGAGATCCCACCTTATAATAGTACTATACAGTATTAATATGCTTTACCATTGAAATCAACAAGATTTAACTGTGGTCAGATCACATCCAAAATTTTTACACAGAGTTGTGTCTCCAACTCAGAGACAAGAATGCATTGCCCCCTGAGGTGTGGTGGGGGTCACAGATGTTACCATTCCATTGTAATGCTCAGGGCTTCTGTCGCAGGTCACTTCCCTTGCTTGTACTTCCTAGTACAGGGTGAGATTCTTTCACTCTCTTTTTAATATGCTTATACAGTTCTTCATCTCCTTAGGATTGGACTGACTCATACCTTTTAATGGATTTATCCTCACTGCCCTACTGTAATGAGAGGCAGGGCCAGGGATATTATCCTATGATGAGGAACAGAAGACCAGCCAGCTTAAATGCACTTAATGCCTAAGGTCATATGGGAAGACAGTGGCAGAGCAAGGTGCAAGAGAGACCACAGACTTACCCACATGCTCTCTATGAAAAGATTGCTACCATAATTCCACTGATTGAACAGAACAGAGGGAGACCCAGCTCATATCTGTCTTAAGGTCCTGTAAGAATTGAAGGGGCCAGTGGCAGAAAAGCTGGATCTGTGTCAGTAATAACAGAAGGCTGGATTCTGTCTCAAGTGCCTGGTTGTGTCTGTACATCAAAGTAGCGACCCCTTGTAATCTCATCTCCTCATCTCTCTGCAGTATTTGCAGAATGGACTATCTCTCTCTCTCTCTCTCTCTCTCTCTCTCACACACACACACTCTCTCTCTCTCTCTCTCTCTCTCTCACACACACACACACACACACACACACACACACACACACACACACACACACTCTCTCTCTCTCTCACACACACACACACACAGAGCGCAGGCGAATCCACAATGTGCCTGCCCTGCACTGACTTGAAAGGCTAGTGATTGGCTGGCAATCTGTGTGTATGCAAATGAAGTCTAGTGCCCAATTATAGAAGCACATGGCATCAAAGTGGCACAGGGCAATGATATTATTATCATAACTGATTTTGGTTTACTCCCTTCCCATCTCTCTCATCAAGAAGGCAGGAGGACAAGCAACCCACACAAAATTCCACTTTTGACTTCTTATCAGGGCAGTAATGGGTGGGAAAAGCAACACTTTCTTTCAAAAGTGTAGGTAACCTCTTCCTCCCCAGTGGAGTGATTACCTTCTTTCTCTTTTAAATTAGCCCTTCCCTCATGCCAATTTGTGCCAATTCCTCCTACACAGGGACCATCCTCATCTCTGGAGAGACAACCAAATGAATCTCACTCTATATGGGAGACTTCACTCTTGAGAAAAGGGATCCTATATTTGACTGGAAGGTGGTGATGGTTGCATCTGGCTGGACATCAGAGACTGGCAGGAAGAAAACAAAAGAAAAAAGAAAAAAACGAGGGTGGATGGAAGAACAGACATATAGAATGGATGGAGATATATAGATTTATCAGAGAGAACTACCAGATATAGGAGATAGTAGTGTGTGTGTGTGTGTGTGTGTGTGTGTGTGTGTGTGTGTGTACACAAGCCTATGATACTCACAAATTAGTTGGACAGATGGACAAACAGCTTTACCAATACAGAGGTTCTACTGAATGGATGGTGAGTTGCAAGGCTGCAGATAGGATTTTTGCACTTTGTGCAATATTTGGCTAGGAAGAAAAAAAAGCTGGAAGTGCATTCCAGGTCCCATGAGAGCTTCCCTGGCCTTTGGACCTCCCTCAGTAGGTTTTTTTCTACCCCCCTATCTTTGACCCTGATCATATATAGCACAGGTAGAGACATACCTACATGGACAGCTACAATGCAGAATGAATAGGCAGGCAGGGAGGCAGATAAAGTATAGCAGAGATAGGTGGATGGACAGAGCAAAGAGAAATACAGAAATATCACCACACAGAGGCAGGCAGTGTCACCAAAATCCAAACTGCCACTGTGACATTTTTTCCCCTATTGCTTTAGGGCCCAGTTCTATCCAACTTTCCAGTGCCAATGCAGCTGCAATGCAGCCCCGAACTAGGGGGGGGGGGAAATGTTCCCTTACCTTGAGGAGGACTTTGTGACTGCCCCCTCCACTGCAGAATGCAGCGCACACCCCATTTGCACAGCTACATCAGCTCTAGAAAGTTGGATAGGATTGGGCCCTCACTCCCCAGAAGCCATCAATAGCTCTCTAGGATCAGGAGCCCATCTTACAGCCAATGTTCCCTCTCCCCCATGTGGCTTTCATTCATCTCATCCAATGTGCCTCTCCAGAGGGTCAGCAAAACTGGGGGCCTCCTCAAGGAACAAATTGGGCCAGTGCTGCCAGTTAGGAGCTGAGTTATGAAACCCCATCCCTTTGCAGTTCAGTGGAATTCAAGTCAATAGGACCAAGTTGGGACACTGAAAACAAGCTGTGGGGGGAACAGGGATGGATGCAGGAACACCTACACTCATCATCTCATTGCTGTCCTGGGACTGGGAATGTCTTCCCACTGCCATTAATTAACTGATTGATCAATGCATATTGTACATTAATTCATTCCATGAACCTAAACCATTCCAAACATAGCATCTTTGCAAAAACTATAGCATTTAAATGTAAAGTGCCCATTCTCATATGGGATTATCCTTGAACATTTAAACCATGCTCAAATATTTCTGAAAGACACTCAGGCTCAGGCTCTGGTGAATCTCCAGAATGTGGGTGTTCCACAGCTATGGATCAGACACAGATATCTCAGTGCTTGCTGCTCCTGTTCAAACAGGATGCATGGAGAGTGACGGAGATGGGCCATAGCTCAAGTGGTACAGCGTGTGCTTTGCACATGCAAAGCCCCCAGCACAGTCCCTGGTATCTCCAGTTTACGAACATCTCAGGCACCAGGGCTAGAACAGACCTTCACTGAAGGCTATGGAGAGTCATTGCCAGTCAGAGTAGACAATACTGGGTTAGATGAACCAAGTATAAAGCAGATCCCTGGTTTGGCAGGTAGTTTGACAAAGTGGATTAAAGCCCCATGCCAACCTTCCACAAATGGTCTTGCAACCAAGTCCCACTGTTGTTAATGCTGCTCAGCTGCACCTCATTTTCCCTTCTTGGTTTTGAGGGGGAGATGGTATCAGTTTGAAGGCCAGATTTGGCCCCGGGGGCTTTCACTTTCTAATCCCTGTTTCAGACAGTGTTCTCAAACTCAGAAAGCATGACAGGATGCAGGATGCACATGGTCTTTTAGGTACCTAGAGCTCAAACCTCAGGACAGACCTATTTTCAGGGTCATCTCTGAAGCCCTTTCTTTCACTCTTTTCTCTGCTGGGTAATACCCAAAATGAGTTCAGACTTTAGCAGCTCCTACATGGGGCAAACGAGGCAAAGAGCCATTTTTTCAAATGGTACACCTCTTATATTTCGTAGGAGAGGAGCAACTGTCCAGTTTTTGGCTGTTTGCTGGTGCCATTTTTTAGATTGTGAACCCCAGGGAATCATTTAGGTTGCAATCCTATGCTGTTTTACCTGGCAGTAATCCCCATTGACTACAATGCTTTTGAGTAGACATGCATAGAATTGGGCTGTTATTTATTTTGCTATGTCAATCACTTCCTTAACTTCTTTTGTTGAAAACTGGTATACATTAACAACAACAACAATAATAATAACCTTGAATATGCTTTTTTAAAAAAAAACTCACAACCCACCAATCCAGTTAAAAATCTATAACCAGAAAAAGCTTCCCCAAACTGGAAGTCAGATCACCCCACCATTCTCCCCCCCCCCCCTCACAAGCAATTACAGACCAGGCCCCCAGTCTTGAGGCTCAGAGTGCCTGGGACTCTTTTTGCAATACCTGACAAGAACTGCACAGCAGGGCTCCTGCCCCAAGTCCTGTGGCTGCTGCTTTCTTGGCAAAACAGAAGCACCTGTGCTCACCTCACCTGTGAGTTGTTCAGTCCATCCAACGCTTGAGAAATCCCCAACAGTAGTCAGCGCCAGTCTCATAAATCCTTCTGGGGGGGGTTTCACTTTTTCACCTCTCCCTCCCAGAGAGAGGAGAGCTCCAACCACCCCTCACATGAAAAAGCTTGCCCATAGCATGCGGTGTTGTTTATTATTTCCTCTTCAACATGGTCCTTGGAGGGGTGGTGTGGGGTCAAATTTCTCTAGGAGAGAACTCCACACTTCTTCCTCTCCCCCCAGCAGATCTAGCTATTCAGCTATCCTTAGCACTGTGAAACCATTCAAACAACCCCTTCACACCACCTTCCTACCTGTCCCTCCATGCAAATCTTCTAAGCTGCAGTTCTAGTCATGCTTCCCTGCAAGCAAATCCTGAACATTGTGGGGTCTTCCCTTCAAACACACAGGCATCGGAGAATCAAGCTGCTGCTTGCTGACCTATCTACTCAACTTCTCCACCCCTCTGCTATGCTGTGCAGATCCACCAGCTCCCGTCTGCCTCTCTCTAGCCCTCCACCTCCACCAGAATCAAACTGTAGAGCTATTTACCTGTCAAATAGCATCCCTCCTCAGCACACACACAAACACACCTCCTGCCTCTCTCCCTCTTCTCCCCATGTGCTGCAGTCTGGACTCCACTGGCTGCCTGCCTCTCCCAAGTCCTCTCTCTTTCCCTCCTTCTCTTGGGTTAATCTCTCCACTCCTTCCCCTCCTCGCACAACCAGGCTCAGGCTAGCCAATGGGCTGCATTGGCGGCTGTGTCTGCTGCAGGTAGCTCAGTGGCTCGGCTGCTGATGTCATCGCAGCAGAATGTGGGAGGCAAGGTGAAGTGGTGCCATGTGGGGGGCTGACGTGCCCAGGATCAAGCCTCAGGCAGGAGAGGGCTGGGATCGCACCCTTCTCTTGGTTTTGGGTCTGTCTTCTCACTTTCTGTTTCTGACAAGATGCAGCGGCGGGGGAGCCAAAGGAAAACCTGCTGCCTGACACGGCTAGAGCAGTTTTCATCTCAGATGGCTCCAAGACTGCTGCCAAGCAGGGGGGCAGGCAGGAGTGGATCAGGAAATAGATAGTGTGAAGACAAGTGTCATCTGTATTCACAGCTCACAGGATTCTGGAGGCACTCTGGTGGGAGCTCAGAAATAAGAATGCACATGGAATGTACTTCAGTGTAAGTCAATGGAAAGGGATGCACACTGGGGCCAGAAATCAAAATTTCACATAAGTGCTGATGGGTTTTGAGCTTTGATGGATTGAGTTCTTGGGGTGGTGGTGGACCTTGCCACAGGATCGTGATGGCATCTGGCCTAGATGCCTTTAAAAGGGGATTGGACAAATTTCTGGAGGAAAAATCCATTACGGGTTACAAGCCATGATGTGTATGTGCAACCTCCTGATTTTAGAAATGGGCTATGTCAGAATGCCAGATGCAAGGGAGGGCACCAGGATGCAGGTCTCTTCTTGTCTTGTGTGCTCCCTGGGGCATTTGGTCGGCCACTGTGAAGTTGGACTAGATGAGCCTATGGCCTCATCCAGCGGGGCTGTTCTTATGTTCTTAGCACCTGGGGGGGGGCATGATTGAGACATATAAAATGATGCATGGGATGGATAAAGTGGCTAGGGGGAAAGTTCTTTTCCCTCTCACACAAAGCCAGAACCAAGGGAAGTTCACTTAAAATGAGTGGTGGGAGAGTTAGAATAGACAAAGAAAATATTTCTTTACTGAACTAGTAGTTAATCTGTGGAACTCCTTGCCACAGGATGTGCTGATGGCACCTGGCTTAAGATGCGTTTAATAGGGGATTGAACAAATTTATGGCAAAAAAGTTCATCACAGGTTACAAGTCATGATGACTATATGTGCAAGGAAGTGGCGACACGATACAGGTATCTTGTTGTCTTGTGAGCTCCCTGGGGTATCTGATAGGCCACTAAGAGATACAGGAAGCTGAACTAGATGGGCCCTGGCCTGGTCCAGCAAGGTTCTTATGTTCCTAAGAAGCTGCCTTCCACTGAGAAGAACCATTGGCCTGTACCCTACCTGGATGTTTCAGGAATTTAACCTGGGATCTTCTGCATGCAAAAGCAGATGCAATCTCACTGAGCTAATATCAATCAAAGATTGGAATGCATCTGAAGGTCCTCAAGTCCAGCCCCTCTACACCAAGATAATTCACACCCAACCCCATACACTGAAATATTGTGCAAGCTTACTCAGACACAAGTCCCTCTCTGGTCCAACTGGGCTTATTCCCAGATAAATATGTATACAAGTGAAGCCTAAATACAAGAAACAAACATCAATGATGTGCAGACCTTCAGTTCAGCTCAATGGAACAAGTTGCAGATTTACACTTCTTCCCAGAATGGAATACCTTTGTGTGCAGTGGTAGATGGTCAAACCCAAGATGCTGTGTCCCCCATGGACAGCATCTGATACAATGGTCAGCACCTTGATATTATTCTATCAGGTAACAATAAGGAACCAAGCGGTCAGGGAGATGAACACACCAAATACTTTTTCCTTAACATGACCATGGGATACCATGATATCCCTACCAAGGATATTAATTCAGGGACATTTCTAAGTATTTGAATACAGACAGAAATCTGAGTTTGTCCTTCTTCATAGTAATACACATTCCTTCTCCATCTGTCCTACCTTGGTCCTTGTGCTCTCTCACCGAGCTTCCTCCTAGGATTCATACCAACTCCCTGCTTCCTGAATTTCCCTTCCCCTTCAAGAATTGCCTAAATATATCCTGCTTTCTAACAGTTAGCTATTGATTATCTGGTTACCCACCCAAAACAAACAGTTCAGGCAATCAGTAGATCAACTGGCTAGGTTGACCTCTTTCATATACACACATACCATAGTTAACTAACATCATCTAATGATTATTTATGCTCCTCTTCTTAAAGTGCAAATGGTTTTCTAGTCTTTACCTTAGTGATCCTTAAAATAACTTACTTAGTCCCATTTTAGAGATGGGTAAGTTGATATTTTGCACACTGCCACTCAGTGTATCTGTGGCAAAGGTGGTATTTGAAATGGGCGTCTCTGCTGGGCAAACACAACAGTGGACTGTGTTGCCTCTTAAATTCCTACATCAAACTGAAGTCTCTGGATTCACTTCAAGTGAGATTTTGCATAATTCATTGCAGGGCTTGAATTAGAGGGGGGGAAAGGTAGGAAGGCCCAGAGTGAAACCCACAAGCCCCACCTGCTAATCACCTTCATTTTGACTCACCTCATGCCTTTCAGTAGCCTTTTAAAACTGTAGCAAAGGGGGCTGGCAAAAAAGTTAAGTGGGGCAGACCCCCTCTGCCCCATCCCCCATAATTCAAGTATGAATTTACCCCATCTGTAATTCATGACTTTGCAATGTGTCATTTGGTATCTGACTGTAACATTGCATCTTTAGAATTTTAGTCTATTTTTTGCCACTGGTGTACAAATATGCAATTTTTTTCCTAACACACAGACTTTGATTAAGGTGTGCTTTATGTATAATTTGAAAGCTTGTGGACTGTTATACTTAGGACCAAGCCACACATTACAGGAGACACATGTCTGCCGCAACTTCACACCTCCTGCCACAATTCCCTCCTAACAGGCAGCTGAAAAAGACATCTAAGGACATCATAGTAGCTGGCGCTTCCCTGCCTCCTGCAAATGGCAGCAAATGAATTGGAGGGCAGTGGAGAAATGTTGTCCATAATTAGGCCTTGTCATGAGACTTTTTCAACTAGGTATTACTGGGGAGAAAAGGCAAAAAAATGGACTAGTGGTAGACAATGTACCCCATCCCTGTCCCAATCTAGTGGTTAGGAAAGCGAGCTAGAAGGTTCCCTTGGCCATTCATTACCTAGGTGGCGTCAGGCAAATCAGTATCTCTTAGTCTGGCAGCCCAATCATATGGGATCTTCATGCTGGCAGAACCAGCACCTTCCAGCACTATTGTTCTGATGGAGTTAGCTTTCTGCAAGTGCTGACTGCCTTACAGCAGGTGCAAAAGCACTTCTGGTAGTGCATGAAGTAGCGCTGGAAAGTTGAAGGCTGGAGCCTTCTCACATGCATTGACGGACCACTGGTTGCCTGCCGAGGAAGACAGGGCAGCAGGGGAAGTGGGTAGGGTGCAGGAAGGGATTGAAACTTGGGGGGCAGGGAGATTGCAAGGGGGGTGGATCTGGCAGTGATGGAGCATGCTGGATCTTATCCCCTCTGTGAGCAGCCTCCCTGCCCCCTTTTACTCCTCAGAGTTGTGCCAGCTAAAGAGATGGAGCAGGTCCAAGGAGACCCTTTTCAGAGTGGGAGGCTCACAGAAATTCCACTTTTCCTTCAGAAGCCCTCCCAATCTAGATACAGTGCACCTGTTTTCAGCACGACTGCAACCGTTGGAGGGGACGAATAGGATTGGGCCTTCAGCCTCTTTTCTGCAATATGAAAATTACAAAACTGGTCTGCCTTATAAGACTGGTGTAAAGACTACTGAAATACGTGAAGAGCTTTGAACACCTGAAAGGAGCTAAGAATCATTATTATTCATCTAGGATCAACAAAGTAGCAGCTTTCTTCCAACCTATCTATCAAATTCAGAATAGCCAAGCTATGATTTGTGGCAAATGGCAAAATATAATGAACGTAGCACAGTTGAAGAGTTTTTCTAGCCTTCAAACCCTGCATCCACAATACAGTATGTTGGCATAATAAAACATGTTCACATCACATGCCACAAAATTCAAATTGGCAGCTTCTTATGATGACATTTAAGCAGCACCTATTCTATGGCTGACATCCAAATTAAACACGAAATCTGGCAATTCCCAAATTGAGAAGGCATGAACGCAGCAGGAAAAGTCAGCACCCCCATGGCAAGCTGCATTCCCCAATGTTGTGGGAATTCCTATGAGCAAAAACAAAACAAAAATAGTGTAAAAATTGTCAGATTCAGAAAATCAATAGAGTGATAGCAATGAGTCCATGAGAAATTCTTTTTGGACCAATCGGGGATACCTCAGTTGGACAAAAATCCAGGAACAACCATCCCATCTGTATCTGATCTGTTTGAGAGAGACTGTGGGACAAATTAGATCTTCGCAAGATATGTATTGGGACCCACCTCGGTCTCAGATCCACTCTCTGGATTCCATCAGGTGTCTAATGCTGTGCTGAACTGCTGATGATCAAATGTAAACCTGCATTGTCCTGTCTCCTGCACATACTTTGTGCATATGAACACAAGCAGAAAGATTCTTGCTTGAAGCAAGAAAAACAAGAAAATCCTAAATGCAACATTTCCTGGGAAGCACACAAATAAGGCATGAAGCACAGCACTTCTTCCTTGTTTGTTCCCAATATTTAGTATTCAAGGACACAGTTCTACATAGGAGATCACAGTACGAAGTCAGTAAGTCAGTAAGTGTAAGGTCATGCACACTGGAGCAAAAAATCAAAACTTCACATATAGACTGATGGGTTCTGAGCTGTCTGTGACAGATCAGGAGAGAGATCTTGGGGTGGTGGTGGACAGGTCGATGAAAGTGTCGACTCAATGTGCGCCGGCACTAAAGAAGGCCAATTCTATGCTTGGGATCATTAGAAAAGGTATTGAGAACAAAACAGCTAATATTATAATGCCGTTGTACAAATCGATGGTAAGGCCACACCTGGAGTATTGTGTCCAGTTCTGGTCACTGCATCTCAAAAAAGACATAGTGGAAATGGAAAAGGTGCAAAAGAGGGTGACTAAGATGATTAATGGGCTGGGGCACCTTCCTTATGAGGAAAGGCTACGGCCTAGAAAAGAGGCGCCTGAGGGGGGACATGATTGAGACATACAAAATTATGCACCGGAAGGATAAAGTGGATAGAGAGATGCTCTTTACGCTCTCACATAACACCAGAACCAGGTGACATCCACTAAAATTGAGTGTTGGGAGAGTTAGAACAGACAAAAGAAAATATTTCTTTACTCAGCATGTGGTTGGTCTGTGGAACTCCTTGCCACAGGATGTGATGATGGTGTCTGGCCTGGACACCTTTAAAAGGGGATTGGACAAGTTTCTGGAGGAAAAATCCATTACGGGTTACAAGCCATGATGTGCATGTGCAACCTCCTGATTTTAGAAATGGGTTATGTCAGAATGCCAGATGCAAGGGAGGGCACCAGGATGCAGGTCTCTTGTTATCCGGTGTGCTCCCTGAGGCATTTGGTGGGCCGCTGTGAGATACAGGAAGCTGGACTAGATGGGCCTATGGCCTGATTCAGTGGGGCTGTTCTTATGTTCTTATATGTTCTTATGAAGAAGTTGATTCTATAGGATCTATCACCTAGTAAGCCTCTATCAATGACAAGGGAAAACACTCACTTAAATATTTATCAATGTCCTATGCAGCTCTACCTCCCAAATATACCAAAATGGTCAGAATATCTGCATTCACTGTATAATAAAAAACATGCAAGATTTAATACTAGTGCCAAGAAGATTGCTGTTATATCAGTCAGACAAGCATATGTGCTCTGGTATCAATAGATAAAATCAGGTACACAGCAGCACTAATAGGTGGAGGTGTTTGTTTCCAGTGAGTAAAAAAGGTTTATAGCCTAAGGTTGCAATCCTAACCACACTTTCCTGAGAGTAAGCCCCATTGAAACAAATAGGGCTTACTTCTGAGTAGACCTGGTTAGGATTGTGCCCTCTTATTGAACACAATGGGCTTGCTTCTGAGTAAAAAAAACCACACCGTTTCTAAACATCTCTACTAACAGGCATCAAAACAGAACAAGTATGGAACCAGCAGAAGAGCAGGCATATTGCTAAAACTGTGAGGACTAGAAACCTGATTTCAAAACATAAAAATGCTGAAATTCTCCAGAATTCATACCAGCAGACAGGGTTAGCCCAAGACATCCATCCTGGTGCCTGAGGCAGCAGGCAAAATGTGACTGTCTCATCTTGCTGTACCAAATACTAGCCAGTTGCATGCCAGCTGCTGCCTCTGTCACTCTTCTTCCTTCCACAGTCTGTATCTGAAAAAGGGGGCTGGAACAGATTCTTCAGAGTCAGGGAGAAGGTGGAGTAGGAGGCAGCCTGCCAACCTGCTGCCTGAGACACCCACCTCACTTGGCCTCTTCAGTGAACCAGCCTCACCAGGAGCTAGATTCTACATGCAAATGTACATGCAGATGGAAACGCCACAGTGGAGCAGCTTAGCCTAACATGCCGGCTGCCTTTTGTGACCACTGCAGTGCCTTGAACAGCTACTGCCAGTGAGCTATCCATGGCACCAGCAAAGAAGCCTGATGGGTTGTGCTGTGCCTTTCCCAAATGGGTCCTTTATCTAGAGCAGGGGTTCCCAACCTTCAGGAGCTCAGGGACCACTAAGGCAAAAGTTTGAGACGGTGGGGACCACATGCAACCCCTCACCACCTTCCCACACAAAAAATAAAATAAAATTTGTAATACATAAGAAGATTATTAAATAATTAATGCGATGGTTGTGCTTGCATTTGCTTCACTAGCTGTGAAAGTCTTGGGTTTACATGGAATACATGGGACACATAATAATTCCCCCCCCCCCCAACTCAGAGGTTTTCACACCCACCCAATTCAATCCAGTCTCTTTTCCCCCACACCAGGCCACATTACGCACAGCCCTTGCCTCTTTTAAGTGTGGGAAAACACCTCAAAAAGGGAGAGGGTAAGCACAAGGGGATTATAGACAAGTCATGCAAGGTAGTTAAATGAGCCAACAAAAAGCACACACATCCCTCCACAGTTCCTTTTCTTACACAGCCCTGGCCCTGCTCTCCCCCACTTGTGAGTCCAGAGTCCTTAGGAAAGTGTTCAACACAATTTAGGCAAGTGGGTCATGAAGGAGAAGAGGCATGTGAAGGAAGCACCAGCTCAGAGCGACATCTCAGAATGGCTGCTGCATGTCTCAGGAAGAAAAGTCCTTTTGGTGTGCACTGCAAGATCTTTGGGGGGGGGGAAGCCTCTCTTCACTTCCTGTTCTAATTGTCGTCATGCTCTAGCTGTGGTTGGAACTTTGGTTGGAACTAAGAGAGTGTGAGCAAGCTGCCTACTCTGCCATTAGTCTGTGGAACTCCTTGCCCCAGGATGTGATGATGGTGTCTAGACTAGATGCCTTTAAAAGGGGATTGGAGAAATTTCTGGAGAAGTTCATCACAGCCACAGTGTGACTAACAGCCCCATTCTAGGCATGTCTACTCAGAAGTAAGTTCCATTATAGTCAATGGGGCTCACTTCAAGGTAAGTATGCATAGGATTGCAGTCTGAGGAGATAGGAGAACTGGCCAAGTGTGGGGTGGGGGAGGGCTCCCCATGGACAAAGCTGCTGCTGCTCTCTGAGGAGGAAGAGTCAGGGGTTACACCTGCTGTACTTGGCTATGGTGGTGCCTGTTCTGCAACTTCTGGGATTGCTTCTCCCCAGGTGGGCAGCTTGCAGTAAGACAGCAGAGGTGCTATCTGTTTCCCTCTCCAAAAGGGGTGCCAAAACTTGGTTGCCTGGGCTTTAGAAGAGCACATCCAGGGGGCCTAATCCTGCTAACTGGGGAGGGGGTACCAGGGCTGGGGGTTGAGCATACTATTTCTCCCCTCTCCTGCTGCCACACTGCCTCCAACACCCTTCCTCTGTGTTCCCTGGCCAGCTGGAGTCCGGACTCCCAGAGAAATCACAACCAGAGAAACCCACTCCCACAGGATCCTCCCCATCAGCCAGCCAGCCAGTGATGCCTTTGGGAGCCTGTTCCTTCTCCTCCTCCTCCTCATTACTCCCATTCCTCCCCTCCTCAGGCCCCCCCCACCTCCACGTCCTCCTCCGGCGGTGGCGGCCCCCCCGCCCGCCTGCCCGCCCAAGAGACTTCCCAGGTTGGCTGCAGTCCTGATTTGACTCCTGAAAAACTAGGCTGCAAGGGCTCACCTCAAGGCGCAGGGTCAAGGAATGGAGGCAGCAGGTTGGAGGCAGCAGTGGCAGGGCACCTCTCCTCTGCATGCAGCTGAGCCACAAGGTTGCACAAACGGGTGCACCTTACAAGGCGCCTGCGCTTCACTTTTTTGCTTGTCTGGGCACTCACAGACAAGGAGGGAAGGGAGGTAGAGGGGGGAGGCAGGAGACTGAGAAAGGCTATGCTCTGATTGGCTCTGAGCTGCTCTGATTGGCTGCTGGCGCTACAGAGACTTTTTTTTTCCTGGCAGGGCATATTTTTTTCTCTTTTCACCAGAGAGGTCGTGGACCACCTGGGATGGCACTGCGGACCACCAGTGGTCTGCAGACCACGGGTTGGGAACCGTAGATCTAGAGCTTTGGTGGGCAACTAGCTTGGCCATTGACAGAAAAGAGCTTGGTGGGACAGCTATTCCACTCTCACGGCAGTCCATCAGCCCCAGGAAACCCCCTATGCTATTCCACAGGCTCCCCTTCCCTGTCCCTCAAGGGGGTTGTTGCTTTAACAATGGATTTTGTGGCAAACAGGGAGAGCATTCCATTTGGACCAGAGGGCCAGCTGGCAGCTTCCCTGAGGCCAGATTTGGCCCAGGTATCAGCGGTTGCCAACCAAAAGATGAGAAAGCTCATTAGAGCACTAGTGCTAGACTCTGAATAGCCATTTGCTCTTTTTTCTCTTATCCATAGAGTTCCCGAGGAAGGGATCCCATGGGTCGAGGGATGCATTCAAAATAGAACAGAACAGCCTTTCCTAGGCAGCTCTCTGGGCTATGACTCATTTTTTACCTCAGTATCTTACAGCAAATGTCTGCACCTGCTGACACTTGCAGAACTGCAGCTTATCCTCCCCATTGTACAAACACCTTCTTGATGAGGGCCCATCACTTCCTTTCTCTCTCCTCAGTTTCCCCTCCTGCTTTTTCCTTTCAGTGCAGGCAGCTCACTCTTTCCCAGCGCAAGGCTAGGCACCTTCTTGTGTGCACTCTTCTGTGTTTAGAGCTCAGAACTGATCCAGACCCATTCTGTACTTTGAGCAGTGCCTGTTCAATGCACCACAGTCAGAATCTAGCCAGAGGTAGCATGGCCTGGTGAAACTAGACCAGCTGGTTTTATTCTAGTACAGGGGGAACAGCGTCACTTTGGTCCTTATGACTGACAGAAGAGGATGTTCTTCTATATTATGCTGAAGGCATAATGCAGTGGCAGCAGTGGTGATGATTGGTAGCCATTGGCTGACCTGCTCTGATGTCACAGAAGGAGTGAGCAGGCACAGATGATTAGGGAATGAGTGGCAAAGAAAACAGAGAACCTAGGAAAGGAGAGTTTCAAAAGGCCTTCAGTTTGTAGAGAATGGTAGTTCTCAGTTGCAATCCTGGTCCCTGTGCAGCCCAGGGTCAGGACCACAAGGTTTCACCCCCCTGCCCCACCCCCACCTGGTGCATCCAGAGACATTCTGAAGATTGTAAAAGGTCTAAAAACATCACTTCCAGTTTTTGTCCAAAAACCTTAAGTGACATTTTTAGGCCTTCTGGAGGCCTCAGAGGGCCTTTGTGGGGTGGCTGCAGGTGGCCTCACTGGCCCTCAGGCGGCCTTGGAAAGGACTTTAAAAAAAAGAATAAATGGGCGGCGGGTGGAAAGGGTTGCTGCGGTGCCCCCCAGGTGGTGCCCCAGGGTACTTATTCCCCCTGACCCCTGCAGGATATGCCAGTGGTAGCCCTTTATCAGTTCAGTGCTCTTTTTCTCCTCTCACCGTTGTGCTTGGACAAACATCCCATTTAGCCAATGCTCTTGAAACTCTTTTGTGTGAACTGCACTAATAATCAGATTTCAAATTCATATTCATACCTTGATTAAAGGCACAGACAAGCTCATTGGAACAGTGTGTACGTGTGTGTAAATCTGGCTTTTGGAAATGTCTGTGAGAATTGGCAAAGAACAAAAGAAATCACATGCAGCCCTCAGTGATGCAGCTAAAAAAGCTACCCAGGGGAGATAACAGAGACCTTCACAGATGTGAGAGGTAGCTAGAACTCCCTGAAATATCCATACCTTCACAGCACTTATAACAACTTGGTCTGGAATGTGAATAAATGAACTTTACACATTATTACAAGGAGAGTACCTTAGTTGTAGATTTTAAAGGAGACAAATACAGCATGTTTTGATTGTGTTTTGCTATGTCCACCTAGGGGCCAGTCCAATCATTTTGCCCCCTGCCCCACTTGTGCTGTTTCCTGCATTGGGGGTGCATGTGCCATGATTTGACAGGAGAAAGAAGTAAGGCAAAGACCTTCTTACTTCTACTCTGTCACACCATGGTCTGCTATAGGTCCCTTCAGGCTTGCACCAGCAGCTTAGCTGGCACAAATCTGAGGAGACAAAGGGGGCATGCCAGTTGCTATCAGAGAGGATAGCAACCAGCACAAGTTGCCTGTGCTGGGTGTTACCCCACCTCTGGCATGCCCTGTTCCACCCTACCCTGTTCCACCCTGTTTTGCCCTCTTCCCTGCCCCCACCAACCTACTCAAGTTAGTGGGCCTTACTCAACCCACTGCTGCATGCAGGGCTACTCCAGCCTCTCTGTTGGAGTTCCAGAAGCACACAGCTTCAAGACCCCAGAGCCCAAGTCTGTGCATGTCTCCTCAGAAGTAAGTCCAATTACAGTCAATGGGGCTTACTCCTGGTAAGTGTGGATAAAAGTGCAGTCTGAGAATGTATGAGAGTTTTGAATGCTTGACATGAACTGTAGAAATGCTCCTTTATATAATTATTCAAAGAATTGTGACTAATAGTATAATCCAGGTTCCCAAACTGTGAGCTGTTTGCTCCCTGGGGAGCAATGGAAACCAGCCAGGGGAGCCACATAATCTTTGCAAAAAACCTGTTGCCCTATACAAAGTATAGGATTGTAGCCCTAATTGGGAGCCGTGGCCAGTGGCCCAGTATGTCAAGGGTGCCACCAGTTGTAAGTGGGAACTACTGGTATAATCTATACTGAGACCTGCAAGGAGTTAAATATATGGTACCACACTATAGATATGGTATCTCAGAAATAGTCAGAAAAAGAAACAAAGGCAACAGAATTTGAAGAACTGCATGTATCTGAAATGGCTTAAGACCAATGTAGGTCAGTGTCCTGAAGTCAAATGAAACTTGAATTTTACTGATTAACTTTAGCATTTGGATGATTTTAGAACTTGAATTTGACTCCCCAGAGTCATGAACTGTGAACGGAAAGTCAGTCCTTTGATCTTTAAAACCTTCAGCTTTTTCCTCCCCGATTTGCAAAATCCTATTCTTAGTTGAATTTTGCCATTTTGAAACTCTCCATGCGTAGGCTGTCAGCCCCAAACATTTCAGAAATGCCCAAGAATCACAACTAGATGGAGAGAACCACACTCCAAATACACTCCAAATACAGTCTTAGCTTTATATTTGAGATATTTTATAGGTACACTTGAAAATCTGAACTGCAAACAGGGCAGACTCTGCATGTTATACCTGCACACTCATCTATACGCTATGATATACACTATGGGCTATACACTATACATAGGGCTATACACTATACATATGGGATATACACTATGGGCTATACACTATATATAGGGCTATACACTATGGGGAGCTGTGATGGGTTTCAGCTCTCTGCTGGGCATTCCATTAGTGTGAATCCTGGGCTTGCCTCTGCAATAGCCATCATGTGCAGTCCTACTGTAGTCCCCTCTCTCTTGCATGTATATGCAAGCTCATTGCTAGGCATTGCATACATCCCAATAACGCCCCCCCCTTCCCCGCCCTGCAAAGATGTCATGCAGGTTTTCTCTTGAGCTTTAGCAACAGCCATCAACCTCATCTGGCCAATAAAGTCCCACCAAACGGAAATGAAATTAAACTGGCTGGAGCTGGCCAAGGGTAATTAATCAGGGTACTTCTACCTTCTTGGCAGACTCTTGCTTGGGCTATTCATCACTAGAGTGCCTTGAGATTGAAAGTGAAGCACAGCAGCTTGAGCGAGTGATGTAAAAGGACAAGCCTCCGAGCATTGTCCTTTAAAAAAAACCACACACACAAAGGTGCTACTAGCTGTGTGAGAATTCGCAGGCATGTGCGAGGAGTTGAGGGCCAGAGATGAGACCCTTCGCACAATCATTCATGGAATGACACAAGCATCTAGGGTTGCTCAGGCTGCAGCACTAAATTCCTTGGCAGTTCTGAGCGTAGCTGGAAAGTTTCCAGCAAGAGCATATGTGGGCGAGTAAGCTGGATGGTGAGGGGAGTGGAGTGAGTTTTTCTACTTTTCTATAGCTGCTTTTTCACCCCAGCTTTTCCTACGCAAAAGAGAGTTCCTGTCGCATATCCAGTCCTCTTGCCCATACTGCAGCAGGTCAGGGGTTGGGGGTTGCTCCTTCTTTATTCTCAGTTTGCCAAAGGGAATTGACAACTGCTTTCTTCCTTAGCCTCTGTTGGGGAATGGAGTGGAATAAGCTGAGCTCTTTTGCAAATAGAGGATGGAGGGTGGGGTGGGGAGGGGGAGAAACGATAGCAGAGAAAAAGTCATAGATCCCATCTCCAAAGCAAATTAACTGGCCTGCTGCTGCCGCAGGTTAAAAAATTCTGAGGTTTGCCACAGCCAAACCTTGTGGCCTTTTCAGTGGTGACGCCACCTTTGCAGAATGCCCTCCATACTCTCACAGGCCCCAAGCAAAAGGTATGGCTTTCCCAACAAGTCTTTTGGATTGGCTGATGACTCTGAGATTTTTGTTCCTTCATTTGGCTCTTCTGATTTTTTTTTCTTTTTTGGTTCTTGCTGTGATTTTTGCTGTAATAATTGGCACACTTTTAAGTTTTAATTTTGGGTTTACTCTTAAAATACGCCACCTTGGCTTGCATTTCTAAGAAAAGCTTTAAAAATACATCACTAACAGTAATACTAGTAACTTTAAAATAAAGTTTTGTTGCAAAATTGATTATAAACTTTAGTCAGGTCCACTCAGAAGTAACTAAGTTCAGAAGTAAATTCAATTAAGTTCACTCCTAGATTAGGATTGCAGACTAAGAGCCCAATCCTGAGCTTTTAAAGCCAGTCCTCTGCCGGGGCTGAGTGTCACAAATGTGCCATAAGGCACATCTGCAGCCCTCAACACCAGTCCAGAGCCGGTGCTAGCTCAGCGCCAAGCAGTGCTGGGCTAGCACCAGTGGACCGCTGCTGCTCCACTGCTCTGTAGCCGCCTGAACCGCCGGGCAGTGGAGAAGTAGGTGGGGGCGTGGGGGGAGGAGAGGAGAAGGCATGCCGGGGGGGGAAGGAACAGGGTGGGAGGGATGCGAGACTGGAGCAGCTCTGCTCCTCTGCACCCAGAGCCTCCATGTCAGGCCACAGGCCCAATACGGAGGTTCTTGATTCTACGGCAGCGCAAGAGTTGCCACAGAGTTGAGTAGCCTCATTGTGGGGCTACTTGCCTTACCTGGGGGAAGGGAATGAAAGCCCCCTTCTCCCAAGGAGGAGCTAGTGGCTGCCCTTTTGTGTACAGGATTTTGGTGCTGCGGCAGCCATTTTGGCACTGCGGCAGTCCCAGTGCAACAGGCAGCTCAGAATCAATCAAATCAGCATAAATGTGCATGTAAGTAATAACAATTGTACTTAAGAGAAGAGCACACTTTCTTTGTAGTTCAATGACGTGCCTACATGAAGCATCAAGGTAAAATCTTAGAAGAAGCATCCTTTCTGTGTTTGAGAAAATGCACACTACCTTACATTTTTAAATCGTTAAAATTGACTATGGCAAAACTCACGTGTGCACATGTTTCAGGGAATAAATCCATTTGAATATGGTGGGACTTGGAATGCCTGAATAAACATGGACAAGACTGCACTGTATGTATTGGAGTGCAATGGGTATGTGCACATTTGTTACATGTGATAAATGCCTCATGGGATTCACCCAAAATCCAATATGGAAATAATGTTCATGCAGGAAATTCAGTCTTGCATGAAACAGCCTCAAGACCCCTTTGCTTCCCACAGTTGCTCCTTATTTTTGTGCACTCTGATGTAATAATAGAGTGATTATGATAAAGCCATTAGGACACAAAACCCAGAGTGCTCCTTTGTGTACTGCTGGTGCCATGCCGATGGAGTCAATACTTCAAGACCATTTGCCAGTTCACAGTATGCTTACAACCACCTGGTAAGCTGGTCATCAGCACAGTCGGGCTAAGTGACAAACAAAATGTGCCACACTTCTACAGCTGATCAGAAACTCTGGGACACATGGGAGTGGTAAGATTCTCCTCACATGAATCACATGCATTCATCCATGGGTACATGGATTGGGCAGATGATATATGCAATGTCTCCTCATTACTCACAGTGTATATGTATATACAGTATATATATACATTCACACACACAGTTACCTGTTCACTGCACAGTTACCTGTTTGCTGCATATCTGTTCCCCATCACTCATTCCAAGGCCATACCACAATGGTAAAGCACCTGCTTTGCCTGAAGAAAGTCCCTATTCAGTGCCTGGTATATCCAGGTAGGGCTGGGAAAGACTCTGCTTGCTCTGAAACAGTGGAGAGCTACTTCCAATCAGTGCTGATAATACTAAACAAGATCAACCAATGGTCTCACTCGATAGAAGGCAGCTTTGTATTTTAAATTGAAAATAGTGAATATAATACATTCTCCCTCTCCAGTACTAGATCTGATCTCTTTTGGTATTTGTCAGGCCGAAGGGCTCAAGCTAGGAGCTTTGTGGGTCAGGAAACTGGTTCTTGCGCTAACAGGGCTGCTGGTCAAAGGAAGGAACTACAGGCAAGTCTAGTTGGAAGATTTACATCACAGCCCCAAATCCTCCTAGACTACAAAGGCAGGTGATGCTCTGGGACCAAACCTGTTGCACTGGTGAGTATTAACACTTCTTGACCACTCCTAGCCTGGGCATCTTGTTGTTAAGAAAGGCTTCTCGATTGTCTTCACTCACTGCCTGCCAGTTTTAAGAACTTTGTTTTTAGGAGAAATTATACCTGGTGAAAACCACAGCAAAGCTCCTACTTTTCAAGCAAGGCTCTTGTTCATCCATTGTCTGTCCAGTTTACAAGGCTGAATCAATCTTACCAATTTTACCAGTTGTTAGCAAATCACTTCTGTCTGCTGCTCAAAGAGCAATAGCTGAGTTGGTAGCTGTCCTAAGTGCTGATACCTCTGCACAAGGAGAGTCTTTGATTCAGGCTGATACACATAACTAATACGACGTCTAGGGATTTAGGTCTGCTTCAGCAAACATAACAAATCTTGTGGCACCTTAAAGTCTAACAAATTTATTGTGGCATAAGTTTTTTGTGAACTACCGTTCACTTCATCAGCTGTTTACATTTTCTTTTCTCCTAAATCCATGTATACACCTGCCAACCTTGGAGAACACCATTCATCTGATGAAGTGGACAGTAATCCATGGAAGTTTATGCTGCAATAAATGTGTTTATTGCATATGCTGTCACTGCTCATCTGTGCCAAGGCAGGGTTTTGCAGTATTTCCAGTGCCACAGAAATGAAAATCTGCACCATTTCAGCAATTCTGTAATGTTCATAAAAGGATGATTTAAGGTGCAGTTTTCAATGCAGAGGAGACTTTTTCAGCAGCTTGATTTTTTTTTTTTTTTTGCAAAATTCTGATGAATGTAGAAAACATTAATTTTGTTCCCCCCCCCCATCACTAACAGTATACCATACAACAAAATTTGGGGATTACTGTATGTTGCAATTTGTAATTTTGTTATTTGTTTCACACTGTTCCATTCAGCCTTGCATTTTTTCTAAGTGAGTTTTAGACTGAAACCTGTCATGATGCAGACATCATGCAAATCAAATCCACAAAGGATCAATTATGGGCAAAAGAGGCAACCTGAGAGGAGCTGCAGAAACCACAACCTTTCATTTAGTTCATGCTCACTGTGACTGCTGCAAATAACTTGGCAATCTTCAGCCACAGGTAGCAATGCCAAAAACCTTGTACAGAAAGGCTGTGTCCTTGTTTGCAGATCTTTCTTCATATCTTTGCATTTTAGAGGTCTTCAGGATGGCACATTCCTGTGAAACCCATTCAGACAACATGTAAATGCAGGGCAAGGGTCTGCAGCAGCAACATGATGATTGGAGATTCCAGGTAACAAGCCACTACATAAGACCAGCCCCCTGCATGGAGTTGCTTGTTTTGCACTGATCAGATTTGAAACAGCTACTCTGCAGTGACTTTACCCTTAAAAGTTTCATGCTGATTTAACTCTGGAACCACTGCAAGAAGTGCCTGTTATTGCTGGCTGGGTTTCTGTTTCACCAGTATGACAGTTGCATGTTAAACTAATTACTGATTGTTGGTGTGGCAGGTGCTGTCAGAAATTGTATCAACAACCATATCTGGTGCCCCTTAAAGGTTCCAATTTATATTTCCAGAGGTTCTTGAGGGACATCCCCCCCCCAAAAAAATCTATGGATTTTGCATTTGTAGGTTTGACAGAAGAGTATCACAGCCCAATCCTGAGCTGCCCGGAGCTGCAGGACCCAGCGGCTCCATGAAGGTCTTCCGCCGGATCCAGTGCCTCCCACACTATTGCGGGAGGCTCCTTGGGAGAAGGGGATGTTCCTTACCTTCCCCTGAGTAAGGGAAGCAGTCCCACAATGGGACTACTCGCTTTAGCGGTGACTGTTTGGTCGCCACTAAAGTGAAGGCACTCATGTAGGGCGAGCAGCCCTGCCCGAGCTGTGGAACTCGGCTCCATGGACCCACCTCTCCCCGCCCCCTGACACACCTCTCCCACGCTCCTGGCCACGCCTCCCCCCTGCCCCCGACCATGCCCCCATCTCCCATTCCGCAGCCTAGCGGTCACAGAGCAACCGCCGGGCTGCGGAACCTGGGCGCCCGCCGCACGCTGGCTCAGCGCCGGCCGGAGCTGAGCCAGCTCCAGTGGGAGCCCAGCGGTAAGCCTGCAAACGTGCCTTATGGCACATTTGCAACTGTGGTCTGTGCCGCAGAGGCGCAGCGCAGACCACAGGATCGGGCTCTCAGAGAATCTTCCACACACTCTACCTAAAAGCAAACATTGGGACCCAGTTTGGAATTGCTCGAGTTTCCACTAGGGACCTTGGTTCATCAAAACGTTCCTCCCAGAGTCAAGGGTTGCAATTCTGCATGCAGTTTGGCTGCGGAAATAGAATTCCACTGAAGTCAATGAGAGTTGAGCAGCCTAGCTCTATGTAGAGTTGCAGCCAAGGATTCTAACGAAATGAAGGCAGTGGCGGGATTTGTGTTAGCAGCTTCAAGAATTGGGCGCAATCTGAGTCAAGGAAGTAGAGTGGAGTGGTTATGATGATACATTCTGATGGATATGATTGTTCTTTAATGGCTGGAGTTTATGGATTAATGTTAGATTTTCCTTCCCAGGACAACTTGGTTTTTTATTATTACAATGCTGGTTGATATCAGAGTGCCTTTGAGGAAAGGGATGATACAAATATAATAAATAAAAATATACCAAAGTCCATTTGCACGTGTTTGTTACATTGGATAGAGAAACATGTGCAAATGGACTTTGGTATATTTTTATTTATTACATTTGTATCATCCCTTTCCTCAAAGGCATCATCCCTTTCATCATCCCTTTCCTCAAACATTTACTATGGGATTGTAGAGATATATCAAAGTCTAGAGATGGGTGGGATCTGGATGAAGGTCAATAGGTTGAGATTGAATCCAAAGAAGACAGAGGCCCTTCTGGCCAGGAAATCCTCGATGCAGGTAAGTCATCTGCTTGCTCTGAATAGGATTGCACCCCCCTGCAGGAGCAGGTGTGCAGTTTGGGTATGCTCCTGGATTCACAGCTTTCCCTGGAGAGCCAGCTGGCAGCGGTGGCCAGGGGTGCATTTGCTCAGCTCTGCCTGGTGCACTAGCTGCGGCCTTACTTGAGTCAATCAGACCTGACCACAGCGGTCCTTGCCCTAGTGACTTCAAGATTGGATTATTGTAACATGCTGTACGTGGGGCTGCCCTTGAAGATGGCTAGTGCAGAATGTGGTGGCCAGGGCAGTTTCTGGAGCTAGGCGCTTTGATTCCATTGGAACTCTGTTTCGGCAACTGCACTGGCTGCCCATTGTTTTCATGCCCAATTCAAGGTGCTGGTTTTGACCTTTAAAGCGCTTCACGGTTTGGGGCCAGGTTATCTGAGGGAGTGCCTTCTCCCATATATTCTGACCTGCCCTCTTAGATCTTTTGAGGGGGCCTTCCTGCAAGTGCTGCCTTTCTCCCAAGTTAGTGGGATGGCAGCATGGGGGTAAGCCTTCTTGGTAGTGGTGCCACAATTACGGAACTCCCTACTGGAGGAATCAAGATCTACCCTTTTCCTCATGGTGTTTCGGTGAAAGCTTAAAACATTTTTGCTTCATTTTGCATTTGGGATGTCTGCCTCCTATGCCTCTATAGCAGTTGAGTATTTTTGCCCTCCTCCAATTGGTGGTTCCCCCGATTGCATTCACAATTTATTTTCTATTGTTATATTGTATTTTCTAATTTTTATTCTATTCTATATTTTGTGTGTGTGTGTGCGTCTATAAATTGTAAGCTGCCTTGGGCATCTGCTTCAGAAGAGGAAAAGAGGGGTAGAAATCTTTTAAATAAATAAAATAAATATCAAGCAGCATATGAAACTCTCTACTGCAGTTAGATCCTAGGTGTGTCTACTCACAAGTAAGTCTCATTGTGTTCAATGGGGCTAACTCTCAGGGAAGTGTGTAAAGGATTTCACCCTTAGTCCATCTGTCTCACTGACCTGACACTGTCTAACAGGGGTCTTAACAGAAGTTGCATCTAGAGATGACAGGGACTGAACAGGGCCTCATGTTCTCTGTGACTGAACTATACAGGTCCAGCCTTGTTATACACGGATTTGACCCAACACAAATGGCCCCTGCAAATGAGAAGGAATGTGCTGATCCCTGGAGAAGGGGAAAAATGAATCCCTTTAAAATCAGTTTAAAAAACTAAACAGTCCTTTAACAATAGCCTCCTTAATGAGAGAGAGAGAGGGCAGCTGGCTGACAATCCAACAATCCTTCTCTCTCCAGGCGACCCCTCCCTTCCCCCTGAGCAAGCAAAAGAAAGGGGATCACTTTGCATTGGTGAAGGGAGGGACTGAGTGAAGCAGAGGACTGATTGATGGATTGTCTTCTTAATGACTCTTATCTTACATCACAAAGGTCAGCAAGGTTGTTTTTAAATCACCTGAGTAAAGAAACTTTGTTTTTGAAATGGATTTGCTATAGTGCTTTTTTTGCCATCCACTTGAGTGCTTGGAAAGGAACCCATGGGAATAATGAGGCTCAACCTGTAGTCCCTTCTCCGAAAGGAAGCTGGAAGAGACACCCTATTATGAACTAGAACAGCCATTTTCAACCACTGTGCCATGGCACACTGGTGTGCCGCGAGTGGTCCACAGGTGTGCCACAGGAATTTGGGGGAAGGTCATTTATTAATAGGGCCAATGGGGGATGTGCGCCCCCACTGGCAGCATGGTGTGCCTTGTCAAAAACCTGGTGGTGTGCCTTGACCATTTTAGTGCCTTGTCAGTGTGCCTTGAGATGTAAAAGGTTGAAAATCACTGAACTAGAAATGACATGACCTGCAGTCAAATCAATCATAGCATCTTCCTCTTTAGCAGGTCACAAAGAAATAGAGTGAATCTTCTGCCTCTGGATTGCTCCTCACCCAGGATGGGAGAGATCAAGGGAGAGATAAGGTCTCCAAACTGTCACCTTCCTCAGAGTCCAAGTCATGATGCTTCACATTTAAGAGGACTGAAGGTCAGTTGTGTGATCACATCAAGGAGGTGACTTCATCCTTTACCCAAAAAGCCTCAATTTTCCCCAGGGACAGTTGGGAGAGCAGGGATGATTGTGCTGCTTAAGTGTTTGGGTATGATTCATCACTGTGGTGGGGAGATACAGAGCCTTCATCCATATGTTCAAGTCTGTGTCTCTTCCTCTCCATCGGCACCAACACAGTGATGGCTCTCTCCTTATAGGCCTTCGCAACATGCCACCTGAGCCCCCGGCAATCAACTCTTAGCTCCTAGGATTTTCCCCATTTAAATCATTTCCTGGCTGCTTCCTGTTGCTTCACCACCCTTAAATATGATAGCGGAGGGCAGGGGATGCAATACAATCAGGTCCTCACAACTGAAACATCTTCTAAGCTACAGAACTTCCTTCCTAATTGGAAAAGCTACTGGCCCAAAAGTGTTGGCGATGCAAAGAGGGCTGCTGATTAGACCCCCACTCAACTCACCGGTGAAGCATCTCTACAACATGCAGAATGTCACATGTTTATCCCCCAGGATCTCTAGGTAGGGCTGCGAAAGACCCCTGACTGAGACCCCCAAGAGCCCCTGTAGGCAATAGTGGGTTCAATGGACACAGTTGCATTTGTTCACTTAAAACACAAAGCAGCTCCTTTTCCTGTACCTTTTACAACAGCTTGAAACATCAGACTTAAGCTGATGATGTGTCTCTGTGCCAGGAAAAACTTCACTTGCTGAAATGCCTGCAGGCACTGGAACAGCAGCAGTTAAAATAAAAAGTTTTCTAAAAACAACTGATGTTAATCAGTGATCTAATGCAAAGGCAGACAGGGCTCCTGGACCTTTAAGAGGTGGGGCAGGGGTGAGAAGGGGAAATGCAGCTGATGAACTTGTTTCCCCCACCTCTGCACTGGAAGTTCCAATGGGGCTTACTCCCAGGACAGTGTGTATAGGATTGTCACCTTATGCCCAGATGTTGCCAGATGTCTTCCCAAGGCTTTACCCTTCCTATAGGCATGCCCTAAAAACAGGGTGGCCAAACTTTCAACTTTAGGGCTCCTGGATCTTTAACAATTGTGTAGCAGCAGGAATTTCAGCAGGCACAGTTTGTCATCTGTGAGATGGCAAACTGCACCTGCTGAAATTCCCTCTTCTACACAAAGGTTCAGGTTAAAGGTTCAGGTGCCCTAAAGTTGAAAGGTTGGCCACTCCTGCCCTGACAGGTTCTGAAAAGAAAACTTATCCACCTCAAAATTCCTGTGGGACTTAAGGTCAGGGTATGCATCACAACCCATTTGGAGCTCACAGACTCTTCATCAGGGGATTATATTTTTTCAGTGGGACTTTTACTAATTTCCAGTAAGCTATGCTTATACCTTGAGAGCCTTTTTGTTGCTTCTTGGCAAACAAATTCAACAGGTAATGTTTTTCCTGGCTGGCAGATACTTCAGCTGTTTAATTTTTCTCCTGGTACACACCTGTTAAAAGACATAGAAACATTGCTTGAAAAAGGTTAGTGACTCTCCCCTTTAAAAAACAACAGGGGGCCATTTTATCTGCCATGAAGGAAAAGTCCACAAAATGGGCAGGACACTTGATCAGCTCTGCAGCCCACACGCTCTCCAGAAAGCCTTATTAAAACAAAACCAAATAGGTGTTGTGAAACTGATCATTTCTAAGACCATTGTTTGCTTAGCCCTCTCATATAGGATGTTCCTCCTTCTGGCTTCCGAAAGTCAGTCAGTCAGTCAGTCAGTCAGTCAGTCGGCTGGAAGACCACTAAGGCCAGGGGGACCTAGACAAAACCACCACATGGTCTTTGTGTTCCCCTTATTCTTAAGTATTAGTTGTTGGCTATGCAATGTTTTTCCACATTTGTCCCCTGCCATACCACTTTGCATGGTTCACCTATTGGAAGTAGTACTAGAAGTAACTGGCAATGATGTCATCACCAGTTACTTCCAGATTGAAAGGCCAGACTTGAAGCAGCAAACACTGGTAAGAGGCTCAGGGCAGACAAGAGGGCTTTTTTGAGTATGTAAAAAGCACATACTGTGCTCTTCCCACTAAGCCAAACTTTCTACTGCTGCATGTTGTGTTGTGTCGCTGATCTTGCTGCCGGGCAGTGGGTGGTCTGAGGGTCCAGCAAGTACCACTGGACACCACCTCAAGTACCACTGGTGGTACAAGCACTACTGGTTGAGAAACACTGAATGTCTAGACCAGTGATTTTCAACCTTTTTCATCTCTCGGCACACTGGCAATTCACTAAAATGGTCAAGGCACACCATCAGCTTTCTGACAATTGACAAGGCACACTGCTGTCAATGGGGGCTCACATCCCTCAATGGTTCTACTGATAAATGACCCTTTCCCAAATTCCCATGGCAGACCTGGGGACCATTCACAGCACACCAGTGTGCCACGGCACAGTGGTTGAAAATGGCTGGTCTAGACTCAGAGACAATAGGAGTCTGAATACTTTGGGGTGGCCAACAACACTGGAATGCTACTCACTTCAAGCCCTGCTTTTGAGCTTCCAAGAGGCATCTGCTTGGCAACTGTTGGATACAGGAGGCTTGAAAAGACAGGTCCTTGAAAGCATGTTCCCATCTATGTCTGCCCAGAGCATTGTTATGGATTAATACAGAATATGAAGATGGGGGATCTTGTGCAGATGGTGGAAGGGGCTGGGAAGAAAAACATGAGACTATGGCAGACATCTCTCTGCCCCTTACTTGTTGAGGCACGTGGTGATGGCCTTTTGATTTGAGGGAGAAGGGCTAGAATCCTGAGGCCTGTGGATAATCCTGGAAAAAAAATCATGGAATGGAGGGAAGGAATCAGTTCTCTGAATCCTCCAACAGACAAGTTATGTGTAACATTTGAAGGCTGAATTCCCAGAATCCTCGCTCCTGAAGCCTGCGTAGCAGATCTAGCCAATTTCTGCTAAGAGCAAAGCAGAGTAGTGATGGGGAGCAGAGCCTCTGCGCCGTAGGAACGGGGCTATCACGGTGATGGCGCCCGGTCCACCAAAGGATTTGCTGACAAAGCTATGCAGTCGGTAAGAGAAGGCGGGCTCAGCTCTACCTCATAAATCCCAAGCGGGAGGCTGATTTTCAGCCTGGTTCTTCCTGAAAACCACGTGAGTAACAAACACAAGAGGGAGGTGCAAGAAATGAAAGGCTGCGGCACTGCCATAGCAACAGATGCAAGAGAGCAGCCCTGAGCATGAAGTCAGCACTAATATTAATCGCTGACTCCACAGTGGGTGGTACGCAAGGGGGGGGGAGAGACCAGCCAGGCTTAAGGCGTAGGAGGAATAAGGTGACCACAGGCAGAAAAGGAGGGCAAGCACTCCTGTCTCTCTCAGAGCTGAGTGACAAGCTGCACCTGCCAACATTCCCTCTGCTTAAAGCCCCAGGAACCAGGATCTTCTGTAGCATCTGGTCCGTCTGTCCCCAGAATAAAATATTCAACATTTTAGAACCCTGATTAGGACTCCAGCATTTAGTGACCCTTGGGAGGAACTAGGCCTCCAAGAATGTCAGATCACAAGCAATAGGTAGGTAGGAAGGCTGTTTTTGTTGTGTCTCGCTTCCCCCCACCTTTCCTAGCAGGTGTTTGGTTTTTTTTGACAGGTGTGCACAACATTAGCAAAAATTCAACTGGAGAAGCTTTCTCCCAACTTGCACCTCTATTCCATGGAAGATTCCCACAGTTGATTCTCCACCTGTTAAAATAGAGGGACCCTGCCAAAAAGGGGGAAGGGGTGGCAATTCTAGTAATAAATACACACTACTGGGTCTGTACATCAGGACCAGGGTAATCAGATACAATGGAGGTCAGAGTGTCTATACCTTTAACCATTGTACAGGAGAGGAAATTTTGGCAGTTGTAGATTTTCAAACCTTTCAATGTTGTGGGTAGGGGTGTCAATCATTTTATTGTCCCTACTCCTTTGCTTTTAACAGCAGCCTGACACACCACTGAACCAGGTGAAGCCTTTCTGTTGCTTTGCTTTCCTTCCAGAAAAAAAAGGTTTACCTGTTTTGTTGGTGTGTGGGAGAGGCTATGGATCAAGGCACAGGAGCAGGTCTAATTAAAACAAATAGCCAAGCCAGGGGGATCGGGTTGTCAACTTGTCACCCAGCCACTGTAGCTGTGTTTCACAGTGCTGTGACATGCAGCCAGTGGCAGATGATGATATTTATCTTCATGTTGTGAAAAGCTCCTCTTGCAGAGGGTCAGGGTATAAGAGCAAGTCAAGTTGGGGCTTTGGGGTCAGTTGGGTCAAAGGGGGAGGAAGCACATTGTTATTGATTGCCTGTGGGGAAGAGTGAAGCTCTATACATGCATGTTGAGCTGGGAGTGGACAGTTCTAAGAGCAGCACTGGATTCTTTTGGAAGCTGGAAAGACATTAGAGAAGCTCTGTTCTACAGTATTAATGCCTTTAACCCATCCTGTTCCCAGGATTCTGGAGATGCTTGTTATGCATCTAAGGCCACAATCCCAACCTACTTTCCAGGACTGACATAAGGGCAATACAAACATTCCCTTACTTTGAGGAGGCCTATGTGAGTGCAGCAACATCCCATTGGCACATCTATGCCAGTGCAGGACAGTTCGTTAGGATTTGGGCCTAAGAGAAATCTACAGTCCTATACATGCTATCCACACTTAATTGGGAAGAAATTTCATTTAACCCAGCAGGATGTATTTCTGAGTAGACATGCGTAGGATTGCACTGTTAGTCTGTCAGTGTGGTGTAAGATCATGCCAGTCTTGGATTCACAGGAACCCAGGTTTGGATCCCTGCCCAGTCATGAAGTTCACTTTGCGGCCCTGGGTAAGTAACTGGTTTTCAGACCATGCGAATTCTCAGGGATGCTGTAAGGATAAAACGAGAGACCCTCAGGCATGCAGTGATAACCCATCATTTTCATTTCTGGGAATGAAAATGTTGCACTACAAGACATGTGTCCTGAATACAGCACCAAGTTTCTGGAAGAAGGGTCATGGATTTGTGAGTGTCCCATCCTCACTCTAAATGCTGTGACTTGCAGAAGACAGGTGATAAGTCAATTTCACTGAACCGGGAAGGATGCGAAATAGCAATTGAATGGGGACCTGTGATGAGCAGTTGTCAACCCAGACGGATGTAAAATAGCTAGCTTATCTCAGCACGTGATCAGTACTGTACTGAGAACATGGTTTGTACAAATTGGATGGGTGCGCCATAGCTAGCCACTAGTGTTGTTCAGACAGGAGCCATGTACAATTAGTGGTAGGATACACAGAAATGTGCGGCGGCTGCCACCAAACCAATATGGAAAATCCTACTGCTGTGAAATTGCATATCTGCCATTGTGGATAAGCGTTTCAAACCCATGAGGTCACTCTTTGGCAAGGCAGAAATATTCACAGAAATAATCAGGAAGGCTTCACACATCCCTTAGATAGCCCCTGGCATGAGGTTGGCAGGATACAGAGTCCAGGGTGGCATGAATTTAGCAGGGACTGTTTCTTTTTGAGGAGAGGATCCTGTGTCTTATACCATTCTAAAAATCAATATGTATTAACACACAGGCGAGAAGGAATTGTACAGATGTTGTCATAAGCATGGACTGTTCAAAATACTGTTAATAAAATCAAAAGAAGCATTTGCACTGAACCCAAATTCAACAGGCTCTAGAATACAGTAGACTCCTTAACTTTTCGCTCAATCTTCTCTTTCCATTCCCTGAACCCAACCTAAACCTCAGTCACTGTTTACAACGTTCACATTTACTGTCTTCAGCTTACATTTCAGGAGCACCCTATGACATTTAGATTAGACAGAACAGTCCAAAATGGAGAAGAGCTTGCCCAGGAACAACGATTTCCTTAATCATCCTCAAATTCTTCCAATAACCAAAGGTCCCTGTTCCCAAAACACTACACATGACACAGATATAGCTTGGCTATAAGTTCCCATTGAACTGGGGGTAAGGTAGCCTAATCCTAACCTTCCCTGGAGCAGGCAGGCCATTAGGCCTGCCCTGTATCCAAGGCAGGGCCAGGCCCAGTTGCAGCTCAGCCTGGGGAACCACGTCCACTTACCCTGGGTGAAGCTGCACCAGCCCCAATGGGGCTACTAGGATCTGCGCCACCTCAATGGACTGTAATGTTTCAGGTTGCAGACTAGGTGCCCAATCCTATCCAATTTTCGAGTGTCGGTGCTGCTGTGCCTACGGGATATGCACCATCATGGACTGGCTCAAGGGACTTGCACAGGCCCATCTTCCTCTCTGGATTGTCCGCTAAATGAGTTTGAAGTCCTGAGTTTTCTTTCTAGTAAGATGGCTGGGACGGGGGGGTGGGAGTGGAACAGTGAAATGAAGGGGATGCTTAAATTTGATGCATGGTAGTGCTGTGTAAACTGGTTGTGGACAGACTCTGCTTTGAGTCTCTGAAGCACTGGAGTCCGAAAACTGCTCCCCCCTTCCTCCAGCTTGTATCAAAGTAATTTCACAATCTCAAAGGCGATTAGCGGCTCAACACTGATCCCTCACAGGGAATTTGCAGCTAAAGAGATTATGGTGGGTGGAAGAGGCATATAAGGATTCATTATGATCTCAAATTACGCTCTCTTTCACGCTACACCTGGCAAGGCAAGTACCACCAGTGCAGGTGGGCAAATCTGTAGGTCTTATGCCATCACCAAGTTCTGTTCTTCCCAGTTCTGAGTAATTAGTTGCCACAGACAATTCCACAGGCTGTGAACTAAACTCAGTTTGGTTTGCATGCACCCCAAATGTTGACCTTTTCTTTCATGGCTTGAATGTCTACCCCAGATATAGTCACAGAGGTGGTCAGAGTGCATCATGGGCTCTCACAGTCCTAGAGCTTCTGCTCTTGCTGCTCTGAAGAAAACACAAACTAATTGATGGGGGGGGTGCGTGATATTTTAGGACTGGACAAAATAGCAGGGTGGCTTGTCTCCAAAAGGCTTGAAATATCACAAGATGCAGAAAGTTTGTGGGTGTGGGAGTGCAAAACGCTAACACTGCTAGATGAATAGCAGATGTGCTTAAATGGTTGCAGGTTTCAGTGAGGCTGCCTGAATGTTCAGAACATTGCAAATTGACAGAATTGGATGGTGGTTCTGCTGTTGATGTATTTATGTCCACTGCAAAGGTCTGTCCCTGCTGCCGAAGGGAAAAGACTAATCCATTGATGGCTCAAGTATTCCCTTTGCTGGTAAACCTGGAAAATGCAGGATGCTTCAGGTTTTTCACTTTACCTTTTTATCACTCTTGCCAGATATTCCCTGATTCACAAGCTCTAAGATTCAAATTCATTGAATCCAACAAGTCTTTCTGGAAGAGGTCACGTAGGTGCTCAGCCTGAAGACCTACTTTGGATCCTGTGCTAGGATGCAAGCGCTGGGACATGTGACATAGAAATTTAGGAATCCCTCTGAGTTTATGCAGAGTACATTTCCCTCACCACTGGTGTCACCATAGCCTGCCTTCCCATCTCTGGGACTAAAGGATGAGAGTTAATAAGCCATTTCTCCAAGTTAATAAGCCATTTCTGCCCAACGTTGCATATACACAACAGGAATCAAAAGTGTATACCTGTGGGGCAGGCAAACGTGGTTAATGAATGCAGCTCTCAGGTAACCCTGAGCCTCCAATGCCTTTCCTCTAAGAGACTAACCACTATACAAAAGCCAAACTGTTTTGTCCTATGCAGCTGGAAACAATGAGGGCCTTTGCAGAGGTCACACAGGGACAGTTCACACATCTGCTTTCATCACCTGTTGGGTGAAGCATCTGTGACAAAATGGGTTATATGCGCCTGTTCCATCAGTTGAAGGAAATTCCAGACAGGTCAAAACACCAAGTTCCGGGACCTCAATGAGAATTATTTTCTGTTCATTCAAGACTGCAGTTCTTGCCACCAGCAGGGACAATGAGGAATTGCCACTTAAATGCCCTATATATTGAATAAGTGCACCTGAGAGTAGATAATGTCCCTTGACCCTTTAGGATTGCTTCTCTGGGATAACAGCACACATGTGGCTATCAGCTGAAGATCCAGCACACTGCCAAGGACTTCCTATGGGTTAAAGCAATTACAATACACCAGGATTTGTCTTTCCTTTTAATTGGGCAGTGTGGTTTATTTAGCAGAGATTAGTAGGCATACTAAAGAATTTCACCATTAGGATTTCTTGTCTTAAATGGCCAGTAGGATTTACCTTGCCTGTCTCAATGTAGATTGGAGGTCTAGCTCCATTCCTTGAGAACACCCACTGCCCCTCCAAAAAGCATGGTGAACCTCCTACACAAGGTGAAGCAGAAAAGAGGACCCCACAAAGAAGTTATTCCATTCTATACCTTTTCGTGACCTCATCCCTTATTCCCTCTGGAAACTACAAAGGAAATTTTGCTGATGGCTAGGAATCTCCATGGGCTTTATGCTGTTCTTCAAATAACCTCTAGAATGTACTAACAGCTGAGGCATTTGCATATGAACAGTCTTCCTGTCTATGCTCCTGGCAGAGTTGAAATCATCCAAATCTGGAGTCCTCTCAATTTTTATTGAGACTAGTACTGGGGTTGCTATAGGGCAGGGGTATCCAAACTTTTTGGCCGGAGGGCCACATCATCTCTCTGACACTTTGTCAGGGGCTGGGGGAAAAAACAATTAATTAACACTTCAAATTTGAATAAATTTACATACATGAATATATTAGAGGTGGAACTTATATGAATGAATGAAGGTCTTGCAATAGCTCATGGCCTATAAAAAGCCTTGCACAAAGCAAGGCCGGCCTTTCCTTTGCTGCAGCTGCTGCATCACAGACATGAAACAACAAGCAGTGGAGGGAGCCCTTGTCCCACAGCTCACGCGCGAGGTTGAACAATTGGCCATCACACTGAGAGCAGCTGCATCAGGCCAGTGCAGGCTCCAGCAAGTCTCTGGAGGGCCAGAGGCTCACTGAAGACTGCGGGCTCCCTGAGGGCCAGATTGGGAGTCCTCGAGGATTGCAAGTGGCCCCAGGGCAGGGGTTTGGGCACCTCCGGACACAGGCTCAGCACATGTGATGAGTGAAATACACAGGTGCTGAACTCATAGATAAATAGGGCCCACTGCATAAGGACACCCAAATCCTTCCTTCTTAGCTAAATAAATGGCCCTTTAAATGGCTCTGTTGAAGTAATTCGTGGGTGTGTGGAGGAATATATAACAGCCTAGCTTCACCTCCACACCACCCCCCTGGTCTGGGTCTTTCAGTCTGATTCTGCTAGGTGGCGTTGGGAGAATTTCTTTCTCAGTTGAACTGGCCTCTGAGATTTTTCTGTGAGGATCTATGATGAGTGAAGAACCGTCAAGCACTTAAGGAGATGAAAAAGGAGGCTAAAATAATAGCGACACTCTCCTGGTGTCTTGTCCAGCAAAGTAATGCGCAGCAGCTCAAGAGACCACCCCAGCCATCTGGGTCCCCTGCCGCGCTTGCCTCGCAACAGCCTTGAAAATCTTCCCGACAACTCACTGCTCTCTCCAATCACTACAATTGTCACAGGCCCCACGTGAGCCAGGGCCTGGCCAGGATGCCAAAAAGCCCCCCATCTGCCAGGGCCTGGGAGGGGAGCCAGACATGCCGTCACCTTGTTAAATGGAGCAAGACGATTCCCAGAGTCAATTTGAATTTTTCATAAGTTCCACTTTATAAAATATTAACAGGGGGAAGGGGAGAGGGAAGGGCTTGGAATACCATGGAGCAAGGAAATGAGTCTAGAGGGGAAGTCGGGGGAACTAGTGGCTACAGAACCTCACCAAGTCTTGAGAAGCAAATAGAAGAAAAGGCTAGCAAACAGGAATCTGCTGAATTTTGAGCTGAAAACAGTACTTGACTTACAAAACTTCCAAGTGGGAAAAATGTTGATCTGGCTTTGGTGGCAATGAGCACAGCTACCTGTGACATTCAAATGTCTCTTCCCCACAGAAGGGTGTGTGCCTTGGCCCAAGTTTGTGAGACTCCAGTCATTCGGCCTACTGATCTCACCGGGTCAGTGCAAAGCTCGTGTGCCTCTCTCCAAGTTCCTTGGAGGAAGGACCGGATACAAAATTAGGACAGAATAGTAGCTGTGCTTGTCCGTTGTACAGGGTTGCCAACTTCTTTACTGATCTCTACTGGCCTGCCTTTAGAAGCAAATTGCAAACATGAGCACAGATCACACTCATCTCCTTGCTGGGTAATGCATTACCCACTGATTGCTGCAGATCAAATGACTGTTCAAGGCACAGGAACAGATCAGGCTGTTTTTCTTGACAACTTTAAATGCATGCATACACACACAGGATATGTGAAGTGGTCTAAATATGCCTGTAAAATCATGAGATATGTCATCTAGCTAGGCTTCCTTGGAGAAGCCATTCTTCACTGTTGCTTTTGTGGGATGCATGTCAGCTCTCTCTCTCTCTCTCTCTCTCTGCTGATCTCACCCAAAAAAATCACAAACACCTTTTAATAGGCACAGCAGGTGTAAAACAAACCCTGTTTGATGGGATTTTGAGCAAGCTGGTGGTGTGACTTTTCAAGAGCTTGAAGGACACCAGGGCAGAGCTGGCTATCGACATTCTTCAGTGCAATCATCTCCTGCTCCAAACCACGTGCATGCATCAAGCAGTGACCACAGCCATTACACACTAAAAGGCAACATCATTCGCCTGTTCAACGTACTGGTGCGCAGAATGCACGGCAAATTGGACAGAGCTGGCTCTAAGGAGGAGGTGAGACACTGTGACGTTTCCTCTTTGAAACTACAGTCAAGCTTTGGCTGCGGTCATGCTCTGCATGAGAATCTGAGGGGCTTCCAGGGAATGAACATAACAGGCAGTTAAATAACTGGTGTGTCTTCCTATCCCCAGGGCGTCATAGTGTGAATAGTGGGCATTTTGGCATTACCTATTGCAGTGGTTCTCAGACTTTTCGGAGGCCCTAGAAGCTGCTGCCTGATTTATAAATGCCAAGGAGTGTGGCTATAAGCAGTTTGTCTGTAAACCGCTTTGTGAACTTTTTGTTGGAAAGTGGTATATAAATACTGTTAATAATAATAATAATAAGGGTGATTGGGCAGCAGTGCCACCTCACCCCCGAAGTAGCAACATGTTTCACCCTTGATGCACATAGCCTAATCTGCCTTGCCAGTTTCATGAACAAACAAAAATCGTTTCATGACCCACTGGTGGGTCTCAGACCCACAGTCTGAGAACCACTGATCTATTGTTTCCTAACACAAGCATATCTGGTAATGATATCACAAACATATCTGGAAATTTGGCACTGTTTACAGATTTTTTCACCTGATAAGATTCCCCAAGCGGTGCTCCTAGTATCTCACTTTGTTGAAGGAAATTCTATCTTTCTCCAGCTAGATGGCCGCATATCAAATCCACCCATTTCTCCACCAAGCTGGCTGTTGTTGGCCCTGATTCGCATTGGCTCTCCAAAGCCTTGGGCAAAGGTTGTACAGCAAAGGGATGACATAACCTCTGAAGAAGTGCAGTTAAAATGATCTTTAAAAGTTTGCAAAATGGAGTAGAAACACGAGCAGGAGGGAACAGAGAGTAAAATGTGGGTCGCTTGCCAGGAAGATGTAGATGCTGTCCAAGAAGTCCCTGTGACACTCTCAGAACAACAGTAGCTCAGGGAAAGGTAGGAGGGATTTAAAGAGCAGTAGGACATGACATCCAATTCAGTAGCTCCTGGAATATCCAGCAACTGCATTGTCAAGCATGTTGGGAACAGAAGCAGTTCAACCCATTCCGGGATTCAGAAACACTGTCTCTGCTTATTCCAAGCCTACAAAGTGTGTGTCTGCTTATCCAAAGTGAGCTCTGTAACACACTGAACCAAATGCCAGCCACCAGGGGCTCTGTGTACCCTCCTACTTTTGCACTGCTTGGGACTGCAAAAATAAGAAAAGGCTGAATGTATTAAACCCATGGCTTGCAGGTGCGTTCAGCTTGGTGGGTCACCAATTAAGCAGAACCCCTTTGCCCAATACAACAGAGGCCGTGTACTCTCTTGCTCACTCCAAGGGTTCGCTAGCCTTGCCCTCAGCATGAAGTTAAGAAAAGAGAGAGCCCTGCAATCATTGCACTGGGAGTAATCCAAGCATGAGGACAAAATGGAGACCAAAGCCTACTATTAGGGAAATATAATCAGCTAGAAAAACTCCAGGGGTGTGTGTGAATGATTAAAGGTAAGTACAATCATCTCCCAAGAGTGACATTCTATACTTCAGTCATTGCTACACATGCAGATACTGAAGTAGTTACCAAGCTCAGGCAAAATTCTCTCCAGCCTTACCATTATGAACAGTATCTTTCTTCCCTAGTCTTAGTTGCTGTTAATTGCTTGCCCCAAATCATCACCCACATGTACACCCTCCCTCCCCTCTGACTTTCCTTTGCAACAAGGCAAACCCCCACCCCCACTGTTCCACAACTTCTGAAATTGTACCAACAATCATAAATGAGGGGGGCCCTCCTTGGAGGTCCCTAGATTTGACAGCTGGAGAACTTGAAACAGCCCCTCTGCACTTGCTGCCGAGATGAAAAATAACATCATCCATCCCTGGAGAAGGGTGAAACTGATTGGGAGAAGGGGCTGGAGGGTCCAAAACCTTCTCCCTCAATTAGGTGGCGCTTTGGGGGGGGGGGGAACTGTCCTCTTTATCCTTCAAATTTTCTGCTCCTTCCAAATTTGCTTTGTTCACAGGAGAACGTAGGGTTGCTTCATTTTTTCCCCCTACATTAGAAGTACTTCAGTGAAGGAATGAAGGAAAATGTACATGTAGCTTGTCATGTACGTTATTTTACTGCATGTACTATTTTACTGCATGTACTGCATGTACTATGTACATGTGTTGGAAAGCAGCTGCCACTCATGATTTGCCAATGGGTGTAAAAGCATCAAAACACATGTGCTTGTGCATTCATTGTATATGCAGCTATTAAAGGTACAGTAGCCCTGTCCTCTATTGCTTCTGGATGTCTATAGGGTTTCTGGTTTGCAACCTGGATCTGGCCTTTACCTTTAAGTGTCCTACTGCAGTGAAAGATTCAACAGCTGCAACTCCTTCCACCCAAACCTCTTGTTCTCCTTCCAATACACAGCAGGGGGGGGGGGAAGGTCCTGGGGAGTAACTGGATATCAATGAATCTAGTTTCAATGAGTCCATCAATGACCTACATTTTGGTCCCACTAACATAGCAGATTACTTGACTGACCATGTATACACCAAACTAAAGTGCAGCAGGGCTGCATGTGAAGATTTTTCTGGCATGGATATTAAATCATGGGGAAAACTGTGTGCTTACGTTTTGGAGGCCAGGCTGCTGTTAAAGACACAAGTGTAGGAGCACTAACAAGAAGATGGCAGCCTTACTTAGACTGGCATGAAAAGTTCCAACAGAAAGGTGTTCGCTCCCCACAGGTCAAGCTGCATATAGCATACCCCTCCTTGAGCCACATTCCCCCAAGGACTAGGTGCAAAGCTGTCCCAGTCCACAAAGTGTAATAGAGGGAATAGAATATTACATCTTTGGAAGAGACCACTATTGCTGTTACCTACTCCATATAAACAGCAGATAAGGTGACAAAATTGTTTCTGGACTGTACCATTTCAGGTTGCAGACTCAGGGCTCAATCCTATCCAGTTTTCCAGTGCCAGTGCTGCTGTGCCTATGGGATATGCACTGCTTCCTGTGTTGGGGAGGCAGGCACAGAGGCCTCCTCAGGATATGGGAACATTTGTTCCCTTACATCAGGGCTGCATTGCAGCTCCCTGGTGCTGGAAAGTTGAATAGGATTGGGACCTTAAATTCTTCTCCATATATTTAAAAAAATCCCTACCAATGGAAAACTAGGACCAAAGAAAGTCTGCAGTTAACTCTCCAGATCAGTGGTTCTCACATATTTAGCCCTGGGACCCACTTTTTAGAATGAGAATCTGTCAGGACCCACTGGAAGTGATGTCATGACCAGAAGTGACATCAACAAGCAGGAAAATTTTTAACAATCCTAGGCTGTGATCTGACCCTAGGTCTGACCCTAGGCTGTGGTCTGACCCTAGGCTGTGGTCTGACACTTACCAAGGAGTAAGTCCCATTTACTATCATTGTTAAAGAACATACATATTGGCTTGTTAAAAGTACAGATCTGTAACACTTCCTCAAATGCAGTCACATACCTTGGTAGCATCAAGTCTAATATATTAAAAATAAAATATTGAAACAAATGGGGACCCACCTGAAATTGGCTTGCGACCCACCTAGTGGTTTCCGACCCACAATTTGAGAAACACTGCTCCAGATAGTTTTTTCTCCACTGACACCATGGGACTTATTTCTAAGGAGAAATGCCTAGGATTGTACTAATACTAGCAGCTTTCTCTCTGACACGCTGGCTTTCTATGAGCAAGGAATAAAATTTAAAAAAGAGAAGAATTCAATCATTGATTCTGCAAACTGAAATGGTGCAAACCAAGAACAGTTTCACCACCTCTGCTGTAGGTTTAAACTGGGCCTATGTTAAGGATGTGTCTAGTTATTTCAAATTTTGTTTGCTGGCTTTCTAAATAGTATTTGCTCAAGGGTGCTTTCCAATATAGGTACGGATGTTTTATTGCATAATAAAATAATAAAAACGCAGTAATTGTTCCAGAGTCATATGATTAATGGCAAATAGGGGTCCCCTGCCTTTAGCTCTGTAAGAAGGAGCACACTGACAAATGGAGCGCATGATGGTGGCTTGAACTCACCCAGCAATGAGAAGAGCAGTGTTTCCCACTTTAAACAACTGATGAATAAATAATGGATAGCACTTTCCCTAATGAAATCATGATTATCTCGTGGGGCAATTCTCTTGCTACAGGCTGGATGCCAGAGTTAGCACATCATCAGGTGCATCTGGGGTGGCAAGATATGGTCCAGTTAAACCCACAACACTTTACGTTCTACCAGCTCTCTCAATCTTACTCTGTGAGGCAGCCTTTGGTATAAACAATATATGTGAATAAAGGACCAGATCCTGAATTCTATAATTCTACCTGCAGGTTATGATCTGGAGAGGAGGCTCTTCCCTGTAGTAAACCACAGCCCAAGGGTCTGAACAGTAAACGTGGAAATGTAGGAAATGCAGAACAAACACCCTGAGGAGTTAAAAAAGGAATGGAACTTTTCCAGGACGTAATATGGAAACTCATGCTTGTTGGTTGTGGAGTTTCTTTAGGAGGGGGCTGTTTATGGTTCAGTTGTAACTGGATTTGTGCTTATTGTGGTTTTAGTATGATATATTGCTTGTTATATTTTTAAACTGGATTTTACTGACATATTTTTATCAACCTGTAAGCCCCCTCCAGCACTGTCAAAGCACATAATAGAAATTATATAAATGAACAAAGAAAGCAGTGCATACAGTACATACATCTACTAACTTCAGTCGGAAGAGAGCTAACATATGACCGCACAGGAGATATTTCTGTGGCTTGGTTTTGCACCACATGGACACAAACATACAACTACCACACTAATGCTGGAGATTGGCCTGAGCATGATGTTTGCCACAAGTTATTACTTTTGGGGTGCAATGGGAAAAATGCCTGCCTTCCTGGAACCATCTAGTATTTGTTGGCCACAATCTAGTATTTGTAATTTGAATACTGAATTAGTGTAGGGAAGGGGTGGCCAACCTTTCAACTTTAGGGCTCCTGGGCCTTTAACAATTGTGTGAGGAAGGAATTTCAGGAGGTGCAGCTTGTCATCTGATGACAGTTGTAACTGGATTTGTACCTGCTGAAATTCTACACAATTGTTAAAGGTACAGAAGCTCTAAAGTTGGCCACCCCTGATGTTGGAGTATGGAAGAAAAGAGAGCAGAGTCTTTAATTTATCCAGTCCTGTTGTGGTTCTTTTGCATTTTTATGTGCATATTTGTTAACATGAAACAAGTGGGACCTTGGTATCCACTTATTTGGTATCTACTGATCTCGACTGGCATAGAGCGTGATGCCAGGGGCTGCTTCCAACGGTGGGAGAGATCATTGCATCTCATTGGGCAGCTACCGCCCGCCTTAAGCTGGGCAGTCCCCAGCCAGTAAGGTGTTGCCTCGCCACGGTCCGTTAACCTCATGGGGTGCATGGGGTTTAGGGTGAAAACCGACAAGCGGATCGACAACTCTGCACCATGCAATAGAAAACAGAAAACTCCTGCCCTAAAACTGGGCACCTGGAACGTAAGGACAATGACACCCGGCTTCTCTGATGACCTGCAAGAAATAGATGACGCACGCAAAACAGCTGTCATCGACATGGAGCTGAGCAGACTGCAGATGGACATCGTCGCCCTTCAAGAGACAAGGCTGCCAGATTCCGGAACTGTCAAGGAGAGAAATTTCTCATTTTTCTGGCAGGGAAAACCACCAAACGAAACCAGGGAACATGGTGTTGGCTTTGCGGTTAGAAATACCCTGCTGGAATCCATCATCCCACCTACTGTGGGAAGTGAAAGAATTTTGTCCCTGCAGCTCCAGTCATCAGCAGGACCTGTCACACTCATCAGTGCTTATGCACCGACTCTGTCGTCTCCAGCAGAAGCCAAAGACAAATTCTACGATGACCTGGCCACCACTATCAAGAAGATCCCTATAAAAGAGCTATTGTTCATCCTCGGCGATTTCAATGCTAGAGTTGGTGCTGATCACAGTTCGTGGTCCAGTTGCTTAGGTCAGTTCAGCACTGGGAAGATGAATGAAAATGGCCAACGCCTGCTAGAGTTTTGCTGTCATCATGGTCTCTGTGTCAGCAACACGTTCTTCAACACAAAGCCCCAACATAGAGTCTCTTGGATACACCCAAGATCAAAGCACTGGCACCAGCTCGACCTGATTCTCTACAGACGCTCCAGTCTTCCCAGCATCAAGATCACACGCAGTTATCACGGTACTGCCTGCGACACTGACCACTCCCTGGTGTGCAGCAGAGTGAAACTGCAAGCAAAGCGACTGTATCACACGAAAAAGGAAGGAAGACCTCACACTGATACCAGCAAGATCTGGGATCAGAGGAAAGTGGAGGAATTTGCACGAGCACTTGAGGAATCTCTTCCAGGCCCGGCCAATGAAAACGCATCCAACAGATGGGAACATTTCAAGAATACAGTTTACAATACCGCCTTGTCCATATTTGGCAAGAAGACCAACAAGACGGCAGACTGGTTTGAAGCCCACTCTGAGGAGTTGACACCAGTCATTGAGGAAAAAAGGAGAGCTCAAGCAGCATACAAGGCCTGTCCCAGTGAGCGCAACCTGCAGGTCCTCCGAGCTGCTCGCAGCAAAGTCCAGCAGGCTGCCAGGAGATGTGCTAACGACTACTGGCTCCAGCTCTGTTCCGAGATACAGATAGCAGCTGACACGGGCAACATCAAGGGGATGTATGATGGTATCAAGCAGGCCCTAGGTCCAACACAGAGGAAAATTGCCCCTCTGAAGTCTGCAGCAGGCGAGGTCATCCAGGATCGGGCACAGCAGATGGAACGCTGGGTGCAGCACTACTCTGAGCTATATTCCAGAGAAAATGTAGTCACCGAAGAAGCGCTGAACAACATTGAGTACCTGCCTGTGTTGGAGGAGCTTGACAGTGAACCAACCCTAGAAGAACTTCACGTGGCCCTGGACTCCCTTGCCTTTGGCAAGGCACCAGGAAAAGACAGCATCCCTGCTGAAGTCCTAAAGTGCTGCAAAGAGATCATTGTCACTGAGCTGCATGAAATCCTCTGTCTTTGCTGGAGAGAAGGTGGAGTACCTCAAGACATGAGGGATGCAAACATCATCACGCTGTACAAGAACAAAGGCGACAGGGGTGACTGCAACAACTATCGCGGCATCTCTCTTCTTAGCGTAGTAGGAAAGCTGTTTGCCCGAGTTGCACTAAAGAGGCTTCAGGTACTTGCAGAGAGCGTCTATCCAGAATCGCAGTGTGGATTCCGAGCCAACAGGTCCACCACTGATATGGTATTCTCCCTTAGACAACTGCAGGAGAAATGCAGGGAACAGCGACAGCCACTCTTTATAGCCTTCATAGATCTCACGAAGGCTTTCGACCTGGTCAGCAGGGACGGCCTCTTCAAGATTCTCCCCAAGATTGGATGTCCACCCACGCTCCTCAGCATCATCATATCTTTCCACAAGGACATGAAGGGCACTGTTGTCTTCGATGGCTCCACATCAGACCCCTTTGACATCCGAAGCGGAGTGAAGCAGGGCTGTGTTCTTGAGCCAACCTTGTTTGGGATTTTCTTCGCTGTCCTGCTGAAGCATGCCTTTGGAACTGCAACAGAAGGCATCTATCTCTGGACCAGATCAGATGGAAAGCTCTTCAACCTCTCCAGACTGAGAGCAAAGTCCAAAGTTCAGCTGAAATGTCTGCGTGACTTCCTCTTTCCCGATGATGCAGCTGTCACTACCCACTCTGCCAAAGATCTCCAGCAGCTCATGGATCGTTTTAGCAAGGCCTGCCAAGATTTTGGACTGACGTTCAGCCTGAAGAAAACACAGGTCATGGTTCAGGATGTGGACTCACCTCCCTGCATTACAATCTCTGAGCATGAACTGGAGGTTGTCCATGACTTTGTGTACCTTGGCTCAACGATCTCCGACACTCTTTCTCTCGATACCGAGCTAAACAAACGCATTGGTAAAGCAGCTACCACGTTTTCCAGACTCACAAAGAGAGTCTGGTCCAACAAGAAGCTGACGGAATATACCAAGATCCAAGTCTACAGAGCTTGTGTCCTGGGTACACTTCTGTACTGCAGCGAGTCATGGACTCTTCGTTCACAACAGGAAAGGAAACTGAACGCATTCCACATGCGCTGCCTCCGACGCATCCTCGGCATCACCTGGCAGGACAAAGTTCCAAACAACACAGTCCTGGAACGTGCTGGAATCCCTAGCATGTATGCACTGCTGAAACAGAGACGCCTGCGTTGGCTCAGTCATGTCATGAGAATGGATGATGGCCGGATCCCAAAGGATCTCCTCTATGGAGAACTCGTGCAATGAAAGCGCCCTACAGGTAGACCACAGCTGCGATACAAGGACATCTGCAAGAGGGATCTGAAGGCCTTAGGAGTGGACCTCAACAGGTGGGAAACCCTGGCCTCTGAGTGGCCCGCTTGGAGGCAGGCTGTGCAGCATGGCCTTTCCCAGTTTGAAGAGACACTTGGCCAACAGTCTGAGGCAAAGAGGCAAAGAAGGAAGGCCCATAGCCAGGGAGACAGACCAGGGACACACTACACTTGCTCCCAGTGTGGAAGGGATTGTCACTCCCGAATCGGCCTTTTCAGCCACACTAGACGCTGTGCCAGAACCACCATCCAGAGCGCGATACCATAGTTTTCCGAGACTGAAGGTTGCCAACTGATTTGATTCACCACTTCACCTTTAAATGCCTTGTAACAAGGGGAAAAGCACCAGAATCCAATTTTCTGCCTTTGTGTTGTTAAAGAAATATAATTTCATTCCACTAGATTCCATTATTCACTCCATCTAGTGGTTGCATGCAGTATAGCATCAATGCCAGCTGTACCTGCTGAAATCCTCTCTCCTACACAATTGTTAAAGGTCCAGGACCCCTAAAGTTGAAAGTTTGTGAACGCCTGATTTATACCAATGCATTCTGGGGCAACAATGGAGGAGCAAGAAACCTGAAAGTGGGTCTTTAAAGCTATTTTTCCACTGATTTGGTATCCATGGATTTTTTTTAACATGTTTAACAATTCTTTAAACATGACACAAGACTGCATGGAACACTGAATGAGGAAGTGATTGTTCCACACATCTGATCTCGTTTAAATTCAGCCTTCAAGGGCCACACTAGAGATTTATACACAGAACTGCCCCAATCCCATATGAAGAGGGGAAAGCTGGTCTTTTGTTGATTTAAATCAGGGTTCTCCAAAAAATTTTGGCCAGAGGGCCACATCAAATATCTGGCATGGTGTCGAGGGCTGGAAAAAAATAATTTTAAATAAAAAATTTAATTGAATACATTAGAGATGCAACTAGGTGAATTAATAAATGAATAAATGGGCTAAAATTTCCAGGATTTCTCCAAACACGAACACACACCTCAGGATATCCACTGGGGATAACAAGGCATGACCTATATCACCCTTGGGTACAGAGATATCAGAAGAATATTTGGTATGCATATATATTCTGGACACAAATCTACATTCCAAGTTCAAATACCAACTCAAATTCCACACACACTTTCAAGAGCGGGACAGAGGATGAGTAAATCTGCAATCCTATTCTCACCTCGGAGTTCTGCTTAACGCTTACTTCCAAGTAAACATGCATAGGATTATACCATAAGTTTAGTTGCAAAACACATTGTAGTGGAGTATCTGCAACCATGTTACGCAATATGAGGCATCCTTGAGACATTAGAATGGCATTTGTTTGCAGAATAGCACCAGCTTAACCTCCACAGGTGTTTTCAATACAGTTCTGTGTTGTCAAGTCAAAGCCCTTGAATGGTGTACTAGTGCCTTACTGCAGCAGCTCCCCTTCATTCCATGAAAGTTAATGGAATTGTGAATTGACACAAGACAGGCCCACAAGTGGCTTCTGCCCTAGTCAATTTCATACTCAAAGGAAACTGCCAAAAAGAAAAGAAAATGTTTTTGAATGGTAGGGAATGACTGAGAATGAGAGAAAGTCTTCATTACATCTCCCCCCCACCCACATCTTTTAAAAGGACAGCAGATACCCACATGTCGCTCAGCACTCACTTTTTCATGTACTACATGGATGAACTTAATCAAGTTCAAAGCAGTTCCAAAATTGCTCCAGGCACCAGGTGGTGAGTGGTTGGGGGAGCAGAGCACTACATGTCAAGAACAATATCTAACAGACAGTTGCTGACTTGTTCTCTCTCTCTCTGTCATTCACGCACCTGTTGCACCAGTGCTGGAAATGCTCCTAGGGAATCATTTCTGCTTTTGAAGGGTACAAGCTGAAGCTTTAACCAAATCCTGCAAAAAGAGGTTCGACTCCAAATTATGACAGGACCCAACCACACCATATGGACAGCAGGCAATGATGGTTTTATAATATCCCTCCAAGCTCCTGGGAAAAAAAAAAATCCCTTGTCTTCACACAGCCTGTGTCTGGCTGCAGCCCATGCTGTGTAACCCTTCCCTTTGGACTTCCGTGAACTGTTAAAGCAGACATAGCCTTAAGTCACGTCTGTGCTGCGATGCTGCCACAGTTTGTCAGGATCAGCTGTTGAGGAAAAGAGTCAAGGCAGCCATTCAAGTTGGCACTTTTGTATTCATTTATATATCTGTGCAATCCACCTTATCCTTTGCACTCATGGTGGATGACAGTCGTTTGAGAAAATAATTTCTCAGAATACACTGTATACAGAATGGAGTATATTTTATGGGGGGAAAAAAACCATCACTGACATCCAAATTCTGCTCCAGAAACAGTGGCATAAATTAGTGTTTGCGTATATTCTATTTGCAGAACCATTCTATGACTTTTAGCGATGTGGAAAGGCAAGGAGAAAAAAAGTTCTGCCCTCTGTAAGAATGACGTCATTCTTACATCAAGCATTTGTATTTTTGGCCTATATTGCTCAACTCCTTGCTTGTTTCTGAGACTTCTCCTGGTCTTCTTCCTTTATTTTGAGGCTTATTTTTGCCGTGTACATGGCAGGAAAGCAGTACATGATGCTTTCCTCATGACTGTATTTTCCTGTCAGGAAAGCCTTCACCTGTTGGATATCTGCAATCCTGCAAACCAGAAAAAACTTGCTAGGAAAATAAGGTGGCACTCCTAAAATGTGGACTTTCAAAAGCACTTTGTTTCTGATATATTTGTATTGAGGAATTGGGGCTGTGAGTGCAAGAGGAATTGGGGCCTCATGAGGGGGAAAAAAAAGCTCTGTTTGACCATTACAGCTGCTCAAATCATGTTTCAGTGCCTTTATATTCTGAAAGAGTTTTGACAAATGACAGGATAAATGACAGCTATAATATCTGGGAGGGGCCATGTCTCAGTCTGCATTGCATACAAATGGTGTCAGGTTCAAATCCTGAACGTCTCCAAGTAGGGCTTGGAAAGACCTGAATATGAAATCCTGGGAAGCTGTTACTAGCCAGCAGGGATGTGCTCAAGTCACTGAGCCCAAGTTGCAAGTCAAGTCCTGAGTCGGCAATCCTGTGACTCAACTTGACAGACACAGCACATAGCTGTTGCAACTCAACCAGTGATAAATTTAGAGTTGTTCAAGTCAAGACACAAGTCATTTCAAGAAATGAGTTGACTGCATCAAAAACAAAACAAATCCTTAAGTCTTCCTCCTCCCCATAACCCCTCCTGCCCAGCCTTCTGGAATCCAAACCTACCCTCCCACCATGACTGCTGGTGCCACTGGCCTAAATGTCGGCTTATGGACCATCCACGAGGTTTTCAGCAGAAGTGCCGAAAATGTAAGCCAGAACACGCACACACATGAGATAGGAACTTAAGTCATTTTGAGTCCCGACTCTTTTTCAGAGACACTGGCCCCAAGTTACAAACTGAGTTGGGGTCAGCAACAGCTGGGACTTGAGTGGCCAACTCGAGTGGCCAACTCGAGTGGCCAAAAAACACGTTTGCATGACTTGAGTTGAGTCAACATGAGTTCCCATCCCTACTACCCAGTACAAACAATACAGAGGTGGGCAGACCAATACTCTGCCTTAATATGCTTCATATGCCTTAGTGCATTATATTGCATATTATATATAATGTCCTGAGGACTGTGGCTAGGGTGGGACAATAGTCCCAAGACCAAAAACATACTGTCATTCTGCATCACACACTGTGACACTAATGTGCCCTTCGCTTTTCAGATTATGATCTGATAAACGTTATGAACAAACAGACAAATAGTCTCTCCTCCTGCAGGTCAGAAGGCTTCCTGAAAGCTCTTTATCTTGTGCACATTTTTTTGGCCTTGATGAATAATTAGGGATGCCAACCAGCCAGAACCTTACTGGGCTCTTCAGTAAACAATTCAAACAGACATCAGTACTGATCAATAAAATCCACTAAACCTTCCCATGGTCCTTTCGGGTTCCACCCCAGACCTGACTTTGCTCCTTAGTTAGACACAGAGGACCAGTGTCTTTTAAACCAAATAGTGACAATCCTATTCCTAATATTTCTGGATTCTTCATATTTCAGAGGCTCTGTCCAAACACAGTCAGTAGAATAGGCATTATTGATGGAGTTCTCCCATCATATTTTGTGAAGGCAGAACTGTGTGCCCAAATAAATTTCAATTTTATTTAATTTTAGAAATGTGTTTGAGGGGGAACAGGCTTGGGGGGACAGCTCAGAACACTAGGCAAGATTAGAAAAAACACTTAAAAGCAACACAGTAAGGGAAATTAGTTCTGCAGCTTGTTAAGGATTAGCATTGTTATAAATTGTATGCCCCTCAGGGCAGGGACCTGTCCTTTCATTCTATGTAAAATGCCATGCCAAGTGCCTCTGTCTGAAACCTTGGAGGGTCACTGCCAGTATAGACAGTACTGAGCTACATGGACAAATGGGCTGACTCATGAAGTGGCAGTTTTCTTTGTTTATATTCCACTTATTTTGTTCAACTGATACGCCAGTGAGTTAGAAGATACGTTTTCCACACTGCTACCTTCAAGGTAAGGTTTCCCACAATGACTCGTCTGCAATGGAAGCACTGTGCACTGCAAAGGATTCTGGGCCATATCCTAACGTGCATACTCAGTTCATGCACGACATTTGGTCAGGCTTGTTGGGTTTCACCAATCGAGAACTCTAGAATGCCTGAAACATACCCCTGCGGCTGCCCATAACAAAGGAAAATTAGACATGCTGGGTAGGTTGTCATTCAGGGAAGCTTGTATATTGGATCTGGTGACAGTGCTCTAGTGACATCTTGGTTAGACTACTGTAACACACTCTACATGGGGCTAATCCTGAAAATGGTTTGGAAGCTGCAGCAGTGGCATCGCTTGGGGGTGTGGGGGGGTGCAGGCCAAACCGGGTGATGCACAAGGGGGGGTGATGTACACTTGGGGGGATGACGCACTAACATCGCGGTTTGTAGGAGCAACCCCATCACGCCATATACTGTTGGATGCGGAATTTCCAGTGGAATGCAATGCAAAAAACCAGATTGAAATATCTCCTTTCCATCAAATGTTATGGCCAAAATACCAGAAAGAAAAAAATGCAAGGAGCCCTATGGAAAGTGAAACCAAGCCATATCATGCACTTACTCGTGAGTAGGCATACTTGCCTTAGTGTGTTGGAAAGGCAGGCTGAGAGGAATCCAACAACACCAGAAAGGTCCCTATCCAATGAATGCTGCCTCCAAAAAAACACCCAAGAAAGAAGTCCCTCCCAGCTGCAAATGTATTGAGCCCTACAGAAAGTGAAACTATGCTACACGGCCGTGTTTACTCATGAGTAGGTGAACTTGCCTTAGTCCATCGGAAAGGGCAGGCTGAGAGGACTCCGTCAAAATGATTGTGATCCAATGAATGCAGCCCCCAAAAAACACCAGAGAAGGAGGTCCCTCCCTCCAAGCTGGCGAATGTATTGAACCCTATGGAAAGCTAAACTAAGCCACACTGTCACATTTACAGCGAGTAGGTAGACATGCCTTGGCTTGTGATCAGGCCTGGCAAAGGTTTAATGTTAGGCCACCAGAATGGTCCCGATCTGATGGAACTGGAGCTCAACAAATGCTCCAGAAGGCAGCCTCCCCCACCACTAAAAAGGGCAAAAAAGAGGCTTGAACTGGTAAGGGGCATGTTTTCTATTTTGCACTTATAAAGCCAGGTGGGTCTTTATCTTGATGTGCCTGAAATAGAAGAACTTTAAGCTGGGCACTGGGGAGGGCTGGAAATCTCACTGATTCTTTTTTTTTTGGGGGGGGGGGGTGTTATTGCAGGCAGACTACAGAGAAAATTCACTTGGTGGAACAGGACTGGCTCCCCCTTATTTAATTATTTCTTTTATTTTAATTTAATTATTTATAATTATTTATTATAATTTGCTTGATGATGTCACTTCTGGCCATGACATCACTTCCAATGGGTCCTGGACAGATTGTCATTCTAAAAAGTGGGTCCCAGTGCTAAAAGTTTGAGAACTGCTGCAATAAGGTGTTAGTAAGTTGACATGGGTGTGTGTGTGTGTGTGTGTGTGTGTGTGTGTGTGAGAGAGAGAGAGAGACTCTACAAGTTTTCAAAATCACTAAAATCAGAGTTTGGAGAACTAATACCATCATGTTATATATCACTCAATGCGTAATTTCATGCAGAATGCAATGAAACAAACCACATTGAAATATCTGTGTTCTAACAAAAGCTACAGCCAAAAAACCAGTGGGGGTGGGGCGATGGTACACCACCACGCCCACCACCTGGGGTGTTGCCCTGCCCACTGCATGGGGTGACGTGCAGGCCTCCCCACCAGGTGACTCAAATCCTAGGGACGCCAGTGAGCTGCAGTGAGTGCAGAATGCAGCGACTCAGTTGGTCACTGGGGTTCGGCATATGGAATCTGCTATGCCGTTGCTTCAGCAGCTATACTGACTGCCCATTCATTTCCAAGCCCAATTCAAGGCATTGGGGATGACCTTTAAAACCCTATATGGCAATGGACCAGGATACCTCAAGGACCGCCTTCCCTCATAAATTCTTGCATCCCCCCTGAGGTCATCAGAGATGGCCCTTCTTAGGATACTGCCACCATCTGAAGCCAGGGGGATGGCAGCAAGGTATAGGGCCTTCTCGATTGTGGCACCACATCTCTGGAACCAGCTGCCAGAAGATCTGAGAGCAGCCTCTTGATATATGGTTTCTGGTGGGGCTAGAAGACCCATCTGTTTCACCTGGCCTTTGGGGAGGGAGGTACTCCCTTGAGACCCCGAAACTTTTATGTTAAACTATTATTTTATCTGCTGCTATTTTTTTAATGGTTTTTATTTTAATATTTTATTCTGATGTTTTTATATTGATGTATATATTTTTTGTTGTACATCGCTTTGGGTATTCAGAAAAACCGTATAAAAATCCTTTTAAATAAATAAATATTGCTACTGATCTTCTCATTGAGAAGTGATTTACTGAGGGTTGATTGATCAATAAATCACTGATAGCCCAATCCTGTCCCCCACCACCAGCGCCAAATGTGCACCTTGCATCCTACTGGGGAAGGGGGGGGAGGAGGGAATTGGGCAGCCTGCAAGTGGTGAGTGAAAACATTTTGCACTTACCTCCCAGAAGGCTGCACAATCTCTAATGGGTCTCTTCAGACATCTGCCACCTATTTTGGTGGTGGCTATCTGAGGAAAGAAAAAGAGGCAGGGAGGTTTTGAAAAGAGGGGATAAGATCTGGCATGTGCCATTGACCCCAGATCCATCCCCTCCTGCCTCTTCCATGCCTCTGTTTTCCCCCTCCCCCTGCCCAGAAATGCCCTTGGTCTTCCCACACTCTCTCCACCTATGGGGCAATGCAGAAGTTCCACAAGTCCATTTCTGCAGTTTGCAGAAAGCACCCTGCTCTAGAACAGCCATTCTCAATAGAAACCATATGGCTCCCTGAGGAGCCCTGGCACCTTTGGAGGGGGACACAAACTGAAAATGGTGAGAAGGGGATTTTATGTTTATCTGTTTGGGTTGTATCCTTGTTTGATGTGGGGGGGGGGGTTTGGAACCTGAGAAGAGCGCCTGAGGGGCTGTAGCCAAAAAAGGGTTGCAAACGGCTTCTCTAGAGCATTCTCATCTCCTCTCGTCTGATGTACAAAAAAATTCTCAGAGAAAACTGGCAATGAAAGGGGGAAGGGTTCTGAGCCTGCTGTTTAGAAGTCTAGGTCTGGATTCTTACCCCAGTGTAACTGGGAGCAGCGCCGACCTGCCACTTCTAATCCCCTATTGTTACAATCTATTATTTATTATTTGTAATGCTATATAATTCCCCAAGCTATATTATTAAATCTGCAGAAGTGTTCAGAGATACCTTTGAATAGGAGGCGCTCAGTAGAAATTAATTGCATTCTTATTAGGTTGACAGGTCCCCTTTATGCACATGCAAATTAGCAGTGAAGAGCACAGAGACACTTCTGGGAAGGAGGCTGCATGTTACTGGAACGCCTTCCTCTAGGGGAGAGCTAAATCGTGGGCTCCATCTAGTGATTAAGCGCTTGTTAGCAACACAGGTTTTATTCCGCTGTCATTCCGACTGCCATTTCTCAGGAGCATTTGACTAGAGATCAGTGGTTACCAACCTGTGGTTCGTGGACCGCACGTAGTCCTCGAGACCCTGAAAAGTGGTCCACGATGTCTCAGAGAAAGAAATGATAATCTTCCATCACTTCCAGTGCCTAGCTGAGCAAGCACTCCCCCAGGGACCACTGATCTGTCAGCTGTGGCTGTGGGTGCCCTCTCTGGTAGGCCATGGGGAGTGCTTGCTTAGGGGATGCTTCCCCAAGGACCACCAGAGGGGGTGGAGAATGGACTGCTCATCACCACCGCTGGTACCTCCAGTGTCTCATTGTGTGCTCCCCCTTTGACTACCAAATTTAGTTGTATTTTTAATGTGCAGGGGGTGGGGAGTGAGGTTGCATGGTCCATGACGGTTCCAATTTTTGCCTCAGTGGTCCATGGGCTCCGAAAGGTTGGAAGCCACTGGCCTACATTCTAAAGCCAGGTTCTCACAAACAGTCAATGAAGTGGTAAACCTGTGACTACATGTATATGACCAAACGATCCTTCATAGAAAAAAATAAAAATCCTTGTGTGTAGAAAACAAGTGCAACAGGAAGGCTAGGCTAGTACACTTTCCCCTGAGATGCCAGTTTTCTACATGCAGGGAATTTTGGATCATGACTAAAGGAAGAAGGACAGGCCTACTATCCACAAAGGAATATTTTTCTACTTGTATCATTGATCAGATCTAACTGGCATTTTCTAATTTTTATTTCATGCTGCCTCCAGTCCGGGTGAAATAACTGGGCCGCCTAGGCTGGGATGTGTGGGTTTTCTATCATCACTCTGTACCTTCCTTTAAAAAAACAAGAAAGCGCACCCTCTTAAGAATGTACAGTTACTACCACAGTGAAACAACTGACTCGTTTCATGTATTAATTTTTCATTTGTAACCTACATTTCTAGCCAGGCATTTGCTTTTCAAACAGATCTGATTTTGCAGTTGTGGTCCACAGTGTGTTTATAGGTGGTTGGCAAGAAGAAAACAAATGAAAACTCAGCTCCTTCTGCACTTTGATTGTAACTGGACTGAATATGCATAGAGAAAGGAAAGGAGACACATGTGTTCCTAGGCTTTGCATGCCACTGAGTCATGTGTCAGACAAGACTCTTGAAGGTTGATTGTCACAGTATGGCCTTCTCATGGGAGGCTGCTTGGGAAGCCACGTGTATTGTCTGCTACCTACCACTCAGGATGCATGCCCGTGAACCAAGGCAAAGCAGTGTTAGGTAACTTCTGCAGTATTATTTGAGATGCTGTGACTTCCTTCTGCATTACTCACAGGTGCTGTAGATACAGACATGTTCCATGACCACAGAGGATCAGGTCAAACAAGAATTCTGGAATGCTTTCCTGCTAAGGAAGGAAGGAACCTGACTTTCCCCTTCCCAGTCTCTGGGATGAAGACAGGGAAGGGTGGCCATCCTCTGCGCAGGTTCACATGTGCAAGAGTGTGAACACAGATTACCCTTTAGAGATTCTCTGTACCCATGATCCTTCTTCACTTTTAACTTTTTTTGTCTGGCAAGCAAATACAAGGTTTGTTAACCTGTCTGGGGCGAGGGGGGTGAGCATCAGCTTTAAAGACCAAGTTCTCTGACTGGAATTGTCACAGCAATGACAACAACCATTAAATTCAGACAGTAAAACATCATGATTCAGGCCACAATGGGGAAACTTCCTGGAAGTCAAGAGGGAGACTGTTAACAGAGCTTAGGAGCAACTGATAAACATTTCCCCATCTAGGACAGAGTGAAGGGAGGAAAGTGACTCACCAGCTGAACACAAACCTGACCCGGCGCGTGAAGAGCAGAATACAAATGACATCGGCAAAGCCTCTGCAAGGTGAATTACACAGTGTGTGAAGGGGGACTGGGAGTGATGCTCTGATTAATACAAGGGTGAGCTCATGTCAGTAGATGGGCACAATCCACGGAGAGCCTCTCTGGTGCAATTCCTGCTCAGTTCAAAGGGGACTGACTGTGCTGGGTGAGTTCCGAACCATAGCCCATAAGTAATCTGAAGCACTTCGGAAGTTGCTTTGGATACACCAAAGAGCCCTTCCAATATTTCACACCTGGCACTACAGGTGCCTTGTGTACTAACATGGCTAATCATATCATGGATCACCATCTAATCTCCCCCTTAAAGTGCTGTTCGGCTGCAAGATATACGGAACCTATTCAATCACACTGTCTGTCCCAGCTTGTTCGGCACTTTTTTAAAAGCAGAGATGCTGCTTGTCCTTGGGGTTAAAAATACAATTGCAAATGGGGCATTAGAGCACCTGCTTTGCACTCACGTGGTCCCAAGTTGAAATCCTGGCATCCCAAGGTACAGCTCAGGAGGACTACCAACTGAAGGCCTGCCAATCAGGCATTCACTGCCAGTGCTGACAATTCTGAGCTGGGTGGACCGATGGTCTGACTCGCTTTAACGCTGTTTTCTATGTTCCTAAATGCTGTTGTCCTACAATAGGTTATCACCAATTCCAAATGGACCTCCCTGGGGCCAGTGGGAGAAAATGGCAGACTTGTGCATTACCTGATGCTTGTTTTCCTTTGTGTAAATTTACATGCATGTGTGCTACTGGAAAGATGCATATATCCTATACCCAGTTATTAAACTTTGAAGGAAAAACAGAGTGAAACCCAAAGGATGACAACTTGAGCAACATACATTAGCTTACAATAACTCTTTAAAGAGGAAGCAACAAGAAAAGGAAGTGTGAGCAACTCTTGCGTCCTCTTCCTATGCTTTGGGGGTCTTATCCAAAGAGGATGCACATTCTGTTCCATCTGCCCTCCCATAATTTGAGCAGCCAGAAACAAAGCCATTGTAGGTCACACAATAAAACACAATCATTATAACATACAATCAGCATAGCCAATATAGAACACTGTGAGCATAGATGGACTCACTACAGGTCACTCACTACAATTAAGCCATTTCTGCCCAACGTTGCATATATGCAACAGGGACCAAATGCATACACCTGTGGGCCAGGCAGAAATGGGTTAAACCAATGGGCTTTTAAAGATGTTCCTGAGCCTCAAAAAGTAGGTACAATGCTGCATCTCCATAGTCAGCTGATTCCAGAGTTTGGGGGCTATAAAAGAAAAGTGCCCACTCCTTCCTGCTGCCAAACTCACTTCCCTCGAGCTGAAATCTTATACACATTTACCTGGGAGTAAGTCTCACTGTATTCAGTGAGACTTATTTTTGAGAAGATATGCATAGGGTGACCCAGTAAGTGATTGTAGATCAACCACAGCTCTACCTGCAAATCTTTACTTTCTATCTGCTGTGGCATGTTGGTGTACTGTGGTAGTACAGAATAGCTGATTCTTCCGAGTTCTGCAGCTCTATTTTTTAGGGCAACTATCTAGAGTAGCAGGCTGTTTGTCCCTCTTCTGTCTGTCCTGGCAGAGCTGATGGAGAAGGAGGGACATGAAGACACGAAGAAAAAGGCTGGAGCTGGATGCAGGCAGCTCTCAATTCTCTCCTGCAGCTATTATTCCTGGCCAAACAGCCACCCTTGATAATACTGGTGGTCTCTGCGTCCTACCTTGTCCACATCTGAGACACCTTTCAAAGCAGTGCTCTCTTATATTTAGCTAGGGGAGAGCAACTGTCCCTCTTCACTCCAACATGGCGTCTTTTCCAGTGGCTGTTGCTGGTGTCTCTTCTGCATTTTGTTGGCTCTTTGGGGACAGGCAACCATAGATTGATAGATTTTGCTATGTAAACTGCTTTGTGAAAAACTCCTATTGAAAAACAGTACAACAACAACAAAACATCTTGAAGAGCACCTTAACAGCATCGGGGCCACAGAAATTACCATCCAACAACTACAAAGAGCAGCTTTACTGGGACCAGCTCACATCTTGTGACGATATTTATAACAACAAAACAGGATAAAAGTCAGGCATCATAAGAATATAAGAACAGACCCGCTGGATCAGGCCATATGCCCATCTAATCCAGCTTCCTGTATCTCACAGTGGCCCACCAAATGCCTCAGAGAGCACACAAGACAACAACAGACCCGCATTCTGCTGTCCCCCTTGCATCTGGCATTCTGAGGTAACCCACTTCTAAATTCAGGAGGCTGCACATACAAATCATGGTTTGTAAGCTGTGGTCCTTCCCAGGTCCTTGGGAAGGAATTGATGTCTGGATAAAACAAACCAGTTGATAATACCTATCTGAATGTGCAAAAATCTCACAACAACAACAACAACAGCTTGTTTCTCCTACCTTCCGCAGGCCTTGTCATCATGTTTCCTGCCCAAGAAGACTCAAGGGAAGTAATTCCCAATCTGTGCGCTGTGGCATGTGAGGGCTCTCCCAGTTGCTGCCATCTTGGATCAATTGCACACAATCAAAGATAGCGACACCTGGGAGAGCGAAGAAAAAGAGGCTGCCATGAAAGAAGGGTGCCATAAGCATGATATGTTTGGAAGCCACTGCAATCTCTGCAGTGCAATCTCTGGGCATCTCTGCAATGGCCAATGCTTAGATTCTATTCAATGCCAGAAATAGTCTACGCACTAAGCTTCAAATTCCATGTCCAATTCTGATTAGTGCTCCACTATTGCACATTTAGTACTTTCAAAGCATCCATTAGTGATAAACCACCATCAATACGCATATTGCCTTTGGAAGGCCCAGAATGACCAAAGCTGGGTGACCATATCAGGAGATAGATCTGGAGCATCATTAAAAAGCGACACAAAATTAATCCATTAGGAAAAAACCCAAATGCCAATGTAGGGCCATACCTTTATTGGAACCAAAGAAAATGTCATCATGTAGCGGGACCGCTTTCGAGTTCTCCAGAACTCCATTCAAGCTGGATGGCAAGGAAGCACAGATAAAAAGTTGGGCTTGATGGAAAAGCCCTCAAATCTGTAGTATGCCATAGTCTTGAGATCAAGGGCAGGAGATTTTTCAATGTAGTAATTTAATTTGTTATATTGAGGGCTGCAACCTCTAATCAGGAGTACTTAATGGAGCACTTGTTTCTACAAGAACACACCCATGAGTGTAAGTCATCATCAGAAGCTCTCCCCTCTGCCCTGGATACTCCCTCCATTGGAGGCTATGGGTGAAAAGAGAGGATCTTGTTGGTGATGCACTCCAGTTGTGCAACTCTCTCCAGGGGGGCTCAGCCCATGTTGCTGTCTCTCTGGTATCACATACTGTGAGCCACGGCTAGCATGCCTTTTATTTTATTTTTTTCTGTAAACTGCCCTGAAAATATTGTTGAAAAGAGTATAGAAATCCAAACAATCCACCAAATAAATTGACTAAAACCATTAGCTGATTAACTAGCAAGAGCAGAAAGTGAAAAGAATACGTCTTAATTTCTTTGCAGGTTACTGAAACACAGAAAAACGAAGATGAGACTGAGAGTGAGCCAATGCATCTCTACTCAGAAGTCCCATTGTGTTCAATAGGGCTTACACTGAGGAAAGTGTGTATTGCAGTCTAAAAGTCATCTTTCTTACATTTTCTTCAGTTATTTTGGAAAGAGAGAGGTTTTAGTAATAAAACATGCAAAAGACTGTTTAATTGACCAATCGCCTGATTCAATCTGTGAAAAGGCAGATGATTAATCGATGGAAAGGGCTTTAACTGTTTGACAGCCTGAAAGTTTGGGGTGGGGTTGAGAGTTTCTCAATGCCTTACATGAATCCGCAGCCCTGCCGGTATCGGATTTTTGTGAGGGTGAGGATGGAAGCTGATTGGTTCTTCTGTCTCCACTGCCAAAATACCTTGACTGCATCTTATACGGAGGCAGGATTTGAGTCCTGTTAGTGAAGAATTCTCCTATCCCCACCACCACCACAAGTACACCCCCTCTCCCAGGGCCTTGGGCTGGAGCTCTCCTGCAGCCCCAGCGAGTGCCATTGCTTGTTGCTGCGTCCTTAATGGATGCTAATGGATTTTTGGAAGCGTTGCGTGACAACTGAGAACCTCTGGTTTGGTCATCCTGCACTGAGGCTTTCCCTGCAGTGCCAGGATTTCTCTGCCAATTGCTTTCATGTTCTCTCCTCTCCATCATACAGGCCTCTTTCCTGGCCCTCCCTTGCCTGCGGCCCAATTAGCCAAGAACAGGAGGCATAGCAAGGATCCTGCAGTGACCAGCTGCCCAGAGCCACTTCAAGTGGAGGAGATTGCCTCTTCCTGCATCACCCTTCCCCCTCTCCTTAATCTCTGATAGACTGACAAAGAGCATCAAGCTAACAAAGAGCATCACACTGAAAATGTATGGATCTACATTGCAAGGACAGTTCAAGATTTTTGGACAGCCTCCCTCCATCACCCTAGCACAGCCTCCTTGAGGGCATTGCCCAGAATCCTCTGTGAAGTCACACTGTATTTTGTGACATAACCCAGTGTGCCTAGGGGAACCAGCCTACAGCTTAGATGTTGCTGGCTAAGTAGCAGACACACCTTGAACCAGTTGTGGACCTATCATTAGGTCCGATGGGGCAAATGCCCCAGACATGAGCCTCTAGGACCCTGCGGAAGCCTCTCTGAGGCTCCCAACAGAGTCGGAAACTGTGCTTCCAGTTTCCCAAAAGCACAGTTCACATCATCTGGGAATCTCAGAGAGGCTTCCCTGATGCGGGCTCAGGTCATGTGAGGCTCCGTGAGCCTCAGGTGAGTTGGGGGGGGGAGATTTTTGCGCAGGGGGGGCAGCAACAACCCACGGGATGGCGCCATCATGGACCTTTGCCCTGGGCATGTGGTTGGGGAGGTCCGCTGCTGCCTTGAACAGTGTTCAGCTTTGGTTCCTGGCTGTAGTCATCCTTGCATTCATAAAATCCAGGCTGGACTGCTGCAATGTGCTGGACATGGAGCTGCCTTTGAAGCCTGCTTGAGACCTTCAGTTGATCTAAGACGTGTCCTGCCAAGATATTACCTGGAGAACAGGTAAGTCCAGCAGAATTTCGAATTTCATTTACACTGGTTGCCTATCCATTTCTAAGCCCAATTCAAAGTGTTGGTTCTTATCTTTACAGCTCTAAGCAGCCTAGGGCCCAACTACCTCAAGAATCATCTCCTCCCTTACATGTAAACCTGTACCCTTCACTCATCACTGGAAGCCCTGCTGCATGCTTCTCTCTGCTGTCTCAAGTTGGTGGGAGAATCAAGACAGGGCCCTCCTGGTTGTCAGTCATTCCTCAGTTGAGGAAAATATAGCATGTGTAAAAGAGGCACAAATCCATGACAATCCCAGCCTTGCTGCTTCCTTCTTGTTTCTGTGACTTCTGGTTAGCAAGCTTCAGTCTCGAAAGACTATGGTATAAACCTACAGCACCTGGTATTTCCAAGCGGTCTCCCATCCAAGTACTAACCAGGCCTGACCCTGCTTAGCTTCCGAGATCAGACGAGATCAGGCATGTGCAAGGTAACAGTTGCTGCTTGTGACTTCTGGAAGGAAAACAATTGGAACAGGGTTGCAAAAGCCTCCAGCTTTCTCCTCCAGTTCTGGCTTGCAGCAGTGGCAATGGAGGAAGAGGCGGCACTACCCCAATTCTCACTGGTTCTCAGCAACCAATAAGAGGATCCGAGTGCAGGGTGGAGCGGCTGGGTGAGCAGGGGGCTGGCATGGTATACCCCAGCCAATTTGCCAGCTCCCTAAGTCTGCTGCTGGAAGCAGCCACTTCACCTGGTAACATGGGGGAAAATATAAGAACTGCTACTCTGTATGAAGCTGCCTTATCCTGAATCAGACCATTGGTCTATCTAGGTCAGTAATGCCCACACTGATTGGGAGCAGCTCTCCAGGGTCTCAGCCCTAACTGCCCTTACTGGGGATGCTAGAAATTTAATCTGGGAATGACTGCATGCAAAGTCTGTGCTCTACCAGCTGCAACCGCTCCCATAGACTTGAAGCAGAAGAATTGCAAGGATTAACCTCCATTGACCATTATTTAATTCTTGTGAGCTGAGCGCGCGCTCACAGAGGATGGTGTAGTGGTGGTTCTGGTGGACTGAGACCTGGAAGACTCAGCCACGAAGTTTCCTGTGTGACCCTGGGCCTATCTCTTAGCCTTGCCTACCTTACAAGGTTGTTGGGAGGACAAAAAGGAAGGGAGGAAAGTTGTTGGGAGGAAAGGAATCTTGTACACCACGCCAAGCTCCATCCAGAGGAAGGAAGGAAGGAAGGGCAGTATAAAAATGTGAAAAATAAATAATTATATTTCTATCCTACTTTTCTTTAATTCATCACGAAACTCAAGGCAACACTTCCAGGCAATCACCCATCCAGGTACTGACCAGAGTTACACCTGCTTAGCTTCAGCAAGGTGGTGCCAACTTTTGCCAGCAGATCAGGTTCAGTTCATCAAAGATGAATTTTAACACAATTGTTGCAAATTAAAGTGTGTGTGTCAGGGAACCTTTGCGCCCTTCCAAGGTGGTACCCAAGTTGCAGTGCAAGGTTATACATTATTCAGCAATATATCCTACAGAATTCACTGGAACTTTTTCCCAGGCAAAGTCTGCAGAGAACTGTAGCCTCTGCCTGTTGCAACAAAAACCACAAGGAGTCTTGTGGCATCTTGAAGACTCACAAATATATTGCAGCATAAGAGTTGGAGACTAGTCCACAAACGCTTATGCTGCAATACATATGTAAGTCTTCTTTGCACTATATAGATCAAGCACAACATCACCCACAGAGAGACTTCAGCCTATCTTTCAGCCTCCAAATATTGTACTGCAAACTGTTTTTATCCCAACACAGAGCTTTGGCCAGGGTAACTAAGGGCGCAATCCTAACCCCGTATGTTGGTGCTTTCCAGCACTGGCATAGCGGTGCCAATGGAACATGTGCTGCATCCTGCAGTTGGGTGTCACTCATGGAGGCCTCTTCAAAGTAAGGGAATGTTTGTTCCCTTACCTCGGAGCTGCATTGCCCTTTTGTCAGCGCTGGAAAGTACTGACATAAGGGGTTAGGATTGTGCCCTCGGACTTGGATTTTATGCAGGTACTTGGGCTAATTGTATTGGCTACCTTTTCAACATGGATCTGGGAAAGTCAAAACTCTTTCAGACTGTCATGGGTTGGGCTGGATGAACAGTCTCTGTCTACTCTCCATGAATGTGCTGCAATTCTGATGAGACTTCTTAACTCTGACCCTCAATTTGAATACATCGAGGAGTATTATGATTCCCAAAAGGAGAAGGACTGGGGAAGGGCAGGTGTGGTGAAGGAAAGAAAGATCACACATACCTGTACACTGTGCCTTGCCATCCTATCATTTTGTGTCTAGAAACACTTATGAAAATTAGAATTCCCATTTTAGCCATAAGGATGGGAAAGGGGGGGGGCGTAATTTTCTCACTCCAATTTTAAATACTACAGGGCGATTATAGATTATTAACCATTAACTAGCACCACTAAGGGATCTTGAGTATTCTTCCTAGGAAAAAGAAGTGGCAGATTGCTGACCAGAGGAAGTGGTGCTGAGCCACCTTTCACCTGAAGTAGCCAAATGTCCATGAAAAGGTACACTTTTACTGCACATCTGAGTTGGATTCAAGATATGGGTTGCTACCTCTAAACAGGGACATGAGGTCAAGGGAGGCAGAGCCTCACCCGTCATACTCCCATGAAAGTAGCCTCAGGCATATGCTTATTGCCCACGCTCCACATGGTTTCTGAGAGACTGCACAATCAGAGAGGAGGCTGAGCTTGTCACTGCCGCACTTCTCATCTCTCCCTGTATAGTAACAGGCACCATGCTTACTTCTATTCAGGGAGAGACAAGACAAGACATTCTGGGTTAGGTAGCGCCTCAGAATGCCTTGCGGCTTCTGGGAATGCAGCGCCGCAGCAAATGCCTCCCCAATCATTGACCTCACTGTATGTCACTGCCTCTAAAGCCCTGTATGGCATGAGACCACAATATCTCAAGGACCACCTCCTTCCACAAGAGTCTGGAGGTCCTCTTGTAGGTTCAGTCACCTTCTGAAGTGCGGCTGGTGGCAACCCAAAAGAGGGTGTTCTCTGTAGTGGCCTCCAGCCTGCAGAACTCCCTGCCCTGTGAGGTGTGGCAAGCCCTCTTACTACCAGGTTTCCACCACTGGCTGAAAACTTGGCTTTTCCTTCAGGTTTTTGCTGGGTTAGTATGAAGAGCATGCTGAAGTTTGTTCTCACCTCTTTCTGACTCTTTTTTTTGAATGCTTGCTTAGATGATCTTTTAATGATGTTCTACCTTTCTACATGTTGTAAGCTACTCTGGATCTGCAAGAAGGGTAGGGTATAACATTTTAAATACATATTTCTACAGCGCAGTTAATCTCCAACTCCTTACCATTTACTTGGGAGAGGATGAGTAGTGTAGCGATAAAGGGTGTGGCAGCTATGAGCCAGGAAGTATTGGTACAGGTCTCATTTGAGCCACGAACTTATTAGGTAACCTTAAGGAGACTATGGCTGCAACCCTAACCTCATTTTCCTGGGAGTAAGTCCCATTGAACACAATAGGACTTACTTCTGAGTAGACCTGCTTAGGATTGTGCCCAATAAGAACATAAGAACAGCCCCACTGGATCAGGCCATAGGCCCATCCAATCCAGCTTCCTGTATCTCACAGCGGCCCACCAAATGCCCCAGGGAGCACACCAGATAAAAAGAGACCTCATCCTGGTGCCCTCCCTTGCATCTGGCATTCTGACATAGCCCATTTCTAAAATCAGGAGGTTGCGCATACACATCATGGCTTGTAACCCGTAATGGATTTTTCCTCCAGAAACTTGTCCAATCCCCTTTTAAAGGCGTCCGGGCCAGACGCCATCACCACATCCTGTGGCAAGGAGTTCCACAGACCAACCACACGCTGAGTAAAGAAATATTTTCTTTTGTCTGTTCTAACTCTCCCAACACTCAATTTTAGTGGATGTCCCCTGGTTCTGGTGTTATGTGAGAGTGCAAAGAGCATCTCTCTATCCACTTTATCCTTCCCATGCATAATTTTGTATGTCTCAATCATGTCCCCCCTCAGGCTTCTCCTTTCTAAACTGAAGAGGCCCAAACGCCATAGCCTTTCCTCATAAGGAAGGTGCCCCAGCCCCGTAATCATCTTAGTCGCTCTCTTTTGCACCTTTTCCATTTCCACTATATCCTTTTTGAGATGTGGCGACCAGAACTGGACGCAATTCTCCAGGTGTGGCCTTACCATAGATTTGTATAACGGCATTATAATATTAGCCGTTTTGTTCTCAACACCTTTTCTAATGATCCCAAGCGTAGAATTGGCCTTCTTTAGTGCCGCCGCACATTGAGTCAACACTTTCATTGACCTGTCCACCACCACCCCAAGATCTCTCTCTTGATCTGTCACAGACAGCTCAGAACCCATCAGCCTATATCTAAAGTTTTGATTTTTTTGCCCCAATGTGCATGACCTTACACTTACTGACATTGAAGCACACTGTCATTTTGCTGCCCATTCTGCCAGTCTGGAGAGATCCTTCTGGAGCTCCTCACAATCACTTCTGGTCTTCACCACTCGGAAAAGTTTGGTGTTGTCTGCAAACTTTGCCACCTCACTGCTCAACCCTGTCTCCAGGTCATTTATGAAGAGGTTGAAAAGCACCAGTCCCAGGACAGATCCTTGGGGCACACTGCTTTTCACTTCTCTCCATTATGAAAATTGCCCATTGACACCCTGGTCTGTTTCCTGGTCTTCAACCAGTTCTCAATCCAGGAGAGGACCTGCCCTCTAATTCCCTGACTGTGGAGTTTTTTCAGTAGCCTTTGGTGAGGGACCATGTTGAACGCCTTCTGAAAGTCCAGATATATAATGTCTATGGGTTCTCCCGCATCCACATGCCTGTTGACCTTTTCAAAGAATTCTATAAGGTTCATGAGGCAAGACTTACCCTTACAGAAGCCATGCTGATTCTCCCTCAGCAAGGCCTGTTTGTCTATGTGTGACAACATAGACACTGCCACTGTCTGCAGTATTACTGGAGACAGTAATACCTGTACTGAAATACTTACAAGACACTGCAAGCACGACTAGAAAATTATCTGAGCATTTCAAAGTCGAGTATTACTATGACTTGAAGTTATGTGGTCTTTATCATCCAAGTAGGCTGATCAAAACTCACAAACCAAAAAAAGAGCCAAGTGGTATACACCACCTGCATTGACATCGTGGCTTCTGCACAATTTCTCCTCCCAACCTCCTCCCTTTGTCACTCTCCCCACTATGGGAAGTCTCTGCTGTCATACAGCTTGCCAGAATGTCGTCAGCAAACTCAGAAGAATCTGAACTGAGACCATTCTGATGTGAGAAGCAATCAGATCAATCATCATCCTTCCTCTCTCTCCCTCATTTACATATCATAACTATTGGCTGTAACGAGTCAGTCTATGAAGAAGAGCTAGTAGGAAAAATTCTTATGGGTAGAGCCATTTAGGGGGGCTGGCCAAGTTTTCATCATAAAACCTCTCAGATCCTGTCCACTGGTACCTGGAACACAGCCTAAAATGTAAAGATGGATTCAACATGGTTTTCAAAGAGCATCACACTGGCAGACAAGGAGAGGGGCACCATCAAATGTGGTGTAGGGATTGCTCCTGACTAAATCAAGGCTAACAAAAAATGCACATCCGCAATCATAGCTATACTACAAAGAAGGGTCTCTAACCTCAACAGGAAAACCTGTCTTTAAAGCACCTTATTCCCTTGCTAGAATCACAAAGGAAATTGCCTCTGGCTTAGGAGGAAATCAAAGATCAAGGAACAGAGAAAGCACTTGTTGCCCACCCACATCAGACCCTTGCATGCTCATAACATTCATAAGCCATGCTTCCACCAAGAGCAAGGAGCTACACTGACAGCAAAGACTGAGCATATGTACATATACGCATACCGAAGCTTTAATTATCCCAGAAGGTATTGTTGCCAGGCAATTAAAGCCAGCAAGCAGAGTGTTTACATTCAGTCCCTGGCTTAAGGAGGAAATGTGGTTCTAGGGCACACCTACACCACCACCTTAAATCGCTTTCATACCTTTTCAACTCCATGCCTCTCAGCAAAGGAACTTGGGACACTATTAAGGCAGTGGGTCCCAAATGTTTTTGACTGGTGACTCCCTTGACCTACTGGGCCATTTGGCAGTAGCTCCCTATTAGGGCTACTATACGTTGTATCGCGTGGCAGGTTTTTTGCAAGGATTCTGTGACTCCCCAGGCTGGTTTCTGCAGGTCTCCAGGGAGCCACAGCTCACAGTTTGGGAACCACTAGGTTAAGGGGTTAAGAATCACTTGGGGCATGTAAGAATAACTAAACTAGTTTACTTTTATAGTGCAGATGTGCAACAAGAGCAAGGCTCTTCAACTTTTTTGGGGGGGGGGGATACGAGCTTTTCCAGTGCAGTACCACTTTTGCAAATACAACTACTGCCACCAGATGTGACAGTTGTGCACAAGAGTGCATACCCCCCCCCCCCGGTTTGGACTTTGTTTTGCACCTTCCTTCCTCAGAACCATGCCTCTTTTGAAGGGTCAGACAGCATATGTTCCCACTATCACTCCAGCCAACTCCCCTTTCAGTAGGCCAGTGTCAGGTGGAGGTCACTATGGCAATGGGGCCACGTACCACTTGCCATATTGTGACATGGCATTCATGGTAACCATAACCACTGGCTGATGACCACTTAATTGGAGGCAATGCTTAGATGCAAGGATTTTGCTTCCAAGTCTGCCACCTACAACCCAAGATAAAGGATAAGGACTAAGTTCTTCCTTTCCACATCTGTTTCCAACATTAAGGCAGTTCCTGTGTTCTCTAACAAGGGCCAGCAACCCAAAACCATCTGGCCTGCATCCCCAAAAAGAAATATCCACCTGGCATGTGATGGTCCTAAAAAGAAGGGTCCACTACCAAGTATTTGCAGGGGAGGGTGGACTGGGCAGGGCTGTGTCTGAGGTGGGAGGCAATGACCTGTAGCTAATCAGTAGCCACCTTGATGATGAGGCAGGCTCTGTGTGAGCTTCAGGTTACAATGTAGCAACTCTGCAGGTAGGGGGCCATCCTCATACAGACCTCACCCTCCAGAATGATCAGGAGGGGGAAGCATGCCAGCCACCAGTAGGACTAGATCTGGGGTGATGCAGTGCCAGAACAGCAAGACCAGCCTACTCTGTGGAGGCCCACACAGGCATGACTTCCATAGCCAGATATATCTATAGCATGTTGTTGTGGCATGAAATGAAATTCTGTGAACCCCCCCCCCCCCCACCTTGCAGACATTGTCCTGGTGAGGTCCCACACTCATGTGCTTGTGTAGAGCAGGCAGGCAGAGCCCTGGAAGATAATCTTTGCATGGAACATGGGTTCAGGTTTGGACCAGTGCCGTTCACTATAGATCGTGCCAAGTCTAGGAATCTGAGGGTTTGAAAGGGAGGAGAGGAAGAATGTGATCGTGCTAAATGTTAGAGCTTCGAGTTCTGCCTGTTTTCGATCTTTTGGCCTCCACTGTCACTGGTGGGATTGGGATTCATACAGATGAATGTGACCCTCCATCCACTCACAGACATGGCCTCTGGCCCCTATGTGGAAGAAGGTTGCCGATCCCTGCTCTAGAGTTAACTCTAGCCACTGCTGCAGACCTCAAGGTAGGGAATGCAGATGAAGAGCCAGGGCCATGCGAATACATGCTGGATTTTCACCGGATGTTGCATCAGTCCAGAACTGATGAGATATAAAATGTGTGTTCAACTTTCTGGTTTTCTTTTTTAAACATAGCAGCCAGGGTGGTGGTGGTGGTGATTTGGATTGGGATGACAAGGCAGGTGGAGGGGAATCTTACCCTTTCCTTCCACACTATGGTCCTGATGAAAATTGCTCTCATTCTGAAGCTGCCATTTGCCTTGGAGGGAAGCTGTTATTAGCATCAGTGGTAGCTTCTCTTCCAGGGCAATTAGTGGTCCGGGAGGGGAGATATTAATCAGAACTATTGCATGGAGGAAAATGGCTAACTCCCCCTCCCCTTGTACTGTGATTCTCCCACATCTGCTATTTTTTAGAGGAAAGAAAACAAGTATATGGGAAGGCAAAAACTCATTTAGTGGTGCAGTTTGGCCCCAAGCGGATAAGACTACAAACTGGGACAATACTGAGAGAAAATAAACATCCCTCCCCCCACCACATTAGATACTAGCATCACTAGGTTCAAGTTTAGGTGCAAGTTTCAATGGAACTTGGATAGCCCCATTGTAAGAAAACCTTCTCAATGCTCTAGGTCAGCTGTACGCAGTGGTGTAGCTAGAACGGTTGCAAAGCACTAAGTTTTGCAGGGAGTCTCACCTCAGCATGCAAGTGGCTCCTCCCCTTCGGAGCCATTCTGGGCAGAGAGAACAAAAGGGAGGGGTACACCTATAATGGCTCCAAAGGCGAAGGGTCGCTTGTAGGCTATGGGGGAGCTCCCCGCAAAACTTAGTGCTTTGCACCCCCTCTAGCTACGCTACTGGTTGTTCCCAAAAGGGTGCTTCACAGACCAGTGCAGGTCCATGAGCCATCAGCTGCTAGTCCATGATGAATTTCAGGAAACTAAGAAACCATGGAATAATATGGTACAGATGTGGTACCGGTCCTTGGCACATGGGGGGGGGATTGGCGGTCCACCATATCTGACATTTGGAGAAGCCTTGCTCTAGGCCTCCTAATTTATTAGGAGGCCACATTTTCCACCTGACTTGAGCCAAGCCTGCTTTAGCAATATTCCCAGTGACCTGGAGGTAGGGCTTGAGTGTCCTGCATACTCTTTATCCCTACCCATGACTACCAAATGCTGTATTAGTGCCACATAATAATATAGAAGAATGCCACGTTGCTGCATTTTCATAATATGCTTACAGCCTCAAATTTTGCACCAGGACTCTACTCTGACACTCAGATTTAGGCTTCCTTGGTGCAGAATGTTTATGTATTTATTTGGGCAGAATGCACCTCCTTTGCTCTCATAGAATGCCAGTTCCTAGGATTGTTAGGGGAAAGGGGGGGGCAAAATAGTTAAAACCAATTTAGGACAGATGAAGGCTTGCGGCAAAGAGGTGCTGCACCCAGGGCTGTCAAGAGCAGGTTCGGGCCCTGGTGGAAAAAAAATGGGAGGGGGAAAGCAGCAAGACTGAATCTACTATAAATATGCAACATATTCAGGTCCCTGCCCCCTTTCCATGCCACCAAGCCTTGATCATTTATACTGGTTCTCCCCCTCAGCTCGCCAGCCCTGGTTGCATCTCATCAGCTTGGAAACAATCATCTAGCAATAGCTAGTGCACCATCAAAATTCAGCCCAGGCCTTTCCCAAACATGCTTCTTTGAATGCAAAGTTTCTGACGATTGAGGACTGTGAAGAGGAGATTTGATTTTTCCTTTGATTATTGCTTTATCTAATTTGTAGTTGCCTTGGGTTAAAGTCTTTCTACTGTGTCAAACAGCATGAGTCCCAGAACTGGTCAGCATTGAAGCTTCCTGGGTGACCTTGGGCCAGTCAGTCTCACGCAGTCTCACCTACCTCACAGGGTTGTTGTAAGGACAAAAGGAGAGGAAGAACTATGTATGCCACCCTAGTTCCTTGGAGGAAGAGCCATATAAAAATGTGAAAAAATAAAATGAATAAATATCTCCATCTTGGATAAAATATTCACCTTTCCCTTCAGGTGACAGACACATACACCAGAGGCCCTGAATTATTGCTGTGAGATATAGGAAGGGTTATCTCAGTCCTTCCCTTTGGTATGTACAGAGGTTTATCAAAGAACCTTGTGGCCAGGGTTGTCTTCCTGATGCTCCTAGCCCTGTTAGAAGTGTTCGACTTTTATTGGCGGTAAGAAACAGACTGTTTGGGACTGGGTTGGAGCCGTGTCTCACTTGCTTGCATTCAGATTGATAAATATGCTTTCCCTGTTGCCATCTCTGTTCCTTGGTGCTATTAGAAGTGTTTTAATGCTAAAATCTTGGCCAGATGCTCTGACCCAGCACTGTATTTTTTAAATAAAATCAAAACAATTTTCTATCTCTAGCCTTGTTTTGCATGATAAATTCTCCTACAGCCAGTGATCTGAGAGTCTGCACTCAAATCTTTCAATAGGTCAACACAGGTCCAAAACATATTCACGTAACCCTAGTGTCCACCCAAAACAAAAAGATTTGTGAGACAGCCTCTGAGACATTGGGAATCAGGCATTGCTATGGGTCTGGACTACACATGAAGCAGGATGAGCTGGCAGAGTCCTGAACTAGTAGAACTAGACTCTACCACCTCAAACTGCATGTGGGAAGAATCACACTTTTGAATGCTACCGTCTGTGTAAAATTAAAAAAAAATTATATTCCAAATAAGTAGAAAATCAGCATAGCAGGGAGCTAACTGCACTAGTTTCTTAAAGTTGCTTAGTTGCTGTTGTCTTCTTGTCTTTTAAAGCACGGTGAAAACATTCCCAAATGCAATCTCCTGCCCCCTGCAATAGTACAGTTTATTCTGCCATCTCAGGATTCTACCACCTCATTCTACTACATGTATAGAGAAGGCCATGGACAGAGGACTAGAGTCAATACACCCAAGTAAGAGCTCAATCCCATGTCCTGCAGCACTGGTGCTCCACCGGCGCCACTAGCCCAACTGATGCAAAGAGTACCGTACGGCACTTTTGCGCCAGAGGTACTGGTGCTAGGCCCAGCATCAGGTGGCGTGGGGCCGTAGCTCCCGATACTACTGCCAGCAGGTGGCAAGGCTTTTTTGGGGTAGGGTAGGGGGCAGGACTGGGTGGAGGAGGGGAGGAGTGGGCCTGGAAGGGGGCCTGAGATGGCGACAGGCTCTGTCACCATATCCTAACTCCCCTCCGGGGCTGGGAACCCAACACAGGTCTCCTCAATTCTGCACCTGCTCAATAGTGGGTGCAGATCCAAGGAGACCCATTGGGGCCACTTTGCCGCTACATGGGGTAACATTTGTTCCCTTAACTCAAGGAGAGCTGGTGCTGCTTCCCTGCCCCACTGGATGCAGCAGTCACCATTTCAGAATCACTATAGCCCTGGGCACTAGGGAAACATAGGATTGGGTTGTAAGACAGCCTATCAGGTTCCATGGTCCTATGGATCAGACTCAGAGGCTTTGCTATCTGGCCTGCTACCTGCAGAAATTTGATTGGTGGGGACTATAGGCAGGGCCTTCTCTGTGGCAGCACCACAACTGCAGAATTCCCTTGCCAAGAAGATTAAGCTGATTCCCTCTCTTTCCAGATTTAGATGGATGGTTTAGACTTTCTTATTTCAGAGAGAATTTTAAACTGCTGGAAGCCAATTTGATCCTACTGTTGTTGATCTGTCATGCTGCTGCTGACAGGTTTTCGTTGTTGCTGCTTTAACTTGATTGCTGTTGTTTCCCAGCCTGTACTTGTTAATTGTTTTCTTCTGTGCTGATGATTTTTCTACTCTAAAGTGGCTTTGTCACTTGTAAATGAAAAGCAGGGCCATAAACACTTATAATATGAATAACAGTACTGGAGACACAAATGCTGTATGAAATTCAACCAAATGGTCCATCTCTTCTAGTACTGAAGATTTGACTCTGCAGAGCCTTCCCCAGGCCTTCGCCCCAACATCTTTTGTACCAGGGAGCTGGAGATTACACCTGCAATCTTATACTGCTGGGGTTTTGTTTAGGTTTGCTCACACCACCTGCAAGTTTTTGTTTGTTATGTGTTGTTATTACATGTTACTGAAACTGTAAGCCACCTTGGTGACTTTTTTATTGAAGTAGAAGGGTGGCCTAATTTTTTTAATACATACATTGAGTGAATAAACCTGTTACTGAACATGTATGTGATCCACCTACTGAATAATGAACCCTCACTTGCCCTGATAAGGGGCAAGTGTGGAGTAGCCATCAAAATGGGCCTATCAAAGTCAGTGTGTGTTTTTAATCAGAAAACAAGTTACAAAACTTGATTTTGTAACAAATCAGAATAAATGCTGAAAAATTAAGTAAATTGACACTCTGTAAAGTTGTACACAGTTTCCATTCTTGGAACACACAGGGTGAGGAAGTGGTGACAAAGCATATGGGTATAGCTCCTGACTTTTCTCAAAAGGATTAGAAGTTTTTTTTTAAAAAAGCTGAGATCCTCGGGGCCCCAAATTCCACATAGAGTAGCACATCTGGGGTTGTGTGCCAAAGCCACAGATATATTAAATATATGTAACCTTCATCTATGGAAAGAGGGAGGAGGACATTAGTTTTGATGTGGAGATGGAAACAACTTCAAATGCTCATCATCAGAACAGAACGGGGGTTGGACTAGATGACCTCCGAGGTGACATCCAATTCTAACATTCTGTGGTTCTAGTAAAGACTTTCTCCAGCCACTTTCTCATCATTCACTTTGATGAGTCCAACTGACCCAAGGTGGCAGAAGATATGGGTGCTGATTTGGCTATGCCATGGTTCTGATCTGTTCTTGTGTTACCTCTTCCAGTCCAGTGTATCAGGTTATCTGTGCCTGCAATTCTATGCACAGAGTAAACCCCACTGAAGACAATGAGACTTACTTCTGAGTATACAAGCCTTAGGTTGTGAGGGATTTTCAGGGTATAATTCCTTTTACCACTGGTGATCCAAGCAGTGGGGGACAAAGATGTGCAGAGCCCCCTGCTGGATGATACCATATAGTGCAGATCGTCTCTATGCCTTCCCCACTTTTGAAACATTTGCTTATGAAGGATCTCCTAAAAACTTCCCTGTGTGAGGTTCTGCTAAGCTTCTTCAAACCTCCAGCTCCATGTCTCATTAGCAGAATTGCATACTGGTTCCTTATCACTGCAGTAGCTGAACAGTTCTTTTTTTCACAGTGCATCTCTCTTCAAATCTATGTGCCTTCTAATTAAGGAACTCCCCCCAGCTACATACCCATGTGGCAAGACTGCTGTGGAGACTGGAGGCCTACAGAAGCTAAGTGACTTTCCCAAGGTCACACAGGAAGCCTGTAGCAAAAGAAAAACCTGTATCTTCTACATTCCAGTTTAGGGTCTGTACTCATCTAGCCACCCACAGAGCCTGATGTTGTGAGATGCATTCTCCCTTCCCATCCCCTCCAAACCAGTGACTATGTAGGGAGAAAGCGGCCAAAGGGTACATGATGAGATTATCAAAAAGAGACAGATGGATGATGGAGAAACACAAGGGGGAGGGTATAGAGCTCTTTCCAATGCTGTGCTAAGAGGTACTCCATAGCCAAATCCCTCTCCATACCCCACACAGTTCACATTTCTTCCTGGGAGGAAGAGAAGAGGCCAGGGCTGTTCTCTTCAGCATCCTTGGGGATGCATTCTCAAATTCACTTAATGTGAATTAGTTACCCCCTGCACACCATTTAATAGTGGTTCCCATATCCAGGGTGATTAAAACCCAATGCAAGAGGGGACTTTGGTCTCCCTCCCTCTCCTCCCCTGCTTTATGGGCCAAGTGGGGGATCCTAATCTGCATTTGACATTTTGAGTAAAGTACTAACCCTGACCGTTGTGATTTCGGAGAGTATGATCAGCCATGGGTTGAGCCCTAGAGCCTGATTTTGACTCCAAAGTCTGGAACATGAAACCAATCAGAAAGAGCACCTCTGGGCATGTGCAGAGTGCATTTCCTCACCACTGAACAATCATAGCGAGTCCTACAAATCTAATGCCAGAGACTAGATTTCCACATCAGAGGTAGTTGCTTTTGGGGGACAGGTTTTGAAGGTTGGCATCTCTGCTTCCAAAAATTAAGCTACAGGGTAAACAATAAAGGGGTGCAAAAGTGACATTTTCTGATAGATGTGTGGTGCTAGAGAACAAAATCCCTCCCCCTCCATCCACCCTGTTTGGGCGGATGGAGCAGCCTGGGCCCTGGTTTCCCCCTCCCCCTCGCCCAGCTGCTAGCCCTGGGGATCTCAGTCCATCTGCCTCTCCATCCTTCACTCTCTTTCTGCTATTTCCATCCAGCATCCTCAACGGGGCCTGGGGCTGAGTAGAGACACCCCAGGGGTGAGGAGGACCACTTTGTGGGGTGGAATCACACACACACACACAGAGGCAATCAGGCAGGCAGCCACAGTCATCTTGGCCTTGAAGTAGCCACATCCTTCCTTTCCTGCAGCATTTCTGGCTCCAAGGCAAAGGGGGGGGGGAGGCTGAGAGAGGAACCCACTAAGGATGGAGTATATCAATAATAAAATCATCCACATTCCCAGCCTTCGATCCAGACGGCATCCCCCTCCTTCTCTGCCGCCATCCCAGCAGGTAGGGCTGCTTCCTGGGGGGAAGGGGGAAGGAAAAGACCACCTACCTCTCCACTCTCCAGGCACTGATGGGGCAAAACCCAACACTGTGCTTTCTCCCTCCTACAAAGTCATGCCTTGATCTGAAGGAGGGAGGGGAGGAAAAGAGGGAAACTGAGCCACCAAACACTGGAGGGGGGGGGGGAGAGATGGAGCTCTCAAGCATCCTCAACAGAGCCCTGATGCAGGTTCAAACCAAAGAGCATCCTTGCCCTGCCGCCGCCCCCATCCCATCAGATCTCCCCCACCGGGGTGGCCCTCGCCGCTCCTTCCCCCAAGCCTGGTCCTCGCCCCCTAACCCCAGTGTGCCCCCCACCGCGCCGCGCGCACCCCTTCCCCACCTCCATACCTCCGCCGGGTGCCTCCTCCTGGCCTCGCCGTCCCTCCGCTCCAGAGGCTGCAGCGGCAACAAAAGCTCCTGCTCCTCCCCCGCTCCGTCAGCCGGCCAGGCCGGTCCCCATCTGGCTCATCACCGCGCTCCCCGGACAGCGGCGGCAGCTCGGAGGACAAGGCGCATCCTCCCCGGCCAAGGCGCACAGCGATGGAGAGGAGGGGGGTCCTCGCGGTGCCAGCCCGCCCCACCGCCTTGGCCCCCTCTCGGCTGCGCTTCCAGGTGCGGCCGGGCTCCCCTCTGCCCGATGCTCCGGCTCTGCAACCCCCTTCCCCGCGCCGGTGTCACTCCGGGGACAGACACGCCCTGAGCCCGGGGGGCTTGGAACAGCTCCAGGCAGAGCTGAGCGCCTGCCTCTTAAAGGAGCAGCGCCCTGCTTGAGCTCCTCTCTCCCAATGTGGTGATGGAGAGAATCACCACCGCAGACTTCCAATCACCCCCATGGACGCTTCACAGAAACATCATCATCATCATCACCATGGCGATTCTGACAACCGCCCTGCATCAGCCTGATCCTTCTTCCCATTTTGCAGAAGGGAAGGTCGAGGACGCCCCAGAAAGCATGAGGGTGACTGCAAAAAGGGGGTGAGTGAGTGGCCCAGAGATGTGTGAACGAAGACCGGGGGGGGGGGGTAGAGCAGGAGGAGGAGTGAGCATGTGCAGCCTCTAAAACGGCAAGTCTATCTGCGCCTGTTATGAAGCAGCGGCCACACTTGGAATCACAGGTAGGGTTCTGGTCACCCCCCATCTCAGAAATCAGTGAAGGATGGAGATGGAGATGAACAAGGTAGCAGGGATATAGAGGTAGGAAAGAGGGGAGGAGAGCTCGTCTCCAGCAGCAGAAGCAGTCACACCATCAGGTCAGGTGCACCCCTTGAAACATTCGTCAAAGGACCTGAGAAGAAGCACCAGGCTCACCAGGAGACACACTGACATATTTGCCTAGGGGAAATATGTTAATAGACCATCCTCTTTCCCACCAGCAGCCTGAGACACAGTATGTACTCGTAGCTCATGTTACACTAACACTTCGATCCTAGGCAAATTTACCAGGGAGTAAGTCTTACTGAGTGGTGGAGTACGGCTATGGGTGGGTGGGATGTCATGACAAGCTCCATGGCGCAGTGGTAAAGGTTGAAGTGCAGGAGCTTGTCATGACATCCCACCCACCCTTAGCCACATTCTGGAATTCAACATTGAAATGAGCTTCCTTATGAGAAGGGGGGGAAGCAAAAGTGATGGGGTGGAGGAAATTAAAAATAGATGGAGAGAGTAACAGAAAAATCATGGAAGAGGTGAACAGAAATGTTTTGTCCTCTCGCACTACCCCCCTGAAACTGATTGGTGACAGGTTCAGGACAGATGAAAGATTCTTCACACATGTAATTAACAGATGGAACCAACTCCCCCTCACTAGTGGTGCCACCTCTGGTTGAAACTATTCCTGGAATGTCTCGTTCCCAACATGACATCTTGTCACTTAGCTGAACAGGCTCTGTTGATATCTCCAGGGTCGCTTTCAGGACTCACCTGGAGACGGATGTCTTTTCCTGGAGATTCCAGGTCGATCCTGGAGGGGTTGGCAACCCTCTCACCAACACAAGATGTGCGGAGATGATCAAGGGCTCAGAAGGTTTTAAAAAGAAGTGCATAACACAAGCTTGGGCAGATTTACTCAGTTGTAAAACCTAGTGTGTTATTTTATTATTATTATTATTACTGAGTATTGGCAACCTTCAGTCTTGAAAGACTATGGTATCGCGCTCTGAAAGGTGGTTCTGACACAGCGTCTAGTGTGGCTGAAAAGGCCAATCCGGGAGTGACAATCCCTTCCACACCGGGAGCAAGTGCAGTCTGTCGCTGGTCTGTCTCCCTGGCTATGGGCCTTCCTTCTTTGCCTCTTTGCCTCAGACTGTTGGCAAAGTGTCTCTTCAAACTGGGAAAGGCCATGCTGCACAGCCTGCCTCCAAGCGGGCCGCTCAGAGGCCAGGGTTTCCCACTTGTTGAGGTCCATCCCTAAGGCCTTCAGATCCCTCTTGCAGATGTCCTTGTATCGCAGCTGTGGTCTACCTGTAGGGCGCTTTCCTTGCACGAGTTCTCCATAGAGGAGATTCTTTGGGATCCGGCTATCATCCATTCTCACGACATGACCAAGCCAACGCAGGCGTCTCTGTTTCAGCAGTGAATACATGCTAGGGATTCCAGCACGTTCCAGGACTGTGTTGTTTGGAACTTTGTCCTGCCAGGTGATGCCGAGGATGCGTCGGAGGCAGCGCATGTGGAAAGCGCTCAGTTTCCTCTCCTGTTGTGAGCGAAGAGTCCATGACTCGCTGCAGTACAGAAGTGTACTCAGGACGCAAGCTCTGTAGACCTGGATCTTGGTATGTTCCGTCAGCTTCTTGTTGGACCAGACTCTCTTTGTGAGTCTGGAAAACGTGGTAGCTGCTTTACCGATGTGCTTGTTTAGCTTGGTATCGAGAGAAAGAGTGTCGGAGATCGTTGAGCCAAGGTACACAAAGTCATGGACAACCTCCAGTTCATGCTCAGAGATTGTAATGCAGGGAGGTGAATCCACATCCTGAACCATGACCTGTGTTTTCTTCAGGCTGATTATTATTACTACTACTTCTACTGAACCATGACCTGAACCATGACCTGTGTTTTCTTCAGGCTGATTATTAAGAACATAAGAACATAAGAACATAAGAACAGCCCCACTGGATCAGGCCATAGGCCCATCTAGTCCAGCTTCCTGTATCTCACAGCGGCCCACCAAATGCCCCAGGGAGCACACCAGATAACAAGAGACCTCGTCCTGGTGCTCTCCCCTACATCTGGCATTCTGACTTAACCCATTCCTAAAATCAGGAGGTTGCGCATACACATCATGGCTTGTACCCCATAATGGATTTTTCCTCCAGAAACTCGTCCAATCCCCTTTTAAAGGCGTCTAGGCTAGACGCCAGCACCACATCCTGTGGCAAGGAGTTCCACAGACTGACCACACGCTGAGTAAAGAAATATTTTCTTTTGTCTGTCCTAACCCGCCCAACACTCAATTTTAGTGGATGTCCCCTGGTTCTGGTATTATGTGAGAGTGTAAAGAGCATCTCCCTATCTACTCTGTCCATCCCCTGCATAATTTTGTATGTCTCAATCATGTCCCCCCTCAAGCGTCTCTTTTCTAGGCTGAAGAGGCCCAAACGCCGTAGCCTTTCCTCATAAGGAAGGTGCCCCAGCCCCGTAATCAGCTTAGTCGCTCTCTTTTGCACCTTTTCCATTTCCACTATGTCTTTTTTGAGATGCGGCGACCAGAACTGGACACAATACTCCAGGTGTGGCCTTACCATAGATTTGTACAACGGCATTATAATATTAGCCGTTTTGTTCTCAATACCCTTCCTAATGATCCCAAGCATAGAATTGGCCTTCTTCACTGCCGCCGCACATTGGGTCGACACTTTCATCGACCTGTCCACCACCACCCCAAGATCTCTCTCCTGATCTGTCACAGACAGCTCAGAACCCATCAGCCTATATCTAAAGTTTTGATTTTTTGCCCCAATGTGCATGACTTTACACTTACTGACATTGAAGCGCATCTGCCATTTTGCTGCCCATTCTGCCAGTCTGGAGAGATCCTTCTGGAGCTCCTCACAATCACTTCTGGTCTTCACCACTCGGAAAAGTTTGGTGTCGTCTGCAAACTTAGCCACTTCACTGCTCAACCCTGTCTCCAGGTCATTTATGAAGAGGTTGAAAAGCACCGGTCCCAGGACAGATCCTTGGGGCACACCGCTTTTCACCTCTCTCCATTGTGAAAATTGCCCATTGACACCCACTCTCTGCTTCCTGGCCTCCAACCAGTTCTCAATCCATGAGAGGACCTGTCCTCTAATTCCCTGACTGTGGAGTTTTTTCAGTAGCCTTTGGTGAGGGACCGTGTCAAACGCCTTCTGAAAGTCCAGATATATAATGTCCACGGGTTCTCCCAAATCCACATGCCTGTTGACCTTTTCAAAGAATTCTATAAGGTTTGTGAGGCAAGACTTACCCTTACAGAAGCCATGCTGACTCTCCCTCAGCAAGGCCTGTTCATCTATGTGTTTTGAGATCCTATCTTTGATGAGGCATTCCACCATCTTACCCGGTATGGATGTTAGGCTGACCGGCCTATAGTTTCCCGGGTCCCCCCTCTTTCCCTTTTTAAAAATAGGCGTGACATTTGCTATCCTCCAATCTTCTGGTACCGTGGCCGTTTTGAGGGACAAGTTGCATACCTTAGTCAAGAGATATGCAACTTCATTCTTCAATTCCTTAATAACCCTTGGGTGTATGCCATCAGGGCCCGGTGACTTATTGATCTTTAATTTATCAATGAGGTCTGAAACATCTTCTCTTTTAACCTCTATCTGACTTAACTCCTCGGTTAGGAGGGGCCGTTCGGGCAGCGGTATCTGCCCGAGGTCTTCTGCCGTGAAGACAGATGCAAAGAACTCATTTAATTTCTCTGCCATCTCTAAGTCTCCTTTTATCTCCCCTTTCCCTCCCTCACCATCCAGAGGGCCAACCGCTTCTCTGGCGGGTTTCCTGCTTCTAACATATTTGAAGAAGCTTTTATTATTCCCCTTAATGTTGCTGGCCATGCGTTCCTCATAGTCTCGCTTGGCCTCCCCTATCACCTTCTTACATTTCTTTTGCCACAGTTTATGTTCCTTTTTATTCTCTTCATCAGGGCAAGACTTCCATTTACGGAAGGAAGCTTCCTTGCCCTTCACAGCCTCTCTAACTTGGCTGGTTAGCCATGCGGGCACTCTCCTGGATTTAGTGGAACCCTTCTTTCTTTGCGGTATACACCTCTGCTGGGCCTCTATTACTGTTGTTTTAAGCAGCCTCCATGCACTCTGGAGAGACTGGACTCTTTTTACCCTCCCTTTCAACCTCCTTCTAACCAGCCTCCTCATTTGAGGGAAGTCCGCCCGTCGGAAGTCAAGGGTTTTTGTTAGAGATTTGCCTGGTATTCTTCCCCCAACGTGCACGTCAAAACGGATCGCAGCATGATCACTGTTCCCCAATGGCTCAGTAACGTTTACATCTCTAACCAGGTCCTGCGTACCGCACAAAATTAAATCCAGAGTCACCTGTCCTCTGGTGGGCTCCTTGACTAGCTGATCTAAGCCACAGTCATTTAGCACGTCAAGAAATCCGGTTTCCTTATCGTGACCAGAACACAAATTGACCCAGTCAATATGAGGATAATTGAAGTCCCCCATGATTACAACCCTGTCCTTCCTTGTCACCTCCCTGATCTGTTTCCTCATTTCAAGGTCCCCATCAGATTTCTGGTCTGGAGAACGATAGCACGCCCCCAGTATTACATCGCTGCACAAGCCTGGTAATTTAACCCACAGAGATTCTACGGTGGAGTCGGACCCACCTTCAATCTCTACTTTGCTGGATTCTATCCCTTCCTTAACATAAAGGGCCACCCCACCTCCAACACGCCCCTGCCTGTCCCTCCTGTAGAGTTTATAGCCCGGGATTGCGGTATCCCACTGATTTTCCGCATTCCACCAGGTTTCCGTTATGCCCACTATGTCAATATTTTCCCTTGTCACCAGACATTCCAGTTCTCCCACCTTTGCTCGTAGACTTCGGGCATTCGCATAAAAGCATTTATACACGGAATGCCCCAGGACGGGCTGCTTATTCGCTCCTTTGTCCCCGCATCCTCTCATTGTGCCAAACTGTCTATCACATCCCATCACCCTACCTTTCCCAATTTCTTCTCCTACCCTGCCTTTGTCTTGTTGTTCTCTAACCTCCCCATCCTCATCCCATAGGGATGAGGAGTCCCGAACCGGATGCCCCTCGGCTCCTGTCGGCCTTCCCCCAGGGATCAGTTTAAAAGCTGCTCTGCCACCTTTTTAATGTTATGCGCCAGCAGTCTGGTTCCATTCTGGTTCAAATGGAGCCCGTCCCTCTTGTACAGGCCCCGCTTGTCCCAAAACGTTCCCCAGTGCCTAACGAATCTAAACCCCTCCTCCCTACACCACCATCTCATCCACGCATTGAGACCCCTGATCTCCGCCTGCCTAGCTGGCCCTGCGCGTGGAACAGGTAGCACTTCAGAGAACGCTACCTTTGAGGTCCTGGCTTTCAGCTTCCTGCCTAAAAGCCTAAATTTGGCCTCCAGGACCTCCCAGCTACACTTGCCCACGTCGTTGGTGCCGACATGCACCACAGCCGCTACCTCTCCCCCAGCACTGTCTACTAGCCTGTCTAGACGAGAAGTGATGTCCGCAACCTTCGCACCAGGCAGGCAAGTCACCATGCGGTCCTCACATCCGTCGCAAACCCCCCTCTCTATGTTTCTAATAATCGAATCCCCCACTACAAGAAGCCCCCGACCCCCCTCCCGCCGAGGAGTATCCCGAGTGCGCTCGGATACGGGCCCATCCCCTGGAGAAGGGGTCCCCACTAGGGGATTGTTTCCCTCCTCTCCAGGATGACGTCCTCCAGTCCCGAGACTTCCCACCCGGGCAGCCGAGGAGCTGCACGCCTGAGGTTGGGACGAAGCCTGATCGTCCCCGGAAGTCTCCCCACGGTCCTCCTCTGGCTGCCTGCGCTTCTCCAGGTCGGCCACCAAGGCTTCAAGGGAGCGGACATGTTCCCTGAGAGCCTGGAGCTCCTTGCACCGAGGACACACCCATGACTTATGCCCCAGAGGCATATAATCATACATGTGGCACTCAATGCAGAACACTGGATAGCCCCCACCCTGCTGCTGGCTGTCTGACTGCATAGCTTTTTTGTTGTTGTTGTTTTATTTAGGGGTCCTTTTAAAAACCGTACACTGGATAGCAGCCCTCTTCTCAAGGGAAGAGGAAGGGCAGTGTATGGGGCCCTGGCCTCCTCGCCCTGCTGCTGAACTCGCCCAGATGCTAAACTCTTGTGCCTTACCTGGCACTTAGTTCCCAGAGGCACTTGGTTCCCAGAGGCCACACGCGTCTGCAGTATTATTACTACTACTACTACTACTACTACTACTACTACTACTACTACACAGATATTTATATACCGCCTTTCTTAGTTGTCAGATTTCTCCTCAGACTTTAATTCAAGGTGGTTTACATGGGCAGGCTGTTCTAAATCCCTGTAGGGATTTTTACAATTGAAGAAGGTTCTGTCTTTCAAGAACCACAACATTTCAGATGGATCTTTTATGATCTGGTATCACATTCTGGCCTCCAGTTTCCTCCCACGCAGGCTGACAAGCAGCTCCTTCATATCTCACTTGAAGGGTGACCAAAGAGCAGGTGCAATAATTCGGCTAGGCTTGTCAGCTGCTTCAAGGTCTCGCCGTTCACGGTGCCGGTGGCCTCGAATTGGCGACCTTTGAATGTTATCTTCAGGCAAACGGAGGCTCTACCCTCTAGACCAGACCTCCTGCCCTTTTTGGGTTTTCTTTTCCCCAGTAAACATGCTTAGGATTGCAGCCTGCACTGGCTGAATCCATTGATGGTGGGCCTATTACTGGTTATTAGTCAAACTAGCTAAGTAGAACTTCCAAGTCCAGGGGCAGCCTACCTCTATGAGAACCATCACTTTCAAGTCCTGCTTGCAAACATTCCACAGGCATTAAGCTGAGCACTGTATAGAAGGTATGCTGATCTGAGTGAATCTTTGGTGTGGTTAAAGAAGGCTAAAAAAGAAGCCTCCCAGTTCACAGATCTATCAGGAAGTGACATATCCTGAGAGTGAAGCTTTTCCTCCTGATTACAGGGATGGTGGGATGGGGCTGAAGCCAGGATTGGCCCAAGACCTCTTGACACCTGAGGCAGTCTGCCAAATGCTGTGCCCTTACCTGATGATGTGCCAGCCTCCCCTCCTCTCTCCTCTGCATTTCCTCTTTGTCTCTGCCCTCCCCTTCCTTTTCCAGTCCAGGGGGTGGAAGGAGAATTTAGCAGACAGAACTGAGTATCCTGCTGCTTGAGGCCAATTGAAGCATTTACCTGAGGCAGCAGATTGGCAAGGGGCGCCCACTTCTGTCTGCCCACTTGCCTCCACTCCTTCTCCTCCTCTTCTAACTCCCTGAATTGGAAAAGGGACAAAGCAGAAGTGAGAGAAGGAGAGCGGTGGGCTAGAGTGTCCAACAGGCAGAGGCTGGCATATCACCAAGTAAGGGGGTGGCATTTAGTGTGCTGCCTTTAGCACCAGGAGTCTTAGGCCAGCCCTGCTCAGCTGCTAGGATACTCCCCACAACTGAGGCTAGTTTTTCTGAGACCCAGTTTTTTCTGGGATCAGCTGCTCCTGATTTCTTTGGGCAAGCCTCTAGTGCTCTACCATTTGCGGAGACCCCAAGGTGCTCAGGGCAACACACCAGACAGGAGGCATGCAGATACGTGTGTACACACACACACACACACACATAGTGCTATCCCCATACGGAAGCCATTTTGCTATAACAGTGCAGACCATGATCCTGGGGGCTGGGGATAAGAATAGGCCTCAGTTTGGCTGTACTTGTCGTAAGAGGTGACTAAACAGCCACCGGGTAGATGGGACTCGTCAGCCTGGGAAGGCAGCTCATCTGAGAGAAGGAAAACTCTGATCCCAAACCTCCACTGCCTTGTGGCTACATCCAGTTATGGAAAAGGCTTCAGGAGTCAACCTCGAGGCCAAATCCGGAGCCGGAGTCCCAGAGGCAGTTCATGGCTGAACACAGTCACGTTCTGGCAACTCCTGTGATGCCGCTGGAACCAACCGTATTGGTCTTTGCCTTTCCATTGGACCATTTCAGCGACGTGGAGAGGGGGGATTTGCTGCATGGGTAACAGCCTATCCTCCATACCTGCATTACCCAGGTTTCGCGCACTGGAGAGGACACTCTGTTCCAGAACCACCATTCAGAGCGTGACACCATAGTCTTCTGAGACTAAAGGATGCCAACAACAGCAGACCATGAATAAAGGCAATTCAGAAAAAGACATCTGTATTATACCATCATCTTTCCATCTTATACTGACCCCAGGTGGCTGAGTGCCTATTAGTTTAGAAGCAAAAGCAGGTCACCCAGAAAGCAGGTAGTGCAGCCTACACACTCAGGGGATTTGTCCCTACATAGCAGAACTATATAAACTTATGGCTGAAGAGCCCAGTATTGTCTGTTCCAGTGTTTATCAACCAGTGGTACTCATACTACGTGTGGTACTTGAGGTGGTGTCCAGTGGTACACCACCAGCAAGACCAGCAATGCAGCACAATAAACAGTGGTAAGAAGCTTGGCTCAGTGGGCAGAGCTGCTGCAGTGTGCACTTTTCATGTGCTCTGAAAAGCCTTCCTGTCTGCCCTGAGCCTCTTACCAGTGTTTGTTGAGTTGCATCTGGCCTCCCAAGCCAGAAGTAACTGGCAATGACATCATTGCCAGTTACTTCCAGTGGTACTTCCAATAGGTGGTCCGTGCAAAGTGATATGGGGGGACGACGACAAATGTTGGTCTATTCTGATTAAAGACTCTTCAAGGTCTTAAGCAGAAAACTTTTCCGTCTTCTGCAATCTGAGCTTTATAACTGAGGACAGCAGGGGTTGAACCAGAGGCCTTCCACATGCAAGAAGTGTGCTCCATCAGAGCTCTGGTTTCTCCCTGCACTGCTCCTTTCTGGGCAAAAAAATGGAAAGGTTCAGTGTGCAGGTGTGTCAACTGTAAGCCTAAGCCCCAGCAGGCCCAAAGAAAGAGTGGGGCTTGTTGTGCTCTTCCCCTGGACCCAAAACAAGCTCCAATCATGACTCCATGGAGACTTACCTTGTCCTCCTACTGGTGGCAAAGAAACTCAGGGAGTAGAGTGCCAGCCTTGGAAAGCCCCTCAATAGGTAGTGAAGGCTCCAGGAAGCATGGATGGTGAGCATGGCTGTTAATGCTCTCCCATAAGTTGAACCCAAGGTTATGCTGTTTGTCACAGGCTGGGGATTCTGCTGGCCTCTGTCATTTTCATTGACAAGTAGCAGGAAGGAGAAAGGGTCAAGGAATGAAGGAAGAGCATGGTCTCACCCCATGGTCTCACCCTTCACCACACTTGCAACTATTCTGACGTGTAAAAAGGACACCATTTTTCAAAATTAAGTCATCTGTATTTGGATTGTAAAACTGGATTCATTAGGATATTTCTGGCTTTTGATTTGCAGTCAACTACTGTCCCTGCACGAATGCTGAATAAATTTTATGATCCTCTCTTACTGTGAGACCCAGCAGCTTCGTTTCCTCAGGTTGCCCATCACGGTGAACTAAGGCGATTATGTTGCGTTGTTCCCTACTAGTCAAGATTGAAGATCAGCAAGTAGCTGTCACTCAGGAAGCAGGCCGACAATTATCTTGGGATATTGGGAGACACTCAACCCAGTCCTCAGTTCGTTATGTTTCAGACTACATTTCTGTGCGCTTGCATTTAGCAGCATGTTCTGATGAAATGGCTGGGGCTTACTTCTGAGTAAACACAGAGAGGATCAGGGTGCAAGTCACTCTGAAACCAATTTTTTTCTTTTTTCCTCTTTTCCTTCATTTTTTCCCTACATTTGATATATTTATTTAGCAATTGTATTATTGTTTTATTTATTCACTTATAAAGGAATTATTTAAAAAGCACTCAAAACCAATGAAAAGAGATGGAACATCTGTTAGGGCTCATCCCTATCCACTTTCCAGGGCTGATGCAACCATGCCAATGGGGTGAGTGCTGCATCGTGAGGTGGGGAAGGCAGTCATGGAGATCTCCTCAAAGTAAGGGAGGGAACATTTGTTCCCTTACTTCAGGACTGCATTGCAGCTGCATCGGCACTGGAAAGTTGGATAGGATTGGGCCCTTAGTCCCACTGCTTTCAAGTGTGGTTATGTTGGGGTCACTGGCTACAATCTTCTGCACACTTACTTGGGAATATGGTCCATTAAGTCAGTGAGACTTCCTCCTGATGGATCACCCATAGGATCAGGTGGCAAGGTTTAACTGGTACAATTAAACCAATCACCTTGACTGATCACACCTGCTTTTGACCCATGAATAAGTAAAAGATAAACCTGCCTATTACTTAAATCTCAGTATTTTTAAAATTTATTTCTGAAATTCTGAAGGAAGTCATGATCCTGAACTTGAGCAATGGCCAGGGCTCTGACACAGAGTGGAGGAACCAGCTGGATAGAGAGGGCCAGCAGCACAGTTCCCATAATGAAGCTTGAGATGGTGGATCAGGCTCTGGCACATAGCCCAAAGCTGTCAGCCAAGAGCCCCTGGGGTCTGGAAACCCCAGGGACATATCCTGATCCACATTCATTCAAAGAAACTGCTCCCTCCATATCAACAGCCTCACACACCCCCAAGTCCATTTTCTAGTGCAGGCAAGCAATGCAATCAATTGTAGGGGTCTGCTAGAGTCAGGCCAGAAGATTGCTCCATTAAGGGTGCAATCCTAACCCACTTTCCAGCGCTGACATAAGGGCAATGCAGCTCCGAGGCAAGGGAACAAACATTCCCTTATTTTGAGGAAGCCTCTGTGAGTGACACCCAACTGCAGGATGCAGCACACATCCCACTGACACAGCTATGCCACTGCTGGAAAGTGGGTTAGGATTTGGGCCCAAGGCTCTCTATTTTCAGAAAGGGAACAGAGCCTGAGAAGGGTACCGGACAGCCCAAGGCAAATATAATGCCTCAGTTGAGCTCCAAACTGTAGTCAGATGTTATAAAAGCAGCATTAAATCAATGTATGAATGGGAGCACACTAGCTAGTCAGCCCCTACACCAATGTACTCCTTAGCCCTGCCTCCTATAGGACTTGTCTGCAGAGACAAGAATTAAACATGGAGAGAGTTTTCCCCTGTGATTTGGGACCTGGGCAGCCAGAGTTCTAAAACTCGGAAGAAACTCTAGCTCAAACTCACCCTGCAGTCAGTGTTTGCGTATGCAGACAAGAGTGGGAACACAAGAAGAAGCTTGACTTGATCTACCAAATGAAGCTTGGGGATCTTATAAAAAGAACAATTTATATTCTGAGTTTTGTTTATATTTTTGCCCTAAAATGTAATTAATATGGTAGGGTCTACACACACAGCAGAATGAGTTGCAAGCATTCTGAGGGGGTAGAAAGGCAAATGCCAGCACTGATCCAAACTCACTTTCACCAGCATAAAACACCAAGAGAGCTCCTGCAACTGGTGGGGTTTCCTGTTCCCGTCAGTGTTATGGGTGGCTTTGTATGTGCCAGAAGGAATATAGGTGCAGAGCTGGCTACAATATTGAAATGAATGACGAGGATGGTGGAAGGCTGAGGCTGAATAGTCAGTACTGCTTCAGATTACACATGAAAGTGCATTTTTGAACACCCCCTGCAAGTAGATAACTAGAATAGCTTGCTCCTTGCTAGTTTTCTACATACAGGGAAGAGTTGTGGGTTTTTTTTAATCCCTTCTGGGGAAATTAATGGAGTGTCTTATTCTTTGATTTTGAATCCACAAGAAGGTCTTGCCCTTGCTCAGGAAGGAGGCGCTACAGACAGAAGCCTGAGCTGCCACGAAAACCTAGCCCTTATACACTCAATTATTTAAAGTGCCAATAAAGAAATTAAATGCACGACAAGGCAGCTGCCATGCAGGGGAGGCAGAAAGCACAGTGCAAGAAGAGAGCCAGAAATAGCCCCTGCTGTTTCTTCTTGGTACATTTCTGCTGTTATGAGTCACCTGCATCCCAGTTCTGCATTGAGCTTTAGTGATGCACCAAACATTTGTCTATAAGCTAGCCACCTGTTCATTAATGCAGACAAGGGAGCACCTGTAGGTGCACAGGAACCCTGATTTTGTCAGCCATGTAGCAGGCAGGGCAATGTTGCTTGATTGTCTGGAGTGCAACAGCCATTTCAAGCAGCCTGGAGGATGGCTGTTTTGTTTTTGGCTCTGCTTCTCCCAGGAAGCCCCAGTGGTACTTCCTCCCATCCCCTAGAGGCAAACAACACATAGTCATGACGCCATGCTTGTTTCAAAATTAGAGTCTTCATTCAAAATTAGAGTCGGATCTTTGGCAGGGCTCTGAGTGTGAATGGGCTCCAGAGAGACACAGACACACACACACACAAAACCTGCCATGCTTCTGTACAAAAACAAAGACGAAAGGCAGTCCCATGAGACTACACTGAGTTCCCCTCTGCAAAAGTTGGGAGAGTTCATTCATGTTTGGTAAGTGGTTGTAGTTCCCTGATGCTGCCCCGTATCATGAAGGGAGAGGAGTCTAAAGCTGCCGTGAGGCCAGATGTTTAAAGAAGCTTCTTCCAATTTTGGAGATTTGCTGCACATTGCCATAGCAAAGGCTGAAGAATGTAAGGGCAGAGGAGAAGGGACCCTGCATGAAAACTGAGTGAGGGGCTAGAGGGAGGAGCCCTTGACTGACAAAGAAGATGGAATGTGCAGCAAAGAGTCCTTTCCTGAAGAAGGGTCACAGCCAGAATGAATTTCTGGGCAAACAGCTGGCCTATCCAATCACCAGGCAGGAGAGCTCCTTCTAAGTCAACCTGGAGCAATGCAACTTTAAAGTTAGAGTGAATTTTGGATTTCAGCCTGAGGAAGAGGAAGTGTCCTGCACCTGCCACAGATCACAAGTCATGCTGGGCTAACACAGGAATTCACTGGATAGTGGTAGGGGAGCATTGTGGCAACTTGTCCAGAAAGAAGCGATTGCCAAAGCATCTTATGCGCTCCTCTTCAGGGCCATCTCTTCTTTTCCACCCAAATCGGCATAGAGAGCAAGACACTATCCTGGCCCCTCAACTCAACCCTTCTCACTGAGGAGCTTGCAACAGACCTGGCAGCTATGAACAGCTGGCAAGCACAAGACCAAGGAACAGAACAGATTCTGGCACCTACTCTTTGCCCACCCTGCCTGCTGGCCACCTTGCAGGAACACAGGATGCAGGCAGCCACACACCCTACAGGCCCAGGCTATTCCTAAGCTAGAGGCGGGAACCTTGGGCAAATTGTCCTAGCTAGCTTGCAAGCCCTAAAAATGGCTTCAAATTGTCCACAAAAGCTGAAGCAGCTCCAAATTCCAGATTATGGTTGCTGGTCACAGCCAGCAGAGTCCACTGGAGAGTCTTGTGCTGGCAACTGGTTATCTGAGATGGAAAGGAAGAGAAAAAGAACATGAGAAAGATTGGACTGGCAGCTTCCAGCTCCAAGCACAAGCATCTTATCAATATCATCCAATGCCCCACTTCACAATGCCCCTTTTATGACTACATCTGCGGGGGTGATGTGTAGCAGCATGATCACACAGTATAGGCATATGCATGTATACGTGATAGCATGTATGTGCCTTGGTACTGATGCTCCGTAGCGCTGATCTTGCAAGGACGGAAAACACAAACGCATCATGCTTGTGATACATATGGACCAGGAATCCAGAGGGAAGAAGGAAAATGGCACCAAGTTTGGGCAATTTTTCAAGAGTCAGCATTCTCTAACAGAAGAAGCTAAAATGTCTGGCCTGGCTGCATCAACTAGAGATGCCGGTGAAACTCATTCATGCTTTTCTGACTTGGGTCAGACCCGGAGTCACAGAAAAATGCCCAGTTTACAGCCTTCCAGGCCACACGAGTCTGCCACCAAAACCCATCGCCCTTGTTTTTTCCCTCCTGCCTGCAGCACCTCTATCTGCACTGGAGTGTTCCAGGGATGCCTTTGTTTTGAGGCAATGCTAGAAATGCAATGCATTTAAATCTTATGCTAATGTCATCCCCTCCTTATCTTGGAAAGAGTGAAGTAATCATGTCCCTTTTGACAGGGTTGGACACAACTGCCCTTTCCTCAGCCAAATTCTGATATGTGGGCAAGGCATTAGGCTGCAATATTACATTATTTCCATTACCATGCTGCATCATTACATTTTTTCCAACCCACCTGCTTCCACTGAGATTGTTGGGTCATCCAGAGAGACATCAGAGAAGTGCTGTTCCCTCAGCCTGCTTCAGGCCTAATCAATTTCAGGAACACTGTTTTTCTCCCTCCATTCCACCTCCACTAGCTCTATAACCTATTTCTTCTCCTTGCACCAGCTTCCCCCATCAGGCCCCTCTTCTTCCTCTCTTTTCACTGGATACAGACACTGGTTTAGTGAAGACATAACACTGCCTCACAGGCAATTCTCAATGGAATGCAAGCTGTTTCATATGTACTACTGCTCACATATTGATATATGATTGCATACCTTTGCTTTCCTCTCATCCAACTGTAATTTATCTCTCAATAAATACTGTGCTTTCTGATTACTTCTGCATCTTTCTGGCTCTCTTCAATGCCAACTTTGGGGTGCAACATGAGCGAGCAATCCAGGGTCCCTAAAACACACACATTTCAGTACTCGCATGGAGAGTACTTCCATGTGTTACTGAGCAGGAGTGATAACAAGCAGTTTAACCAGTGACCCAACATCACTGCGCTGTACATTTCCCTGCTATTGTTCCATATCGGTAGCTGCCCCTGGAGGAGAAATGCCCAGCAAATGCCAAGATACATGGCATGTTTCTCAGATGCTACCTCTGTATGAGTGACAGAGAAGATGCTATTTTCAGTGACTGTTTCTTGCTTCATTCCACCTTCAGACTTTGCTAAAAACCTACCCAGGGAAAACAACCAAGAATCCTGATCAATACACCTATGTGCAACAATAGGAAAGTGTATGAGAGCCAGCCCATTAATCTCCCACCTAATCTCTTTCCCATGCATTCCTGAACTACAGGCACAGAGAAGCAAGGTTCCAGTCAAACATTGGCGCTTGATTCAAGGGGGAAACCACTCTCCTTTTTAACCGCCAATCTTCTAGGCAAGGATTGGGGGGGGAGGGAATAAGAGGTGCTACCTCCTGGATTAGGCCACAGTCAAGTCAGATTTAGAGTCCAAGTTTTTCTCTTTTGGCTTCTTACCCTCAAATCCTACCCATGTATAAAGATTAACCAGGTGAAGAGGCAAGTTCCAAGAATTGTCTTGCACCCTCTAGAGCAGCCATTCTCAACAGGAGTCATATGGCCTCCTGGGGAGTCCTAGCACATTTGAAGGGGGGGCCACAGACTGATGCTCAATAATAAATGATTTTTTATCCTTGTTTGATTTTGGGGGGGGGGGTGTCCTGGAACCTGAGAAGAGCCCCTAAGGGGCCCCAGCCCAAACAAGATTGAGAACGGCTGAGAGAGCTATGGTAGCAGAAGCCATGTTTCAATTATTCCTACACAGCAGAGGGATTGCATGACTACCAACTCATCACCCGCCCCCTCTCTTGCAAACCACATACAAATATCTGTTGTTGGTGCCCCCTACCAGCTGCTTCTTCAGCTATGGTGTCAGTAGGGCTTCCAGACTGAGAATTCTGGTGCCCCCACTGCTGGGAGCGGAACATCACCATCTCCTCCAGATTGCGCAGAACGGTCACGGTGCCCTTAGGAGGCACAGGGGGGACACGAGTTGCCTCCTGAGTTCTGCAAAGGGAAGCAAGGAATAATCATGCTGAGCAGTTACACAACACTTTTTGCATGTTTCCTATGCACTAGTCCACTAATCAGTGCAACACCCCTGCAAAGTAGACCAGCATTGTTTCCATAATGCAGAATTTTGAGTTGAGAATGAGAAATAGTGACCTGCTAAGGCCACTAGAGCAAGTCCATGGCTTAGTATAAGATGGAAAGATCCCACTCCATGATGTCAGCCATGGATTTGGAGAAACCAACAGCTGGGGCAGGACTGTTGACTCCCTGCCCATTCTAGCTTTGAATGCTGTTCACAGGCTGATTGGCATAGCCGACTTAAAAAAGTAAAACTTCCAGTCTGGGAATCTCTCTCTTTGGTAAAAGGTATTTTTGGTGATTTCTGGCATCTGCTCATTACTACTACAAATAAAAATTCCTCCTTGTGGATGCTTACCTGTCTGAAGAGACTATGCCTGTGTGGCTCACAGAGCGTCTCACCTGCAAGGAAAAGTGTATAGAAAAGGCAATGAAGCATCATACACAAGATGACCTCCTGTTATTTCACCCAACATATGCAGGAAACTCTACAGACCCTCCCCCACAACAATCACAAATGTACGTAGAAAAAAAAAACTGGAAAATTTCACCTCATCCTTTACCCCTCTTCAAATTCCCCTGAATGTGTTTACAAAGATGTGTTTAAAGAAAGGCTATCAGTTGATGAAATAAATCATAGTCAAACATCAGCATTTTAGAGCCCAATCCTGAGCTGGACCAGTGCTGATGCTGACCTCCAGTGCCAGTGCTGGGTATCATAAACTTACTATAAGGCACGTCAGCGACACCCTGTGCTGAGTCAGCGCTGGCACCAGCCCATTGCCAGCCAGCACTGAGCCCAGTGCTGGCCAGACAGCTTACCAAAGCTAGGTAAGTATTCCAAGGTGGGAGGAGGAACTGAGGCAAGAGGGGGTGGGACCAGCAAAGCTGTGTTCTGCAGGATCCTGAACACGTTGTTAGGCCAGATGGTAGCTGGAGCAGATTTGAGAAGCCCCATTGTGAGGTTTGGGGCTTTCCCTGGGGGAAGGGGACAAAAGTTCCCATCCCCCAAATCAACCTTTGGTGGCTGCCACAGTGTTGCAGGATGCAGCCGTAGCAGCTTTGGCCTTTAGGATTGGGCTGCCTGTCAATTAATTGATTACATCACCACCTCATTTGTGTGGGAGAAAAACAATAGTTCTAAATTTTAAAAACCATATAGGTACTGTCTTTGCTTTTCACTGATGCATGCGTTACCGCAGACATCCTTTATCTGTTCCTGTTTTTTTCTGTTCTTTGTTCCTGAAAAGAAGATGAAAGAAGAGGTCTGGTTCAGATAACAAACCATAGTCGGCTCATGAAAGAGCTGCATGCCTGCACAGTTCCTCTTACCCATGTGCACTTGGCTAAATTCAAAGTTTCCTGGTTTGTTAAACCACAGTGCTCTGAAACATTTGAACCAGGCAACTGTGGTTTAAGCAATCGCTGCAAATCAGGAACAAACTTGGGGGGAGAGTGTACTGGAACATAAATTGTCCACAAGCCAACAAACCGGTTTATTGAATAATCTGAACTAATCACAGCTTAGAAAGGCATTTTAAAAATATGACTTACTACTAGATTATTAATTATTTTCTTAATTTCATTTATTTTATTGTCAGTTATTTTGCATTTGGCTACTTAAGAGCACAGTCTGCTTGAGCTTTGAGTTGGGGTGGGAAGACAGGACTTTATATGGAGAATTAACAAATAAATGAATGAATATGTATAACCAGACTTACCCGATGAGAATGGGGGAGCTTGGTGCCCACAAAGTCAGAAGGCTGGGGAGCCACCAAAGGATGGTAGAGCTCAGGAGCCAACTGGGTGTTGGCAAATTTCATGCACTCTTCTAGGGTGGAGATGAACTGGCTGCAGGTTGCCCGCAATAAGGATGAAGCTTCGTTCATCTTCTGGGAGAGCCAAAAGCAGGAGGGAGGGAGGGAGGGATGAACAAAAATTGTGGAAGCCTGCCCAGCCTGATCCTCATGGCCACCATTCTGGGCAGCTTTTCAGTCCTAAAGATTCTCAGTCTAAGAAATCAAACATTCAGTTGCTGAAGTGAGGCAGCTCTCCCATGCAACTGTACATTCGCAGTACCCATGTAGAGGCACTTCAAGGCTAGTGACTTTTATATGTGAAAATTAAGATGGTATAACAATGTGGGAGTACTATACCACCTCAGCAGTTGAATGTCTGAACTGATACTAATGGAATGGTACAGATGTAACTTTGGAGATCCTTTACAACATCAGGACTGGTCTGTGGGATCATGCACAGCAAATCCCCCCCTCCCCCGGCTTAACAGCAGTAAAGTAATATATCAGAGATAATACAAACTACAGTAAAGCAGGTTCCCTGCTTATACAGGATGCTTAACAAGAACTGAAGGCCTGTTAAAACATCTGATTGGGGGAGGGAAGATGCAGAAGCAGATTGGTGGCTCCTTCCTCTCACCTCCCTTTATTTTGCAGCATGAAATCCACCCTTTCACACTAAGGCTGCAATCCTATACAACTTGCCTGGGAGCAAATCCCATTGAATTCAGTAGGGCTTACTTCTGAGCAGGCATGCTTAGGATTGTACTTCCTTTAGAATGAGAGACAGAAACCAAGTCTGCCCAGTTCTGTCACACTTTGGTCTACACTCCCACCTCAGATCACTTCCACTTTGCACAATGACTGTGGACTGAATCACACTGCTAAATTTTTCTCTTTAATTGTGTATAGCAGTGATTCTCAAACTTTTCAGTCTCTGGAGCCCTTTCCTAACAGTTGTTTCAGGGAGCCAATGCGTGCAATGCTGAATACTGGCGAAGAGCTGCAACAGGAGAGGAATGAGGAAGGAGGGCCATGAGGGAACCATGGAGGCAGGAGGGATGGATGAGCAAAGTGGGCAGGGTGTAGATGGCAGCCATTTATGGAGTGTCCATGAAAGGGATTTCAGGGAGCCCTAGAGCTCCTAGGAGTAAACTATGAGAAACACTGGCATACAGCATTTTCAGAAAAACAAGAGGCAGAAGTAAGCTATACCAGCATACCAGACTACCATGTATGCTTACATCAGTATAAAGCTGCTATCACCCATCCATTCTCTCTCCAGGGATTGCTGTATTCTATCAGAAAACAGGGACTCCACACAATCTGTGAAAAGCATGGTTCAGCCGTGGACTCTACCGGCAATGCTTTGGCCCTGCAGATTTTTGGATGGTTATGCTACAGGATGGGCTCATACAATTCTATCCCACACTGCTCTGGTAAAACTGTGCTCAATTATATCACTTGTCTTGCCAACATACCCCAGTCCCAAATATGTGAGAGGGTAGATTGCAACGTGGCATTGTTAAAGAAGGGTGAGGCTACAAATCAAAACTCACATGATGTATGCAATACCACTGGGGAAGGGACTAGGCTGAACTACAACAGGTTCTGGTTTGAGATCTAAGGGCAGCTGCAACTACATTCCAAATAATGGAACTAAATCCAGCCCACTGGTTCATAGTATTTTCCCAAAACCATGATGAGAACAGCATTGTTTTCCTGCCCATCTGCTTCAGAAGATGCTTTAGACACTCCAGCCCATCCTTCTGTGACGATCCAACTCACGCCCAATCTTTAATATCCATCAAGTGTTTCTCTCTCTGCTAAGAAAGTCATCCCAGGCAACTGCCAAGACAACAGTGGTGGTGGTGGTGGGGGGGGGCACGACAACAACAGAAGACAGATCTGTCCAGTAAGCTTGCAAGTTTTCTTTTTGCCTTCCTGAGAGGCAGGGCTTGGATCAATTGTTGCACATCACCTGAAGCCCCCTGCTTTGCTGACAGTATTATACAGGGCATGCTCAATACAACTAGGCACTCTGAGACCAACTGTATGGCCTTTTCCAATGGTTGGAAAGTGTTCCCTTGTAGCAGGGTGCTGGTTTAGTGGTTGCTCCAATTCAGTGATCACCCTTCCTCAGGAGCCCCGGCCTTGGATGGTAGATGCTGGGTGTCATGAAAGGCAATGAAATCAAGAGATGTACAAGTTCAATTGAAATGAATGGGAACTGGACTTACACCAAAGAATTTCCCAGTAGGTTGTGCTCAATGCCAATTGGTGGGAAGGGTGTTGCCATTTGGATTCTCAAGACCGCATTAATCCAAATATCATAAACTAGCCCTGTCTATCTTTCATCTCACCATCCCGACAACAAGAGAATAACTGCCTATGTTCCAAAAGCACGTGGGATGGGTATAATAAAGGAGGGTTGCAGCCAGGGCTCCCGCCCCTTAATTTCAAGTGCCACAACAATTATTGAAATGATCAGAAGCTAGATCTGGATGTTTTAGTGGATCTCTGCGTAATCTGTAGTAGGCTGGCAAGGATTTTTGACTTCCACTTGTTTGGCAAGATCAATAACAAAAAGGCTCTTCCACTGCACCCAAAATTAAGCTACTGGAAAGAAGGAAGCTTGGGCAAAAACTAGGAGTAGATTTATAGGCATAAGGACTGTGAGCTCAGGTCTGGTACTGGAAACAAAATTCCTAGACTGATTACATGCTCTGAAGCACATAGTTCCTTCATTCTCTCTCCATCTCACAACTCCCAAGCCACTATTTATCCCTGATTCTAGCTGGTAGGCTTTGACAGTTCTAGTAAACAATCAAAGGAGATTCTACAAGACTGAAGCTTGCACATTTCCTACTCTACTGAAGTCAACCACCTTTTGCGCAAGAAGAATCAAAGTGATACGTTTTCTGCAGTCAACTCTCTCCGACATGACCAGGCCATTCAGTTCCCTCCCATACACACCAGGTGGCCTGGGTGCAATCTCTCAAGAGCTATCCCCACCTGGATGTCCAGTGGGGAGCCGTTGTCTTGAGGATGCGTGGCCTCCTGCACAGCCAGAACTTGCTGTGTCAGCACGTCACAATAGAGCCGGAGTTCAGACAGCTTCCTCCCAAGGGACTCGCTGCTCAAGTTCAGATCTGAGGGAGACAAACATGGGTTTACCAAAGAGAATGTAGACAAATCAATGCACCACACCTTTCCCCTCCTTAGAGCAGAATAGAGCTGCTAGTCAGCAGCCAAGCACAATTAAAACTGTTGGAACCAAAAGCGGGAAGTGATAGGGTAAAAAAAAATTGGGAAAAATGTAGCATGGCTATGTTGCCAACTGAAACTCCTTGAAGGGATGAGATTAAGGCAGGGCCAGGATTGTTTCAGTCAACTCTGCAGGCAAATAACCTTGCTCCCTAAACTCTGGGACCCCCAGTGGACCAGTAACAATTTTCAAGGGGACCCATGTCCAAAGCAGTGGTTGAGTTAGTCTGCAGCAGCAAATGTAACAGTGAGCCCAGTGGCACCTGGAGGACACACACACACATTTATTTCAGCTTAAGTTTTCACAAACTAGAGTTCACCTCATCAGTTGTTCTAAGTCTTTCATCATCCATCCCAAATCTTTGAAAAAGATGGGTTATAGCTCTAAACAGTTTTAACAATCCAGCAAGGTATGAAATTGCTTCTGCTCTACTCCCCGAGTTGGTGCAGGCAATGAGTTGTGACATTAACCACAGCGACTGGCCTTGTATGTGTTTAATGTAAATAGCAGCCAAATCAGGACTGCAATGGGGCAAAAAATTAAACCCCTGCTCTCCCCTACCAGAGCCTCAATCCAGGACTGGGAGCTCCCATGGCTGCTATTTACACTTTCCCAAGAAACCCGACATGCAGAACTAAACAACAGGATTTACACCATATATAGTTTGGTCAGTCCTGAAAGCAGGACTCAGTCAAATGAATGCTGCACCATGTCATTATAAGCATACATTTAAATGTATAGTCAACCCTTTCCCAAAGACTTGGGGTGGGTAACAAAAGCCCAAATAAGGCTGCAATTCTATGCACCATAGGATTGTGAGCCTTCACTCCCTTGGGTCGGAGAGGGGACTGTTGGTTTTCTCTAAACCTCTCCTGGCAGACTGCTTCACAGAGTCTTGCTGGATTCCCATCCTCCAGGTGCCCTTTCTCCTCCCTTAGTCCTCATCCCTTGGCTCTTTAAATAGTGCACAGTATGCTGCACAGGCATTTGAGAGGACTGCCTGCCTCATGTGTGATTGCATCTAAAGTATCAATGCTGGTGCTGCCGGATGAGCAGGGAGGTGTCCTAGTCACCTAGGCTATCTGTTCACTGTCCAATAGCCCCCTCTGTATGGAGACATTATTCTTGCCACCCTCCTCCAAGTCCTTCTGTCGCATCTCAGGGGTGTTATGGGAGGAATCCCTGTGGTATACTCTGCACCAAGGAGTAAGCCCCATTGAAACAGCTGGACTTCCTTCCAGGTAAATATGCATAAGATTACATTGCATGGCCATCTCCTTCAGTGGCATCTCCTAATTTTGAGTCTCAAAGGGCAACATAAATAGGTGTTCAGGTTTACATTTAGGCAAGTGTGTAGTGGTAAGGGATTCTTTAACCATAAAGTAGCCACTGAGAATAGCCTTTTTAAAATGCCCTTCCTGAGGGAGCTGCATGTACAGAAGCATTAGGATGACCTTCTTGATTGATTTCACAAATTCCAACAGCAAAGGGGAAGAGATGGTCTTGTGTGTACATTGAGACTAAATAGCTAACAACCAGTACCTTGAATTGTGCTTGGTGACAGAAATATGGAGCCAGGGTGCATGTCTGTGCACAATGGAATACATTTCCAAACCACCACCACCCCATTAAAAAGTCGTGACTATATTCTGCTACAGGCAGAAGAATTGCAAGTGGTTTTCAAAGGCAGACCTATGTAGCAAGCATTGCAATGGTCAAGCCTTGACATGATAGAGGTATGAATGACTGGCACCAGCTCCTTATCAAATAGAAAGGGTCAAAGCCCTCTCACCAAGCATGAGCATCAACTCTGGAGAATGTTATCCTTCCTATTCATGACTGTAAACACAGGGTCTCCCTCATTGGTTATGACATCAAGGTCAGAACGTTGATGGGAGACTCATTTACTGAGATAACTACTAATTGCCTGTCTTCAATTAGCAATATGCCAACATGGAGGAAAAAAAATTGAACATGTATGACTGGCAGCTTTTGCCTTGCCAGTGTTACTGGCTTTGTGTCCCTTACTTGGAAGTAACATGGCCAGAACTTTGTATAAGGAGATACTGGATTGTTGTCTCCAAAAGTACAGTAAGATCCTAGGCAAGAAGAGAATGCACACTCCTATCATTCCACTGTGGTGTGAGGTCTAATTAACTCAGGCCGTACATCTCAGGACTGGGACAACATCTGTACCACATGCTGAGTTTGCTGTGGGCTTTATTCTCAACAGCCATGTGTATTTACTTCTCTTAATTCCAGAAGTTTTGACATTATATGTGAACTTGGGCCAGATTTCTGCATGTCCATTTGGGTTGGTTTCAACTGATCTCTAAACTTTAAGCAGCAAACTGTTGTGTCCTCGTGATATCCCCTATTCTGTTTCTCATGACTGCCTGTGTTCAAGCTCCAAATAGCAGCTCCATGGGTGTGCTAACAGGATTCTCTGGTTACTGGCTCTGGAGAAGATGTGTGATAAAAGTTGAGATCTGCTTCCACTTTACAGTGGCCTCAACCATGGTGCAGACAGCACTACTACAATACACTGATTCCCAGGGGGCGGGAGCCCCTCAAATCTCTAACACTGAAAGTTTAGGAGCCAACCTGGGCATTTTCTAAGTTTACATGGGGGTACTGCTATCTTGAACTTCTTTGGCCATGCACAATGAGAACACTTGTGCCACTGTCTCAAAGGTGAATAGCCAATGCATCATGAATGAAATGAGAGTACATTGTCCATTAAGCTATCACCTGGACAAGGGTCTGACCCTGGCAGCTGTTATTTTCTGTCATGTCTCTTAACATAGATGGGGTGTTTTGATATTGATCACTTCCTAGTGAAAACCTATTTGAAGGGACCAGATCCTTTGCTGGCAGAGGATTATTCATGCTTTAAGCAGAGAGTGCAGCTCAAGAGGTAATCCTACTTCTGTAATGGCTTAGTTCCTATTCAGCTAACCCAAACTGGAAGGCAATTTACCAACACCCGTGGGGGTTATTCAACAAGTTGTAATACTCTAGCTAAAGGTATGTCATCTAATTTCCAACTGCCTTCCTTTGAACCCAAGTCTCACTTGAACAGCAGTCAAGGTTCTCCCTCCCTAGCACCATCTTGAAACACATTCCCCCCCCCCCATTTCTTACTAATTGAAGGCTGTAAGAAAAGGGAGACAAGGGAACTTAATACCTCACTTATGTGGTCCAGTGTAGCTGGGCTATGGGATGAAAAAAGCAAACAGCAGCAATATCTCAGCTGCTAGCAGGCAGGGTCTAAACAAGAATGGAGAACAGAAATGGAGGAGGGCAACAGAAAAGAAGTTGGGAAAAGAACATGGTTGTAGGGATAGCCTTTATCTGCAAAGTAGAACAGCAGGGCTGTTCAAAGCACACAGGATCAAGCAGGATGAGTACAATGAGATCCAGAATTTAGCATGGAAACAGAGGAAGGAAAAGGCATATTTCAGTGCTATGCATTAAAAAATTGCATGCAATATGTATGTAGTATTATGCCTCGGGCTATCTCCAATTACCACAAGACAGTGGCTTGAACTGATCCAAGGAAACAGAGGTGTCGGGGGGGGGGGTAGGTGCAGCACTAGGGTTGACATCACCTCTCCATGGGGTTGGCCAGGCCCCTTGACAGAGCACCAATCACGTCCGAGGCTGCCTGTCTCTCACATTAGCTCCAGTGGCTCTGAGGCCAGCCAGACACACCATCCCACCCAGAACTGACCAGCGTCTGTGTCTCTGTCCAGGATCTGGCTCACCTGATGGGGCTGTGCACCATGCCCCAGTTCCCATATTTCCTGCCATGGCTGCAGGCACTTTAGGTGTGCAGGGAAATGGGGCCTTGGTCAGCACGCAGGGCCTCCATATTGCAGGTGCCAAGAAGAGCCCCAGAAGATTCTGTGGCACAGTTGCTAAGGCCTCATTTGCTTGCTTTTCTCAACAACTATTTGCAGCCATGGTGGGAAGTCTGGGAGCCAGGGCGCAGGACGTGACCCCATCGGATAAGTCAGATCCTGAACAGGACACAGTTTGGGCTCTGGGTTGTCCATGACAACAAAGGTCCCATTCACCTGCTCACTTCCACAAGTGGCTGCAGCTGTGGCAGGAAGTCTGGGAGCCGGAGCACAGTAGATGGTTAAACGTGTTTATCTCTAGCAGCAGCCATAGCAGCAGATGCAAATGTGAGAGTGGGCTAGAACTCCTCCCCGCTCCTTTTACAGCAACAGCTGCTGCTCATGTAAAACCCTTGGTGCTCTTTGGCCAGCTCCAGATGCCCTCATCATCATGAGAACATGAAGCGATAATTAAGGGCCAAATCCTATCCACATTTTCAGCACTGATGAAGCCGCGGTAATGGGTCGCATACAGCATTCTGCAGTTGGGGGCAGCCATGGAGTCCTCCTCAAGGTAAGGGAACATTTGTCCTCATTGGCTGCATTGCAGCTGCACTGATACTGGAAAGTTGGATAGGATTGGGCCCCAAGTCCTCTGAAACAGGGCAAAGAGCGCCAAGAACTTTTCACCATCTACAATTGGCAGCTGGTAATGATTCCATGCTCTTACAGCCAGTGCTGAAGAAGGCTCAAGTGTTTTGGTGTCACCCTCCCAAGGAGTAACACCTGTGTGTGGGCCACACTCCTTGCAACCTCCTAGTGACACCCATGCAAGAAAATGATTCAGGAGGTGAGGCTAACACACACCCTAGGATTTCTGGCCATGTAAACAGGAATTGTTGGTTGACTGAAACAAGCTCTCATATCTGTGCCAGTGCAAACAAATCCTAGAACTATATACTCCTAGGCTGACAGGGCTGGGTCAAACTAGAAGCAGATCTAGTTTTTCCATAGTCTTATAGCCTTCTTTAGTCATTTTCTTTCTTTCCAAGTTTTGTTAAATACAGAACTCCACACATAATATATTCTATATACGGTGCAACATATTTGATATTAAGAACCATTTTCAGTATCCTCTCTCTCCAGATTCCAATACACCAGAGGTTCCCAAATTGGGGCATCACAACGCCTCAGCCAGTGGACATCTGTTGTTGCCCCCTCAAGGGGCAGGGAAACAGCAATGACACAATAACCACTTCTAGTTTCACTTGTGGCATTTTTTGCTATTTACAGGATTTTGGAGGCATGGGGAGGACTGCAGATGGGGTCTCAGTACCCCAGAACCTTCAGAGAGCCATGGCAACCTCCAGGTAAGTTTTTAAAAGCCATTTTGTTCCCTGAGACAGCATGATCATGGTGTGTCCCAAATGAGCGCATCCTAAACAAGAGTTTGGGAACTGCTGCAATATGGTGTAGTATAACCTTGGGGGGGGAACCCATGGAGGGCTAGGCAGACACAAACTACTTGGGGTGCTTTTCATTTAGTTCTTTTGGACGAAAGCAAAAGGGCTGCTGTCCAGGACACAGCTGTTCACGTAGGACAGGAAAACAGATTCATTTCTTGCCTCAGAACCAGGATCATCAGGAGCAAGTTTAGTCACCATCCCAATTGTTATCCCCCCCCAAAAAAGTATTTACTTTTTCCCCCATACACAAGAAGCGAAATTGATAAGCATGGAGACAAGGTTGCATGGGGGCAGGAAGTGGAAATCTCTCAAGCCCTGAGCAGGAATTAATAATAAATTAAAAATAAAATGTTGCATCTATGACATTTTATTAGTTGAACAGTTAAAGCAGGTCTGGACAACATAAAGCCCATGGGTCAACTGTGGACCAATTCTTTTCTGCAAACAATGGTTATACGGATGCCCTCAGAGGGCTGCAGGACCATCTAAGCCCATCCCCAGCCAATCACGAGGTAGCAGGGATAGAAGAATGACTATACTGTATCACCACATCAGCCTTGCTGCTTCGCTTTGTAAATCCTGAGAAAAGCTAAAGCTGTTTCTCCACCTCTCCCTAAATTTGTTGTAGCCAGCCAGGTGGGTGCCTGACCCACCTGCATCAGATACATTACTAGTGTTATTTTGCTTGGAGCCGTGGGCACTATTGCTGCCTAACCCAGCAAGGAACAGAGAGATCGGGAGGAGACAGAAACAAAAAGTAAAGGAAGAATAGAAGGGTGATGGAAAAGAGTTATGGGTGATCAACAGAAAAGGAAGCAACATGGTATGCAGCTCTATGGTGGGAAGAAAGAGAGAAAGACAAGAGAAATCTTGATTTATACCCTGCCTTTCCACTGCCAGGTGGCATACAATCCAAAATAAAACAATGGGTTGCAAAGAGACCTGTAGGGAAACAGAGAGAGGATAACAGATGCAGGTACAGATCTGCAGTGGCATACATGGAGGGGGGGGAGAGAAATTGTACTATAGGGCTACAAGAAGGAAGGTGCATGTGTGTGTGTGTGGGGGGGAAAGGTCTCATAGTAGTGAAAATAAAATAGGCATTCCAAGATAAGCAGTGTTAAAAGGATTAAATAATTCTGGGTTATACCCATTCTCTAACATATGGAACCAGTGTGCTTTTCCATGAGCAAATGTGGCAAGCCAAGGCCATTTGACTTGTGTATCCCCCTCCCCCCAAATAGTAGATATCCCAAGTGAATAAATATATAAGGAACAACTCACTTGTGGACCACTCACTTCAATGTTAAATTAACAGGCCAAGCCAGTTCTTTTTTAAGGATTTAGAAAGGATGTTTCCATATCATTGATTCACCCCAGCTTGAGTTTCCTCTAGAATGTTTCTCAGATGTGTGTACACCCCTTGCTGCAGGGGAAACACCACCCAAACAAGAGAATTGTGCTGTCCCATGTTTACTTGAACACAGTTCTGCCCTACCATAGGCATCTGATCAAAATTCCCATTCTTGCCAGAGAGATAAAGTGGCGAAGGAGACACTGTACTCAAATCAGGGGCATCCCAATTCAACATCACTTTCTCCCTATAGTGTGGAAGTCTGAATTATGTGCACAGAGGCTGGATTTCTGAACACAGATGCTGGCTAAGGAGAGATGAAATCACAGTTTTTTCTAATCACAGTTTATTAGAAGTTCTCACTCTACACCTCCCCAGCTTCACCCACATTAATCTCAACCCACAATCCATGCTATTTTAAACTCCAAAGTCTCCTCAGTACAAACCTATTTACAGAGAACCAACCTCTCTCTTTCTGGCTCCTGCTGTCCCCAAGACAGGCCTTGGAGCTGCCCAAGGCCACCAGCCATTTCTGTCTCTCAGCAGCACCTCCTGCCTTCAGGTAGAAGTACTGCTCACCTGGGATGACCAGCTCCATACGAGTGGGATCAGTAGCATGCACTAGGGAAGGGATCAGAAAAACAAAACAGAGTGGAGGTGAAACATCATCTGCAATGCAAGATCAGGTTTTTTGTATGCTCTGTTAAAATTAGAATAGCTGCCATCATTTGGAATCTCCCAATTTTCACAAACTGAAGGGAGAAGAAACCCATTGCAATGAAAATACCCCCTCCCAAAATTTCCTTATTTGCCACCTAGTTTGACCTTCCTTTCATCTAAAGGGCTCTTGTTCAAGATCAGCATCCCAAAAAGGAGGAGTCATTTAGATACTGTAGCAGCATTTGCCCTGTTGTTGTCACCTGCCCTTCTTCCCCAACTGACCAGCAAACAAAAACCTGGGATGAGTCAGCTCCTTGGACCATGAAGCCCATTTGGGAGGGAGCTAGCTGCCCTGTCTCCCAGATATCTTGCTTTCTGCTACTGTCCAGGGGTCCTCTGGAGTTTGGAGCTTTCTGCTAACCTGGGTGGGAGGTGTTCCCAAGGCAGATTCCTTTTGGAACTGAACTACCAACCAGTTTAACCTCAATCGAATCAGCAATACAGGTACGGGTGGCTGCCAAGCTCTCCCCATCCAGTCCTTCCACCACACTCACTCTTTTAGCATTCCATTACACCCACTTGCTTAGCATTTTGGGAATAAGGGTAACTAAGCCACATGGTGAGCACAAGTGCCTTCCTTAGATGAAGCACTATAGTCAGGATAGTGGCCCAGTCCCAGCCTAGTTATCACAGGTCGAGAAGACCATCACACAGAAAAAAATCCCAAGGAACTAGTGTTCTTAAGGCTTTTCCTACACCAAAAGTGAAGTCAGTCCCTATTCACATGCAGAGATTCTAAGATTTTTAGACTAGCTCATGTACACTTAAGAGCAGTTTGATCTGTAGCCATTAGCATACAATAATACCAATCACAACGATGCAAAAAGCTTCCAGGACACAGTCTGACATGATGCTACAACCCTGATGAAACTAAACTGATCTCAGTATGGTCAGTGCCTGCATGGAAAACTGTCTGGCAGCTGCATGTACACCATCATGAGCTTCCTGAAAAAGCCAGGATAAGGGAGCCAAAAAGGAAGACTGGGAAAGGGTGGGAAGGGTGGGAAACCAGCAAGCTTCTAGGAAAATAAGCCTGGAAAGGATTGCAGATTTGGAGAGGCAAACAAAATGTTGACTTGGGTCTATCCATGTACCCCAAATACCATACAACCCCCAACTCATAGATAGTACTGATTGGCCTTACCTTTGATCTCGCACACAGCCATCTTAATGCTGCCTTTACTACCCTTGCCCACATCATCCTGCGAGTCGTAGTAAGAGAGGATCCCGTTTTCTAGCACAAAGTACCGTGGCTGCCAACCTGAGCCAGGGGAAAGAGAAGAGGTTAGGAATTCTGTTTTGATGGCAAACTACCCCTTCTCAGAGCAAGCAGCCCAAGCGGAAAGAACCAAACCACCATCAAGCTTCCCCCACCTGTTAATCAGGAACAGGTCTATATAAGTTTTTGTTCAGGCTGGGATCACCATAAGTCACTGAAAGAAAACAGCAGGGTCAGTGCACATGATAAGTCAATGTGGTGGTAGGATGTCAGTCTAGGATTGCAGAGAGCTAGGTTCAAATCCTCACTCAGCCATGGTGCTCACTAGGTGATGGAGTCACATGCTCTCGCTTATTTTATTTATTTAAATACAGTGTATACTCACCTCCCCACCCCACAAACCCTGTGCACACCCAAGATGGTTAACAAGATATACAATCTTCACGATAACCACTCTGTGAGGCTAAAGAGCAATGGAGTAGAGAGGATATCTATGTACACTGCCCTTAGCTCCCTGGAAGAAGGGTGTTATTTAAAAAGAGTAAGTGCAGTGCAATATAAATAGCCCAAGGGTGGGTGGGAGATGGTGCTCAAAATCCTGCATTACATGGTACTGCGTGCACACAGAGAACTTCCACTAGCCAACGGAATTATAAAGAACATCATAAGATCGAGGAACTATCACAAGTTTTTAAAACATAACATTAAAAACATGATATTAAAAGTAATCCAGAGCAGAATAAGGAGGAAACATGTAAATGAATGTTCTTTAACTTAGAAATCACTATATGAACATGAAGCCAATTACAAGCAAATGTTTCCACACCACTTTTGTATGCCGTTTGATAGACCAGCCGACATTCCTAGAAGGAAATGAATCATTGTCACCATCAATATTTCTATCCCACCATTTTTCCAAGGAGTACAAGTTCCCCCCACCCACCCACCCACTTTATCCTCGCAACCACCCTGACAGATAGTGACTGGCACAAAGTCACCCAGGGAGTTTCACAGTTGAACACAGTTTGGCGCTCAAGTCACAGTCCAGCACCCAAATCCCAGTCCAACACGCCGGCCATAATACCACACTGGATCTAGCTCCTATTGTTCCAATTTAACTGATAATAAAGTACCAACTCTGTGCTACACTTTGCAGAGAGCTCATCCAGGGCCTTAACCTGAGTGCATACAAATCAAATAACATACCCTTTAGCAGGCTTGCATGACAGGGAATTCAACTGTTGAACTTTTTCCTCAGCAGGTCAGAAAGATGACAAAAATAACAAACTCACTCCATTGCCTACTACTATCTACTGAGGATGGTCATCTTCAAGGAAGCACTGTCACTACTTTAGTGGGAAGTTCACATCATGCATTGGCAGCCACAATTCTAAAAGAGGTTTCAACCAGAGGTACAAGTACAAGGATAAGTGGTACTTGGGCCCCACTGCTATAGGGACCACACAATACTGCTCTGCCTGGCTTGACCACATCAGAAGCGGATATGGTTTGGGTAGCAGTGTCCCAGGGACAGGGACAAGGAATGGCTATGTAGCAGTCTTGATCCTTTGGAAGAGGCATGGCTTGGGCAAGAAGGGTGCAGAGCAGGAGACACATCAGGACACAACCAGAGAATTTGCTTTCTTGCTGCAGAGACAACTGTGGGGAACACACCCACTTGTATGCACCTCTGATCGCAGTGAAACTTGAAGAAGTGGATGGGGGAGGAGGAAGGTTGAAAAGCCATGCCTGGGAACAACATGGGAGATGGGTTCTCCCTTCACGCAGGCAGCTCAACCATGGTAATCAGCCATGACAAATACCTACTACTACAGGCAATAAGGTTGTCAAGGTGACTACAACCATTCTCAACCCCCGTGCTGTGGCACACTGGTGTGCCGTGGATGGTCCGCAGGTGCACTGCAGGACTTTGGGGAGGGCCATTTATTGGCAGGGCCACTGGGGGATTTGATCCCCCTACCGTCAGCATGGTGTGCCTTGTCATTGGTTAAAAAAACTGAAGGTGTGCCTTGACCATTTTAGCACCTTGTCAGCGTGCCATGAGATGAAAAAGCTGGACTCTGCAGTTCACTACTAGACAAGGCAACAGGTGAGGCTTATTCCTTCATTGAAGTGCTGTGGAAGGCAAACCCTGTGGAACCCCTTCCCCCATGGAGCCCCCTTCCCCCATGGAGCTCTCTTCCCTGTGGAAGGCGGACCCCCTGGAGCCCTCTTCCCCATGGGAGGCAGACCCCCCCCCCCGTGGAAGGCAGACCCTCCTGGAGCCCCCTTCCCCTCCCACAGCTATCAAAGGCACAGGAGCCCTGCTTCTTAGGAAGCATGCAAGCCCCACATCCACCTCCCTGACAGGGAAGGGGAACGAACAGACCCTCTGCTTTGGGGCTGCTTTAAGGGCACAACACAACGAGAGGCAGAAAGGCTCCCACAGCTGGGGTGGGAGAGGAGCTACCCTGCTCCCTCCTGGCCTCTGGAGCAGCTGCATTGCTAGGAGACGGGGAGGGGGTCAGAGGAGCAGCACTGCTGGGTGACGTAGGTGCCTGCGGCTCAACCCATCCCTCCAGCGTCGGACTCCCCCTCACCTGAAAGGTAGTTGGTCCACTTCAGCAGCGCTCCCTCCATCCCCAGAGCGCCTCACTGACATCGCCGGCATACCGAGCCCGCCTGGCCAATGACGGCTCTGCGCCGGGGACGGTCGGCCTATCACCGGGAGACGGGGACCAAAAAGGGGCGGGGCCAATGGGAATAACTGGTGATTGGATGCCTGAGTGAAGAGAGGCTGGGAAATGATCAGGGAATGGGAGGGGACGAGGTTTAAGACGCGGAGCCAATGAGGTGACAGACCCCTCCCGAGCGCAGGCGTATGGGCAATGTAGTTCTAGCGCCCATTGGTTGCTCGGTCAAATAGAACAGCTCTCGGCCGCTTAGGACTCTGGGTGATGTAGTCTAAGCCGGAGGTGAGACCTTTCCTGGGATAAAGAGAGGCTGCACTTTGCCTAGTTAAATCCACGGTGGCTTCTGCGGTGTAGGCACCTTTAGTAGACCCTATGCAAAGGGGGACGCAGTGCCTGTACCTGTAAGCACTGCATTGAAGAGGGAATGTTGGCAGGTGCAGCTTCTGAAAACCACAAGCCTGTCCACACTTACCTCGGAGTAAGCCCCACTGACTACAGTGAGATTTACTTCTGAGGAGACCTGCCTAGGCTTGGGCTCTGAACCCTTCCGTGTGGGGCTGCACCTTCCAGCCTTCCCTCTTCTGTGCAATGGTTAGAGGTAGAGGCACTCTGTCCTCCACTGCATCTGGTCAGCCTACCTATGCATGTTTATTTGGAAGTGGATCACTTTGAATTCACTCTCTCATGGAGAGTACGTGCCCCACTGAACAAAGTGGGACTTATTTCTTGAGTAAACAGGCATAGGGCTGCGCTGTAAAATGTAACCTACAGCTGAAAAATGCCCATCCTCTTCCCATTCCTGGATGAAAAGAGGAGTTACCACCATCTTCTTTAAAAGCAGGAGAGTAAACTTGAGGGATGCTCTATCCAAGGCAAAGCACTTTAGGTCCCATTGTGAAATCAATGGGATTTCAAAGCCCTTCACTTAAGTTGTACTCATGTTAAAACGTCTGAGATTCCCATGAAGGCTGGGTGATGGTCAGGGAATTGGGTGAGGAAACAAAGCCAGGAGGGATGAGGCAGGGCCTCTGAGATAAATTTTATCAGGGGGTACAGAGTTTTTGCACCCTAGGCCAGGGCACAAATTACCCCCTTTATCCCCCTCTTGTGGGCCCTGGGATGAGGTTAGACACGGAGCAAATCAAGGGCCCAATCCTATCCAACTTTCCAGCACCGGTGCAGCCGCAATGCAGCCCCAAGTTAAAGGAACGCATGTTCCCATACCTTGAGGAGGCCTCAGTGACTGCTTCCCCACTGCAGGATGCAGTGCACGCCCCATTGGTACAATTGCACCAGCAATGGAAAATTGGATAGGATTAGGCCCCAAGTGACCAACTCAAATGGCTGACTAGTAGCTGCTACTACTGACTACTTGTAGTCAATAGCAAGTCCGCTCTGGTGCATATTACAGTATATCCAACCCTTCATGTCTCAGGGGGACATGAATATACTGTATATATAGTCAAGAGAACAGGCAGCAATACCATGCAGGAGAGAGGTGGGAGTGCAAGCCCAACTCTAAATATTGATATTTCCTCATTCCTTTGTTCTGTCACCCCGTCCCATCCCCCCCCCCCATGGCTCAATGATGTGTGTTGGGTTTTGCTTTGTTCTACTTTGTTTTAACATTTTACATGTTTTAGTGTTTAATGTTAAAATTAATGTTTTAATGCTCAGTTTTCATTCTTCTTACTGTTGTGAAACACTGTACTTTTATTATGGAGCTCTGTAAGCAGCCTTGGGCATTTGCTTCAGCATGGGAAAGACGGGATATAATTTTTAAAAATAAAATAAAAAATAAATTTCTATCCCTCCGTTCACTAAATGGTCCCTAGGAGGCTAACAAATGACAAAAAACAATTTACAATACAGTCACATTCAACAATAAAATAATAATTAAACACAAGACCAAAAATAAAACACTAGAGCAGCAACAGAATCAGGGACAGCTCATAAGAGGAAAGTTTAATGAAATGTGGGCCTTGAGCATGTTTTTGAATGCAAAGAGAGAGGGGAGGGCATCTCAACCTGCCTGAGGTAGGGAGCCCTACTGCGAGGGTGGGGGGTGGGAACAAACAGGACAGGACAATGGCAATGACAGAGAAGGCTTTTTCTTGGGTGCATCATGCTACTGACAGCAAACTTAAGCTTGCTTATCTAGGAGTAAGCCTCACTGAAAGTGGAATTTACTTCTGAGTAAACATGGCAAACATGTTCTGTGACATTACAGGCCTAGATATGTCTATTCGGAAGTAAGCTTCTTTGAGTTCAGTGGAACATGCTGCCAGATAAATGTGTATACAACTACAGCCTAAAAGTGTAGCTAAATGTGTTGTTACCAAAAGGGCTGTTTTGTTTAGGGGAATTATTACACTGCCCTTATTGGAATATTAGGATCGAGGCTGGATAACAAGATGGCGTAATGCAGAGAAATTCCCTTTTGCTTAAAGAGGAGACTGAGAGAAAGATCACTTTTAATAAAAGATTATAGTTTTATTACAAAAGCACAAAGGTAAACATAATGCACATGGAGAAATGATAAGTGTATGTTTCTTGGTCCTAATACTTGAATCCAATGTAGCTAGCTTTCATGGTGGTTGCGTGTGAAGAGTATTTGGTGCATCCGAGGAAATCAGAAACGGAAGGGGGGTTGTAAGGAAGGATTTTAGGGGTCCCTGCTCTGCCAACCCCAGCTGCTAACTAAAGATGGGGAGAGAAGGGGAGAGAAGGGGGGGAAGAAGGGAAAGACTTCCAGGCGTAAGATAGTTACCTGTCCTGTAGAGCAGCTGGAGGGGGAGGAAGAGTCCTGTGAAGAGGACCCTCTGACACAACACAGATGTGTTGGTCCTTGAAAAGAGAGTGCATGTGAGAGGAAGCCCTCACTTAAAAGGGGTTGGGAGACAGTGCTGAGCTAGATGGTAGCTTGATTACTACCACACAGCAGGGTGCTTGGAGTACCCTGCTGTAAAGTGCTGTAAAGTGTAAAGTCATGCACACTGGGGCAAAAAAAATCAAAACTTTACTGTGCTGATGGGTTCTGAGCTGTCTGTGACAGATCAGGAGAGAGATCTTGGGGTGGTGGTGGACAGGTCGATGAAAGTGTCGACTCAATGTGCGCCGGAGCTAAAGAAGGCCAATTCTATGCTTGGGATCATTAGAAAAGGTATTGAGAACAAAACGGCTAATATTATAATGCCGTTGTACAAATCGATGGTAAGGCCACACCTGGAGAATTGCATCCAGTTCTGGTCGCCACATCTCAAAAAGGATATAGTGGAAATGGAAAAGGTGCAAAAGAGAGCGACTAAGATGATTACGGGGCTGGGGCACCTTCCTTACGAGGAAAGGCTATGGCGTTTGGGCCTCTTCAGTTTAGAAAGGAGAAGCCTGAGGGGGGACATGATTGAGACATACAAAATTATGCATGGGAAGGATAAAGTGGATAGAGAGATGCTCTTTACACTCTCACATAACACCAGAACCAGGGGACATTCACTAAAATTGAGTGTTGGGAAAGTTAGGACAGACAAAAGAAAATATTTCTTTACTCAGTCTGTGGTTGGTCTGTGGAACTCCTTGCCACAGGATGTGGTGATGGCATCTGGCCTGGACGCCTTTAAAAGGGGATTGGACAAGTTTCTGGAGGAAAAATCCATTACGGGTTACACGCCACGATGTGTATGTGCAACCTTCTGATTTTAGAAATGGGCTATGTCAGAATGCCAGATGCAAGGGAGGGCACCAGGATGCAGGTCTCTTGTTATCTTGTGTGCTCCCTAGGGCATTTGGTGGACCTCTGTGAGATACAGGAAGCTGGACTAGATGGGCCTATGGCCTGATCCAGTGGGGCTGTTCTTATGTTCTGATGTTCTTAGTATGTAAAACATTGAAACAGGATCAGGATGTCAGTTATCAGCAAAATTCAATGGGTTCTATGGCTGGCTTCCTAGATGGGGGAACTTAAAAGAAAACAATGAATACAGTAATGTAGGAGACACTTAAACAGTGATTTAAGACACCAGACTTCCTTCCATAATGTGTGAGGATAGGGGGGTGGTGGTGGTGGTGGTTGTGTAACCTTGAGCTTGTGGCTTGACTAGAGTTCTGGAAATGTGGCCTGTGTGCTGGGAGAACAGTTTAGCCTGCATGATATTTTAGTCCATAGTAACATAACCAGATATAGAGAGAAAATCACAACTAAAAGGCAAAAGTGAATTTTCACGTAACAGTGTATCCTTCCCTCTGTTTGCCATCATGTTTGTCGTCCTCCCCATGTCACGTTTTAGATTCATACAGCAGGCCAAATAGCATTCATGGCACCTGCTGAGTGCCATAAGCGACGTCATTAAGCAGATGATGGCGAAAATAAGTACTTTGTTCTAAAGTAGGAACTCATGAGCTTCAAATGACAGATGAGAAAATATGTATCTCTGGATCATATCTGCAAGAAATGGAAGAGCCCAACTATCACATGGGCCACCCTTTCAGCAGTGCCACTTCTGCCAAGGTATCACTTCACAGCTCACCAGCGGAGAGGTTCTCTGCATAGTGATATCTTGGTAGAAGCAACCCTGCTACAAGGGTCGTCTGCATGAAAATTGGGCTCTCCCAGCACCTCAGCTGGACAATGGGGCTTACTCCCAGGTGAGTGTGGATAGGATTATAGTCTGAGAGCCCAATCCTGTGCATGTCTACTCAGGAGTAACTCCCATTATAGACAATGGGGCTTACTCCCAGGTAAGTGTGGATAGGATTGCAGCCTGTGTGTGAGAGAAAGGAAGAGACAAGGCGGGGTAAAAGAATGTGAGCAAATGCACTTGTACATACTTGAAGGGCTGAAGCTGTCATCCTTTGTCCATGCCAAGAGCCACTTGGGCAAGCCAAGGACGACTACATCTCCCAGCATGCTGCGGGAACCGCTGTGACGTTCCAGAGATAAGCCCCGCCCACGCTGCCACGCGGGCAAGCCAGAGGGGCCTTATGGGATATGTAGTCCTTCTCCCAATGTCGCCCTGCGGCCGAGGTCCCTCCCTGGACTCCAGTCTCCAGGATGCGCTTCGCAGCTCTTTGGAGGCGGCAGGAGGCCGTCGTTTCCTCTCTCCCGGCCATTGTAAGCGGGGCTGGAGGACGGCGGGCGTTGTGGCGGCAGCGGCGGCGGCGGGGCAGGAGGAGGGAATGAGCGAGGAGGAGGCGGAGGAGCCTTGCGGGAGCGCGAGGAGCTGCGGCGGCTTCCCCAGGTGAATAACCCGTCCTTCCTGGGTCGTTGCTAGGATACAAGGGGAAGCCCCGCCCCCTACGGCTGCGTTGCTAAGCGACACCACCTCCAAGAGCACCCCTGGAGCGCGTTGCTATAGTAACAAGAAGGCCCAAGTGGGCCCCGCTTTGGGAGGGGCGCATATAGAAGCAGGAAGGCTTGTTGGTGGGGGGAGCAGCGTGAGGGTTGGCCCCTCTTGTACCCAAGCAGGGAGCAAGGCCAGATTCGGAGAGCCCACGCCTGTGCTTGTCTACTCAGAAGTAAATCCCATTTTTGTCAGTGGGGCTTACTCCCAGGTAAGTGGATAGGACTGCAGCCTCTCAGCCCAGTCCTATCCACACTTTCCTTTCCTGGAAGTAAGCCCCATTGACTGGAATGAGATTTGTTTCTGAGTAGATTTGCATAGGCTTGGGCTGCCACCCTACCCACACTTTCCTGGGAGTAAGCCCCATTCACTCTAATGGGACTTACTTCTGGGTAGCCGTGCACAGGACTGGGCTGTGATACAGGATAACTATAACCAGCTTTTCACTTGACCTCAACCATTTATGTCAGAATGCCAGATGCAGGGGAGGGCACCAGGATGAGGTCTCTTGTTATCTGGTGTGCTCCCTGGGGCATTTGGTGGGCCGCTGTGAGATACAGGAAGCTGGACTGGATGGGCTTATGGCCTGATCCAGTGGGGCTGTTCTTATGTTCTTAACTACAATTCCCAGGAGGCCTTGCAGGTCTCTTGTTATCTGGTGTGCTCCCTGGGGCATTTGGTGGGCCGCTGTGAGATACAGGAAGCTGGACTAGATGGGTCTATGGCCTGATCCAGTGGGGCTGTTTTTATGTTCTTATCCCTCTCTTCTCCAGAATGGAAGCCAGGAGGAGAATGGGGGGTGGGTGGGTTTGAAAACGATGGCCTACCCCAAGACAAAACTTTTGCTCAGGCCAGGATAACCAGGTGTCATGACCGCAAAAGAGGACGAGACATCCCAAAATGTGGGACATCCCAAAAAATGTAGGACATGACAAAACAAAAGTTTAAAACGCTTGTATATTGATTTTGTGTGGTTAATTTATTAGCAGCAGCAGCAGCAGCAGTATTTATATACTGCTTTTCAAAGTTCACAAAGTGGTGCACAGTGAAAATCCAACAACTAATGGCTCCCTGTCCCAACAGGGCTCATAATCTAAAATGATGCAGAACCCCAGCAGACAGCCACTAGAAGGACACTGCTAGGGTAAGGAGGTTGCCCTCCCTCTGCTAAATAAAAGAGGAGCACCCACTTGAAAAATACCTCTTACCCAGTTAGCAGCAGTTAATTTAAACACTATACAGTTATTAAATTTAAAACTATATTACATGTAATTTATTAATTACAAGAAGTCTATGCTTTGCCTACAGGGGCCTGCTCACAGGGAAAAGGAGGACATTTATGTTCTTCTCTAGGACATGAGGCTAAAAACAAGGACATGTCCTGGAAAAAGTGAAGACATCTGGTCAGCCTGGTTTAGGCATTCCTAATTGTGTGAATTAATGTGGTGGTGGGGGGGAGTTGGAGGGATGTTCTTTTTTTAACTTGAACTTATACTTTGCTTTTCTCTTCTCGACAGGGGGATCCGAATTAGACAGGATTTGGTTAACTGGTAGTAACATGGTGTAGTTTTATATGAATGCAAAGGCATTTTCATGACATACAGCTATGGGAATCACAACTACAGCAGTTGTGTGTCTATCTAGCTGTACTCAGAAATTCAAGTTCCATTTAGCTATCAAGCCTAGATAGGAGTGCAGCACAATCCTATATATCTTTATTTAGAGATTAGTCTCTGGGACTGAGGGTCCAATCCTATCCAATTTTCCAGCGCTGACGCAGCTGTGCCAGTGGGGTGTGTGTTGCATCCTGAGGTGGGAGATGCAGTCACAGAGGCTTCCTCAAGGTAAGGGAAAGTTTGTTCCTTTACCTCGGGATTGCATTTTAGCTGCAAAGTTGGATAGAATTGGGCCCTTACTCTCTAGTAAATGAGCACAGGACTGTATGGTTTTATTTTTCACATCCCCAAAATGACACCCTGTATTCCAGATGAGTTGATCTGAAAAATGGAATCCATAGGCCCCAGATTCTCTATAATTTTATCCATGGCTGTTAGTCATAGTAGCTAAATGGAACTTCCATGACCACAGGCAATACACCTCTGAATAACCAGAAGCTGTTGACAGATAATAGGGGATAGCCTCATTTTCATACTTTCCTTGAGAGTACCCAGGGACATCAGACTGACTGCAGCTGCAGTTAGAATGCTGGGCTAGTAAACCTTGGTTGAATCCAGCAAGGTGGTTCTTAATTTCTTTTCCCTTTGTGAAAGTCCTCGCTTCACCATTAGGAAATAATTGAAAATATATCATCTCTTCCCTGATTGCAGGGTAGTTAAAGGATGACTGGGGCGGCAATCCTGTACACACTTTCCCAGGAGTAAGTCTTATAGAACACAGTGGAACTACCCACTAGGCAATATGGGTGTCCTTGCTAGTTGCTCATATAAGTATAATCTAATTATCCATGGATTTTTTTACCTGTTGTTTTATCTCAACACAATGAGAAGGGCCCTTTATGGAAAAACATCCTTTTACTCAGCCTTGCTTGCCATTGTAATGCTGGAGAGGGCAACAGGCAGACAGGCAATCAATCAAACTCTCTCCGGGGGCTTAGTTTCACTTCACTGCAAGGCAAATGATCCCTCCCTTCCCCCTGGAGACATGAAGCATGAGAAAGAATGCAAAGTGAAAGTGATTAAAGTTATTATCACCTGCACTTTGCATTCTTTTGTGCATTCCAGGGGGAAGGAAGAGGTCCCTTGCCTTGGAGTGAACTGAACCTAAGCTGTTGATTGATTGCCTGTTTGCTGCTGGTCTCCTGCATTACAATAGTAAGCAAGGCTGTTTTTAAACCACTGAGTAAAGGGAGGTTTTTTAAAAAATTTATTTCATTTAACATGATTTTCTGCATTGGCAGAAAGTCTTGGCAGGAGTCTTGGGAACTGAACCCTCATGGATGCCAAGACACAATCTGTATTCTGCCCTTACTGCACTTGGATCTTTGGTACATAAGGTTGAGTGGGACTCCTAATGTGGGAAGACTGACCTCTTTGCCAAACCACTATTAAATAGGACCTTGGGAGTTGCTGTGTGAGGTTTGGGTCCTCCTGCCACTGACGTAATGGAGACATGTGAGAGGAATGGCAAGGGGGGGGAGAATAACGCTCTTTGATGTAGAGCATCGGTCTTCAAACTCTGGCCCACGGGCCCATATTTGGCACAGTGGAATATTCAGTCCACTCACTGTGCAGCAGTGAAGCTTACTGTTCCGTCGCACAGTGAGCAGTTTTCATTCCCAGTGTCTACAGAGCTTTGTGCTGGGCAGCCACTTCTGGGAAATCAGGGCACAGGGCCTCCTGGAGTGACAGTCAGCAGGAGCTGCCCAGCGTGAAGCTCTTCAGACTTTGAACATGAAAACTGCTGGCTTTGCAGTGAAACAGTAAGCCTTCGCCACTGCCATGCAGTGCCCAGAATCATCATGCTGCTGTAGTGTGAGCCATGGTTTGAGGACCACTGATGTAAAGGATAAGATCATGGAAGGCATGGAAACATTGCTTGATTAGGGATGATCAGAGCAATACTGGTGATCAACAGAATTAAAAAGATTCAGGGAAAGGCCAAACAAAACAGAAAGGCCTTCAGTGCCTGGTTACAGACAGGCAGTATTGGGGCTAGTCAGGCCTCCCAGGGGAGGGAATTCAGCTGCCACTAAGAAGACTTCATCCCGTGTCCTGCACCTCAGATAGTGGTGGGATGTGCAGCAGGGCATTGAATGGAGAACTACTTTTTAAAAATGTTTTAATATTGTGTTTCTTGTACTATTCTGCAAGCCACCTTGACTGATGGAGCAGAAAGATGGCCTAAAAACCTTGCTAATAAGTAGCGCATCCTGTGATATAAAACAGCACACGTCATCTACAGGTCCTCAGAGATCCATTCCTGTTTCCTTGTTATCCTCAGTATAGAGCAAATGCTGGCGTCCAACCCCGGCAAGACCCCTATCAGCCTGCTGCAGGAGTATGGAACACGCATAGGCAAAACGCCCGTATATGACCTACTGAAAGCCGAGGGACAAGCACATCAGCCCAACTTCACCTTTCGCGTCACTGTCGGTGACATCAGCTGTACCGGTTAGTTGTGGTAAAGAATGTGTGTGTGAAAGGAGCCTATACATTTTGGGGGGGGGGAGAGAATATTTCACGTCTTCCATGATCCTTCATGGCCTTTTATGGTGATGGAGAGGGAGAGACAAAGCAAGATTATCCAGTTGTGCTTTTGAATTGAGCCAACTCATGCCCTTACTGCCAATTAGTAGAGATCCTTCTAGGACAGACTCCTCATAGCACACTGGCTCACTTTCCTTTTAAACATCATTGCAGAACCAGTATAGGCTAGGAAGTCAACACCATTGACTTCTTGCTATGGGAGGAGAAAAGATACCTGCCTTTTCGAGGGATGTTTCTCTTGGTTCCCATTTTTTGTTTTTAGATTTTTATCTTGCATGAAGGCTCAGAGTGGGCCATATTGAAAAAAAATTCCAAGCTTTCTAATCATACAAATGTAACTCACAGAACCCTTAGCGTATCTATACAAAGGTGCCTTCTACTGAACCTGACCCATCTAGCTTAGCTTTGCCTGCGCTGACTGGCAGCTGTTGTCCAAGGTTTCAAACCAGTGATCTTTCCCCACTCCATCTGGAAATGGCACAGGTTGAACCTCAGACCTTCTGCATATGTAGCATGTGCTCTACCATTGAGCTACAGTTCTGTCTTTTGCATGGAGTCCAGAAAACTTTTAAGATTTTATCACTTACAAAAGGGTAAAGATCCAATACTAAAAAGACACCAGGCGTAATCCCCTCATTCTTCAAACCCATCTATCCTTCTCTTGTTCCTCTCACCCAGCAGGGGAGTACCCACACATCATCCAAGCTGTCAACATATCTACTCAGGATACAAGCCATTCCCTGTCCACCCCTCCTAAAGAAGCTTCTTCATTCAAATTTAATTCATCTGATTAACTCCTCTCAAACTTTCCTTCTTCCTAAAGGGCACATGGAGATCTGGAGGAACAAATGAGGACTTTACTTTAGTAGCTGCCAATGGGATTTTTTTTTTCCCCTCACAAAACCTGACCAAGCCAAATTCCATTTCTGCAATTCTTTATATTGGTTTCTGTTTCAGGGCACTCTCCCTTAGTATGAGAGCTAGACACCTCCTAACCTCACCTTCTAAATGTGGGAGGAGCTTAGGCTCTGACATCTCTGCTTTTAACCCTCCCCTCCCCCAAAGCTAGGGCATCTGAACTGTTTGTTGGCTTTGCCAAGATCTCTCTGTCAGAAACTCACAAGGCTCTCAGTCCTCACAGGGTTGGATCTCTCACCACTGGAGCTATTGGCAGTTCTCCAGAAGAATTAATCAGTTTCTGCTCCCTGCTGGTGGCACTGGAGATAAGAATTGCAGACAGGGCTGCAGAGCTGTATTGAGATAGTCAGCAGGCAGATTGGGAGAAGGGCTGAACTGCAGGCTAAGCACAGAGCTTTTAACATGCTATCAGCAAGGTTTAGCTTCTTATACAGGTACTAAGGTACGGTTACTGACTTAGGCCCAAATCCTAATCAACTTTCCAACGCTGGCATAGAGGTGCCAATGGGACATGTGCTGCATCCTGCAGTTGGGTGTCACTCACAGAGGCCTCCTCAAAGTAAGGGAATGTTTGTTCCCTTACCTCGGAGCTGCATTGCCCTTATGTCGGTGCTGGAAAGTGGGTTAGGATTGTGCCATTAGGATCCTAGGTTGGGCAAAGTGTCACAGTATCCAGTCAGCTCTTGGTTTTGAGAGCCAGGGGGAAAAAGGACAGCTTACCTGAACTGACTCTACCTAAAGGCCTGCTGGGCCAGCCTGATACTCCCCCCTTCATTTTCCCCCTTGATGAATGATAGAGGTTGAATGTGTCTGGCTGTGGTGTGCTTAATTCCAGCAATTGTTTTTTGGAGTTAAGCAGGTCTGTTTATTTATCTTTACCTCATGTCTGAATCAAGATTATCCCCAGGACAGCTTTTCTCAACATTTGTCTCCCACTGTACCACCTCACACGGTCTACCTATTGAAAGTACCACTGGAGGTAACAGGCAATGATGTCACTACCAGTTAGTTCTGGATTGGGAGGCCAGATGCAACATGACAAACACTGGTAAGATGCTCAGAGCAGACAGCAGGCCTTTTTTGAGCATGTGCACACTGAGCATGTGCTCAAAAGTGCACACTGGAGATCTGTTCTCAGAGCCAAGCATTCTACAACTGTTTGTTGTGTTGCCTTGCTGGTCTCACTGCCAGGTGATGGGGATCCTCTGAGTACCACTGGACAGTACCTCAAGTACCACTGATGGTACAAGTACTACTGGTTGAGAAACACTGCCCTAGGGCTAGGCAGCTTCACATAGCAATACAAAACAACTTAAGGGCCCCTTAGTTCTTTGATTGATGGCAGAGACCAGAAAATGCTTTCCCCTGCTTCTCCAGAGTTATTTTCAGAGAGGGAGGGGACAGCAAGCTCCAAGCAGCTCTTGCTTCTCTGACCAAAGGGGGGGGGGTGCAGAAAAATCTTCATTTAGTGGCCATCTTGAGAGGCACAGGGTTAACCTATCAGGGGCATTTACTTCTTTGGTTGGATGGTCTTGGCCAGAAGATGTTTCTGTGTCCTTTTCCAGTTCCCTAGCAACTCTGGGTCCCAGAGTCTGGGTCTGGTTAGTGCCTAGATCAGGGGTGTCCAAACTTTTTGGTAGGAGGGCCACATTATCTCTCTGACACTGTTGGGGGCCAGGAAAATAAAATTAATTTACATTTCAAATTTGAATATATTTACATAAATGAATTTATTAGAGATGGAACTTATATGAATGAATGAAGGTCTTGCAATAGCTTAAGGCCTGTAAAAGGCCTTGCACAAAGCATGGCCGGCCTTTCCTTCGTTGCTACATCACACACATGAAACAGCAAGCAGTGGAGGGAGCCCTTGTCCCACAGCTCACGCTAGATGTCCAAGAGTCACCCTCACTCTGAGAGCAGTTGCATTGGGCCAGCATGGGCTCCGTCTTCGGAGGGCCAGAGGCTCATTGGAGACTGGGGGCTCTCTGCGGGCCGGATTGGGAGTCCCCGAGGGCCGCAAGTGACCCCTGGGCCAGGGTTTGGGCACCCCTGGCCTAGATGGAAGACTTCTGGGGAATGAGCGTTATGTGCCACCTGAGAATAAAAGTGTAATGTTTGTGAAATAATTTAAATATCTTTAGTTGGTCAGTATATTGATACGATTACAAGTTGCCAGGCTCGCTCTGAATACTAATATTGTCTCTCCCTTTCTTCTTCCCCTCAGGCCAAGGTCCTAGCAAAAAAGCAGCTAAACACAAAGCAGCCGAAGTGGCACTCAGGCTTCTGAAGGGAGGCAACATGCTGGAGCCAGCAACGTTGGAGGAAGCCAGGTAAGTGCTGTACCCAGTGGTAGCTGGTAAGGTTTGGCGTTAGTGGGGCCGTGTCTTTTGCTCAGAGCATACATCACTGCAACAGCTGTGGTTTATGTATACATGCAGTACACTTTTGAATAACCCCTGTCTGCCAAATAAAAGCTCCTCACTGTAATGCTGGGGTTCCCAAAGTGTGCACTGCAAAGCCTTAGGGCGTTAACAGCCCACTCACAGGGGCACTGCAGGATGTCCCTGGTGGCCCCTCCTACCCGTTTCCCTGGGTGGCGCCATCTTGGATCTCAGGAGATTTGGGCACCTCCATCTTGGATCTCCAAAGATTTCATGAAATCCAAGATGGTGGCACCCGGCTGAGGAAGCATCGTGACCCAGGTAAATTTGGGAACCAGTGCTGTGATGTATTTTTCTAAAGCATTAATCTGCCGTTCTAGCCAATAACTGACTGTCGCTTCTTGCATCGTCATACTAGATCTGATACTTATCCCTTGTGTATTTACATTTGTGTAAATTAAGTTAGGCAACCCAGGTTAATGAAATTATATCAGGGTGTGAAATACTCTGAGCACATGGAAACACAACATAAATGCTGTTATTATTCTCTGTGCTTGCTACCAATTTCCATAGCTCTCATAGATGGTCTTTCCTACAAAATAAATATAAGAACATACTGTTATGTGAAAATCCCGTTTTGCCTTTTAGTTTTGATTTTCTCTCTACATCTGGTTATGTTACTATGGACTAAAATATCATGCAGGCTAAACTGTTCTCCCAGCACACAGGCCACATTTCCAGAACTCTGGTCAAGCCACAAGCTCATGGTTACACAACCACCACACCACCACCCCCCTATCCTCACACATTATGGGAGGAAGTCTGGTGTCTTAAATCACTGTTTAAGTGTCTCCTACATTACTGTTTTCATTGTATTGTTTTAACCCAATCACTGTTTAAGTACTGTATGCAAACTTGAACTACCTTCTTGAGTTGCGGATTCATTGTATTGTTTAAGTTCCCCCATATAGGAGGCCAGCCATAGACCCCATTGAATTTTGCTGATAACTGACATCCTGATCCTCTTTCAATGTTTTACATACTCCAAGCACCCTGCTGTGTGGTAGTAATCAAGCTACCATCCAGCTCAGCACTGTTTCCCAACCCCTTTTAAGTGAGGGCTTTCTCTCACATGCTCTCTCTCTCTCTCCAAGGACCAACACATCTGTGTTGTGTCAGAGGGTCCTCTTCACAGGACTCTCCCCCCCCCCCAACTGCTCTACAGGACAGGTAACTATCTTGCGCCTGGAAGTCTTTCCCTTCTTCTCCCCCCTTCTCTCCCCATCTTTAGTTAGCAGCTGGGGTTGACAGAGTAGGGACCCCTAAAATCCTTCCCTACAACCCCCCTTCCGTTTCTGATTTCCTCGAATGCACCAAATACTCTTCATGCACAACCACCATGAAAGCTAGCTACATTGGATTCAAGTATTAGGACCAAGAAACATACACTTATCATTTCTCCACGTGCATTATATTTACCTTTGTGCTTTTGTAATAAAACTATAATCTTTTATTAAAAGTGATCTTTCTCTCAGTCTCCTCTTTAAGCAAAAGGGAATTTCTCTGCATTATGCCGTCATGTTAACCAGCCTGTGATCCTAATGTTCCAATAAGGGCAGTGTAATAATTCCCCTAAACAGAACAGCCCTTTTGGTAACAATACAGACACATTTCTGCTGTAAAGCAATGAATATGATCTTACCTTTTGCAGATGTTTCTTGAAGATGTAAATATACAACCTCCAACCTCTCCTCACAGCTGCCTCTAAATCTCACAGATACACCTTTCTTTTCCTGTTAACAACATTGCCAAGACATTAACAGCCCAATCCTGAGCTGCCCGGGGCACGCTACTGCAGCGGCGCCAAGAACAGCTCCCACCCCATCCTGCGCACCTCAGCCTGCCGTGGGTGGTGCCTGGGGAGAAGGGGACTTTCGTCCCCTTCTTTCGGGTAAGGGAAGCAGCCCTGCAATGGGGCTACTCACTTTACCGCCCACCAAAAGGTCAGTGGTAAGGTAAAGGCATTCACGACCCGCCTCCCCCCTCGGCACGCCCCCTCCCCGTCCTCTCTCTGCCCTCTGCCTGCCTCCCCCCTCTCCTGCTTACCTTGCCACAGCTTGGCAGCGGATGACCCGGCGCTAGCTCAGCACCGGCCAGTGCTGGGCTAGCACGGGTGCTGGCCTGGCAGTAAGCCTCACAGATGTCTTACGGCACATTTGCGACAGTGCACTCCGGCATAAAGCCGGAGCACCCAGCTCATGATTGGGCTCATAGTCTGTCCTGGGTTTCTTGGAAGTTTTTATCCTCTATCCACTTGTGACACTTTGGAACACTGGTTTTTTTATACCGTAGTGTCAATTCAGTTCCCCTTGGGAAACCAGAAGTTGTTTTATGGGCCAAAGTGGCCATTCTGATGCCCACAGTGGCTGTGAGCGGAAGCATAGCTCCGGCTGCCTTCGGAGGGTTAAAGCGGCTGAAACAACCGATTTCCTTATTCATGGTTTTTGGTACTTGCGGGGGTTCAGGAACAGATCCCCTGTGAATACCAAGGCCCAACCTGTCTTGTGCATTTGCACTCACAAAGTGCTTGGTAAGGGTAAACCTTTCCCCAGAGTGTATAATGACAGCCTCACAAATTTCCTATGCCACTTGCTCTAGTGTTTCTATATTAACATTTTTTGGCAAGATGGCACCACTGGAACTTTGAGGCTCAAGCCCTTCATGGCAGCCCATACTTTATTTGTGTAGCCTGTGAACTGAGAAATGCTCATATGCAGAATCCCAATCTCTTCCCTTCCCATGTTCACTGCAGTTCCCCTCCACTACCTCCAGGTGCCTGGGATCTTGCTGCATTGATAGGAGAGCAAAAGCTGAAACCTGCATGTTTGGGGTCACAAACATTCTGAGCATGTGCAGCACCATCACAGATGCATGGATATAATCCAAACAGTTGTGGGACAAGGAGGGTTTTGCCTGCACGATTGCTGCCTGAGCTCCTGTGATGGTCCAGAAAACATGCAGGGAATGTCTCTACCGAACAAGAAGGGTCTTCCTGGAAATGGGGCAGTCTCCTGTTTCCAATAACTCATCCCATGGCACACGCTTCCGCTACTGAGCTTGCTTTAATATTTGTCACCTTGTCTTTTGAAGCTCTCCTTTCTCTCTAGAGCCCCTGGCTCAGACCACTGCTGCTGCTGCCGCCGCCGCCACCATTGCCACCACCACTGCCACCACCACCACCACAGTCACCTCGTCTGTGCCCACTTTGCCAGTTGCGTCTCCCAGGTAACAGGAGCTGCAGCGCAAGGAATGGTCTACCCCAAGCCTTCTCGCTATTCATACGTGCTTGTGTTCTCCTCTTTGCATGTTCTTGATCATCTGAAAGCTGGGTCAGAATGCCCCTTGCAGTTCTTCCTTATGTCCGTAGATGGCTTCCCCATAGGCTACAAAGTAATAGGCCAGGGGTGGGATGGCAATAGAGCAGAAGCTTATCTGCAACAGCTCTCCAACATTGTAGAAGTTTAAGATATACATCAAAGACGATTGTGTTGTGGCTATATGGTCTTCAATGACAGCACTGATCAGAAGAACCCTCCCCCATCACGCTGGCATTGATTGCTACTCACCATGAGAGTGTCAGTGCTTTGTTGTATGTTGGGATGGGTTTCAGGTTGTTGACTCTTCCTAGACATGCTTCTGGGAGATTTCTTGCCTTTCCCATTCTTCTTACTAGGGAGAGCTGTTTGGGTACAGCAGACCCACCTGAGGGTCATCTTTCATCTCATGTCATTTTTCACCTAGAAGTTCCCCGCTGGACATGACGTCCCCAGTCTCACCACAGCAGTCAGAGTGTAATCCAGTTGGAGCCCTGCAGGTAGGCAGCGCTCTGGGCTATGGTTCATTATGTCCCCTGGTGTTCACAGCAGAATCTCCTTGCCCAGCACCAAGATCTATAGCAGAGGATGCTGTTCTGTCCTTGTAGCTGTGACAGTGATGGAGACATCCCTTGTTTGCCTCCTTCTCTGCCAGCCACCTGCTTCATCCCTCCCCATCCTTCTCTTGGTTCTTATCATGCTCCTTAGGGTATCCTCAGTGTCTTGCTCTTGTCTGGAAGCAAACAGAAAGTGCTTTGTGATAGCTCCGTTTGAACATTCTAGGCATCGGGGAGCCCTGTGGAGGGCTGCGTGGGGCTCCCCACACCTCCTGCAGCTTGCAGCAGCCCTCCATGAGTATAAGCACCCCCCTTACACCCCTGTTAGTGACACAATACTGCAGATTGCTTTGTTGCCCTTCTTCCCCCCCTGCCCCCGCAAAGACTTACCTTGGGAGTAAAACTCCTGAGAAGTTTGAGAACCACTAGACTTCAGATTTGAGAGGCATCTTCTCCAGTAGCAGAGTCCCTGACGACTCTGTGAATCCAGGCACAGAAGGGAAGATGATAGTGTATTTCTAACATTTCCTCTTTCCCTTCAGGAATTGGTGGTGCAGAAGGGCTGGCGGCTTCCTGAATACACAGTCACCCAAGAATCAGGACCAGCACACCGGAAAGAATTCACCATGACATGCCGGGTTGAGAGGTTCATTGAAATAGGTATAACATCACAGGGCTCTGATGGAAAGTAAGAGTCTGCCCAGGGTTCACCAGTTGGGTTCCATGACTCTGCTGTCCCTTACTCAGTAGCCAGTTCCAATGTATCCCTCCACCAGGAGCCTTGAGAACACCAGGCAAGAGAGTGGAAGGCTCCTTACTGGAAACAGAGGACTGCAGTCCATCAACCAAGATAGAGAATGCAGAGCCATAAGCCATGGCTAAAGGGGACAGAGGCAATAGTACTCTGCACCGGACCAGTATAAATGGTGGTCCGCCACCCACATGTGGTAGCCTAGCAGGGTCTCAGTAAGATTTATGATTTGGGCTGCCTGCCTGAGACTATAAGAGCAGGAGAGTTGCTGAGTATCTGGCAGGCGACAGGGAATGGTTGGTGGGTCTCAGGTTGTGCTGACCCATTCTGTACTAAAACAAACATTGTGCAGAATGGAGAGCTGAATTCTGCCTCTGAGAAGAGTTGTATCAGTGAACCAAAGCCAGCAAATGAAGGCAAGCTTGTTTGCTCCTGCTCTTCCTGAGATGGAAGGTCTGCAAGTAAGACTGAGAAGCTGAGACCACATGCATCTCATCAGTCATTTAAAACAATCATAGAACTTAATATGAGACAGGAAGTATAGAAAGCAGTAGAAAGAATGCCTAGAACTACCTCACTCTGTTAGCATGCATCTGCTGTTACCCACAGCTCTACACTTCGCTTTCTCTCGTAATGTAGCTGAATCAGCTTGCCTAAATGCCATTCCTCAACTTCTTTCTCCTCCAGGAAGCGGCACATCTAAAAAGCTGGCCAAGCGCAATGCTGCTGCAAAGATGCTGGTGCGAATCCATAATGTGCCTCTGGACCCCCGAGAGGGCAGCGAGGCTGAGGTGGAGGAGGACCAGTTCTCCATTGTGAGTCTGGGTGGGGAAGAGATCAAGCAGAGCCACTGCTTTCAGTGAGCCACAGCAACACTCCTACACATTCATGGGGTGTGTCAGGCTCTAGAGAGACACCCATATTGGGCATTTATGCTGAGCAAGTTAACCTACGAACAGACCTCACCTATCATATCTGCGTCAAGTTACACTGCCACCAAGACGCTTGTTATCAGCTCACCTGTCTTTCCTCCAGCTGTAAAGCTTTGCTTGTATGCAGACCTGCCACAGCACAGGTGCACTGCATTTGGGAGGAGGCTCTCCAGCAACCAGATAAAACCTCAGAGGTCTCTCCTGGCCACCCAGGAGTAACCCTTCATTGTCTGGAGAGGAAGCTGCTACTTCCAGGAGATTGAGGCTGCAACCCTGTCCACACTTACCTGGGAGTCGGCTTCATTGGCTATCATGGAACTTAATTCTGAGTGTGCATGCATATGATTGAGCTTTAAGTAAGTTTTGAAAGGTCAGGCATAAGGGTTCAGACATCTGAGGAAGTGTGGGCCTAACAACACAGAGGGCAGAGACTCTGAGTGGTGACTCTTAGAGATCAAAGGGAGAGGGGTGTCTTGCAGAGACTTATTGAGAAAGAAGAGTCGGATCCTCTGACTGAAAACTCTTCCCCCACTCCTCAGACTGCAGGGAACAAGCTGGATGGGGTAAAGGGTCGGGGGTCTGGCTGCACCTGGGACTCTCTGCGCAACTCAGCCGGGGAGAAGATCCTACACTTGAAGAGCAACCCCCTGGGAGTGCTGAATGCCGGGTTCTGCTGCCTCTTGAAGGAACTTTCCGAAGAACAGAGTTTTGACATCAGCTACCTCGATATTGGTAAGGGGGGAAGATGGGGGGGAGGCGCCTCTCCGTACAGGGTGAAGGAGCACTTCTTTTTGCAATAACGGCAGTGCTTTTTAAAAAGCCTCTGCTTGTGTTCCTTGATTTCACCGTCTGCGTTGAAGTGTACTGTTGCAGCCTGAGATTGCTGAACACGGGAAGAGCCAGGCCTGTTTGAAACTGCCCCTGTAACCATCATGGTGATGTCACACGTCAGACACCCACTGCATACAAGAGGTGGATTTGCTCGGGAGACAATCCAGACTGGGGCAGTCTTCAATATTAGCTGCCACATGTTGGTCTGCCTCATTGTTTTCTATACTGGAGGGAAGAAAGGGAACCTCAACTGAAGGAACCCCAGAAGTGTGGTCTGTGAATCAGGATTGTTTGTATCACTTCATTGATAGAGATATGATGACTCCCTCCCCTCTCACAGCTTAGGATTCTCATCTCTCTAGAGCAGGGATCTAAACTTTTCGGCCGAAGGGCCGCATCAAATATCTGGGATGGTGTTGAGGAACGGAAAAAAATATTAAATTTAAATAAATATATTAGAGATGGAACTTAGATGAATGAATAAATGAATGGGCTCAAATGTCCAGGACTTCTCCAAGCATGAACACAGCCCAAGAAATAAAGCACACACTTAAATGGAGCCCCATTTCCCCCACCCCACAAGCACAACTCTGTTGTGTTTGGTCAACTGGGCCAGAGGCTCTCAGGGGCTCAGAGGCTGGCTGCGGGTCAGATAGAGGCACTTTGCAGGCTGCATCTGGCCCCCCGGGGCTGGGGTTTGGAGACCCGTGCTCTACAGCAAGGATCCTTTCCTGACTCACCTTAACACCACAAGCATGAGTATTGCTCACTCCAGTATGCCTTCTGTCTCAGGAAACACATCTAGCATGCATAGGTGTCCAAAGCATTTCATCAACATTATCTCAGGAAATCTTCCGCAGCAAGCCTGTGTGACAGGTTGGTATTGGTATTATTAACCACCACCACTTACTCATTGCTGAGGCTGAGAGCCAATGGTTTGCCTGTAGCCAGTTAGTGAGTTCAGGGCAAGAGAAGGTTTGAACTGTGGCCTGCCCTGCTTAGGTTTAGTCATGCCAGCGTACATCACTATCTGCCATGTGTAGCCAGTTAGATTTCCCAGGGAGGATCAGATAAGCAAGGCAAAATGGTGATAAGTATCTTTAGGTGTTTTGTCTCCATAATCTGATAGCCAGTGCTATATTTATTCTCTCCTGGTTGTTGCAGTCTTGTGATGAGAATCCCTGAATGTGTCTCTTTCTCTGTCCCGTAAAGTGAATTGAGTCACTGCATGCAAGGCTGTCAGTGTTTCCTTTCTCATTGCTTGCCCAGTGCTGGATCATTTGGGGAAAAAAAAAAAAACCTCTTCCATGGAAGCCTTTTTAGACTAGTTTCCCTGTGGGAAGGACAAGACAGACAAGCAGGGATATAATACTGCCATAACCAAAAAAAAAAAACCAGAGTTGATGTCTCCCATGCTTTATTAAGAACTAGAATATATGTATATTCCTCTTGGTCTCTGGGTCCTTTTATGTGCTCTGCTTCAGTTTTAAAGGAGCAGGACTTGATCTGAGTTGCATTCTTCAACGTAAAGAAGCAGCTCATCTGTTTAATCTCAAACTGTTGATTTCTTCCCAGTCTTAGCTGGACAATGCTGGCTGTAAACGATGGTTGCTATTTTATCCTTCTTGAGTGACACAGGTTCTTTTCCTTTCCCACAGATGAGAAGAGCTTGAGCGGCCTGTACCAGTGCCTGGTAGAGCTCTCTACGCAGCCGACGACAGTGTGCCACGGCTCAGGCGCTTCCCGCCACAGCGCCCGTGCGGTTGCTGCCCGCAACGCTTTGCAATACCTCAAGATCATGGCAGGGGGGGAGTGAGGGCACCCTGATGCCATTGATGACTCTGGGAAGCTGGTGATTCCCAAACAGCTTGTCTGATCTTCCCGCCTAACAAGGCAACCCCCTTTTCTGCCCTATCATGAATTGGCAGGATGGTGGGGGTGGGCAGACTTCCAAGGCTACAAGAGAAACAGTTGGGCTGCACGTCTGGTGGTCTATGGGTGGAAAAGGGCCATCATTTCAAACTGGAGTTTGGATGTGGAAGGGTTTTGCTGCACCAGCAACAGTGTGGTTTCTGTAGGCTTATAACATTGAGCCCTGGGGGCTAGCACTATCTCTAGGCCACAGTGGTTCTGCTTCTCTGTGGATCACCTGATTTCCTCCTTGTTGGAGGACAAGAAGCACTAATTCTGCCATGCTTGGGGCTTGCAATAAACGGATTGGATTTTTTTTTTTTAATCAAGGTGTCTTCTTTTACCCGCTGGGCTCTTTAAAGCAACTAGTGTGTGGATATTTGCATGCAGAATTTGGCATCTCTCGACCACTGCCCCATGCTTTTGAATGGGAAAGGTGGGATATAATAAAGTGCAGAAAAACTAGTGTGTGGATATTTGTATGCAGAATTTGGCATCTCTCGACCACTGCCCCATGCTTTTGAATGGGAAAGGTGGGATATAATAAAGTGCAGAAAAAGTGAATATTAAAGGTCTTAACGGCCTATGCCTTTACTAACAAACTAAAGTATGATAGTTTTCTGTGTACAGGGAAATTGGGGTGACAATTGGCTCCAAGAAGTAGGAATGCTACAAGTCCAAGTCACTCTGCCAAGCCGTTCCTTCCCCAGCTTCTCTTAGCTCTATGTACCCGCTGCTGATCCTCTCTGCTGCACTGCTGCAAGCTACTGCTGTGAGCCACAGTATCTAAATGGGACCTGTACTTTCAGAGGCATTACCCCCTGGAGCTGGTATTCAGATGTAGAAACATTAGGGGAGTGCTGACGCCATGCTTGTAAGCTTCACAGAAGCACGTGGCTGACCTCGCCCCTGCCGCTGGAAACAAGGATTTTGGATCAGATGAAGGCAAATGATTTGTCCAAGCTGAGCACAATGTAGGTAGGGTCTGGGCCCCAAACAAACACCAGTCCTGCCAAATAATTTTCTTTCCAATTGCCATTTTTCTCACAAGTTTCTTCCCCTGGGGCAGCATTCATATGTACAAAACCCCTCCCCCCCCCCACAGGCAGCCTCTGCAACTAGGAAAAACCACTTTTTCTGACAGTGTTTGTACAGGGATAGTCACACAAGTAGTGCATGATGCAGTATTCATCAAGAGGTTTTGTCTTCTGTGCCTTTTAGGCAGAGCTTTCCAGACATGAGAGATTGTGTGCTTCTGGGCATTTTTTTTTTTTGCATGTGTGTAAAACAACCCAAGTATTTAGGCTAGTGATCATTACATCTTGCAAATCAATGACTTCTGTGCATTATGTGAACTTGGGAAAGTCCTTCATTTTGTTTCAAGTCTGTAGAGTGACAGTGTAAAATGCTCGTGTGTATGTCCCCCTCCCCTACACACAGGGGAAATACCTTTGTACATACTAAAAGCAAACTCAGGTGGCTCAGTGTCTAGCACAGCAATTTTCAGCCTTTTTCATCTCATGGCTCACTGACAAGGCTCTAAAATTGTCAAGCACACCATTAGAGTTGTTTTTTACAATTCACAAGGCACACCATGGTGCTAGTGGAGGGTTCACATCGCCCAGTGGCTCTGCTAATAAATGTCACTCCCGAAACTCCTGCAGAATATCCGTGGCACACCAATGTGCCGTGACACACTGGTTGGAAATTGCTGCTCTAGCAGCTTGAAAGCAAAGTAGGACCACCAAAAATTAAGGTAGTGGTTCCTACTGACTCAGACGTTTTAGTAGATGCATTTGTAAATTAAACGAAACAGTAAAGGCACTTTCTGCCCACCAGAACTACTCTGAGGAGGACTGAGCAAGCTTAGTGGTCCTAACATTTGGGTTGGGGAGGGGTATGTGTGCAAGATAAAGGTATACAACCCGTTATCAACATTTCATCGCATTTTGCATGACCAAGAGAACTGAGGATGGCATTATACAGAAGGTGGGGCAGTGCTGTGCACACAAGAGCAGGCTTGATCCTCAGTGTGTGTACTTTCCCCAAGTGTAAAGCTCACACAGTGTTTCATCTAAGAACCATCCTTGACTGTAGCTAACATAAATGTGCATGATGGCTACTTCTATATCTGTGGTTGTGCTTGCATTTTTTTCAAGTTGCCTTAATCATAGAACTTGCTGTGGCAGAATGCTTTAAATCTGGCTTGCATGTTATGTCTGTCAGAAACTGAATTTATCAGTTCTGTGCAAGAACCTTTTCGGGAACTGGGATGGCAAGAACAGAACGCAGTATTTTGAATACCAACATACGAAGCTGCCTGCATATGGCAGAGACCTTGAAGCATTTCACTGGGTTATACTGCGTTAGCTCTGTCAGCCCAGCCCAGCGAATGCTTCAAAGTCAGCCAGAGGTCTTTCCCCTACCCTACTAAGCGTGATCCTGAACTGGAGATGCCGGGGACCAAATTTGGGACCTTCTTTCATGGAAAACCGCTGAGCTATGGCTTCTCTCATACTCCTGTGACGAAGGGAGAACATCATCTAGCCAGTATACATGACTGATGGGATTGAGGATGTAACAACTATATATATTTATTGTGAACAGCCAGCTAAGCACAAACCCAAAACAGTAGAGTCAATCACTCAGGTAACTGCGGTGATCAGACAGAAGTAGGACTGGAAGGGGAAGAGAGGCTTTGGTCCAATCTGGCAGGATTGAGTTGGCAATAGTTCTTGGGTTTTGCATTGCTGTTTCCAGCTTCATTTTTTCTTGCCAAAGCGCTGTGGAGCAGCCATGCTCAGAAACTGGGGTCCCATGGAATCCCATGCCCGCGGGTTGAGTCGGCCACCATTGCTGGAACTACCCCTGGCATCACGGCCAAACCTATAGAAAAACAGATAGAAGGCGGCATGTTGGATCAAGACCCTGGAGGCACATTTGTGGCATGTAAAAGGAGAGTGTGCACATGTGTCTGCCTCTGTGCACCTCCTAGTCCTCACCCATTCTGCTGTCTTTGAGCCCTCTTTAGAGCCCCATCCTTGCCAGATCTTGTTCTCCTGTTACTCCTGCCAGATGAATGGAAAGGAGGAAGAGTAGTGCTCTGCCCCTCTTTCCCCATCCCAAGGGAAAAAAAGAATTACTATGCTGAATCAGAACTAGGTTTATCTGAAGTTCAGCATTCTGTTTTCAACAGAAACCAACCAGATGATTCTGTGAGCACTCACAAGCAGGAGTATGACAGGGACAGCCAAACACTATTGCTTATTTCCAGCACCTGGTGATCAAAGGGTGTTGGCTCTGCTAAGCATGAAACTAGGATTCCTCCTCACTTTTTCCTCTATAAGCATCAGAACGTTTGAGCCCCAAAATCAAGCCCTTGCCAAGGTTGAAAAGCAGCTTTGGTTGAGGAGAGAAAGGCAGGGAGCACATGAGGGGCATGTCCCAAAAGCTTCAGGGACAGAGCGAGCTTGATTCCCCTCTGGACTGTCACTGAAGCTTCCACCTGTAACCAATTTGCATGGATGAAAAGAGGGTTGGTTTGGGTGTCAGCCGAAGGCAATGGCAAAAGAGAACAGATTCTTCCAGGAGGTGCCCACTCCCAGTACTATAACCCAGTGGTTCTCACACGTTTAGCACCAGGACCCACTTTTTAGAATAAGAATCTGTCAGGACCCACCAAAAGTGATGTCATGACAGGAAGTGACGTCCTCAAGCAGGAAAATTTTTTAACAATCCCAGGCTGCAATCCTACCCACTCTTACCCAGGAGTAAGTCCCATTGACTATCATTGTTAAATGAATATACATAGTAGCTTGTTAAAAGTGCAGGTCTAACATTTCCCCAACATTTCACATACCATGGTAGCATCAAGTCGAATATATTAAAAATAAAATATTGAAGTGATTGGTCACCCACCTAGTGGTTCCCAACCCACAGTCTGAGAAACACGGCTATAACCATTGTATCCTGTGTTTTCCGTTTTAAAACGAACAGCCTCCAAAAGCAGACCCATTCATTTTTCATTCATTTTCACAGGATTGCTAGGAAGACACGGAACAGTCTGTACTATTCTATTGCGCATTTGCCAAGAGTTTTGGCCGCATCTATATCTAACTGGCCTCCTGCAGATACAACAAAGATTAATCTGGGATTCATGAAGCACCATGCAGGTGGAGTGTGCAATAGCAACAGCCGTCATATCTCATACAAAACACAACCTCCATCCGAACTCTGCTCCCAAGGCAATCCTAGGTCTGTGCCAAACTCTCACCGGTGCTCTGTTCACAATAAGCGATATGAACAGAGATTATCTGTGTCAATGTGCATTGTGTTTTTTCCTTTTGTCTGCTGCTTTCTGAAATCAGTGAAGGCATCAGATGGGGAAGATTCGGGTTGGATTAAACCTGAACATTTTTTTTCTTTTAAAGCATGGTTTGGTGAAATTGATAGCTGCACAGAGGAAAGTCACTTCCTTTGGTCTATACTGCCTGCAGATTCCCAGTGCATCTCCAAAGCTACAAAGGTTTGGAGTTTTTGTGCTTGTCTCTCCATTGCACACTTTATAGGAGAGACCAAGAATCAGTGCTGCCTCCTGAGGAATACCCCCCTCCCTGTTGCCAACCTAGAGGCAAAAGGAAGAGATAGAAAGCAGCCTCTGCAGACAAAGGATTGAGGCACTGACTCACTATCCCTTATGCACTTCCCAAAGGAACTCTACCAGAACTCCCAAAGGAACTCTACCAGAAAACCCATTGCTGACCAGAGTTTACCACCACAAATGGCAGACTAGAGTACACACATTTGCTGCATAAAGGGTGATTCAGCCATTAGCTAGGGCTGCATCTACTCAGCACTGTTTAAACTTGGCAACAAGAACAGCAACGTTCCGTGGCCCGCAGAAAACTATGCAAATAAAGCAGATTTTCACAGTTGACCTTGACCGTTTTTCCTATTTCATTGCAAGTTTACTAGTCGCAGCTAGGGCAAAGTGCTATGAAGGGCACTGTAGTCCCACTCCCAACTGTAGAAATAAGAACATAAGAACAGCCCTACTGGATCAGGCCATAGGCCCATCTAGTCCAGCTTCCTGTATCTCACAGCGGCCCACCAAATGCCCCAGGGAGCACACCAGATAACGAGAGACCTCATTCTGGTTCCCTCCCTTGCATCTGGCATTCTGACATAGCCCATTTCTAAAATCAGGAGGTTGCGCATACACATCATGGCTTGTACCCCGTAATGGGTTTTTCCTCCAGAAACTTGTCCAATCCCCTTTTCAAGGCATCCAGGCCAGTCGCCATCACCACATCCTGTGGCAAAGAGTTCCACAGACCGACCACATGCTGTGTAAAGAAATATTTTCTCTTGTCTGTTCTAACTCTCCTAACACTCAATTTTAGTGGATGTCCCTGGTTCTAGTGTTTAGTTACCCCTCCAGTTCTGAGCTTTTAGCAAGCAGTGCCCATTCATTCATTCATTCATTCATTCATTCATTCATTCATTCATTCATTCATTCATATGTTTATACCGCCCTTCCTCCAAGGAGTTCAGGGTGGTGTATATAGTTCTTCCCCTCCTATTGTCCTCACAACAACCCTATGAGCTAGGTGAGGCTGAGAGATAGTGACTGGCCCAAGGGTCACCCAGAAAGCTATGTGGCTGAGCGGGGATTTGATCCTGGATCTTGAAGTGAGTGGTTTGTGAAGTGGTTTGTTCTTGTTGCCTGGTCACCCAAATTCCCCCCATTCCTTACCTTTGCGGCTGGAACAGGAAGGATGGGCTGCGCCCAGGTCTCTGCACAGCATGGAGCAAGGAGCGGAGGAGGGTGCCGAGCGGATGTTCCTCGGGTATGCTCTGGACAGGGTGCTCTTCATTGTCTTGCTGCTGTGAGGATAAAGAGAAAGCCAAGGGCTTATTAGCACAGGCAGTTGGCACGGCACAGCACAGATGGATCAGGTGGTGTCATGCACTCCTGCTAAGTAAAGGAAAGTGGGAATGGGGGAACACCTGCTCATTTAGCCTCCATACCCCACATCCATGGGGGAGTGCATGCATGCAGGTGCACAGATATGGCAGTTGGGGGGGGGGAATTGAACCAGCACGGGGGCATCGAGAGTCTTGTGCCAGCCCTGACTGGCCATTAGCCGATGTCCAAAGTGTGATCATTCTGCATGATGGCTAATCCAATTCCCCCAAGGCAAGAGTTGCACTGATGAGTCCTTACAATGGACTAGAGCAGGGGTGTCAAACTCATACCAAGGGCTGAATAGCATTCATGATGCCTGCTGAGGGCCGGAAGTGATGTCATTGAACAGGTCATAACCAAAAATAAGCACCTTTTCTCATTTAGGAACTCACTAGCTGCAAATGACAGAAGAGAAAATATGCAAATCTGGATCATATTTCAAGATACGGCACAGCCCTATTTTCATGTGAGCTGCCCTTTCAGCAGTAATACCTCAATCACTGCACAGCAGATGAGGGCCGGATAAAAAGCTTCTGTGGGCCACATAACCCCGGGCCTTATGTTTGACACCCCTGAACTAGAGTTTGTTCAGACAGCTTACTATAAACAAGAAGTGGAAAGAGCATACACGATGAATTATTTCCAGTTTTTCTGTTTTGAAGAAATGTTTTTGCTTTGTATGTTTAAAGTGAAAGGGATATACAATAAGGTTGTGATAGGGAGAGAGGAAGATACCATAGCAGATCCAGGAAGACCAACGAACAGGATTTGTCCTTGTGTGAGTTTCCTACAACAGTATTCAGAGCAGTGCACAACCCGCAAATGGGCAAGAGAGACATATCTGAGAAATATTTGCATGTAGCCTATGCAGAAAAGTTAGACATCACTTTCCCTGTTTTCCCTTAACCCATTTTTGCCCAGCCCACAGTGTACACATTTGGTCCCTGTTGCGTATATGCTATGTTGGACAGAAATGGCTTAATGGTGCTCCGGGAGATCTGTCTGGCAGGAAGTACACCTCAGAGGCCAGGGATGGCCCAAGGTGATCCACCATCCTATAATGCTAACCCACCCCAGGCTGCCAATGTACATGGCTCCCCCAAAGTGCACAGAAGGCAGCAATCTAGCCACCTAGCTTCATATGCTGTTCCTTCCTTGCATGGTCCCTTTAAATAACTCAGGAAGCTGGAAGCTCTCCCAGCATATCCCGTACTTCTTGTTTCGTTTAAAAGGGACCAAGTGAGGAAGGAGCAATTAGGAGTTTGGAGGCTAGATTGCCACCTTTTGATCCATTTCCCCACATGCACATGAACACACAATGTTGTGCCACAGTAACCAGCATCATACACAATGGAAAGTCAAATTCACTCTACAAATTACAGTCATTTATGTATGTCTGGAGATGCTGAATACAGTGCCCTGAGATCCAGGTGTCCTGGGAATGATAAGAATTATTAGGATAATATAATAATGCTTTTAAACACTTTACACACATTATCTCAGACAAATACACAGTTCTCATGGTTGCTGCTGCCTGTCCAAAGATCAAACCCACCGTCCTGTCCATCTTTCTCTTTGCCCTGTCTCACTAAGGCTGCAGTCCTAACCACACTTTCCTGAGAATAAGCCCCATCAAACAAAATAAGACTTACTTCTGGGTAGACCTGGTTAGGATTGTGCCCTAAGACAACATGTGGGGATCTTTGGGACAGTCCCGTAGTAGTGAGGCTGAGGGGCAGGTTCACTGAGAGCTTTTAGAAGATAGTAGGATCTAGTCAGAGCTCTTTCCCTTTTAATTCCCCGCAGGGGAGGATGAAAGGGCAACTGGTGGCGAAGGTCCAACCCCATCAGGTCCCCAAAGGACAGGAGCTCAGCCCTGCTCCTCCCTTCTAGCCCCATTAAGATACAAGAGTGGGGCTGCCCTTCATTTGGTTTTTCTGTATTGGCTGGGTGCAGAAATAAATGGCTTGAGGATCCCGATGAAGGGAATTCCCCATACTTGCTTTCCCCTACTGACATTTTGACGTATTTCCCCTGCTGACGATACGATCCTAACATATAGTTAGGATTCATCTCTGTCTCTCTGACCCAACAGCTGCTTTCTCCTCCTTCATGATCCACATCACCAGCCGAGCCCCAGACCAGAGCACGGCTTGCTCCCTTCTTTGCCCAGCCAGGTAGCGAACACCAAATCTCCTTGATTTTGGCATCCCTCTAATTAAGACAACGCCTCCCTCTCCCTTTGGGGGTTGCCCCCTGCTTCCAGTGAAGCAACTGGAAACTGGCCGCTGTAAGTGGATGCCCGTTCTCACTCTGAGTTCATTTGCAAACACTTGGCCCTGGACGGCTCTTAGCTGGAAGCAGAAGCTAGGACTACTGTTGCCTGTTAACTTCCTAGTTTGTTGAAAAGTCTCAATGCTGCCCTAAGTTCCTTGGAGAAACAGCAGGAAACAGACAGAAATAAGAAATCAATCATACTCCCCCACACACCCCATAGTGGACTTGAGAGCCCTTTATCACTTACCATCCAGTCCAGGAGTCTCTCCAGATAGCCGTTGGGCTCCTCAGCTAGGAGCTCCTGGGAGCTCAGTCCCTCATCAAGGCCTCGGCTTGACCTCAGGCTGCCTGTGAACAAAGTCAGCACAAGCAAAAGGCGGGTGACTTCCATGCTTGAGGCCTGCTGCTCCCCACTTCCCTGCCCGCCTCCCCCTCTTGCTGGTTCCCCCTCTTGCTGGCACTGCCTTTATATCTCCACGCTGGAGCTGGGGAACGTGGGGTGGGATTGATGACAGCAGTGGCAGCCACTTGGAAGGCAGCGCATACGCCAAGAGGGGCCTGCGGCACCTCCCGGTGACGAGCAGAGTGGGACCTACAGTAGTCCCTGACCGAGACGGTACCATCCCTGGCTGAGCCTATTGTGCCGTTATTGCGAGGATAAATCCACCAAAATGGTTCTTTAAGCTCTGCTGGGGGTTGGTGGCTAATTGCTTGTTTATTGTGGTTTGTGGGGGCACTGGGGAGAGGCCGGGCTTTTTGGACGCTGACCCACGACCTCTCCAGGTGCCGTCTTCATTCAGCTTGGATTGATGGGTCTGAGAATCCCAAGTGGGGCTCAGCACCAGGCATCTGTCATGCTGCTTCAGGAGCTGTTTTACAAGCCTGGATCCCCGAGGCAACCAGATAGAAAAAGCAGAGCTTTTACAGCTTAATGAAACCCATTTACAAAGAAAAACAGACTGGTGATGGGACAAGGAACAGAAACTGTTGCGCGGGGAGTTTGGCACACACAGTAACCAATTCAGAAGGCTGCAGTCCTGAACATGTGGATCTGGAGTGCAGAATGGCCTCGATTTCAGATAGATGGAGGCCCTGGAAAATTATGCCCTTTCCCCATTTGCACTCCATTCAGTCGCCTTTTCCCTCTCGACAGGCAAAGACCGTCTACCTTTATAGTGGCATAAAATACCAAGGCAGAAATCAAGAGACATGGCAGTGAGGATAGCATCAGAAGTTCAACAGGTGATCATCACAAAACTGTTCAAAGCAAGGCCTCTGCTTCAGCAAAGAGATGGCCACTTAACAGAATGAGGGGAGTTGGAGATGCAATGCATACTACTCTATAATTACACCCTGAACATGCTTCTGACGTAGATTTTAGGATTCTGAAAACTTCTGCATTAAAAATGATGTTGTTTTCCGTTTTTACCTTAACAAAGATGGAGGATGGCTGTGCTTTTGTGCACCCACAAAAATCTGGATTTCCAATGACTGTCAGGTGATAACTGCACATCAGATGCAGCATCTTTCCTGCAGCCTATAAATGAATGTATGTAGAAGGTACTGAGCTTTCCTTATGGCGGGATGTAGGGTGATGGAAAGGCATGATTCGCGATTGTGCATTACCACTCTTGGCTGCCATTTTTGGAGGTACAGGTGATGTGAAAAAGATTCCCTAAGCAAGGAGCTGGTTGGAAAAAGAAACACAATGCACTGGAAACCATTTGACTCACTACTGCAGCAACAGACCATAGCAGGCAGGGCCTGTGTGAATTCACCTAAAACGTTGAAAGCTGTCTGGTGGTGGCAGGCTCATCTCCAAGTTTCAGGGGCTCTCAACAAACTGCTGCGCATAGGCCCCTTCCTATGTGGGTACCCCTTAAAGGTTGTGGTGAAGCTTATCTTGGCAGATGGGTGATAACAGAGCAATTCTTTTGGCTGATAGAGTTCCTCTGCCACTACAGCACTAAGGCTATGGGTGCAGAGGTGATCTTGAGGATATCGGTACTTAGCCTCAGCTACTACCCCATGATGCTGAACCTGAAGTCTGAGAAACATTTTGATGTTGATGCTGAAGCCTGAGAAACATTGTGGGCTGCGCTAGATCACCCCTTGAAGTTTCCATGACATCCCTGGAGCTAAAGAAATAGCACCACTTACTGCAAGTTGAGGAATGGCCATGCAACCTGCTCCAGGTTACTCATTTCACTCTGATGCACTTCAAAGGAAGCCAGTGAGTGGCTGTAGATCCTGACATCTTCCTTTCAGCAAGCCTTTACTTTTCAGGAAAAGGCCCATAACTGGTGAGGCATTGCCAGTACTAAAGTACTTATGTTTATGTGAAGCTGTTTTCAAGTTATCCTCCCCGAGGCGCCTAGAAAAAGCAAGATATCAAGATGACTGCATATTCATCTCCAATGCCATGCTTTCCTGGAGGGTTGGTAGGAGCGATCTGATCACCCTGATTAATGCTACCAATAACCATCAACTCCTGTTAGGCGCTGGTGCCAGGGACAGAATCCTATTCATCAGCACAGTTGGTGCAAAGGCAAGGGCCCCCATTCATCAGCAAGCCATGCATTTCCTAGAGTGGAAGATTATCATTTTGCATCAGAGCAACAAGAACAAGCTCCACTGAGCTACAACAAGCCCCATTCCTGGCAGCAGTGAGAAGCTAGACTCCCTTGCCCCTTTCCTGCTTGGGTGAAAGTGTGTGTGTGTGTGGGGGGGGGGGAGCCCCTGCAGTTGTGTTGAACTTGGACATATGCCACCTTTTTTGGTGGCATATGCCAATGGAGAGAAAGGGGGGGTGTTAAAAAGAGGGGATAAGGTCTGGTGTGCTCCACTTTGCCTAATCACCCCCTCTGGCCTCCTCCCCACCCCCAGTTCTTCCCACAGAGTGCCCTGATCCTCCCCTTCTCTGCCCACAATTCACCCTCATTTGCTGATAACGGCACTAGAGGGTCTAGGAAGGTTGCTACCAACATGATCAGCACCACCTGATGTATCTGGCAACAATCTGGCAGTGTGCTGTGGAGTGTTGTATTTTGTGACACCATAAGTCAGGCTGCGCCACCAGAATGTGAGTTCTGGCAGCGCAGTCTGACCATAGGATTGGGCTGTCACTCTACCTAAAGTGGAGGCAGGGTCTAGGTTGGGGAGAGGTGACATTTTGTGGTGAATTCCACTGAGTGCCCAGTTGGCTCAAGCATGCCAACTCCCTTCTCAACACAACACCTTCTGTGGTTGTTCCACCAACATCTCAACAGTCCATGGCTCCTGGAGGCCATTGAGTAAGCAGTCTGCATCAGGCTGGGGAGGGGGGGAGTGCTTCCCTTTTTCTTTTAATTTCAAACTTAGGTACATTTATATCCCTAGGGGTGAGTCACCAGAGTAGGTAGGGGCCACTCTATTGCTTGTGATGACAGGCCGATGATGTCAGTGACTGAGTCATGCAGGGGCATGCCAATGACAGTGACAAGGGGAGAGCATTGCAAAAGACCAGCCAAGACCATAGCTCAAGAGAAGGTGTTTAGCATCTCATCCCCCAGCTATCAGTCTCAGATATCAAACTGCTGTTTGTGCTCTATAGGGTGAGTGCACTGCACAAGTACACATGTATTTGAGCACAGTATTAAAATTCTGATATATGGGACAATTGAGCGCAAGCTATACAGAAATGGGCTTTACAAGAAAAACACAAATTCCTCGGTATTCTGGTGCACACTGGAGAGAACTTTGCAGATTATTGGTCCCAGCACTCAGGAAGATGGAGAAGGACTGTCTTCCTGAAAACTTCACTTGGACAAAGTGTGCTGAATACCTGTGGAGCAATGCTGCCATCATGTGGTGCACTGAAAGAAGGGCAGGTTAGGATGCATTGCTGTCAAGGGAATGCCTACAAACCCTATAGAATAAATCTAGAGAAGTTTTAATTCACTGACTGATTAGATGATTATATTTAAATAAATGTGCATGTTACAAATGTTTTCGGAGATGTTGAAAGATGTGCACCGTTACTTGCAATGTAACAAAAAAAGCTACTAGTTGTTAGAAAGTACCATTTTTTTAAAAAATGACAGCTCTACTGTTAAATGCCCGTAAACGACAGCACTACTGTTTGAATCCCCCTCCACCAATTAACCTACTTAAGCATTAGTGACCCTTGAGAAAATGAACTGGAGAGCCACTGTCTGTTACTAAAGATGGTACTGAGCTAAAAGGACCACTGTCTGTTACTAAAGATGGTACTGAGCTAAAGGGACCAATGATCTGATTCCATAAAAGGCAGTTTCACATGTTCGTATCTAAGGCCTCATTCATATCCTCCCTACCTATTCTGCTTTTCAGAGGAGTTCATTCACACATGCTTCAAAGAGTCAAAGCATAGATAGAGCAATACGCAAAGGTACATGGATGTGAGCATCAGCTCCAGGCTTCCAGGTACCTTCTTAGCACATTTTCCTGGCAGGAGGGGTGCTGTGCAATATCTAGTCCCTGCGCTCCGTTTCTAGATCGAGAAATATCTATTATTTGGAAGCCTTTCATTTTATTCTTGCATCTCTCTAGGGTCCTTTCCTCTCCCACTGTGGCCGTTCTGTGGAGCATCAGTGCAGATTCCCTCCCTCTTCTGCCAAGACAGTCTTGTTCTCATTTTATGATGCAGTAAAGTGGTGAGAATATAAGAGCCTTGTTGGATCAGACCAGGCTCTTAGAGGGATTGCTCAGAGAACAAAGCCAACAAGGAAACTGCTAACACAATCCAGCCCCCTTGTGGAGAGGGGGTGGGAATTCTTGGCAGATTAATGCTTCTTGAAGTGACAGAGGAACTGACTCAGGACATCACAAACAGGGCCTCAAGGAAGGACAGGATACAAATGTGATAAATAAATAAAAACCAGTTTCCGGCTGCTTGCTTACTCTTACTCCAGCTGTTTTGAATTTCTATTTTCTTTCTCACTCACTCTCACTAAGGAAAAGTCAACTATCCTTCATTATTTTATAGCTTTTATAAGCACCAGAAATGCATCACAGCTAGCCCTTGCCTCTGAACTTTGCCCTCAGAGCTTCTCTGTGTTGTCATAGTGGATGACAAAATGCCCTTTGGTGTAAAATTGAGCATGAGAACCACACAGAGATCAGCACATAGATTCAAACATGCATGTTACTGTGTGCACTCTTTCTGGGAAACCACAGCCACTGGCAGTTCTTTGGCTTGGTGAAATGTAGTGGAACACCCAGGCCATCATCCTTGATAATTTATGCAAAGGGTTTGCCCTAATTTCCTAGACCAGTGGTTCTTACACATTTAGCACTGGGACCCATTTTTTAGAACGAAAATCTGTCAGGACCCACCAGAAGCGATGTCATGAGTGGAAGTGATGTAATCAAGCAGGAAAATTTTTAACAATCCTAGGCTGCAATCCTACCCACGTATCCAGGAGTAAGTTCCATTTACTATAATTGTTAAGCGAATATACATAGTAGCTACACAGTAGTACAGGTCTGTAACACTTCCCCAAATGCAGTCGCATACCACGGTAGCATCAAGTCTAATATATTAAAAATAAAACATTGAAATGAATGGGGTCCCACCTGAAATTGGCTCATGACCCACCCAATGGGTCCTGATCCACAGTTTGAGAAACACTGTCCTAGTGTTCTTGATTGAGGAACTATGCCATCTGAAGCTGTACATACTTGAGAATTTTTCCTCTCATCTTGCCTTCCAAACTTCTTACTGTTGTTCTTCACAGAATCATCTGCAATTTGCCTTACAAGCCCTCGCACTGCATCACTTCCCCAAATAATAGTTCACCCATTTCTGCTCAGCCCACAGGTGTACACATATATGCAACATTGGGCAGAAATGACTTAATTTTGAGGGCAGTCTTTTCCTAGATCAGCTTCCTTGTGAGCAGAGAGAGCACAGGAGACTGGTGGTGCTTTTGAAGGATCTATCTACAAATAATACCAAATTGAGGGTGGGTAGGGAGTGAAGACTGGAATGAAACAGGCAGTAGTGTCACTAGGGGGCTGCGGGCTGCAACAGGTGATATGCATGGCGGGGTGGTGAAGCACACTAGTGACCAAAATAGCTAAAATCATGGTTTGTAGGAATAATACCACCATGTTACACACCATTCAATGTTCAATTTACAGCAGAATGTAATGAAAAAAACTGGAGTAAGATCTCAATTCTCTCAAAAGTTATGCCAAAAAACCAGAAAACAAAAATGCAACTGTGTTATGTAACAAAAAAATACATTTCCTTAATTCAAAACAGATCAATGAGACTGATTATTCAAAGAGCTAATAAGATATTATGACACAGCATGGAACCAATAAGGTAGTGGTTTTCAAACTGGGCCATTGCAATGCCCTAGCCCAGGGGTGTCCAAACTTTTTGGCAGGAGGGCCACATCATCTCTCTGACACTGTGTTGGGGGCTGGTAGAAAAAAAAAGAATTAATTTACATTTCAAATTTGAATAAATTTACATAAATGAATATATTAGAGATGGAACTTATATGAATGAATGAATGAAGGTCTTGCAATAGCTCAAGGCCTATAAAAGGCCTTGCACAAAGCCTTTCCTTTGCTGCCGCTGCTGCATCCCAGATGTGAAACAGCAAGCAGTGGAGAGAGCACTTGTCCCACAGCTCATTCGAGAGGTTGAACAGTTGGCCATCATGCTGAGACCAGTTGCATCAGGCCAGCGTGGGCTCCAGCAAGTCTCTGGGAGGGCCAGAGGCTCCCTGGAGACTGGAGCCTCCTTGAGGGCCGAATTGGGAGTCCTTGAGGGCCGCAAGTGACCCCAGGGCCAGGGTTTGGGTATCCCTGCCCTAGCCTGAAGTCTCTGAGCTCTGTCCCCATAAGTGGCAGGGGCAGCAAGGAGGCAGAGAGGATGCAGCGACGCGACCCCTAGGATCTCGTCTCTAACGGTGCTGTAGGCACTGGGATGCACTCACTAGTCCCTGCAGCAGCCGTCCTGGGGTGCAAGGAGCCCTGCACGAGCATCTGCAGGGCTCCCCAGCTCACCAGAAGTGAAAGTGGAGCGATCGTGCTTTCACTTTTGAAGACATGGGAAGCCCTGCAGACGCTCGCATGGGGCTCCTCGCACCTTCAACAGCCTGCTGCAGGACTGGTGAGTGCATCCCAGTCCCCGCAGTCTCCCTTAGTGATGTGATCCTGGGGATCGTGTCGTTACCTTCCTCCCTGCTCCCACCGAGACTTACTGTGGTTCAAACTCTCCCAGAGAGTTTGAAAACCACTGCAATCAGGTGTTAATAAGGTGACACCCTGGGGGTGACACCACTAGGGACCAAAATGGCTAAAAATGTGATTTGCAGGAATAAAACCATCACGTTATATACCATTTGTGGCATAATTTACAGCAGAATACAATGAAAAAAACCACATTGAAATATCTGTGTTCTATCAAAAGTTATAGCCAAAAAACCAGCGAGGCTGGGCAATGGTACATCACCACACCCATGACCCGTGCCATTGCACCACTCACTGCATGGGAGGAAGTTCACCATGGGGGTGACGTGCTGGTCTAGCAAACCTGGTGATGCTACTGGAAACAGGCAATGCTACTCTGTACAATTGTGCCATAGGAAGTTGCCTTAAATCAATCAGACTATTGGACCATTTAGCTCAGTGCCATTGGTACTGATGGCAGTGACTGACCAGGGTTTCAGACAGGAATTTCTCTTTGCCCCACTGGGGATGTCTCTATATGCCAGATCAAGCACTTTGCCACTGATGTATAGCCCAGCACCAGCTCACACAGCAACTCATTCTCTGGCTACAGAGTGTAGGGGAGGGGGGAACGAGAGTCAACAAGCTAGTAGCCACTGACAGTCAAAGGCCATCAATGCTCATTAAAATAGCAGCTTCCACTAACAAACTACAGTAAAACCTCAATTTAACAGACTAACGGGAGGAAGGGGTGTCCATTAATGCCAAAAGTCTGTAAAACCAAAATGTATTGAAGTCAATTAAGATACACCTGTGCAAAACGTACATGACTCGATTTTAACGAAGCAAAAAAAGTCCATTGTTTCTGGAGTCTATTAAATGGAGGTTTCACTGTCCACAAAAGCCTTGAGAGATTGTCACATCGCATGTCTGAAAATGTTTGCAGGACACAGGCTACTTAACCATGCCCAGCAGAGCCAGACAGTAATGACCTTTGTCTCCATCATGACATAGCCTAGACATATTTGGTTGACATATGACATATTTGGTTGCCTTGGCAAATGTCCCATTGCCAGTTCACACTTTGCATAGAGACACTGGTGGAAGCAGATCACAGATGTGAAAGCTCAGGAAGCACAGCACAGCATGTGGACCCACTGTTTCTTACTTGTTTCTTACTTGCAGGTATTTGTGCAGTGGAGATGCACAGGCTGTGGGATCATGGCAACAGACGTGCCTGTGCCTGCCTCCCTCTCTCCATTGAAGCTGTCTGCCCTCTAAAGCTGCGTAGGCTGGAAGGAACCCATCCTGTATGAGACCAAATATCCAACCCAAACCCCCAGAATCAGACTTAACAATCAGAATCTAAAACATTTGGGCGCAGTCCTGAAGGTTGCCAAACGGTATAGAGGTAGATATGCAGTCTTGTAAGGGGAGTCAATACCTGTCCCAAAGCAGGATCCTCTTCTGAGAAAATGGGAATATCATCTGGGCTGCTAGGTAGGAGGTGGGAGGAGAAGAGTTGCACCAGGTATCCCAGGCCCAAAGTAGAGAATCTCGCCTGGAAGTAGCTGCCAAGCTTGTGGCACAGAGAAAATCAGACATCTGCCTACCTGAAGACATACCACAAACCTCTTGGGTTCTTGTTTAGACTGGCAGGTGCTCCTTCCCATGCAAAGTGAGTACTCTCTCTTTCGCTCCCTCCCTCCAGAGGCATCTGTATAGCCAGAATGGGGTATAGTGGCTTTTTGCCGATTGCACTCTCAGGATTGAATTATACCCTTTTTGGAGCTGCTGCCATCATGGAAATTAAATGTCAAATGGTCAAGGAGATACAAACTAATGCAATCAAGCAAGCAAAGGTTTGAGGTGCTCCTTAGGTAAGCATGTGGGGGTGATCCTGATGTGTCAATGAGGCTTCAGGTGTGCTTTTGACCATGTCTTGTTACTTAGCAGGTTCAAATCTGCTATCAGGCAGGAATCTCATTTGGTGTCCTTGAGCCAGGTACAAGCTCTCAGCTTAACTCACCTCACAGGCTTGTTGTGAAACAGAAGGGCTTTGGAGCCACTCTGGAGGGAAAGGTGGGGCATGACTGTTAATGCAAATAATTACTGTTGATGTAAAGCAGTGATTCTCAACCAGTGGTGCAGGTACTACCAGTGGTACTTGAGGTGGTATCTGCTGGTACTTGTAGGACCTCTGCTGTGCAGAAGTGAGACCAGGAACATGATGCAACAAACAGCAGTAGGAGACTTAGCTTGGTGGGCAGAGCTCCAAAGGATGCTTTTCTGTGCTCAAAAAATCCCTCTCTTCCTCCTCAACTCCTTACTGGTGGCTGCCATGTCACACCTGGCCTCCCAACCCAGAAGTAACTGGTGATGATGTCATTGCCAGTTACTTCCAGTGGTACTTTGAATAGTTTGAATAGGTGGACCATGTAAAGTGGTACGGCGGAGGACAAACCTTGAGAAACACTGATGTAGAAGAAAGAGCAAGAGAGCAATTTTTAAATTTCCTTTAAGGAATACAGGTTTCTATTTCCTCCTTTCAGTGCAAAAGTCAAAACTTGCTTACAGAAATACCCTCAGCCATGGTCTATGCCACATTCCTCACATACTGGCTCTGTTATAAGCATTCATTTACTTTTAGCAAGTTTTGCAATTCCAAGGCAGGTGCAATTTCTCCACCTTGTTCCCCACTTGTTTAGCCCATTGTTCAGCACTAGGTTCTGGCCACAATACACGGTGACATAAAACTATAAATCTGGCTAATTCTCTCTCAACTCTTCTGTTACTTTCTTGTGCTTCTGAAGTGTTCAGGTTGGACAGAAGGCAGCGGTGGCAGGCGACAGCAACCTGTCAAAAGGCGCCGAGCTGAGTTGTTCAAAGCGTCTCCACCTCAGTTTGTTTCATGATCCCTTTTCTTCTTGCTACACAACACTGACATATTGCAGAGGATTTGAGGGAGTGTTTTGAGAGCATAGCCCAGTAGTTCTCAAACCACTCACAGGGGAGCCATGGGATGTCCTTGGCGGCCTCTTCTTCCCAGCTCTCCTGGGTGCCGCCATCTTGGCTGGGCCAGGATCATGTGCAATTTGGGGGACGCTGGTGAGCATCTTGTCCTCCCACAACATGGCACCACTGTGACAGGATGCCACAACCACGGTAAGTTTGGAAACTGCTGGATAGACTCTGACGACACAGAATACTGGCAGATACTTTGCCTTGTTATTGCCTTGCATGAACAGCAAACAAACCCTATCACACATTTAACACACTTGCAAGCGGCTAGGCTTTAGAGGGGAAGCAAATCAGAAGCAATGGGCAAGCCACTGGGGAAGTTTGTCTGCCATGACCAATATCCTCCTTAGGAAACCACTAATAAACCTCCAAGGAAGCCCAGGCTTCCGCCACAACAGTTTGAAAACCACCAGCATAGACATACTTGGAAGCAACCCAAAAGTTTCCCATTCAAGCAGAGACATATTGATATTATTAATGTGCAACAAGGGGGTTCAGGGGCTGTCGGAGAGGTGAAAGAGCACAACAACTATTCCAAGAGAGGGGGAACCAGTGGATGGAGTTATGTCCTTGGACTTATTTTACCAAATGAAGCTGAACTTGGAAATGTTTCAGCCCATAGGGAAGACCAAAGTCATCTTTTGTGACTTGAGGGTGTGTGGGTATACGTGTCAACAACGGGGGGGGGGGGGGGGGAGGAAAGCATCAAGCAGAAGGATGGAAAAAAGCAGAATTCAGTAGAATTGCCCAGAATCCAAAAGGGAGATCTGCTCTGAGAACCACACCAAGCAAAAAGGGAGCGAGAAAATGCAAACAGCTTGTTCTTGTTAATATTTTAATGTTACAGTTGCAGCATAAATAAAAGGCACATTATAATGTTTGGTAAGAACAGTGGCTGAAAGAACAAGTTGATAAGTGCCAAGGTTGTATGTATTTACTTTTATTTTAAAAATAGCAGAATACAAAGATGAAACGCCACAGCTCACCCAGGCCTGTGGTATCAACACAGGGCCACGGGAACCACGGGACCGGCAAAATGCTAGCTTGTGAGGACCTGCTCACAGGAGCACTTCGGTGAATGATTGGTTGGCTTACCAGTTAAGCAGATGCATCTCTCTCTGTCTTTCTTGTCCCATCCCCTCCCCTTCACTTCACTCTCAAAGGCAAAAGAACCTGCAGCACAATCTCAAGCAAGAGAGGAAGGGGCTGGGAACCCCAGAGCTGCATACATTTCAGGAAGTGAAACGTCAACAATGTCATTGCATAAGGAACTGCAGCCATCGAGGAAGAAAGAGCTGATATAGGCCTATATATTTCTATATATATTTATAGATAAGTATTTCACTTTATGAGATACTAAACCCCTTTTGTGGTTAAGCATTCAGGGTTCTTTCTCCCCCACCCTCCTACCCTCAATGTATTGATCGTAAAAGCTCTCCGTATAATATAGCTATATTTGAAAAATAAAACAAAACCAGGCAGCTACTTTGTGGAAGAGGAAGATGTCACATGGATTCTTGAACTGCACTTTTGCAACAGCCATGGAAGACCGTGGGAACGTGGGCAGTGATTGCAGGGGGAGAGATGGCAAGATCAAGGGGTAGCAAGGTGGAGCACCTTTGGTAAACAAGAACATTTCCATTTGATGTATGTTAAACAATTTCAGGATCAAGGGGATTTGGAGAGAAGATGCCGGTTTCTTGGGGTGCCTCCCATCCATGAAGACAAAAGGTGCTAGGATGCTTGTACCTAGATTTCTCCAACTGGGATCGCTTCCCCTCCTTTCTCTCCCAACAACATGAAGAAAGGCTACCCAGTTGGGGAGCTTGGCTTTGGCAAAGCAACTTCTCCCTTTTCCAAGAAAGGGGAGAGGAACAAGGAGAGCAATGCAACCATTTCAAGATAGGCTGTGTTTCAGAGCAAGGCAGGCTTAATATGAACAACAACGACAAAAATCAGTAAACACTTGTTTAGTTGCAGCGACTGGAGTTAGTGAGAGGGACTCCAAACCTGAAAAATAAGGTAGAATAAGGCCAAAACATGATAAGGGGGTGATAAGGGGGTGAACTCTCCCAATAAGCCTGATCAGTACAGATTTCCACTCTCTCTTCCAGCTACATCCCAAAGTGGATATCCTTTCAATATTGTGGAAGTACTCCCCCCCGCACTGTTCAACATACAGACTCCATCTATTTCAAGTATTGCCAAGTTTCCTGAGCCCTCTATTGCACTGCAGTTTCCCCTCGAAATGTGCTTGCTACTTCTTCAGCAATAAAGGCGGTCTCTTTCAAATATTTTGACTGCAAGTGTCCTAGCCCTGCAGCTCTGAGCGCAGGGCTTGAGGAGTCAAGCTCTGCATCTTTACAAAACCTGAGTGCAAGCAAAGCATACAGAAACAATGGAAGTGGAGACACCACTACTTAAGGCTGAGTGACTGCCCTCACTGCTGTCACAATGCAGTCGGAAGGGCTGTAGGATCTATGATTCCTCCATAAGAACAACCAACACAGTGCACCTGTTCACACCTGGATTTTTCACCTGCACGCCACTGCAGAGTCATGGTGCAAGATGGTTTTCCTAGGGGGCCATTGTGCAACTTCTGCAACACTCCAAATACACAATAAGGAATTGGAGAGAACAGGTCCCCACTTTTAAGGAAACCTTGTGCAACATGCTTCATCTCTCTATCATTACTGCTCAAGAGTCAGGTCCAACACACCCACTGAATGGATTCCTTAGAACAGTGTTTCCCAAACGGTGAGTCGTGGCTCCCCAGGCAGCCAGGGTAGCCATGGAATCCTTGCAAAAAAACCCGCTGCCCTATATGATGCATAGGATTGTAGCCCTAATGGAAAGCTGCAGCCAACAGCCCAATAGGTTAAGGGAGTTGCCAGTCAAAAAAGTCTGGGAACCACCACCTTCAAATGCCTTAGAATGATTCCCAAAGCCCTAGATCAATGGCTTTTTTTGTCAAATTGCCCCCCTCACACTTGCATAAAGAAGATCTCTGAAGTGAATTAATTGTGGACTCACTAAGAATAGGCTCATTTCAAAGCAAGCTGTGATGACATCTTTTGCCAAAAGCTCTATTTCTATGCAGCCTCAAGAACTACAGAAACACCCATCTGAAAGGTTAAAGAAAAAAGTCATGTTAAAAACACTCTATGGCTGTGCATCAATCTGAACACACATGCATGCAAGTAAACACTCTCTTCAGTGCTGATCAAACTGCACCAGCCTGCAGCATAAGAAGCACTGCATGTTAAGAATTAAAGGGCTACAGATGATGAGTATTGCTCCTTCCCTTGCTGTTTGGGAGGTGAGGGATCCTGTCTTGTTCTGATAACAATAAAGGGCAGCGGAAGTCAGGATCATGCTATGCCACTGCAAACGTGTAGCAATGTGACTAAACTGAACATTGCTAAACTGAACATGCTGTTAAAACCTGTTCCACAGATGTCACGTTTGCAGGCGGGTAGCAAACGTTCAAGGAAGGAGGGAGTTTATTCAGCTGAGTTGAGACGCTGCTTTAATCAGCTGACTCCAATCCAGAACACAGCAAGTTAAGGGCCCAATCCTATCCAACTTTCTAGCATTTTCCCCTTACCTTGGGACAGCACTGCAGTTGCATCAGCTCTGGAAAGTTGCATAGGATTAGGCCATAAAAGCCCAATTCTTATGCCCAAGTCATGGCTTAGCTGTCACTTGAAAAGTAAGCTATGTGCAGAGGCAGATCTGTAGAGTGAGCTTTAGGTTCCAATGTGCTCCCTATGTAGTTATGGCAGTTTTCACCAAGCCAGTGTAAATTTCCCTATGGATAGCACTGGTGTGGTGAAAATTCCCAGGAAGCAAATGAGCCATTTTGCACAACCCCCTTACTCTGCAGCCCAGTCGTAGCTGAGTTCAAGTTTTAGCTACATGAAAGCTCACTCTTAAAAATTAATCCAGAGGCTAAACATCCCAGTTGATGAACTGGTAACAAGCAGCAACCAGGTGAGTAGCAGTGTGGAGATCAGCCTGTTTCTGCAAGCATACAAAAAGGAAAAATGGGAGCTGCACATTCCCAGGTTGGTTTCACCTGACTCCTGCACTGCTGCTGACAGGAGGGGAAAAGGCATCAGTGCTGTCGAGGTGGGGAGGAACATTTCTTGAGCTAGAACATGCAGATGTCAATCATGGGGGAAAAAGGAACAAGCTTAACCCTGCATCAGTTTTAAATCTGGGTATCAACATATACAACAAAACTATTTCATGAAAAAGATGCCAAACGGCCAAATGAAATTTAGATGTAAAGCCCTTTTTCAGTTGCAACATTTAACCCTTGCATAAAAGTCCTAGCTCCTCATTTAGGGCTATCCAGTCTGTCTTAGAACAGGGCTCTCCAGACTCTGGCCCATGGATTGGATCCAGTGCCCGCACTAATCCCTCCCCCAAGTGAACGGAGTTTACCGTTCTGCGGGGGGGGGGGGGGCTTCCATTGTTGCTGCCGATCGCCCTAACCATGTTCACTCCACCCTGGTGCTTCTGTTGCCCTAGCAGGCTCTGTTCCAGGATTTCCTGGTAGACTCAGCAGGGCAGAGTGAACATGGCGGGAGGGGGGGGCAATTGGCAGTGACAATGGAAGCCTCCCTGGTGAAATAGTAAACTCCGATTGCATCAGGGAGGCTGTTTTCGGTGTGCAGTGGTCTCCAAACTGGAGACCACTGCTCTAGAAGACTGCATAAGAAGCATCATTTTTTTGGAGGGATTCTCAAAAGGACAGGATTTCCTGAGAAAGAGAGCTTTGCATCCAAAGTGCAACACATTTCAACAACCCGCTTCTTCACACCTATCAAGGTAATTGCCTCTCCAGTTTCTTCTGCTCCTTGACACACCCCCTCCCATTTCCCCTTCTAGATCACACAAAGCAACTCTGCCTGCTTTTTGAATAGAGCTGAAACATTTGTTCTTCAATCAGTTCAGTGCCAATTCTATACCCATAAGTATTTACTTCTTCAGAGTTGCAACATCTGTTTGTACAGATCTAGTAGGATTTAAAGCTTCTGCTTTTTTTTTTTTTTTTTACACATATATGGAGGTGAGAACAGGCAATGTAAAATTAGAGGGAGAATACCACAGCTGTATACTGGAAACCCAAAAAGCGGTAGGGGCATCCCTATTCATAGTTTTGGGGTTAAAGTGCGAGAGCAAAAGATACTCTCTGTGACACTAGGATTTGGGTCTGAAGTTTTAATTGTCATCTTGGATCAGAGACCCAGCTGGCACCTATCCTCCTCCCCACAGCCTTCAGGTTTATTTGACTTGCATGCTACCTCTGACGGCACTAACTTTTTAACATAATTTGAGCCAAAGAAGAAAGAAGAAGTGTGCTGTTTCTTCAGTGAACTGCAAGAAATGTGCTTGATTTTTCAAAATTCAATCCCTACAGTATTTAGCGATAGAACTTTCCAACAATAAAACAACCTTTTCCTGGCATGTGGGTGGTAAGAAAGCACATCAACCGGCCAGCATCAAAGAGTTAATAGTAAATACATTATTGACATTCATTACCAACTCGAAGTCAGGGCCAAATTCAGGATTCTGGAGGTACTGGAACAAGAGATCAACTAGTGGTCACCCCAACAGTGACTTCACTGCCTAGAGCTTATTGCTTAATGTTTTTTCAGTCTGTACTAGAAAAACACCAGCCTGGGAATAAAGTATCTGGATTCTATTGCTCTGGACAGGTTATGAACATAACTCAGCTCAAAAGATCAGCATTCCAAGCTGTAATACATGATTTGCAAGAAATAGCAGTTCCTCCACTAAAACTTAGATCAAGTACAAAGGCCAAAAATCACACGCAGCCAAAACATTCCACATCCTATCAGAAAGGAAACAAGCTTATGGAAGGAGCATAACATGCCTGTAAATTAGCATACTGGGTATGATACTGAAGCAGGAGTTTCTTCCAAGGTGCAGTGTATAGACTATAGCGCAACAGGATAGCCATTCCCTTCAAACTGGGAAAAGGGATTTTGGCAGACAGCCAAGGTGCGGGTGGTATAGCAGAGTGGAGATGTGGTGGGGAGACAGAACAGGAGGATTTATGGTTCAATACAATCAAGACCATCTGGAGATTTTGCTTTAAAATGAGAACCTCCAGTGGAAGAAAAAGGTTTGCAAAAGCAACTAGAGACTCTCCAAGTTGGTAAATTACCTTTCACTGAAAGGGGCAAAAAAAAAAAAAAGGAAAGGAGTAAATGCCTTTCTCCAGCTAGAGGCTTGGAAAGGATAATCCAAATGGGTATTGATCCCTGTTAGCAGACTGTAGAGGAAAAGCAAGTAATGGTGTGCATGACAGACAAGAACAGAAGGAAAGAATTTCTTGTGCAATTGCAAGTAATATTTAATACGTCTTTAATACAAAATTCTCTTAAAAGCGGGCATAAAACCATTTGTAGTTAGGGTTTTATAAAAGTTTAACTCACAACCTGTAGTCTGACCTAAAAACCTGATGTGCTGGCAAACAGGGTTACTGTTGGGGAATTACTCCCACCATGCCAGTGTGTCACATGCCCCTTTGTTGCTCCTTCATCACATGGGTGTAACACAGACTTAGGAGATAGGGCAGCAATGTTTAAAGACTGGAACTCTAGAACCTCTCTTGCCTGTTCTATTTTGCAGCCACGGGGACGGTCAATCCGCAAAGTCTGCACAGAATGCAAAGCTACATAGCAAGTACAAGCATCTCAAGACAGCATAGCAAAATCAAGGCACTTATTTTCCTTTTCTATTAGTTTGAGAAAAGAGACAGGTGAAGATTCAGCAGCAAGGTGATGAGAAGCCAAAGCAGTAAGGGTGGTACCCTGTAGTGGCCTACTCAGCATCACAGCAGGTTTGTACCCAGGTACTTGCCTTGTAGGTGGACTGGGCTCATGTATCAGAAGAGTTAGTGAAACAGTATTCTCGATTTAAAGATAATGGATTTTTTTCCCTTACAGATGAAGAGGCAAGTTGCCTTTTATCTCCATCCTTAACCATGACAAAGAAACAACAACATTTCTATAGTACCAGATAAGTCTTTGGTAGATAGCACCTTCTCTATATGACCAATTTTGCAAAGTAAAACATAGCTTCTGCAAGGTTGCACTAAACTCCCATGGAGGTTCAACTGCAGAAGAAGGTGCATCACGCACAAAGGTATTCTATGATGAGAAGAATTTGTCTGAGTTGTGGTCAAGAAATCATTGGTTTACGCACAATGGAGGTAGAATGGGGTACCGTACTTCTCTATGGGCTTGTAGACACATTACACTTTCTCCTTCCTCCTGCTGATGGATGTCTCCCTTCAGCAGAGACATCCAAAAGCTACTGGCAGCACCTACAATCTACTGCTGCTGTACTATTTTGAAAGTAAACACTAAGACAAGTGTATGTTAGGGAAGCTATAAGCTATCTGACACCTTGCCTGTGTCTGACATGAGCTACTTTTCGACTGACTCCCTGATCAGTTGCAACCTCTCAGAGGCAAATGTCACAAATATGTATGTTTGGATCCAATGAATTCAAACTTTAACTTTGTTTTTCCTGCTGTTTAACTTTGTTAAACTTTGTTAAACAGCAGCCCAATCCCACTTGTATGCGGTAAGCTGTTTTTAAAAAAGGGTGGTTTAAAAAGTAGTCTGCAAAATGGCAGGGATGGCGATCAGCTGCTTGGTGAAAGGAAAAGGCAAAACATTCTACTCAACTGGCTCAAGCTCCTTGCCCATAAGCCTTTAACAGCTCTTTGGATACTAAATATAGCCCTATAATTGCATTTGGAAAGGCTAGGAAAGGCAAAGATGCCCACCTGTATAATTTAAGAAAACCAATGGAGAGTCAATGCTTATTCTGCTTATTTGAAAAAGAGGTGAATTTTACTGCCAACCTACATGTTAGAAAACCACCACCATCATGCGGCATAGCCCTCCTGGTTCTATACCACTTCATGATTAGTGCTCTCTTCTCTCCATAATAAAATTTCCTGCCCATAAATCACCAGCACATCAAGAAGGCAGCTAGGCTAGAGGACCTCTTCTGACATGGAAGGAGAATTCTATAGAATTCTTTCTATAAGGAGGGAATTTACGATGAGCCAAAGCCTTCAAATATACAATTAACCCCCCCCCCCAATTTTGAAGTGGCACAGCCCCTGGAAAGAGTGTGTGGTAATGTGCCTTATCCAAATGCCGTTTCTGAATGTCTGTTATGTCAGTTTCCACTATCTGTGGTTACTATTCGCTGGAAATTATGTTTATTGCAGGTTATCTGTGGCACTCTTGCACTCACTGTGACACCATTCCTCTGCCAACACTGCAGTTTTTTAAATGGTCAGTTCTAGCTTACCTCGTGGGAAGTACATCTTGAAGCTTAAACTGCAATTCTGTAACACAATGGCCAATCCCTTCCTCGAATAAATGTTCCACTAACCTTCTGGTGTAGCAACCAAGGAGGCCCTTTGCCACCAGAACTTTGCTGTCAGCTCAACATGTAGATAGTGTGAGTGGCAGCAATTAACTCACGAGCATCCTGGCAAGTTATGCCTGATGCCAGCATCCCCAGCAGCATGGGGATCACGCCACGAAGAGGCAGCTCCCATGCTGCTGCTGCAGGGTCAGGCAAGGTGGGACCATGCAGAAGTTCGTTTTAAAGCAGCTATAAGAGCCATCACTTCCTTCAAACACATTTCTGAAACAAGTGTTTTTTTATAAAGTTTTACTCATACTCTGAATTTTTTTAAAAAAACTGGGATGTGCAAATCATTCTTAACATGGCAGATGCCAAATGACAAGTGCGGGTTCATAACGTTTTTCTCCAGATACATTTTTACATTCATTAAAACCTAGAAACCATTAAAGCCTAGAAAAGAAACAACAGCAGAGTTTTTCCAGAGCTTCAACAGGAGCATGCAGGATGCATAAGAGAGCCCCAGAGGCCCACATGGTACTTACAACCTCTTCTAGCATAGCATGGGGATATGCAGAAGTTGCCATGGGATAAGCAACGCAAATGCAAATGAGCACTACCCTCTACCCTGTGGGTCTCTGATTCTGCCTTCATTTCTTCTCCCTGCCATTCATGAGACAGGCATCTTGATCATGGTGACAAATCCATGAGAAAATGACTCAACTCAAAGCCTAACTATCTCCTAAATAAGCTTTGTACTTACTACCCCCTTTCTCACTACGTACAGCATTCAAGGTACAGCTCCTCTTGTCTGCCAGATTCTTTACATCTCAGAAAATTTGACAGTTGCCACACATGTGCATTAAGTTGACAATGCACTGCAACTCCATTGAGCAGCACTCACCCTATGTTTCAGATGGACCAATAATATCAGATGGTTATTAGATATTATCAATGGCTGGCCCGCTAGCAAGATTAGAAACTGAATTAACAACATCATACAGAATTGGTTTGGGCCTGTAGCATCTCCAGCCCTTCACAAACAGCTTGTGGACCACATGAGACTCACCAAGCCACTCCAATGGTTTTCTATAAGGCCTCTCCCTCCAATTTCTCTTGCCATCTTGTTCCTTTTCTTGCCATGTGTGACAGCTGTACATATCCAGTCCTATCTGTAATGTCTGCTTACAATTCAGCACATACATGCACAAGTGGTAACACCGTAAGAAAACATGAAAGTTGAGGTCTGACAGCCACTATAAGATGAAAAATGGGCAAAAACAGGCCCTGCCCAAATTGCTTAACACTGCTCTAGAGACAAGTTTAAGGATAAATACTCTATGGGCATGTAATCAGAATCTGACCTGATGAAGAGATGTTAATTAGGAGAGGAGTCTAGTACTGAGAATATTCTTTGCATACAGAAGGTCCTAGGTTCAATCTCCATTAAAAAGAATCTTAGGCAGCAAGTCTGGGAAAGACTTAAGGCTTTGGAGAGCTGGTGCCAGCATGAATAGACAGAATTGAGACAGAAAGACTAATGGGGCAATTCAGTCGAAGGTTGAACTGTTCACATATCCCACTTTGATCATATTTGCAAAAACAAGATAGAAATAGATGGAACAGCAACAATATATTCTTTCTCACAATAGCACTAATGAGAGATTTGGGAACAATTCAGGGCCCAATCCGATCCAACTTTCTAGAACTGGTGCAGCCATGCCAATGGGGTGTGCATTGCATCCTGCAGTGGTGGGGAAGTCATGGAGGCCTCCTCAAAATAAGGGAATATTTGTTCCCTTATCACAGGGCTGTATTGCAGATGTATCTGTGCTGGAAAGTTGAATAGGATTCAATCCTATCGCGACCCCTTCCCCCGGAAGACCCGATTCTCCAGTGCCCCTCTGACCCTTCATGGCATGTGTTCAACTATGAAAAGAACTCTGAAACTCCATTTTTCAAAAATGAGAACACACTGCATTGTTGGGTTTTGAAAGGGGTTGAAAGGCAAAAAATAAAAACTGTATTCTGCCCCCTCTTGACAGTAAGTTCCTGTCCTTTCTATTATCCCTAGAGGATTCTGGCTGCACCTGCTGTGTTATTACTAGAGCAGTCACTAAGGAAACAGATACCCTGTTGGGACAAGTTATACCCAAAGCACTTGCCTATGTGCATTTTCAATATATCAAATGAGCAGGACAGGACTGGCAACAAGCGACAGGATGCTTGAAATGCTTGCTAAAGGAAGTTTGCAGGCAGAGTAAAGTTTCTCACTGCTTTTAAACAAAGGGAGAAGGGAAGGAAAAGGAAAACATGCAGCCACAGAAAAAAAAACCAGAAGGAAAATTATGCTAAAGCAAGGAAACAGGTGAAGGAACAATGATGTTGAAGGTCTCAGAAGCTAGAGGGAGAACAGGAATAAGAAGAGAGTTGGCTTACTGAGAAAAAGCTCCACAAGTTTCAACATGTCCACAGCATGCTGCGAATATTGCTAGTCCTGAACAGATTTTATATACGTATGGCCATACAGCAATAAGTATATAAAATCTATTCAGGCAAGACGCAGGTAAAAAGCAAGAAAAGAACTTCATACAGCTTGACAGCATGGATACAAAGCCCTTAAAGATGGAGGATGCTTCTAATGAGAAAAAGAAAAAGACAAAACAGAGGAAGGGCATTCTACAGGTCCTTGTGACATCACAGATATTGCAATGTACCCTCTCTCCCCTCTTAATCATGACTCAAGTTAGCAACAGAGAACGGTTACAGAGAGAGCAAGAGGTCAAGGGGACTTAAAGAAAGGGGACGCACACTTTGGCAATAAGCAGAGACCATAGGATGCAATCATTCCAACTGCCAAAGGCTGTTTTGGTTTCTCTAAAAAAAAAAGTCTAAATCATGACCCTGGTGCACTAAGAGTCCTGCATTTGTTCTGAAAATGGAAGATGTGAGAAGAGGCAATAGACAGATCATTACCTAAAGAAAGGAGTGGGGGGAGGGGACATTATTAAGAAAATGGAATGGACTGGAATGGTTATCCAATTTTCTTGACCTCAAAACAGACATTCCATGATTTAAGGCTACAGTTCTGATAAATTCTCCAGATTAAAAAACCCATTTCATACAGCAGGCCAAATAATATTCATCATGCCAGCTGAGAGCTGGAAGTGATGTCATTAAGCAGGAAGTGATGTCATTAAGCAGATCGTGACCAAAAGTGTGCACTTCTTTCTCATTTAGTAACTGCAAAAGACAAAATGTGCACAACATGATCATATTTTCAAGATATGGAAGAGCCCAATTATGGAAGATATGGAAGAGCCAATGTGGGCTGCCCTTTCAGCAGTGACACCTCAACACAGCTCAGCAGCTGATGATGGCACTGGGAGAGCCCAAGGGCTGGAAAAAGAGCTTCCATTGGCCACACTTGGTCCATGGACCTTATGTTTGACACTCCTGGGATGGACCATTCTTTGAAATGTGCAGAATTTAAAAGGGTTTCAAAGTCTTTCAACTTTGAGACTTATGCAGATACTCTTTGCAGCAGGGCAAACCCTACTTTATCCTAGTTCAACTTCGTGCATGTGACACACACAAGCAGACAGTAGCTAGGGGTAAGCACAGGTCAACACCAACATTATGTGTTTATCTTCTGTATATTCTTCCCCCAATTCTGCACCATGCAGTTCCTCAATTTATTCTGCTTCTATTAGGGAAGAACAGGTCACCCCTCAAAGTGCTAAAACCCCTTCTAACCCCTGGAAATACTGCCCATCCCTCCTCCTGGCATCTAACACACTAGGCACTTCGCATCAAGTTTTCATAGTTACCTCCACAGCAATAAGGACTGGAAACTTTTAAATAAAAAGTAGAGCTTCTCAGATGCTGACTGCTGTACCAGATAAAGGACAACCAAGGAGAATAAATTCAGTCCTGACAACATTTGCAACCCAGACCAGGTGATCCAAGAAGCACATAAATGGCTTGCTATTTCCACTGCCACAACTGCAAACATCCATAAATTACGGCAGCCAATCATGACATTTCTTTCTTACTTCACAAAACAATCTGGGTTGGGTAGAGGAGGATATCAAACCCACTGCATCATGGAGCTTGCCACCTTCAGAGCCTTGAGCTGCGGGTCCTGTGTAAAAGTGCAGAATTGAAGGCCAGGTAAAGTGGCGATGGACACACCAGAAGACTGAAAGCAGCAGAACGCTAGAATTTAAAAATGGGCAGCACCAGCAAAACATCACAGCCTCTCCCACAAGCTGCTTTCCTGTGCTAAAGGGGCCAACTCCAGAAAGCACCATGAGTAGCCAAACTAAGGGAGTAGTGTTAGCATTACTTAATTAAAACCACACTGAGCAAGAATATGTGTACTGTTCATTCTATATAACAAGATTGTGCCTCAGTCGCTCAGTCTGAAACTATTCTTTAGAAACAGCTGGTCAGGATCTGTACGGGATATAATCTTTTAGAGGTGCCACAGCTGCCCTTAACTCACTTTAACAAAAACAAAACAAAAAACCAACCCCCTCAAACAAAAAACTGTATCCACCCCATATTGATGAAGGGGCTTAGTTATGATCAGTCTCTCCGGCTGCAAGTTCTTATTAGTTAGTTCTATGTCACACAGTTTGTGACATCATCTGCCAGCAGACTGGGATTGCGGAGACATAATGACGTGTGACTGAATGGGCACGTTCAGTTCTGTCCTTTGGTTAGCCATCTGAGTGAGGACCGAAGTGGCAACAGCTTCAGCTGCAGAGCGAACATTCAGCCCATTGGGGGAAGCCGTCACGGAACTGTGCTGGATGACAGGAGCTGGGGAACCTGTAGGCTCGGAGCTCTCCTTTGGACTTTCTAGTGCAGGGAAAAATAAAATAAAAAGTTATTAAAATGGTGCTTGCCACCTGCTGATGTTCATAGAGGTCTACAGTTCTTAATTAAAACCCAGGGCCCATCAGTCTGTCCCCTTTAACCACAAACATTTCTCTGGTTATTTTATGTGGACTGCACAAGACATGCTATTCCTTTTCTCAAATTTATCTACTTCTCCATACCTAGAGAGCCCCCCCCCCTTGAGCATGTAGAAACCACTAAAGTGGGCCCCTGATATCCACAGCTTCAGCGGATTCCACCATCCGTGGATGCCTCCCTATGCCTCAGAGGGCTTCCAGGACAGGACCGGAAGCCACTTCTGGTTTTTAACTGCTAGTTGTATCCAGGAGGTATTCCAAGGCATGGGGAGGCCCACAGCTCACTTCATGGGCCTTCCCCAGCCTCTCTGATGTGACCAGGAGTCATGGATGTGAACTGGAAGTGGCTTCTGGGAGGCCTTCTGACAAGGCAGGGAGGCCCATGGAGCGGGCAGCAGTCCAGCATAACATTGAGTGACTGTAGTGCCAGTGGCCCCACCGTGAACCCAGCATCCACATAATTTATTATCCCGTGGGGGCATCCAGAATGAACCCCCATGGATAATGAGGGCCCACTGTAAAGAGGAACTTATTTTTCTTGGAGCTAACTTGGAAGTAGAATGCTGATCAGCAACTCTACCTGAAATCTGGTGTGAATAGCACCAGCTGTTCCTGGGATACATTCCAGAAAGCAAGCTAGTATGAAACATAGTGACCATGGCCCAGATCAACGGCAACACAGCCACTGGCTGCGACTGAATCAGGCCTCTCACTCAAAGAGTGCATCTGTGTAACCTGAAACACAAGATGAAAACCCAGCCATGTGAAAGGTATATTACCGGACTATTTTGAACCAATAAACACATGTGGTTTAGTACTCTTTTCCAAATGTTCAGTGAGCTTCTAGCTTAGCCTTTCAGAGCTTGCTAGGAAAAAAAAAACCCCTTTAGAATGGTAGACTAAAGGTCAGTCTTGTTCTGCTTTATTCTTCCTTGCAGTATAAGATATTCTGACAGTCTGATGTTTTACTTGGGTGGTGGTGGTGGTGGGGAGATTTAGAAGGTATTACAAATAAAATATTCCAAGTATGTATGAAGAGGCTGTAATTCCATCCACGATCTCTGCCATTTTGTTTTAGGAGCTGCTTAATTATAAATTTCAATAATAATAAAGACTTCTAGTGAGATAATTTTGTTTATTTTTAAAATGCAGACTGAATTTCCATTCTTGCAGCAAGTAGAAAACAAAGACCAGTAACATGAACTATAAACCTCAAAAGGTAACATGGAGAAAAAAACCCAAAGAAAACCACACGTCCCTTCTGCAACGTACACAATGAAAATGAGAGCAGGGCAGGGGGGTGGGGAGAGAGAAGGCTGCTTGATTTCATTGCCACATTTTCTCAAGCTGTGAGTCACTGCAGTGAATCAAAATAAACAGCACATGCCAAGAATCCTGCAAGGCATGTATCTGTGTTCACTACCATGCAAGTGGCAATTTGGAACACTCACAACTGCAGTGCCCTTCTGTGGTATAAATGGTCTTTTCTTGGAGGGCCTGCCTCTTTGTTACATCTTTACCAGCTGAGGAAAGTTATTCTGCCCAAATGACTTTGCGGTGTGATTCAAGCAGCCAGCTCAGAGTATATCCTGTCCCACCTATAGGGATGACAACAATTCCAGATCTTACTAACAGGGGTGCTGCAAGAGACTGAGGTCTGAGAAAATGGAGGGGGGGATGGGGAGATAAGAATGAAAGGTGAGAAAGAGAAGCAGCTTTCGCAAATTTTCTTCATTTTTCTTTTGCTGCTACTCATACTGCACACAAAACACACACACACAAAATAGATTTGTTAGAGATTTATTAGATTTATTATTTATAGAGAAGACGTGTGGATTGCTGCTTTTGTTGCTGACTGCATGCAGTCCAACCTCAGCCCTCTATGGGGGAGCGCTTGCTCTGTGAGACACTGGAAGTGATCAGCAATCAATTTTTTTCCTGAGACCTCATGAGACCTCTTCTCAGGGTCTCGCAAACCACAAGCTGGGAACCAGTGCTCTGTGCCAACTGATCTAGATAATCCATATGGAATAATCCATTTTAAGGCCATACTGGCTCCCTAATGATGAAGCACTTCTTGTTTTCTGTCCCCACCATAACAACAATGCCCCTGTCCTATTCTGGCTGTCACTACCTCCATGATCATTCATATGCCAGTGTAAGTGTGTCTAAGAGTATGTGTAAAGGGCATGTGTGGTTATTCTCCACAACACATTTGCATAACACATAAGCAGTACTTGCACCTTGGGGGGGGGGCATGTGCAATGTATACACAATGTCAGGAAAAACCATGTGGGTGGTTCTACAAATATCCTGAGTGGCATCAGAGCAACTATAAAGGTGGTAGCAGCCAGTCTGATACAGGAATGTGTTGGGAAGAAGAAAGGTTGCACTGTTATCTTCCAGAACTCCTCAGAACAGCTTTTATACCACTTTTGAAGAAGAAGACATATAATCTCTCCATAAGTATGTTTGCATTGAGAAAGCTTGCGTGAACAATAGGCTGGTGGTTTACAGTCCAGTTTATGGCACATATGAGACTATCTATGAGACTTTCTAATCATATGAGACTTCTAATATGAGACTTTCTAATCATTCAAGGTGATAAGGCTCTCTTGGACCTCTCTCACTCACAGGCCAAATTACAACCAAGCCTGACTCTCTCATGCATGCAACTGAAAGACGGTGTTCTTAGAGAGGCACATTTGCACGTGGTACAAGTGCAACATGGTACAAGTTACAGGTATAGCGAACATATTTAAGCAGCCCCTATGGGAGCCAGACCAGAGATCAGGTCTGAAACAGTTTACCATCTCCAAACCTAGAAGGTGTTTAGTGCTGGTCAAGGATGTGCACATGGGAACATGCACACATCTAAAGAACACCAATTCACCACCAAAACTGTGTGGTACAATATGCAGTTGGATAATAACTTAATTACCCTACTCTTTTAGATATTTTCTAATGAACCAACATAGCTACCTATGATTTTTACATTTTTACGTACATAGACGAACAAGCCTTGCTGAGGGAGAAACAGCATGGCTTCTGTAAGGGTAAGTCTTGCCTCACAAACATTTTAGAATTCTTTGAAAAGGTCAACAGGCATGTGAATGCAGGAGAACCCGTGGACATTATTTATCTGGACTTTCAGAAGGCGTTTGACGCGGTCAGGAAGTGTAAAGTCATGCACATTGGGGCAAAAAATCAAAACTTCACATATAGGCTAATGGGTTCTGAGCTGTTTGTGACAGATCAGGAGAGAGATCTTGGGGTGGTGCTGGACAAGTCAATGAAAGTGTCGACCCAATGTGCGCCAGCAGTGAAGAAGGCCAGTTCTATGCTTGGGATCATTAGAAAAGATATTGAGAATAAAACTAATATTATAATGCCGTTGTACAAATCGATGGTAAGGCCACACCTAGAGTACTGTGTCCACTTCTGGTCGCCACATCTCAAAAAGGATATAGTGGAAATGGAAAAGAGAGCGACTAAAATGATTACTGGGCTGGGGCCCCTTCCTTATGAGGAAAGGCTACAACGTTTGGGCACATGATTGAGACTTTCAAAACTATGCATGGGAAGGATAAAGTGGATAGAGAGATGCTCTTGACACTCTCACAACACCAGAATCAGGGGACATCCACTAAAATTGAGTGTTGGGAGAGTTAGGACAGACAAAAGAAAATATTTCTTTACTCAGCGTGTGGTTGGTCTGTGGAACTCCTTGCCACAGGATGTGGTAACGGTGTCTGGCCTGGATGCCTTTAAAAGGGGATTGGACAAGTTTCTGGAGGAAGAATCCACTACAGGTTACAAGTTATGATGTGTATGTGTAGCCTCCTGATTTTAGAAATGGGTTATGTCAGAATGTCATGTGCAAGGGAGGGCACCAGGCTGCAGGTCTCCTGTTATCTGGTGTGCTCCCTGGGGCATTTGGTGGGCCGCTGTGAGATACAGGAAGCTGGACTAGATGGGCCTATGGCCTGATCCAGTGGGCCTGTTCTTAAGTTCACAGAAGAATATAAGAGTCGCCCAGAAAGTAATGCACCACATTTTTTTTCTTCAACAATTATTTATTGAACACAATGAAACTTACACACAAGAAAGAATGATGTTTCTTCTACACTCCCTATTTTTCCACGTAATCTCCATCCAGTTCTATGGCCTTCCTCCAGCGAGACACAAGGGCATGTATGCCCTGTCGGTACCACTCCTTGTTCTGGTCACGAAGCCATTTCTGCACTGTGCGAATCACCTCTTCGTCATCCTCAAAATGTCTTCCGCGAATGGCATCCTTTAATGGCCCAAACAAGTAGAAGCCTGAGGGACTAGGTCAGGGCTGTAGGGTGGATGGGGTAACACAGTCCAACCCTGTTTAGTGATGTGTTCCAAAGTCCTCAAACTTGTGTGAGGCTGAGTGTTATCATGTTGAATCAAACATTCACCTGGGTTGTTATGGCGCCGAAGTCGCTGGAAGCGCTTCTTGAGTTTGGTTAATGTCTTCACATAAGCTTCAGAATTAATGGTGCTGCCTCTTGGCATCACATCAATGAGTATGACGCCCTCACAGTCCCAAAACACAGTGATCATGACCTTACCGTGGAAGCAGTTGCTTTGAATTTTTTCTTCTGTGGAGATTGAGGATGACGCCATTCCATCGACTGTCGTTTTGTTTCGGGCTCAAAATGGTGAACCCAGGTTTCATCACCTGTCACAATCCTGGACAAGAATGCTTCCCCCTCATCTTCAAAATGTTTCAGCAACTCAGAAGAAATGTTTTTTCTGAGAGATTTGTGGTCCACCGTAAGACAGCGCAGAACCCATCGTGCACACACTTTTGAGTAATCAAGAGCACGGATGATTGCATTCACACTTCCTTTGCTGATTGACAGCTTCAGCGCCAACTGCCTAGTCGTTATGCGTCGGTCCTCGCGAATGAGCACATCAGCAAGCTGCGTCTTGTCAGGTGTGACAGCCGTGGATGGCCGCCCCGAACGCTGCAAATCTTGGAGCTCTGCCGAACCGCCTTCTAATGGCCTCACCCTCTGTGCCCAGCGACTAATCGTACTTCTGTTGACTGCAGATTCTCCATAAACTGTACACAAACGTTTGTGAATGTTCCCAACAGTTTCTCCGCAATGAGAAATTCAATGACGACACGCTGCTTGTAACGTACATCACTTACAGACGCCATTTCGAAACACTGCTGCAGCTACGCTATCTGTCTGAAGAAACCAAAAATTTGTGTGCGCACTCCTGAAAATTCAAATAATGTATATCTAAAGTTTCGCATTCGTGCCATTACTGTAGGCTGAGAAAAAAAATGTGGTGCATTACTTTCTGGGCGACCCTCGTAGTAACAGCTGACATTTATAAAGTGTTTTAGAGAAGCACTTTGCATACATTCTCCCAATAATTCTTACAACAGTCCTGTAAAATAGGTGACTATTCTTATACACATATTAAAGATAGAGGGGCTGAGATAACAGCCATCTGCACCTTAGATCGTCAGGTGAATTCATGGCCAAGTGGCAATTTGAACCAGGTGCTTCCAACTTCACACTCGTAGCAGTGAGCTAGATTTTATGACAAAACTGTATAAAGGTGCATTTATTCACGGATTTTTTAACTGCAGATTTGTCTCAATGCGAATGGGGTGGGGGAACTGAAAGTCGAACATACCTTTGCCTCCTTTGCCCCGTGCAAAGTAGGCAAGCATAGGACTGGGCTCTCAGGCCACAATCCAATCCACACTTTCCTGGGAGTAAGCCCCACTGACTACAATGAAGCTTACTTCTGAGTAGAAATGCATAGGACTGGACTCTTAAAAGCTCAGCATCCCACCTGTGAAAGAAGCGGGGGACAGCTGGCAAAGGGGAGGGCTGAGTACAGAGTGGAGGAGGGGGAGGCGAAGGAGTGGAGGGGATTGATAACAGCTTCCTTAGTTTCCTTCCAGCCCCAAGTGACAGGCTGCAGCGTATTTGCTTAACTCTATGGAATTTAGCACAAGTTTTTTCTTAATGGCACCGGGTCACGGAATGGAACTCACACGCATAGGCTCCACCTGTATGTCCATATAATTACTACTTGAGTACTTTTTCATGAAAACTGAATTACTCTAAAATGCTATTTTGAAGTGTGAAAATCTACAGAGTCTACCTTAATTTGTCCTGCACACACATTCAAAATTCTCAGCTTACCAAGATAACCTTGTGTTTTCTTCTGTAATGCAGTGACAGGGCAGTCCTTGTGAGCCAACAATAGCTGTTTGAGCTGAGCAACCTCATTCCTTAATAGCGTAACTTCATTCTGCAAGAAAGGAAGCAACGTTTACCACTGCATGTGTTCACATGTCCAGCCTTTAAGTTGCAGCTGAATAACAATTTGGAACAGTTCCACAACAGTCAGAGGTATTGCGCAAAGTGGGTATTACATATGCAGCATGGGTGTGAGCCGGACAACATGTTGTCCAATATGCTGCTTATGTATACATATATGTGGTGCTGAAGCATGCTGATTGAGTATGATGACCACTCTCAAAGGCTAAACTTTTAAGTTTGCAGAGCAAACCCCCCCCCCCCAGCTGATGGCTTAGGAAAAAACTCAACTTCCTTTTGCCATTGAATTACTGTCAGGGGCTGGTGATGAACAGGGCCAAGGCAGAAAAAAATGGGTGTTTGGTATAGCAATATTAATACTGAAATAAGGTTAAGAAAAACTTTATTATTTTACTTTTTATAAGTATTGTTATCTACCTCATGGGAGAGGGTGGGCTAGAGTATCTCTCTCTCTCTCTCTCTCTCACACACACACACACACACAAAATGTTCTGGCATATTCTCAGCTTGGTGGAAAGTTTGACTCAAAATGTTTTTTCATCACTGAAATACAACAAAGGTCAAAAATCCAGCCACGGAACCTGATCAGATCAGATCAGAGGGACTCTATTCAATCAGTAGGTCAGAAGGAAAACATTGCAAAAAGTAATAACTGAAGAGGCTGCTACCAACTGGACAGAGTCTTCTACTTAGGCATCTCCGCTTTCAACTTTAATGCATACAGCTGCATGGAATGTCATGTCTATTCTTAGATTCTAATATCCAGAAGCCTGCAGGGGCTACAGGTCACAGTCCGTTTAAACATCTGATCAGAAACCGCTAGCACTTGTAACCCTGCCACTGTGGGTCTGCAAGCAGCATTCAAAGACAAAGCTTGAGACTGCAATCCTATCAATACTTTCCTGGAAGTCAGCCCCACGGACTATAATGGGATGTACTTCTGAATAGACATGCATAGGACTGGGCTCTAAGTCCCTTTATGGTGAGGGGTGTGCTTGTGGAGATTAACTCAAAACGCAGACACACTCCTCTTGAGAGTTCTTTTTGGCAAAAAGGAAACCTTCACTCGGTGACATTCTGCACTTCTCATAGCTGACAGGGCATTCAGTCTTACATTAGGTTCTGCCTTTAAGGTCCAGGATGAAGGAGCGAAAAAGCTTTTTCCTGGAAAGTGGGAGCCTTCTATCAATGACACTAAGCACTGTTAATGCTTAATGTGAATGCTAATGAGAGGAGAACTCTAAAATGAAGAAACCTGTAACTGCTATCACTAATCACCAACATTGTACCAACCTAGGTCAAAGCCCAGTGCATGACAACAGAATGCACAACAAACCGGCCTGCCAATTTTGAACATGGAGTAGAAAACCACCACCACCACACAACTGCATGTAATTCAGCAAGGATTTGAATCACTCCTCAAGGTCGGCAGAATGCCCTCTTCCCACAAGAAGAGCAGAGGTTCACCAGGCAGGAGGATAGTCAAAGTCAGCAAATAAGCAGCATGTCAGCAGGACAGAACAAATCCCCCACACCACACACACCTCTTTTGTAACTGACCCTTAAGGGTCAGGGGCTCTCATTTACGATACCATTGAAACCAGAATTAATTCTGCTTAATATTACTTTAGATATTATTGATAAAGAAAATGATGTGTATTTAGTTATTATGATATTAACTGCTGTGAGGACTTTGTATGCTAGATACTGGAAAGACATTAAAATTCCAACGAAAGATGAATTAATAGAGAAAATAATGAATGTGGCGGAAAAGGATAGACTTACAGAGATTTTGGATCAACAGCGCAAACCGACACATACAGCAATGGAGACCATTCTATGCTTGGGTGAAAATGAAGTTGTAGATGTATAAGAAAGGGCATTTAGATGAATGTATTGTATACATGATATATTATATATGATATGATAGACAAATGAGATTAAGAGGCTAAACTAAAAGAGGAACAAGACTAGGAGATATGTATTGACTGATTAGATATACTGATATATGATTGCCTGCACCCTCCAATTGTGTGTTTTTGTGTTGTATATTGAGTTTGTGTTTGTTATGTGTTTGTTTATATTTGTTTGTTTGTTTTGGAAAAAAATTTTTTTTAAAAGGGTCAGGGCTCTCTGAGGGGTTTTGTGGCCCAGAGCGTGTCTCAGTGAAGCTGTGCAGGTAAAGATGGCGGCTTTTTAATGAAGTCTTTTGAGGGAGGCCCAAAATGTTGATGGGAAGTCCTTACAGCTGTTGACATGGGGGCAGGGTTTCAGCCTAGTGTATTCTTCCCCAGTTGTATTGTTTTTATTCTGTTGCTTGTGTTCCTTGATGTTAGCTGTTAGCCATCTTCAGTTCTCTAATTAGAATAATAGCAGAGCATATTTATTCTAATAAAATAAATGGGTGCCAATTTTGCAAACCCTTGCAAGAGATACGGACTGAGCGCTAAGCAATTTAACTGTAGATCTTGGTGGGGCTCACTTGCCAAGGTGAGCCCCACCCTGTCGACTGACCTAGAATACTTCTGAAACCTGCATGTATGCTTGCGAAGACAATGCATTCTCTCAGCCTGTGGGACAATGTAGCAAAATCAAACACATTACTGAAAGGTTAACCTTGTAACCAGCAAGCGTCTAGTTCAGCTGCACCTTTTCAACAGGGAAACCTTGGGCGGATAACACAGGAGGGAGTGGGCTACATGCTTACGCTTAGCTGGATGTTCTGTGTTGTGAGCTCCTCCGCCTTCTTCTCCAAGGATGATACCCAGAGCTTGCGTTTCTGGCGACACCGGGAGGCTGCAGCACGATTCCGCTCCAAAAAACGCTGCCGGCGTTCATCTGGATCTTCATCCACTGTGCGTCTCCTTCGACCACCGGTGCTAGGCGTGGGCTGAGCTGGGGAAACCTGGAGTTGAAGAGTGGAGGAACAGGAACTAATGAAAAACAAGCAGGTTCAATAAGACAGTGTACACATCTCTCAGGGAAACCTATTAAACGTGGAGCAACCAGTTAGCTTCAATACCAAACAATTTTTTCGATTCTTGATCACATGCACTCACAATTTATCAATCAGCTATTCAGGCAGAACAGCAATTCATCAAGAGATGCAAGTGTGTCTGTATGTATTTAAATGACTCAGAATACATTCAAACACCAACTGCATGTACACTATCTTTTTATCCCCTTGGGACCGTGTCATGTTGTAATCCTGTGAACCTCTATGGCTTATTCGCTATAATTCTTGCTCTGTTAGACCAAAACTGTCTGAAACCTTTTGTTATTTGGAGGAAACAAAGGAAATTAACTGTCAAAAGCAAAACAGGCCTGCAGGTTCCCACCCTGGATCAGCATCACTGAATGGGCTCTATAATTACACAGACCAGCTTACACTTCAGAACTACTCACTGTCAGACAACATATGGATAGTAAACTTCTGGAAGCCAGTCTAGCTCACAGAGCAGGTGGTGATTTTGATGAAAAGCTGGCATTTGGTGAGCTGGTAGGAGCAAATGGGGTGTATTTAAACCCAAGTAATTAAACAGGGTGAGAGACAGAGAAGATCTCAGAAACACTGCTACTATATTCCAGACTGCATCTCTGAGACATCTAAACAGCAAATGTCTGTCAGCAATAGTGTATCATACAGGTCTAAGAGGGCAACAGGCTTCCTAATTCTGTTCAAGAGAATGTGAAGGCTAACCATGTATTTTAGAGCTGAAAATGGTGTGATACAAGAGGTACCATTTTCCATGTTGTGTACACTGAGCCTGCTATTGCCACTGGTAAACAGATCTGTCAGGTTTTCATAGTGCTTAAAAACCTGCAAAGCCCATTTGACCAGGGATGACCATTAGATAAAAGTGAAATAATGCCTATGTCACATCATTTTCAGGTCTCTTAACTAACATCAGAAGAGTTGTTCATTTCAGGTATGATTATAGGCTAAGTCTTACAGAACACAATGGACTTACTTCTAAAATAACATTGCTTTCAAACACCTCTTAACTACCAGTCCCCAATCCTACCTAGAAGTCCATCCACACAGTTGTCATTCACTCTTCCATTATCTCAAGGACAAGAACTTTCCAATTTTTTGAATTCCATCGCAGTCATCATCACCCAGTGGCGTAGCTAATGAAAGTGTAGCCCGGTGTTTAACGCAAAATGATGCCTCAGAAATGACATCACTTCTGGAAGTGATGTCACACCCAGACTTTAACTGGCTATAACTTTTGATAGAATACATATATTCTAGCACAGTTTGTTTCATTGCATTCAGCATCAAATTATCTTTCCAATGATAATTATCTTTCCAATGACATGATGGTATTATTTGTACATATCAAGGTTTTTCACAATTTTGGCCACTAGTGTCAAGCTCAGCTTGTGCCTGGTGCAACTGCCTAGCCCTTTAGCTATGCCACTTTCGATTCCATACTGTGCACTTGGGTGCAACACTAGCAACATAGGATTCTAAATAACCAGCAGTAAAACCCTCTCTCTTTCCCAAACACCGCAGCTCCCCAAACTCCTATTTTAATATAGTCTAGCTTCAATCAGACCTGTGGTTGGGCTGGAGAAGGTGCATCAGGGTGCTGGATGAGTATTTGACCCTGCTCAGGACGAGATGTCACCATTGTACTTGCTGACCCCACCATGCCACTGCCATTTAGTGAGGAACTAACACCTTGTGTCAGGCTGGCTTTCAGTCGCTGAAAGGGAAGAAAAAAAACCACACAAGAATCAGCAGAAGATCAATATGTTCATTCCAAGTTTACTGACATTTTTAACAAAATCTTCTCCATTTGCTATGGAGGCTTTTGAAATCTCTGAATACATCTGTGACACTTCAAGCTTCCGAAGTCTCAGAGTAGCAATATTTGATTTTCTATTTGATTTCCAACATCTATTTCTAACATCTGTTCCCAAGAAGAATTTCCAACATCTCTCTTACACACAGTTAAGAAATATTTAATATACTTTCAGCCCAATCCTAACTAAATTCCCGCATGGCAATGCAGCAGCACTGATGTGGGCTACACTGTTACTTGTGGAGGAATTTTGGCTGCTGGAGGTCTCCTAAGGGAAAAGAGACATTTGTCCCCTTGTCCTTGGGTAAGCCCCAGCAGCTGCTATGGGCCTACTTGGACCTGTACCAGCGATATTGCTGGAGTATGAGTTGATCTGTGCAGACGGATTGGGCCCATGAAGGGGATACATCTGGGCCTGATCCGCCCATCCCCATTGGCCGCTCTCTGCCCCGTTCCACCCCGTCCCCCTGCACTGGACTTGCTTGCTCTGGTGGGTGTCATTTGCCCAACTGGCATGCACGGGAAGGCTCCAGCCTTCCTGTTTGTGTGCTGGCTAGTAGTGAGGTCACAAAGCACTTTACAGTGCTTCTGCAATGGTTCATGCTGGCAGAACACATGTTCTGTTGACGTAGCAATGCGTTAGGATAGAGCCGGTATATAGACAAAATTCCAGGTGCCTAAAATTGTTGTGTAACTAATGCGTTCCTTTAGTGAAGTATGTCTAAAGAATAAATGAATTGTTTTCTACCTTTCTGTGTGTCCTTGAGGAATAAGAGGTGCTGGTAAAAGATGCCCTGCAAATCATTAGTTTGATCCTTCATATATTCTAGCATGTAGCTTAGGTTCAAATTATACTTTTACATGTTTATTTGTATACTTGCCTGGCTAAGACTTTTGACTTCTGTAACATCAGGGTATCTGCGAGTATAAAAGGGCTTTAGACTTGTTTTTGTCAAAACAGCAGCTCCCCATGCTTTTGAAAATGAGGGGAGCTGCAAAAGCAGTTTGTGATATGTGGCATGGGTCTGTGTGTGCACATCATCTGTTCAAAGAAAATAAATTAAAAATTCCACTGGGCTGGCACAAACTTCTTGCAAGGGTCTAATCAGCTTGTTGGATTCTGGTCAATATTCTTTAAAAACGAAACAGAACTAAGTCCTTCTGGAAAAATTTCAAGGCAACCAATATATTTCACAAATTTATCTGGTATTTGGAAGAACGAAAATAAATTATGAACTGCATAGCGAATCTGAGTTTTAGGGATTCATTGGCTCCTTTTCTAAAGAATACAGAGCAGTACTTTTCAACATTTTTTTAATCTCACGGGACACTGAGAAGGCGCTAAAATTATCAAGGCACGCAATCCATTTTTAACAATTGACAAGGCACACTGCATTGCTGGCCAGGGGACTCACATCCCCCAATGGCCCTACCATGACTCTCTCCTAAACACCTGTGGCACACCTATAGATTATTTGTGGCACACCACTGTGGCATGGCACAGTGGCTGAAAGTCGCTGATGGTAGAATTAGATGGTACAAAGTTGCATGGCAGAATTATGTAATGGTTGTTTTCATGTCTTCATTTTATGTTAATTGGCAGAATAGAAGTTCTCTGTCAACTTATTTATTTTATTAAGGTTGCAATCCTAAGCATACCTACTAGATCGTAAGCCCCATTGACTAACATGGGATTTACATCTGAGTAGTCCAGCATAGGATTGGGCTCTAAATTGCACACAACTGTATAGCTTTTTGTATTAAAACATTCAATGTTGTGCCTGCTTCCCTTTTTCACTCTTTTCTCCAAAGGCTGCTAGTACAGGGATGCTGGTAACAGCAGCAGAGAACAGATGGAAAAGATTATTCCATAAATTTGGATGTCATAAGAAACCCCAAATCACAATCATTTCTTACATTACTTTGCCAAAATATCACTGTGCACAATCTTCCCCTGATATCATTATCAGGCTACCACAACTGACTTGTTCTGATGTACAGGCACAGTATACCATTTACACTAGTGCTGGGCTGGCAAGAGCTGTTTCGCACTATTTACATTGTGACTTCTGGACAGACGTCTGGGGCAGAACCAATACATATTTTGGGGACTTAGTGCACCTTTTCCCACATCTTTCAAAAGATATCTTTCATGAACAAATTGTCCCCAAATGGCCTTAAATATACCCTAGAAAAAGGCAGGAGTCTTCTGAAATTTGATTGTGCGATGAACTAGTTGTCACAAGAGCTTGTGGGCGCTGCTATGCTTCCAGTTGCTCCTCTTTTTTCCCCATGATCACACTTTTCTACCCCCTTCCCTTAAGATAGTCTTTCCTAGAGGGATATGTATATATTCAATCACTACCCAACAGAGAAATGTTACTAATTATGCAACTACATATTGTAACTATTAACTACAAATTGTAAAGTTAGCTATGTGGCTGTTAGATTAATACAAATTATTATTATTAAATATTTCATAAAAATAAGTATGGCTAAACATCTCTTCCCGATGATCATTTTGGCTTTTGCTGTAAAACATAACAAAATCATGAACATGAAAAAAATTTCTACCATGAGTGGGTAGGCAGCTTGAGAACGGCTTTACTAAAACATTGAGTTCTGTTTAGAATGATATGGAACTTTAAGGTATAAGATACTATTTAACCATGTGTGAAATATAGAGAATGCTCGAGAGACACCCAAAAAATAAACATTCTAATTTAAAGTTATATTTTTTATAATTGTAGTTATGTATGAAAGTTGGAACTTAGTCGATGAAATGGATTGATGAAATCATGTATTTGTCATAACTGAGATACTTAGGGCACAATCCTCACCCACTTTCCAGCACTGACTTAAGGGCAATGCAGTTCCAAGGCAAGGGAACAAATATTCCCTTATTTTGAGGAGGCCTCTGTGAGTGCCACCCAACTGCAGGATGCAGTATGTGTCCCATTAGCAAGGCTATGCCAGAGCTGGAAAGCTGGTTAGGACTTGGGCCTTATTTTGTCTTCTTCTGTATTTACCACTCACAAAATAATTGGGTTATGGAACATTTTCCAACACTGTACTCAAAAGCCACAGGCTGCCAAGTCTGTTGTTATCCAACTTACCATTTTTGTTTCTGAATGCACTGGAAGGCCTGATGGTGAAATGGAGCCACTGCTGATACTTGGAGGACCAGGGATACCAGGAATGTTTGGCACCATGGTCATAGGCCTCGCCAGCTGTACATGGGAGGGGGAACAGAAAGCATTTTGTGTCAGTTAGGTAGTTTTTCACAGTGTTCCTTCCTTGAAAAAGAGGGAAATAAACTTACTTAGAAACCTGTACACAGTTAAGAAGTCATCATCAGCGTTTGAAAAAGAAGCATTAGCTGTACTAATGACAGTTCAGAAAGGGGATGAAGGCAAAAGAGAAAACATAGGTGGCATCCCAACTAGTGCTTCCATGGTTGGGAGCCTCCTTCAGTAATGGAAGAACCATTCTGCTCATAGATGAGATACTTGGACTCTGGATCTCCTACTGGGAGCAGAATGCTCCTGACATCAGGAGCTTCCTTCCTGAATAAAAAGAGTGCTAGCTGCAATGCCACCCATTAATTTCTTTTCCCCTTCCCTCAGAGCCATTTCATATGCTACACTGCGGCGATCTCAGTAGGCAAACCTAATCTCCATATGAGATACTTGCTCTTTGGACACCCACCATTGGATTCTTGAGAGTACAGGTAAAGTTTGAAAAGTACTTCTAAGAAGTATGTGTGAAGCAGTCCTCAGAGAGTTTTTATTGTGAGTCAGGGCGCTGCTTGCGGTGAGAAGAGATATTGAGACGGACAAAAAAATTCTGGCTCCAGGCCAGTTTGGCCACTAAGCTCACTATGGCTGCTTTCAATATTAGACCCTGTTGGCACTTTTTTGGCAATTAGTTGGAAGTAGAAATAAAAAGGAGGTTCCACATAATCACTTAACATAGCACTATATTTTCCAGTGATGCCTTTGACTGCATAATGTTTCATGGAAAAATTCTACTGTAATGCTGACTCATAAGTAAGTTTTCCAGCAAGGGTTCCCAGCAATTTAATTAGAAATTTCTTCCTGGCAGGCTGTGCAAATTTCATTTCTGAGTGGGGGATGGGTAGGGTTGGTGATAAAATTGTCTCTTGAATTGCTCCAACATTAGTTTTCTGTTTTGGTGATGTGGGATATGATTTAACCTCCCCCCTATTTTTAATACCAAAATGGTGGTATTCTGTCAAAAAATAAGAGCCACCACTAAAAGAAACCAGTAATTTGAAGCCCAATTCCATGCATATGGAAACTGAAACCAACACTGGGGCAATTAATTCAATGGACAATTAAGAAGCTGCTCATCATTAATATATGATGCGCCCATCAGGAAACAATAAAACTGGTTGAACATGCAAACAGAAAACCTTTATTTGAAGGCATAAGAGTATCTGAAAGCCTCCGCAGACTCTGCACTTTTGCTTTATTTGTACGGTATCCCCCCCCCCCAATAATTACCACAAATCAGGGCTCTAACAACATGGAACAATAACACAGACAACACTGATGACAACAGATTGCCTGTGATCTTGCCTGAATGCTTAATAAAAAGGGAATGAACAAAAGGGTGAAAACTCTAGAGAAAAACGCTTATATTCAAGCAAACTTTAGAGCTGTTGCATTTTTATAATTAAAGAAAGATGTCAAGAACACCCTTGGAATCTTTCTGTGATTCTTTGTGGGGTGCAGGTCTCCCTCCTCGTATTTTGGGCATACTTAACTTCCACAGTTTTTAGAGGGGGGAAAAAAAACTGAGAACTAAATAGAATTAATGCAAGTTTATTAAGATATCATGGAGGAAAGGTAGTATAAGCTATGCAATCAGAAACATGAGAAGATGCCTTCTGCATTTCTCTTTAGTAGCCTTTTATATTTTTCAGTCCCCAGAGTCAGCTAATTCTGAGTCCCCAAACAAGGCAGAAACTTTTTGAACACTTAAATGAATACAAAGTATACCCAGAAAGAAACAGATGTTGGATTTGAACAGACTGTACAGTCAGCACCATAAGCAATGCAGGCTGCACCAGAAGGTCCTTACGTTTGTCAATCACATGTCCTGAGAAAATTCATATGCAGAAATAAAAGCTAAATAACCATTTCATGCCCTGAAGTGGCCAGGGAGGTGGCTTGGAAAGGCCAACATGTTCTCTGCAAGCTTGAATGATTTGAGCATACAGCTAGCTAATCAGAAAGCCTGCAGCTCCTAGTCCTGGAAACAACAGTGACAGCCATCTGCTCAGATGAGGATTCAGTTCTGAGCCTTATTGCCCTGCAATGTGGTTGGCAGGCATTGCTACCTTACAGGCTGTGGCTCTCTCTATCCCCACCTCCTCCCCTACAGCCCAGACTCATCTCACACAGAGGGGATGAGTGTGATGTCGTTTCTGGAAATTAAAGTGCCCACATATGCTCTGCAAAGGGAAAAGCTGTCCCTTCCTTTATCAAAATCAGCAATGAAGAAAGCTTCTATTACCGATATGACAGAAGGCATCTGAACAGGAGGGCCAGGAAGGACAGGCACGGTCTGTCCATTAACAAGGTGCATGACAAGTGGTACAGAGCTAGTTGGAGACCTGGAAAAAAAAATACACACACAAAAAGGATCACAGTTCAGCTTATATGTACATCAGAAATCCCTGCCCAATATATCACAGATGCAGGCAATTCTCTTTGTCACACAGAGCCTCCCTCTGCTGAGCTATCCATGAGTAGGATGGGCATCTCTGAAGAAACAGAAATGTCTGTTGGAAAACATATTAAGTTTCCCAATCTAACTCCTAAATTGCTAATTGGCCTCCTTGTTAAAGAACACATGGGCTGCGAAAGCACAGATGCTTCCATCAACTCAGGCTTAAACATACAAGGCTACTGTACTTTCCTCCCATCTGGCAGAAGAAGTGTACCTCTGAACCAGCACCCTTCATTGGGTCCTGGGATGATCAGATTGGAGTGGCAAGTAGGGAAAGATGGGCTCCAGCAGGCAATGTATTCCAGTGCAGACATTCACTGACAAGCTATCCAAGATGTATGTGCAACTGCAATAGGAGATGGCTGAAGTACCATACAGATTTGCATTAGCTTTCAAGGTGTGTGCATGGCATAAGACAGTGGTTACCAGACATTACAAAGCAGACATATGTAACCATCTCCCAAAGGATTTGTATTTTTTTAAAAATGGAAACCCGCTATGGGAGGTGTAAGGCTAAGCAGAAGAACAGTGAATGGGGAAGTCACTTAACCCTTTCGGCCATTTTTCTGTTCAAGTGTCTCCCCAAAACTCTTTTTTACCCTTTGGGGTGATTTCAAACAGAAAAATAGCTGGAGAATTAAGCAGTGCCCCACTTCCACTCAGCCGCCCACAGTTGTGTTTCTGAAACCAAACAACCCACGGGTAGACTGTTACCTGCATCTGCCATGTAATGTCTAGGTTTACCTCTCATTCTCTAGGGAAGAGGAGTGCAACTTCCTCCATGACATGGTTGCTCCTTGGAGACCAGTCCTGGAAGACTGAAGAAGCTGCAAGTTGTGCAGGAAATGGGAAAAAGCTTTTCTAAGGCCAGAGGGAAGATGAGAAACAGTTCAAGCAAGGTCACTACAGGAGGAGAAGGATGAGTTGTTCATGGGAAGGGAACTGCAGCAGTAACACTGGAAATTCTTGGACTTCAGAGAGCTGGAGCCTTAGCTTGTGGAAATATGGCATGCAAGCTACGCTGCTCAAGTCTGTTTTTGTTCTCACTCCCTTCTCAAACTTTACCTGGAGCATCTACCTTCCCTATAATAAATATTATATTTAATAGAATGAATAATCCAGGGCCTGGATCAAAATTTTACAGTATTAAATATTTCATTCCTAGAGACTGGATTCTAATTTTTCCTCATGCTTGCTCTTATGCAGCCTTAAAAACACAACTGCCATATTCTGTTAAGATTTAAAATGCAAGGTAAGTTGCTAATTGTCCAACAGTTAACCGAACACACAATTCCAACCACTTTAAAGTCCCTACTCCTCCCCCTCAGACCCCAAGATCCTTGCTTACCCAATCTGTCTGTTGGAAGGTGGAGCTTGTGTGATGACAGACGTTGGAGAAGGGAGAGTGGGATGTAGAGGATCATATCCCAAGTGTAGTGGCAGTGACCCAGGACGGACAATGGTTGGCGTAGGTGTAGAAAGGATAACAGGCTTTGAAGTGCTCTCCTGAAAAAAATGCATGCACAGTGTCAGATACTACTACTTTATGTGAATAAATATCTGTTGCTCCTATAAACCCTCAAAGTCTTTGAAAATCTTCATTGGAACTGAAGCACAAAATAGAGAAATGACGAGGCTCAACAGTATATACTACAATTAGAAATTCAATATCCTACAGAAAGCGCAAGATAAAAATCCCTCTCTGGAAACTTCGAATATCAGACAACAAAAAAGCAAAGATATATTTTGTTGAATCAGGAAATACTTTTGCCCCTGCCCTCCCAATAAGTGGTAAATGTGCACATTCTCCTTCTAAAACAAGAGGGTATTTTGGATGGGAGAAGACCACGAAAAACAGATAAAGCTCACCTTTTCCTTGGCCTGTGGTAACTGTAGACTTGTTGCTGGACTGTCTGGAGGGGATGAATCTACTTCAACCGGCTCTTCCTCTTTTATTTTGATGTCTGGGGTAGAAGGCAGAGACATATCCAGGGGTCCAGGACACTATGGAAGAAAACAACCAACACAAAAGAATGAATTTCAGCAGATCATTGTACCACGGTGTAGAACAGCCTGGAAAAAAAGCTGTGTTCACCTATGAAGACCTGATCTCCCCCTCCCCGTCCTACTGCTATTATGGCAGCAGAGCATACCTATTCCTTCTCACCCAGCCTCCAAAAGGCTACTCCAAGCTTTTAAAGGGTCGGAAAGCTAGCTAACAAAGCAGCCCAACTGAAGGAAAGTACAAGGTGCATTGTGCACCTTGCATGCCCACTAAGACACACTGCTGCTCGTCCCAGGTGACCAGACCAGGGCCAGACTGCATAATTGCTCTAGCAATGTATACCAAGAATGCTTATTCATCTAGCAATGCAGTATTTTGGGATTCTGCATGTAACATCTATATGAACAATTCTTTCCAGAAGTTAGTGGGGATCATTTTTTTAAAATTTCCATGAATGCATATATAAATGAATGCCTGCAGGTCACAGAAGGCATTGTCATTCATAGAAGTACTGTAATTCTACTATACAGGTCATTTCTGAATTATTGCTTGATTTATCAAAAGTCAACAAGAGAGTCATATGACATTACAAATCTATGGCCAGCCTATTGTAATAAAACCTAACCATAGGCCTGAACCTGGCAGTGTGCCACTGCACTTATTTTCAAGAGCACGGCATGGCCTTTTCCAATTTTGTTAATAGCAGCTTGCTGCCTCCATTGATCAATCGGGCCTGAGGAATAGCAAAAGGAAGTGGTAAAACAAGGGGCAATGAAGCATTTGTGGCAAAGAGGGAAAGAACAATGGCCCAGCAAATAGTCTTGAAGCAATTAAAAGCAGAAATCTATGGTTTGAAAGTGGAATAGTGCCTCCTCTGATCCTTGGATGCTTCTCTGGAGTATGCCAAGATATTAAAGCCAAAGTAGAAAGAGCTGCTGGGAAGAAATTAGCAAGACAGCATGAGCAACCAGCCTTCCATGTATTCAAAGCAGAGGACTGCTTTTAGTAGCAACATAGAAAAACTGGGGGGGGGGAGTGACACTCAAGGATCTTATGTAGCTTCTTATTCTCATTCTTTTGCCTAATGCCAGTTTTTTTTCCTGCTAATTACCCCCTGCCCCACCCCCTTTGTTACCTTTTTCTGTCAAGCTTTTCTTTACCCTTAGTAGACCATTCTTTTCTGTCCACCAGGACAATGGTTTCCTTTAAATCACTCCTTAAAACCCACTTTATATACTAAGCCTTTCCTGAACCTCTATAGTACTTTAGTAGTGGGATTTTTGCTGCCTGCTGGCCCTTATCTTTCTACATGCTTCCAAACTGCCTTATTAACAGCACAATGGAAAATAAGCTACAGCAGAAACAAGTTGGTTCCTTTTAAAATCAAGTGGGTCTGCTAGAAATTATGGCACTTTCAGATTCTCTTTTTGCTAACTCTTATCTTAAGAGCCATGCCAGTTTAGTGTTTTGTGGTTATAGGTTTGTTAATTTCATGCCAGTTTCACTCCTGGATTCTTGAAAGTGAAATTATCATGAAAATGACACTTTTAAGGTTTAAGAAGTTTCAAAAGTGACTACAGAATTCAAGGTCCTTGGACAAAGTCTGAGCTACTGAGAGTTGTTGCTTGTCCAACTCCACTTGTCAACCCAAAGGGGCATGGACAAAGCGACATGTGTGGTACCTTTTAGACTAACCTACTTCACATGTTGTAAATAAAAAATAAGGGAGGAAGAAGAGAAAGAAAAGAAACAATGCAAGTTGCTCTGAAGGAAGGGCAGGGGACAAATACAATAAATGATTGCAGTCTGTCTCCACGCTGTGTGTGCACACCTATCGCGCTTCTTATTCTTCTGTGTTTTGCAATGAATGGAACAGGGATTGGCCCCCTGTATCAGTGAATTATACATGGTTTGTATGCTGACTGTGAAGGCCAACTGCCCACAAAACAAAATCTGGAAATATCTTTTCTCTCTGCTTTTAATTACCTCAAACTCTGTGACTGAAACTGTCCAGGACAAAAACAACAACAAAAAGAAAACCCACACAAACAAACTAAAACTAGCACCAGCAACTGGGCTCAACTCAGCAAATGTTCAAAGCATCTCATGAATGTGCCCAACAGTCTGCCAATTTTTCAAATAGCAAACCAGCTGGATCTAACAATCCAGGCAATTCTAGCAGGGGAAATTTCTTCAGCCTGCCTGAAACTGGCAAGTTTTGAACGGCTGCAGTCTCCTGTTGGAGGTCACAAATATTAGGACTGAGTCATATTTAACAAGAAATAAACTTCCTACAACCCAAGAATCCTAGTGGTAGCTATTAAATGGTGCAACAACAGGATTATGGGTGGTCTCCACATATAAAATGGCTAGACTGTAGGTTGTTGGCCATTTATAAAATCAACCTCAAAAACCTCAAAAACCCAAAAGACTCTGGGTTGCAATAATGAAAAAGGCAAGACTGAAACAAAAGACTGTCAGACAGGACCACTTCACTATGAGGGTACTGCAGCAAAAGCAAAACGCAACATTCACGATACTAAGGGGATAGAGAACTAGGAGATTTGAGCAACATAGTGCTGAATTGCTCAAGTCACAGCCTCTGGAAAGACATTTATGAGATTTAATTTCCACAGTGGTTCAGATGAGAAACCAGACAACTGCAAGCAAAATCCCATCAGTTTACTAAACAGAATTTCAGAGGAGGGTTAACTGATGGAGGAATATGAAAGGCAGGTGAAACTATGCTTATCCAAGAAGGGATTTAAAAGGAGGAAAGGGAGTAAAACAATTCACTTAAGAGCCCATTCACTTAAAAGCATAGTGTTGATCTGTAAAACTGGAATGGCAAAATAGCCCTTTCATAAATCTTCCTGCCTCTTATTTCATTGAACAGTGGAGACCTGAACACAGGTAGTTTAATGTTGAGTTAGGAATGTTTTTTTTTAAGAATTTCAATAAAATAATAATAGGTGCTAAACGTGTTTCTTAGTGCCTTTGCTCTCATTGACCAGAGCACTGGCTGCTAAGAGAAAGTTTGCTTCTTATTCAGCAATTGGGAAAAAACACTGCCTGCACATAGCTTGATGGAATATCCCTGAAAGGACCAGACTCCTGCAGGACCTCCACGAGTGTATGCAACTTTCCGGTTTTATAGCTAGCCTCTCTTATAACTCCCACAAAACAAGCCTTTTCCTTTATCTTGTCTGTAGCCGCCACAGCACAGACATTAACTAGTTCCTACAACACAATGATGGCAAATGGAACAGAGACATCCCTGCCTGCCCCAATTGTTATGTGCTCCTCTCATTATAGGAGAACAGTGGCACACAGCTGACGGCTACTCCATGTTACAGGGCAGATCAACAGTCTGCAGGAATGGTCACTAGCACTTCTTAAAATGCTGCCTTCAGCTCCTTTCCTTCCCTTTCGTTATTGCTGCTATAGTGTCAGTGCTTGTGTAACAGACAAGTTCTAGCACTGGGAACAGAGGAGTTTGCCTTTGTATTGCTATACCTACATCCAGCTTCCACATCATGGCTCATAAGAATGGGCAGTTAGTGCTATATCTTTAGAAAGGAAGCATAATGTCTATGGACCATAAAGTATTCAGCACTGTTGATACCAAATATTTAAATGTCAACACAAATTTTAAAAAACAACTCAGTGATAGCACTACACACTCCCTACAACTCTGAATGGTGTGGAGATGTAGCTGTACCCTCAACTGTGAAGATGCCCTCAACTGTCTGACTGCTTGTGACAGAAAGCAGTGAACAGCAAGCAAAACAGAAAAGGCAAGGGTCAAAATACAGTACTAGCTGCTTTGCACACAGGAAACAACGCCAAGACAGCTCTCTGTCAGAGACCTGGAAAGTCACTGCAAGTGAGGTAAATAACTATAGACTAGCTGGACCACTGATCTGACTTTATATAATGGCATTCCTCTACAGGTACATTTTCTGATACACTGGGGATAGGCGACAACTGGTCAAGACATTAAGCTGGATGAAGTACTGGGCTGGTAACATTTGTTAGTGTTGCTGCTTGCATCCTAAAACCCATACATCACAAGGATGCCACAGAATAAAGTCTCCTTGAAGCTCCCAACATTTTAGCTTGATGAAAATGAAGTTCTTTGCCTCTTGCCTTTTTCTCATAATCTTCTGTGGCTTTCTTGAAGTCATGCTCAAATGAACTGGCCAACTCATTGAACAGGCCAACTTCCTCACAGTTCTTTAGAAAGCGGGTTGGTGTTGGAGTCTGATCTGTTCAGAGAGTAAGAAAAAAGATAATTAGAAATAAAGTTTAGATTACAGTTTTCATCTCACAGAATACAGAAACCAGGACTATTCAGTTATACTAATGTTCTTACCAACGTCATTTTCAGCTTCTTAAATTTCAGAAACCACCAATTCCTTTATTCATGCATCTCTATTCACTTTTATTTTTATAAAACAAGAGGTAGCCTAATCATGAGAACTCCTCCCTACTGATTAAAGTAGGATAAGGAAATTTGCACCATATAATGGAAGAGGCAGTTAGGCATGCTACAGAGATGAACTAGGGAAGGTAGGGACTGAATGTGTCAGATAGTAGGATTTCCACTTAGGTGGTTATGAGTTTGGAAGAACAGTCGGAGTTGGGAGAGGTTGGTGAAAATAGCAGAGCAGAAGGATGGGATCACTTTTAGAAGATGCACCTAAGAGGAGGAGAGGTGAGGAAGAGAGAGAGAATGTGCAACTGATTATACAGTGAGAAGAGAGAGAGAGCTTCCTTATGGCACAGCATCTTTCTATCATATCTGCTGCCCAGTTCCTAAAGATCTGGAACTGAGAATCTTCCAGTGGTCCTGCTGGTGAACTGGCAGCCACAGCTGAATAAGATTTTTCAGCACTGGCCCAAAATTCTGGAATCGGCTTCCTGTCATACAACGGATCAAGGAGCACGACTCTTAAGCAGGCACTGAAGAGGGACTCTTTAGGCATGCTTTTTATGGTTAGGTACTGTTTTATGAATCGCTCCATTTCTTATGGTTTTAATCTTGCACTGCCTGTGTGTTTTATTGTTTTATGATCCTATGCTTTTTAAAAAAGTGTTGTGCTTAAAAGTGTTTAAAAAGTTTTAAAGTACCTTGCCTTAAGAATTTTGTTTGAAGAGCAGATTATAAAAAGTATGCATTATGTAAATAAATGTTCAAGACTTTCTGCTGTTCTTAATAGCCTTGCCCCACAATCTTAGAAGTATGCTTCAGAATCCCTCAAGACAAGGTTTCTGCGAGTTGCGACCTGATGTCCAGTGGGCTGGGCCCTCCTACCTGCCCTTAGGTCCATTGGGCTCCAAACTGGAGCCCTCTGGATGCAACTGGAGGTGCACCAGGTGTTTGTAGGCCTTAGAAGGCCTCTGTAGGCCTCCAAGAAGCAGCTGGAAAGTAATGTACAGTTTACTTCTTGGTTCGTGAAAGTGACTTCCAGTCATCTCCAGAGCCCTGCAGGGGCCTTCCAAGGCCCAGTTCCAGAGGAGGTGGTGGGTTGTGGTGCTGACTGCTGCAGAATAGGTAGAAACAGCAAGGAGACATTTAAGAACCGCTGTCTTAAGGTATAACAGGATGTTAGCCTCAGATAGCAGATACTTCATTGGTAACCCAAAACGTACTATCACTGGTTGAGCAGCTGAGTTGATCCTGAACTACAGACTTTTTCATGCCCCCACTGCTCTTTTTTGTTTTACATCTTGAAACAACAAATCACTGGTCAGATCACCTCAGCTTTCACAAAGGGAATAATCTGAATTCAGGACCTTGGCTAACTCTTATAACAAATATGCTGCCCTTTTCCACTTCCTTGATTCCCCCCCCCCCCACTCACCCTACAATCTCCTTTATACACACACACACACACACACACACACACACACCCGGAAACAGCTTTAATGTTTTGTTGGTTTCAACAAAATGACAGGGTTTCACTAATGTCCTTGAAATGTAGATAATTAACTCTACAAATAAATTCACACTTTAGTAGTAGTTGGCAACCTTCAGTCTCGAAAGACTCTGGTATCGCGCTCTGAATGGTGGTTCTGGAACAGCGTCTAGTGTGGCTGAAAAGGCCGATTCGGGAGTAACAATCCCTTCCACAATGGGAGCAAGTGCAGTTTGTCCCTGGTCTTGTCTCCCTGGCTATGGGCCTTCCTTCTTTGCCTCTTTGCCTCAGACTGTTGGCCAAGTGTCTCTTCAAACTGGGAAAGGCCATGCTGCACAGACTGCCTCCAAGCGGGCCGCTCAGAGGCCAGGGTTTCCCACCTGTTGAGGTCCACTCCTAAGACCTTAGGAGATCCTAAGATCCCTCTTGCAGATGTCCTTGTATCGCAGCTGTGGTCTACCTGTAGGGCGCTTTCCCTTCACGAGTTCTCCATAGAAGAGATCCTTTGGGATCCAGCCATCATCCATTCTCACGACATGACCGAGCCAACACAGGCGTCTGTTTCAGCAGTGCATACATGCTAGGGATTCCAGCTCGTTCCAGGACTGTGTTGTTTGGAACTTTGTCCTGCCAGGTGATGCAGAGGATGTGTCGGAGGCAGCGCATGTGGAAAGCGTTCAGTTTCCTCTCCTGTTGTGAGTGAAGAGTCCATGACTCGCTGCAGTACAGAAGTGTACTCAGGATGCAAGCTCTGTAGACCTGGATCTTGGTATGTTCCGTCAGCTTCTTGTTGGACCAGACTCTCTTTGTGAGTTTGGAAAACGTGGTAGCTGCTTTACCGATGCATCTGTTTATCTCGGTATCGAGAGAAAGAGTGTTGGAGATCGTTGAGCCAAGGTACACAAAGTCATGGACAACCTCCAGTTCATGCACAGAGATTGTAATGCAGGGAGGTGAGTCCACATCCTGAACCATGACCTGTGTTTTCTTAAGGCTGATCGTCAGTCCAAAATCTTGGCAGGCCTTGCTAAAACGAATCATGAGCTGCTGGAGATCTTTGGCAAAGTGGGTAGTGACAGCTGCATTGTCGGCAAAGAGGAAGTCAGGCAGACATTTCAGCTGGACTTTGGATTTTGCTCTCAGTCTGGAGAGGTTGAAGAGCTTTCCGTCTGATCTGGTCCGGAGATAGATGCCTTCTGTTGCAGTTCCAAAGGCATGCTCCAGCAGGACAGCGAAGAAAATCCAAAACAAAGTCGGCAAGTGGGCTCTTTTAACCAATTGTGGCATATCACTTATCAAAAAGAGAACAGTTCTCTTCTACCTTACAAAAGTTTATCTGTTTGATGGCCTGGAGAAGAACCTTACCTGCCAGAGAGGTGCAGGAGAATGACCACTTAAAAGCATAGCGGTAATCTAATGTTCTGGATTTTTGCTTCAGAATGTCTGTTCCTAACTACTGCATGTGTAAACTTACTGTTCTTTGTAAATAAAAGGCAGCTTACATTCTGTGCTAAAATAATTGTTTTTTTTAATCTTTTAACAAAACATTCTACAGTCCAAATTATGCACATTTGAATATTTTTGCTTATTCTCAATAGTTCATTTTGCTCCTGTTAACCATGGGAAGCCTTGTCTTTGGACTACTGAAAAGGTTAGAAATGCCTTTTTCCTTGCCAAATTTCAAGCATGCATGGTGCAGCTGTGGGTACACTGAATTAAATCTCAGTCCATAACACTCAGCTCTTTACTTTACTAGGTCAACAAGTAGGTCAACCTTTACTAGATCAACTAATGTTAGCAAGCTCAGAATTTCAGGGAAGCTTTCCACTTGCTCATCGTATTATTTGGTGTCAAAGAGGAAAACTGATTTATTCTTGTTGAACGACAAGATGAGAGGCTGACATTTGCAGGATATTTGCAAGGACAGGAAAGGATCCATCTGCTTAATTGCACAGTTGCAGCCAGAGGAATAAACGACTTGCATCTTCTACCCTTGAAATGGTCCCTATCCGCAATACAGCTTACAACTGTGGTTGCGAGGGGATGGTTGTAGTTGTGGAAGTTATAGAACTGCTGACACTTTGTGCCTGACAAAAAGATATAAAAATGCAAGACAGTTCTGCTTTGTCCTGGTGGCAACTGTTTATATCCAGCATACAGTTCTAATATGAACAACCCTTTAAGCAGCTCCTTCATGTGTCAGGAAAAAAACGGAATTTCATGACCAGGAAGGGCTCTGCTTGTAACACGTTAGCTCTGAGACATCACAAAAAAACCAAACCAAACAAAAAACTATGACTTTTGATTTTACAAGATGTAAAGCAGTGGTTCCTAAAATGTGAGTGAGTTGTGGCTCCCCAGGGAGCCATGGAAAACCGCTAGGGGAGTCACAGAATCCTTGCTAAAAATCCACCACCCTATACAATGTATTGGATTGTTTCCCTAATGGGGAGCCACAGTCAACGCCCCAGTAGGTCAAGGGAGTTGCCAGTCGAAAATGTTTGGGAACCACTGACGTAAAATGTAAGGTGCAACACTATTGCAGCCCCCCTCTCATCCAAGCTGCTCTAAGGCCCATTTTGTACATTACAAAATAGAAAAAGAAGGGTTACCACAGCTAATAAGTCACTCCTATTGACTGTACTATATTATAGATAATTAGTTATAGAAATAAATATTTCTATACTGTTTTTCAACCACTACAAAAAGTTGTTCACAATTTTGTTTACATTACATAAATAAATGTTTCAACTTATGTACAGACTTCTAGACCCTAACCCTAACCTATACTTAGTAGGAGACTACCTACTTTAGATTTTAAAATATTTTAGATTCTTTTCAGCTTATACAACCTGAGAACGCGGGCAGGATACTATGAAGCAATTCACATGCTCCCTTATCTGACTTGGCTTATTAGAGCTGCCTGGAAGAGACTGGCTAAATGGAAAGGGTGTGTGTGATGAATTCATCTCTGGCTGTTGTTCGACCCATCCTAAAGAAAACCTCCCTAGAAAATCACTTTGGATAATTACCAGCCAGTCTCAAACCCCTTATTTCTGGGCAAGTTGACAGAGTGGGTGATGGCCTCTCAAGTTCAGTGGGTTCTGGATGGATTACTTGAACCCTTTCCAATCTGGCTTCAGACCAGGTTTCAAGATGGAGACAGCCTTGCTTTCCCTGATGAATTAATAGCGATGGGGTCTGGATGGCGAGAATGCATACGAGCTTTGCCCATCTGTGTCCACACTTGAGTCAGTCAGACCTGACCATGGTGGTCCATGCCTTGGTGACATTAAGACTGTACTACTGTATGTTACTGTAGCATGCTCTTCGTGGGGTTGATCTTCAAGACAATTTGGAATCTGCAGTTAGTGGGTTCATGAGCTTTGTGATTTGAGTCAGACAGGCCACTGACCCTGCAACTGCACTGGCTGCTGGTTTGTTTATGGCCACAATTCAAGGTGCTGATTTTGACATTTAAAGCCCTTTATGTTTTGGGGCCAGAGTACCTGAAGAACAGCCTTCCTCCATATAAACCATCCACTGAGGGAAGTGCCACCTTTGCTTATAGCCCATTGGCAGCAATTAGAGGGAGGGCCCTCTCTGTGGCAGCAACATTATTATGGAATATCCTCCCAGTTAAGAACTATGCCCTCCCTGTTAGCTTCCGGGTGGGGGGCAAAAAACTTCTCTCTTTCATTTAGCATTCTTAGTTTTATTGTTTTTGTTTTGTTCGAGTTATTTTGTTTGTTTTTGACCGTTTTTATGGGGATATGAAACATTTTATTGTTGATACTGGTTGTTTTTACACCTAGTTTTTTAAATTTTTATATTATTATTGTTGTGATTGTATGAATTTTGTAAGATGCCTTGGGTATCCCAGTAATAGTAAAGGCAGGAAGAAATAAATATTTTAAATAAACATAGATGGTATGGACTTTTCATAAGGAAGTACTTCTCAAGTGGAAACTGTGACTATAAAAAGAGAAAGACTTTTTTCCCCTTTCAGTGTTCAATAAAGCAAGATACATTTCACCCAATGATTGTAGCTCTGTCTATTCTGTCCTTCCACTCTCTTTTTAAAAGAAAGGATCTAGAATGTGGGAGAATATTCCTAAATGGCAATAATCTACTGCCAGATCCAAATCTTATAAAAGGTTGCACTGACTGCGTGTGTTGAGAGACTCAGCTCGGTTTCACAAATGCACTCCAGGCAGCAGCCAACATGTGCAATGGACTTTCAAATTTATTAACTGACAGCCTAAAAGCTGAAGAATATCGACACGTGGGACAAGGAGAGGAAGCAGGGCTTGTCAGCTTTTGTTCGTCACCCTGAAAAGCATATAAAGAAATGTGAGAGTCAGAAAGATTTATCAGTAAATCTTTCACTTTAAGGTACAAAACCTAATTCTTCCATTACACACACACTCCTTCGCATCTTCCTGATGAAATGAAGGTCACAACATGGGTGGAACTTCTATTATTCAGTGCATCTGGTCCCCAGCATCAATTTTACAATGAGGCTGTATTAATGTGCCACTTTCTCAAGTTGACCTATACTGCAACACGTACCTGCTATGATGACTGAATCTGTTCTGGCAGGACCAAATTTCAAAGTCATCTCATGCTTGAGTTTATGAACCGCCAGGTGGTCTTCATTTGTAAACCTCTGAAATGAAACATTTGGGAGAAAAAAAACAACCCTGAATAAATGCCTTTTATATTATACTGTATGTCCTGCACCAGGATTTGGGGTGGGGTGGGAATGCCTCAAGATAGAGACTGTAATATAATCACCACAAAATGCCAAGCAAAAACAGAATAGGACAGATTGCAAGAGAATGGCTGTGCGAACCCAATTTTCTCTAAATGGAAGGGAAAAAGCCATAACATGCTGAGCTGCTGGCAAATACAAGGAAATTGGTTTAATAATCAAAATTTTAAAAGGAAAAAAAGGCAATGGCGGGCAGTTATTGCAACTAAAGTAGGAAATGTAAATTATTTTCTCCGCAGTGCTCTGTGAAATGCACCACTTTATTATTGACTAATGGAGAGAGAAATTATTTACTAGTGGTGACAGTAGTGAAGAGGCAGAAGAGCTAATGTCTCAAATTGCGCCAAACAAAGCTGGCATGTACAAGACCATTTGGCCCTGTAATTTATGAAAAGGAAACACCAGGCTTGCCCAAGACCACTGTCCAATGGCTACAAATACAGAGAAATGCAACAGCTCAATTATCACTCCCAACAAACCCACACATCTCATGTGCCAAAATATGCTATGCTCCACCGGCAGAATGATTACAGGAAGGAACAAAGTATAGCCAGACTCTGGGACCCTGCTTCTCCCCTTCCCCCTGAACGAGAAAGACTCTTGGCTAATAATATGTGTCACCAATAGTGTTGCCGGTCAGTGTATCAATGTTTAATGACTGATCATCTGCCTTTTCACTGATTAATCATTAAAATTTGCATGTCACCTTGATATAGTATATGCCTATATATACACTATATAGCATATGCCTTTTTGAGATACTTAAGGAAGTGAACAAAAAGCTGCTCCTTATTGTTGGAAAGATAAGTCATTTTTAAATGTTCTCTTTTTCACACCTGACAAGATAAAAGGATCAAAATAGTTTTAAATAAGTTAGGAAGTGTGTTCTTTACTCTCAACCTCATCAATTCAAATTATTATTATTATTAAGAATGAATTTACCACTTTTCAACAAAAGAGGTTCACAGTTTACAGAGAACATCAAATAACTAAATGGCTCCTCATCTCAAAAAGGTTCACAATCAAAAAGATGCAGAAGAAACACCAGTAGACAGCCACTCAAAAACCTATTACATGCTGGGGTGAATAGGGACATGATTCCCTGGCTAAATATAACAGGAACACCAATCCAACTGGTGTTCTCTAATCCATGGTTCTCACACATTTAGCACCGGGATCCACTTTTTAAAAAGAGAATCTGTCAGGACCCACCAGAAGTGAAGTCATGACCAGAAGTGACATCAAGCAGGAAAATTTTTAACAATCCTGGGCTGTAATCCTACCCATACTTACCCAGGAGTGCCATTTGCTATCATTGTTAAAAGATAGACATAGTAGCTTGTTGAAAATACAGGTCTGTAACATGTCCCCAAATGCAGTCACATCCCATGGTGGCATCAAGTCTAATATATTAAAAATAAAATATTGAAATGAATGGGGACCCACCTGAAATTGGTTTGCAACCCACCTAGTGGGTCCTGACCCACAATTTGAGAAACACTGCTGTAATCAATTAGATTACCAACTTAAGTAAGCTGCTTCCTCTCAACCTTGCTTCCCTAATTGTAGTGGGGGTGTCAGGATCCAGAGGAGGAAAAATGCCCCTCCATTCAATTTCCTTATAACCACCTAGGAAGGCCACCTAGGTAGCTACCCCACTGCCACCAGCCCAAGAACCAAGATCACTATTCCCTGGGCTAAATTCCTCTTTTTTACAATATAATGATGTTGAAGGGACTCTCCTCAATTCCTCTCTCCTACTCCCATAACAGAAAAGAGTAATGGCTCCCAGATACCCCAAAGAGACCCAAAAGTTTATTAAGATTCATGAACTATTACAACTATGAACTATTACAACTAAAAAAAAGGAGAGTTTCTGTACAATCCAGATATAAATTAGATAAGAATACTACAGTTCTAGGAGGTTCCCAAACATCCAGGACTCCCCCAAGGCAAAACTCCTTTGTGAACTGGTTAATAAAAGCAACCAAGGAGAAAAATTAAAAACCTAATGCAGGCTGTTTTACTGACTATCCAGAATTACATTAACTTCTCTACTTTACTCACAACACCAAGGTGAGGCTAACTCTCCCTTAGGTCTCATCCCCGAGCAAGGCACCACCCATTTAGGCAGAGGTTCTAAAACTCTTTGGAAGTAAAAGTCCTGAGGCAAGTTGTTGCAGGAGAGGGGAAAGGCAGCGATGTGGTCACAAGGATAGTGCCGCTTCTGGGGGTGAAAGGGAGTGTTTCACTTACACAGCAATGTAAAAAGCAACCCAAGAATGAGAACAGTGGGCTTGTAAATCCCAGACATGGTAATACCAAGAGCTTGTCCAAAACACCATGCTTCATCATAGTTGGAGAACCATATACAGGTTGGCACTCTGTATCCATGGGGGTTCTCTTCCTGGATCCCCTCCCCACAGATACTGAAATCCATGAAGGGGCCCTAAGAGGACCTCCAAATGCGACCAGAAGTGTCTTCCAGTTGAATCTAGAGGTGTTCTGACAACAGCTCCCTGAACACCTCAGAACACCTCCATAACGAAAGATACTCCTGGTTGCAACTGGGAGGTAAAGTGAGGTCCTCCAGATGCCGGTTGGGGACCCAGAGGCAGCTTGAATCAAATCCATAGGTCCTGAATCTGTTGATAATGAGGGCTCACCTGTATACCAAGCAACATCTACCCACCTACACGAACATGCTCACCACAGTCAACTTGATGCTTACAGCCACAAGACACCCTACAAAACAATCTGAATCACCTGCAGTGTACCAACTCTGAAGAGTCCACCTCAGGGTTCTGCACAGCAGGTCAAGTTTCCAGCAAAACCACTGGATGGCTTTTGGAAGTCACTCTTTGTTAGCCTCAACTTTCTTTCTGTAATACGGGGAAACTAATGCTGAGTTTCTTTACTGAGATAACATATGAAGCAGTTTGAATGCATCCGAAAAGCACTATATAATAATTAGCAGTATTTATATACTGCTTTTCAACAAAAATGTTCACAAACTGGCTTACCGGTTATCACAAAGTGGTTTTATCACCCCATTTCTACAACAATAGCAGTGCCAAGCACAGCAGGGATAGTTTTTCCTAAGGTAACTGGAAGGGAGAACAGCAGGGGGCAAGCCAATGGTTTAAATTCAGTAGTGTTGGTCATATGGATGATATTGATAGAGAATACTGTGCCATGATCTACATAAAGCTTCGACAGGGCCGACCTCAAAACAGACTGCACCCAGTGTGGGTTATTGCAGCACTTCCTTGGTAGAGTGCTGCAAAACTAGTTGAGTAAGACTACTAGTAAGCCCACTAAAAGTTATTCTCCAATACTAGCCCACCTCCTTCCCAATATACACCAATGTAAGTCAGTTTTAGCATAACAACAGCATAAAAGGAATGAACAAGTTCCACTTTACAAGTACTTGGTGTCTTGAAGGTTCTTTGGTGGCCAAGTGTCAATCTGCCTTCCCAATTTAGTGGCCTGAGTGTAGCGTTGCTGGATGACATCTAATTTCTGTATGTAGCACACTGACAATGCAATCCTTTGCATGTTTACAGAGAAGTGAGCTCCACTGCACTCAGCAGGGCTTCCTTCCAAGCATGTGTGCATAGGGTTGCTGCTTAAAGGAGTAATGCACAGGATCTTTATTAGGGCCAACACTGTTTAAACACTTTTAGAACCGTTGTTCTACTTTGATATCTCCCCTGAAGGCAGTGGTTTATAAAATTACTAGTTTACCCCTCCTCAATGCACCTCAATGCCAGGAAGTGTGCTGAGCAATCACTGGCAGGCTTCTACAAGCCCTAGGGTCAGGATTCAAGCTGAAGCAGAAGCAAGGCTCTGCTGCCCATTTCCTAGGGGTTGCCTGCACAGGAATAAAGAGAAATCCAATTGAGGGCTGCTTCAGTTGCTACTTAACATGTTAAGTACTTAACATCTTAATAAAAGTTGTGGCCTTCGGTTTACTTGAGTTACTGCTGCTGGCTCTGCCTTTGCTCTATAGTCGGTTTTTGCTCTATAGTCACTCTATGGTCATTTGAACTGTTCTTTTACATATAAGATATGTAGAAGAACAGTTCAAATGAGTTCAAGTAACCTGAAATATGTGAACTGAGAATTTCACTGAAAAAGGCCCCCCCCAGCCTTTTAGTTCAAGTTTAAAGTTTTTCAGAGGTATTTTTTTTAAAAGGAATTTAGACCTTTACAGTAAATAGAGTCTATCTGTAATATAAACTTCAGACAGGGATCCAAAAACCAAATCACCAATGGCAACTGCTCTTCCCCCTGCTCACGCCTAGAACATAAAACCCTTCTTTCTCCCCCACGTTCTCAGCCAACTGAAGAGAAAGAAAAAACTGTAGTCTCTTCTCAGCCCTCTGCACATACCAGAGGACACAGTGGAAGGAAGTGGTTTGATGGCAACCATAAATAATGGCCAAGTTGCAAGCCAAGCAATATTTGTGGAACGGGAGTGTGCTTGTGTGTGGAAAGTTTTCAGCTTGTATTACTGGCCTTATCACTAACACCAATACTGTATAATTGGCCTTATCACAGTCACAACTTATTAACAATGCTCTCAACAAGTTAGGATATGTCCCAAATTACCTCCTTTATCAAGGAGTGATCACATTATTGAAGGACATCTGCAGCAATATGAATGATATTCTCTGCTATACTGCTTTCAACTTCACCTATTCTCAGGGACAGAATACATATGTAAGCCAAACATACAACTTATAAATCATGCCTCTCCAACAAACCTTTGCTCAGATGTGAAGCATGTAAGGCGGAAACAAATCTTTGACTGTAACTATAAAGTACAGGCACAGCCTTCCTCTCATCTCCTACATAATGATAAAAGCAATAATCTTGTACAGAGGACCTACAATAACAACATTACAATAGCTAAGAACTGAATGGCATTCAAAAGAAAGTTAATTGCTTAACACAGTGTTCTTCAACCTGTGGGTCATGGCCCCAGTGGGGCTGCAGCAACCTTTCACAGCCTGTGTAAGAGAGGGCTTGGGTCCAATTCAATAATGATACTGCCTTATCAAAACCAAGTTCTTAATATAATCCTGCACAGCCTCTTCTTGCTGCCTTGCTCCCCAGCTCCTAAGGCTGGCCCTGCTCAGGCTGCTACCTCACAGAGTTGTTGTGAAGACAAAAGAGGTAGGGCAGTGTTTCTCAAACTGTCGGTTGGGATCCAATAGGTGGGTCGCGAGCCAATTTCAGGTGGGTCCCCATTCATTTCAATATTTTATTTTTAATATATTAGACTTGATGCCACCATGGGATGTGACTGCATTTGGGGAAATGTTACAGACCAGTACTTTTAACAAGCTACTATGTATAATCTTTCAACAATGATAGTAAATGGGATTTACTCCTCGGTAAGTGTGGGTAGGATTACAACCGAGGATTGTTAAAACTTTTCCTGCTTGATGATGTCACTTCTGGTCATGACATCACTTCTGGTGGGTCCTGAAAGACTCTCATTCTAAAAAATGGATCCCGGTGCTAAATGTGTGAGAATCACTGAGGTAGGGGAAACAGGGAGGATGGGGTGGGTGGACTGGGTTCCAGAAGGGGGGGCATGATCAGTGGTAAGCCCCCATCTTCACTTTATTTATTTGGGTCATGGAACAAAAAAGATTGAAGACCACTGGCTTAATATGCTGTGCATTCAGCAACTAGCATAACAACAGCAGGAAGCACTAAAATCATCATAGCTAAAATTTGAATTAAAGCATTTATTTCATTGCACAAATCTGAGAGCTGGTAAACACACAAATAGAGTTTCCTAGGGAGATTACGGTATTTATCAAGAGTCTGAAGTGAGGCAATATACTGAAACAACTTTCTTTAGATACCACTCCAAACCTACTACAGTATTTCCATCCCCATTATAACAGGATGTGTCTACCAGAAAATATTTGCATATAAGACACACAGTGTCTTTCAGATCGACAGAGAGAATCTATTTCTTCCATTTTACTAGCCGTGTGCTGAAATCAGGAAATCCACAACTAGAGGCACTGCCGTGGGAATCAGGGTGTGCAAGACACTGATGCTCATTACATCCGTCTCAGAAAGCTGTCTCATGCTTACATTCTAAAAATGTTGGTTTTGGTGCTGATTGCTCCAGGGACCCATTTTACTTTAAAAATGTGCTTACATCCTGAACTATGGTTAATCCGTGTTCTTTTGTTTTCATAAACTAAATCAGAAATACAACCTACATTCCTGGGTTATACTTATTCAGGTTATGAGAAAGCCAAGACTCAGTATCTGAAATGCCAGCACGTTAAGCACTGCCCATTGTTGTTCCTGGCTCAGAGTTAGGCAAAGTAAAAAAAAAAAAAGCTCTCTCCACACACACACACACACACACACACTTTAAGCAACAAGTTGGAAAAAATACATTCAACATGACTCCATATTTTTCCTCATTCACATAAACGAAGTTTAAATACATATTTGACCTCATTTTTAAGCTCTAGCCATTCTTGTTGTTTGAGCAAATTCTTGGGGGGGGGGCAGCGGAATGGCAGCAGCGGCAGTGATCTCTAGGATTGCGCCACTACTGGGGACAAAAGGGTTAAAAAAAACTTACCAAAGCCAATGCTGGCCTCTGGTGGGTGTGGGGAGCCCTGCAGATGCCTCCACAGGGCTCCTTAAGCCTCAGAATGACTAAAAATAGTGATTGGAACCCACTTCCAGTTTTGCAACTGAAAACAGGAAGTGGGTTCTGATTTTTTTTTTAGTCATTCTGAGGCTTGGGAAGCCCTGTGGAGGTGTCCGTGGGGCTCCCCACACTCTCCAGGGGCCAGCGCTGGCTTAGGTAAGTAAAGAAAAAACCCTCTGTCACTGGCAGTGGCGTGATTTGGGGGATAGCATCACTGCCACCCCACCCCACCCCTTAAGTGGCCAGAGACAAGTGCTTCCCTGGCTGGCATATTGTGACCTGCCACTTTGGGAACTACTGTGCTAGCACAAATTAACCATGACCTGAGTTTTCAGACATACTACGTTCAGGACTCAATTTTGCATGTTCACTTCCATCTTTGTGTGCAGAAGTGGCCTTAACACTGATTAGTGTTATCTTGGTGTAACACTGATTGGTGTTATTCATAGAAGTGGTCTATGAATTCAGACATAGCAGGAAACCATAATTTGCACAAACTGTGGTTTGCAAACCAGCTTCAAACTGTGGTTTTATATCCTGACTTTTTTGTTCCCTCAAAAACCACAGTCTGTAGTCAGGTTTGGTTAACTCATAATAGTGGTTTTAAAAAAAAATTGTTTTACATTCTAACTGAACACAGCTGTAGTCCCAATCTTACAAGCTGTAACATTAGTAGCATGCATGAACAAATTTTGGGCCTGGTATTTGAAGGCGCCCGGGTTTTCTTTGTTGAGGCTCTGTACCTCCTCAGTGCCTATGTTAAAAGGCAAGCAACATCATTCATGTTCTGTTCTAGCACAGGTTTTCTGTATAAAAGGAAAAGGAGGTTTGCCTTCCATGGATGCACTCCCACCAACCAGCAAACGGAAACGTTGTATTATACTTTAAACTTTTACACTTACTTTGAACAGATGTAGCCAAGTGTAAAGCACACCAGGGATCCGGAACTTAACTTGAAACATCGTATAATACCCTTCCCTATTAATAACGCTTACTAGTTTCCTACTATTTTTCTGGTTTATACAACGGTACAATAAAACTGAATGTTTCCCAAGTAACTGAAACAGGCAAGAACTATGTCAAAACAGCTTCACACCTTGCCCTCCACTCTGCCTTCAACCATGAGAAATGGAGGGTACTCATCCTTTCTTCCAAATTCAGACAATAAAGCAGCTGGCCAAACAGGTAAGAAAAGCAGAAGAAAGTAATTCTGCCTGCCTGTGTGCTCCCTTCAGGGCAGAGGCCTTGTACAAGTTTCCTATCTTTCCCATGAAAATCTCATATTGAAAATACCAAACTTCGTTTTATTTTTAAACCCTAAAACGTAGTATGTGAATGTGATCCCCTAAACTCCCAATCCCTTCCAAAGAAAACTGCCCAGCAGAAGTGACTAATGATGACTAACTCTCCACTAATTACAGCTGAACCACAGGATTCTTGTGCAACCTCGGGCAGGCCAATTTTATCAGCTTACGGATCCACTATCCTCTCTAAATCCTGCGCTTACTCACAAATTTTATTCCATCATTCTGTTAGTCAAGTAAATCCAACTCTTATTTCACAGATGAGAAATTGATGTTTAAAGCACAGCATAACCTCAGGCCTATATAGTCATTGCTGCTACCCCAAATTGCAATGCCTCCCCCTTGCCCACTGTCCCAGGTCTAATAACTCATCTCTTGCTCACTTGTACCTCAAAGAATACTCAAACCTGAACTCATGAAGCAGAATGTGTGTGCACCACTGTCAGCCATGTACATACATGGAGGGTGCAGGCAATTGTCAGGGACATAACTCCCACTGATCCTGCTCAAACAGATATATTACAAGAGGGATTAGTGCATACAATATGAAGCAATTACCAAATGATTGCAACTATTGGAAAATACTACCATCAACTTAAGTTTGGTTAGAGACTTAGCTTAGACTAAGCTTAGACTTAGCTTGGTTAGAGACTTAGCTTAGAGACTAAGCTATTAAGAGCTCTAGAAGGATCTCACCGGACTGGAAGAATGGGCAGCAAAATGGCAGATGCGCTTCAATATCAGTAAGCGTAAAGTCATGCACATTGGGGCAAAAAAAATCAAAACTTCACATATAGGCTGATGGGTTCTGAGCTGTCTGTGACAGACCAGGAGAGAGATCTTGGGGTGGTGGCGGACAGGTCGATGAAAGTGTCGACCCAATGTGCGGCGGCAGTAAAGAAGGCCAATTCTATGCTTGGGATCATTAGAAAAGGTATTGAGAACAAAACGGCTAATATTATAATGCCGTTGTACAAATCTATGGCAAGGCCAAACCTAGAGTATTGTGTTCAGTTCTGGTCGCCGCATCCCAAAAAAGACATAGTGGAAATGGAAAAGGTGCAAAAGAGAGTGACTAAGATGATTATGGGGCTGGGGCACCTTCCTTATGAGGAAAGGCTACGGTGTTTGGGTGTCTTCAGCCTAGAAAAGAGGCGCCTGAGGGGGGACATGATTGAGACATACAAAATTATGCAGGGGATGGACAGAGTGCATAGAGAGATGCTCTTTACACTCTCACATAACACCAGAACCAGGGGACATCTGCTAAAATTGAATGTTGGGAGAATAGAAAAAAGAAAATATTTCTTTACTCAGCGTGTGGTTGGTCTGTGGAACTCCTTGCCACAGGATGTGGTGATGGTGTCTGACCTAGATGCCTTTAAAAGGGGACTGGACAAGTTTCTGGAGGAAAAATCCATTACGGGTTACAAGCCATGATGTGCACGTGCAACCTCCTGATTATAGAAATGGGCTATGTCAGAATGCCAGATGCAGGGGAGGGCACCAGAATGAGGTCTCTTGTTATCTGGTGTGCTCCCTGGGGCATTTGGTGGGCCGCTGTGAGATACAGGAAGCTGGACTAGATGGGCCTATGGCCTGATCCAGTGGGGCTGTTCTTATGTTCTTAGTTATCTTTCTCCAACAACATTTTTTCTCTATACAAGAAAGATGAACAGGTTTCCCCGACAAATTAAGCTTCCTGATGCTTTTATATATTCAGAAGTATCTTACACACTAGTGCCGTGGTAAAGAGGGCAAAAAGAGTCTTACTTATTGCATCTGAGAGGTGCAATTTTTGGCAGAGGAATAGGCTGCAGTGACAAGAAAGCTGATCTTTCATTTGGGAGACTTGAGTCTTACTTCAGCTGTTACCTCCCTGAGGCACATCAGGCAAACCAGCACTTCTCAGGGCCAAACTAAATGTCACCTCAGCAGCCATTATTGTGGTTCGCATACCAGTCCCTTTTCAGCTAGAAAATCGTCGTTGGGTCTATTTTAACATTAAAAGGAGCAGAGAGGTGAGGGGAATTAGACTCCCTCGCTCTCTCCTGTGTGGTTCTCAAAATTTTCAGCTTACAGAGCCCTTTAAACTCCTAAAAGGCATCTCAGGGAGCCCTGCCAGCGTATGCACAGAGTCTCTGGGAGTTTCAGAGTGCTGACACATGTGCAAAGTGGGGCAGCACAGGGCAGATGGCAGCCACTTATGGTGTACTGGTGAAGTCCCTGAAGGGCTCTTAGTGAGTCCCAGGACTCCCAGAGACACTCTGAGAAACACTTCTGTAATTTATTGCTAGCCCTGATTGCTTTTGGCATTGGAGCTAGGAGTTGGGGGGGGGGGGAAGAGGGTGATAGATTTACAATGGGGACTGTAAGGTGGGAGACAAGTTTCCCTGATGTAAACCCCTTTTGATGTTAAAATTACACCCTCACTCAAGTGAACAAACAGGAGTGGATGCTGTCATCAGATCTGGTATGACCTTCAGGTCCATCTGCAAAAAGAGAACAGGTGATCTCCCTCAAAAAGCTGTGGCATTTTTTTTGTATACTGAAGACTTTGTCTACTATTTTTGTGTAGTAGATAAGTAGCACATTTATATCATGCTATTACATTTATATAGTGCTATTACATTTATAATCACCCCTGCTAATTGGGTAAGAGGCACTTTTTCAAATGGGTGCTCCTTTTTTTAGCAGGGGGAGAGTAACTGGCCCACCTCACCCCAGCACTGTCTGTTCTAGTGGCTGTCTGCCGGCATTCATTTGCATCTTTTCATATTGTGAGCCCTTTTGGGAGAGGGAGCCATTTAGTTATTTGATTTTTCTCTGTAAACCGCTTTGTGAACTTTTAGTTGAAAAGCGGTATAATATAGCGCTTTTCTAAGTGCACAAAGTGCTTCACATACATTATTATATATAGGAATGATTTAATCGGTCAGACATCAAAATTGTTAGCATACTTTCACACGGCCTAGAAAGCTAAAATAGGGTACACATGCAGCACAAACACTTCAGTGATCAGAACTGCATAAAAACAGACATGCTTACATATCCCCTGGAAGTGGGGAACATGAGGTATACCCAAATTCTTAAGATACTTCCATGTTAGCGAAAAGCCTGAAATTTGGTACTTGTATGGTATGTGACACCCTCATTGCTAGACAAGACTGAATATGGGACATGCATACATCTTTACTTTGAAAGAGAGGACATGAAATATATATTATGGTTAGGGTACTTCCATAACACCTGGAAAACTAAAAATGTATTCTACATGTAGTCCAAATACACCCTAACCACTAGCCTTAAGCGTATTTTAACACCCAATAGTATCCAGAACAGAGAAGACCAAGTCGTACATGGGACAACATGCATGGGATATCATTCAGAGAATACCCAGCAAGATGCATCCATGTTTGCAGAACGCAAGCTGTAGTTACGTACTAGTAAGCCTATAAGCCTGTAAGTGGGACGGCCATCTGTTGTCTATTATAACAACATGACAACAGCGAAAGAGGGATTAAAGAGAAATTGTGTTCTAAAAGTTGCCATAGTTTATCTACTACTGGAATAAACAAAAACAAACAAGCCAACAAGCAAAATAAGGAGTCATACACTGGGAACTCCTCCATAAAGTCTTTGTATGTTACCATTGGCATGCTTGATGGTTTCCCTTTCTATATAAAATCCATCAGCAAGTTTTGTCACTTCTCCAAATTCCCTAAAGAAATTTAGATTGGCACATTTTCAAAGCTACCAACCAACCCCCTTGGGAGAATATTCATTTTTAACATAGCAATCTTCCCTCAATGAGAGAAGCTCTCTTTAGTACTCCATTTCCTAAAATATGTTGGAACTTTATTTACTAAATACAAATCATGCCCATGTAATGTTACATATATCAACTGATTAGGATTTAAGACCAAGTTCTACCATATGACTTAAAATTTCTCTTCTTGTATCTTTTGTAAGATTAATACACAGCAATTCAGTTGTCTTTTGTTAAACCTTTATTTAAATACTGTTCTATACTGATCCACTTTATACTTCTATAGCTGATTTACATTCAATAATGAAAACACCTTTATATGCAAATGGCAGAGCACTTTAAAAGTGAATTTTCCAGCTTAACATTTGTTATGTCAGAATTAAATTGAATTGTAATTGCAAGTGGATCAATGCAAGTTACAAATAAGAGGGAGGAACTTCTTTGTAAAGTCATGTTTTCTTATTCTGGACTATTGACTAGTAGTGTTGTTGACCATAAATTGTATTAATTCATTCCACAAAAGTTATTTTCAAGTGAAAGCAGCTGAAGTCTTTAAAATAGATAGGCATTTGACTCTATAGAAGGCTCTCTTAGCTACAAAAATTACCTCTCCGTTGCCTTCTTTCCATACAGTAATTACGTTAAAGGCCAAGTTAGTGCTCTCAGATATTTGCATTAACACTTACCAGGTCATCAGGCACAGAATTTCCTATTGATTCTGCCACACAATTTTACAGAAGGCTTTACAGTCCCGAATCAAAGACATTCAAGGGAGAAGAAAAAAACAACAGAAGCCATTCAGATATCTTCCTTCTTTGTGAATTATCATTGCTTCATGCCCTGATCCTAAAATTCAGTGCAGAGGTGCACATTCACCTCTATGAGACCTTGGGGTATTTTTTTACTACCCTATTTTTATTATTAATGCTCTAAAGGAAGGGTTGGCAACCTTCTTCTGCATAGTGGTCAAGTTTGCACAAGGGGGGGTGGTGCTAGTGAGGTAGGCCTGATGGCGCTCAACTGTTGCCAAGGTGATGTTCAGGGACCCGTAACAGCCACCACTAGCCAAAATCCCTGTGCATTGCCTGGATGCCCTGACTACTGCCTGGCCATCCCACTGCCATTTTGCTGCCAGTCCAAGCAGAGTGAGCTAATGAGGATCAGTTGGTGCATCACCTGTTTCCTTCCTTCCCTCCCTCCTTAGCAGGCACTTCCAGTCCAGCCTGTCCAAGTTCTTCCTTTCTCCAATTTGTGGGGACAGCAAGATAGCCAAGCCAGAAAAAAGGAGGACCGGAATAGCCGGTTCCCTCCTTGACCTGCCCCTTCCTCCAACTTGAAGGAAGGGTGATGCAGCCAAGCCAGAGAGAACAAGGACAGCCAGCTTCTCCTCTGAACCCCCAACATCTGACTGTGGGCCAGATGACTTTGCTGGCAGGCCTGATCTGGTTCATGGGCCACAGACTGCCAACCTCGTACCCTGTAAAATGTGCAAACTTACTGGTTTTTGTGCAAATGCGTGACGTGATTTTAGGAAATGGTCACCAACACCTTGGCCCATAATTTATCCAGAATTTAGCCAGATACTATGTACAGTCTTTCCTATTAATTAACTATACTTGAGGTAGAAATTTCACCCCAGAGTGATTGTGAATTTTCCAATTGTGAAAATTCTACCCTGGCAAAGGCGCTTTAAATACAAACACACACACAACATCAAAGTGACCCTGAGAGGTGTTAATTATTTGCTGGCATGACAGAACCACAAGAGGTTGCTGGTCTACATTTCTATACTAACTATCTGCAACAATCCCTCTAAGATTCGACTTTGTCCCCTCTGCCCTCACAGTGGCCATATTAGCAGCAACAGACCTGTCAGGTGGAGGAGGTGATAGAGTGGACTTTAAAAAGAAAAGAAGAAAGATTGTGAGCTCCTTGGGCTACTAATATGTATTCTACTAATATTCTACTAATAGAATTATTATAATATTCTACTAATATGTAGAAAAAATAAATAAAAACTGTAAGCTGTCTTGGGCACCTACAGATGGAAAGAGGAAATGGAGGATATTAATATTTTAAATATATGTCCACCCCTCAAGAAACATAACCAGCGCTTTTAGAACTTGTGATGGCTCAAATCCATGCTAATTAAGCAAGAGATCAGAGAGGAAACAAAACTGTAGCAGGTCTAACTATAGTATTCTTGCTCCAGAATACTATAGGAACAGTCTTTGGATAGAAACAGGAAAGTTTTTGGATAGAAAAGGCTGTGAAGAGAATGAGATTTGTAAAATCAGAACTAACAGATTCTCTCTGCATGAAACATATGCAGCCTTGTATACAGAGTACAAATACTATGTATGCGGGCAGCCCAATCCTGAGCTGCCTGGGGCGTGCAGCTGCAGCGGGGCTGAGAACAGCTCCCGCTGCATGCTGTGCACCTCAGCCTGCCACGGGCGGCACCTCGGGAGAAGGGGACTTTCTCACTGCCGACGCACACTGTTGCAAATGTGCCATAAAGCATGTTTGAGAGCCCTCAACCCCGGCCCGGCACTGGGCTAGAAAAGCCAGTGAAAAGCCAGTGCTCTGCTGCTTGGTTGGTTGGCAACCTTCGGGTCGCTCAAAATGCCAGACAGCAGAGAGGCAGATAGGGGCATAGGGGGAGGCAGGGAGGAAGTATTCCAGGGTGGGGGGGGGGGAAGTAGGTAGGGAGAGGGTGGGGTACTGGTGGGGAGGGAAGCAGAGTGGGAAGAGGGTGGGACTGGTGAAGCTCAGCTCCACTGGGTGCTGAGCTCCGTGTCAGACCCTGTGGCCTGATATGGAGCTCTCCAATTCTGCAGCAGCTCCACAGCTGCTGTACAATCAAGTAGCCCCACTGCAGAGCCTTTACTTGGGGGAAGGGGACGAACATAGCTGCCTGGGGCATGTTAGGATGGGGCTGCCTGCGCACTACTATGCATGTTTACTCTGAAGTAAGTCCTAATGTGTTCATTGAGTTTCACTTACTAGAAAATGTGTTTGGCATTGCAGACTTTGCAACAGCTAACAGCTTTCTTTTAACTTTTAACAAGATTATAGGACTGCCTAAAATGCTTCATGTTCTTCATTTAATTTAGATACACTTGCATTGGCAAATCACTTAATTATATTTTCACCTTACAGATGCTCCAAACTCTACTAGAATTTGTGGTAGAATTTGCAGAATTCATATCTTTGGAAGCTGCTGGTATTCTCAGCACTGGAATTATTCATTTCTTCCTTTGTTCTCCTACACATATCCTAGCTAGAAGTTTATCAGCCGAATTTCCACTGTCAAACACTTTTGCTTAAGGTATTTGCTGCTTCTGAAACATTCAGTAGCTCCTGCTGACTTCTATAATTTTTTACTTCCTTCTAGACTTCCCTATTTGAATCATGCTGTTCTAGTGCTCTGATCTTTTGAATTAGGTGCATCTCAGCTTGCCTTCTCAATGGATTTCTACATGAAGACAAGCTACTGATACTACCCTTTATGGAAGACATATTTGCAGATCATCAGTGAAGAATTACCAGTTAATACTGAAATACTCTGCTAAAATTTGCATTTATTGCACTCTTACAGTTTTACCATAATGACACTCTTCTTCTCAATAACTCTGGAACTTTGCTTAACAGCTGTTAAAACAAAATGTTAATGAAATTTACTAGGCACAAACACTTCTACTAGGTTGCAAGCCCACACATATTATGTTAAGCATTTTGTGGTACCTTAACAGCCTGAAAGAAAAAAAAAATAGAACATTTTTTCTCATTTAGAAAAGCTTGGCCTTAGCAGGCTTTTATCTTGCCTCCCACATCCTTCAAATTCTAACATTATCCACAGCATTTCACTGGTCATACAGAGATACTCTGAGGATACAAAAGTGTCAAAGTACATATTCAGAGCGACATAACTATCCTCTGCATTTATACAGTGCTTTATACATACCATCCAGTAAAGTAGCCTGTTATTCCCGTTTTACAAATCTGGGGGTGCTGCTGGTGCAGTGGCACCGTGGCTGAAAGAATAGTGCATTAGCTAAGACCACAGAGTAAATACAGGGCTGAGGTGGCAATTCAACTTCACAACCTACCCTCTTATCCATTAGACTAAACTAACTCTAAAAGTCACTTCAAATATTATGAACTTTCAAAGCACAGTAAGGCATGGTGAGAAAAATGGGGAGGATTCAACTCCTTTTCCCTATGCATCATTGTTGCACAATTAGGCAACTGTGGATGCCCCCATCATGTCTAGTCTGTCACTGAAAATGCAATTATTATTGAATGATACATAATCTATATATGTGACCACTTGACAGGCTTGCTTGAGAAGAATCCATGAGTCTGGAAGGTGACATTCAAGAGCTGTGGAGTAAAGCCAGAGTCCAGTCTTTCCTTTCTATAGTGGATCTGGAGAATCCTTCTGGTTTCTTCTTTCCACATGCCTTCTGAGCTCCAGCACACATACTCATGCTCTAGTACAGGGGTGCTCACACTTTTTTGGCTCGAGAGCTACTTTGAAACCCAGCAAGGCCTGGAGATCTACCAGAGTTTTTTTTACAATGTTCACGCCATCATAACATATAACATTTATGTGTACAATGTATGTTGGTGTACCTTGAGCCCCACTGAGTATAACAGGACTTACTCCTGAGTAGACATGCCTAGGATTAGGCTGTGAGGCTGCAATCCTAGCCACACTTACCTGGGAGTAAGCCCCATTGAGTACAATGGGCCTTACTCCCGGCGTTTCCTCCCAGAGGCACTTGAAAGGGGGGGGTCGGCACTCCGCGATCTACTCATTTTGCCTTGCGATCTACCAGTAGATCGCGATCCACCTATTGAGCACCCCTGCTCTAGTAGTATGTGCTACTCATGTAGTAGTACTCATGCTCTGTATCCCTTGCAGTTGGCTACGGACACAGTGTCCCTGTTACCCCTGCTAATCAGGCAAAGGCACTTTTAACATGGCGGTTCTCTTATATTAAGCAGGTACAGAACAACCCTTGCTGGAAAGCTATATATAAATTTTAATAATAACGGATCATACCCTGGAATGTGTGCAAAATGTCACCTTTGAGACTCACAGATTCTCCTCAGGCAAGCTTTGTGTTTACACACAATAGCCTGTCAATGTGAAAAAGGACAGGACAATACAGCTAACTTTTGAAAAATATCCCGATTATAACAGAAATCAATTAATTTATCTACAGTGCTGAGCATGCGTGCTTCTGAGCATGCATGCTTCAGGAGTCTATATGGGTCTCTTAAAACATCTCTGGCATCCAGCCTGGTCTTGTCAATTATATGCAAGCAAGAAAAAGATTTGCCAGCAGGTGTCTAATGCAAGAAATAAAGACTGACTGGTGAAAAACATCCTGATTTTGAGATTCTCTGCCAAATGGTGCATTTGACTGAAGTGCACACATATTCCTTATGCATGATCTTGAATCACTGTCAATAACAGAAGTGTTTGTGGTGCATGCATGTACACATTCAATAGAGGTGAACATACTCAGCTGATTTTGATGGAGACAGTCACAAGAGCATGGCTAGCAAAAATTGGTTGTATTTATTCTGCATATGGCTATGCGTGCACAAAAAAGCATTATGTGTAGCTGCACGTCCTCCAAGGTTAACACACATTTTGAAGTTTCCAAACTAATTGTTTCTATGACCATGCAAGCTTAGCACTCACACTCTCTGTATGTGTTCTGGCAAAGTCAAAGTTTCACTATATTCCTCTCCAACAGACCCCTACAGTGATAAAACCGCTTTTAATAATGGCATAAGGGAAGAATGAAGCAAAATACAGTTATATATCATGAATTTGAACACTTTCCTCGCCACAAGAATTGATAGTCCTTCATATCAAAAGCTATGGAACACAGACTATAGCATGCCTGAACAAGAATTATTTTTAGAGTCCTGGATCACTTGGTGAAATTGCTATTGCCAGCCGTATGCAGGCTGAGCATGTCATTGTGAGGGCTGCTGATACTTCATGGACTCTAGTTAAGCAGAAAGCAACTTATGGCTTCTGCACACATTACAGGATTTATCCCTTAGATGTTCTATCTATCACAAGGTGGTTTCAGCAATTATCTCTAAGCTGTTGTCCATCTATCTCCAAGAAGTATTTTACAAGAGATAAGTGAGAACCTACCAAGATGATCCCCACTCCCTGACCAGCAAATTCTGAAAAAAAAAACAGGAACCAGTGATTCCAATATCATTCCTCAAAAATCTCCATCCCTTGATTTATAAAACTAAACACACAGGATTATTCCTAGGAATAAAAGAGGTATTTTAAATATCTGCACTCAATTAACCTGCTTAAAGCTATAATTAAACTGCCAACCGTTTCAATCAATGGAAATGCCAACCTTAACAATCAATGGAAATAATTCTGATTCGTGTGAAAGCTATCGTTTTACCTGACTAGCAGCTATACTTTTGCAAAGCTTGCTACAGAAGCTGCAAATTTTAGAGATGCTATCCAACAGCTCAGTTCTTCCTCAGCTTCTTGTCACACCCAGTACCACATTATTTAGGAAAGCCAGATACAGTGGTAGCACGTAGGAAGATAAACTAAAGCACTGATAACTATTAGAATCTAACAGAAGATGGAAAATAACCAGGATGAAACTACAGCATCAGTGAAATATGTCAGACCTCCTCTGCAGAAATTTCATTTTAAATTAAGGGCTGCTGTACGCTGGTTTCACTGAGGTATGGACCCTGCTTGATTTAACAAACTGACATAATTCCATGTGTTTTTCTGCAAGCTACACTTTGTATTCTGAAATCAGGGTGGCTTTTCCCCCCCAAATAGCACCATGAGCCCAGACTTCTGCTGATAAATTTTATAAGACTCTTTGTGAAACGGTTCTTGGGCAGAGGTCTTGCACTATAATCTTCTTGAACAAGAGCAGGATTAACTTCTTTGGTTGGAATAACATTGTTGGCACTTAAACATTAAGAAGAGGATGCTCACATTGCTGAACTGTTTTAGAGTTCCCGGAAATCAGGCACTGATGCACCTTGAGTAAGTGTCTCCAAAGCAGTTCTCAAGTACCTGCCAGAAGTTTACACTGTCTCTATTTAGAAGAGGCAGAATATATATCATAACATGCAATGCATGATAACCTTCTACTTGTCCACAACTCACCACTACACATTGGCAATAGTTATGCAATCCCATCAACTTTTTAAAACACAAAAGGTTGATTGCTTCACTACAAATCCAGACAGGACTAAGTGAGTGTTTAACTATTTCTTAATTCTCTGAAATCCTTAATGTTCGCAGCACTTCTGATTCACAATTTGGAGGTGAGGGTTAGAAAAAGATTTCAGTGCAAGAGAATTAAGTCTGGCAAGTCCATTAGCAAACTCCCAATGCACCTATGTTAACAGCATACTTAGTGGGTTGATAAAGTCCTCCCCCCAAAAGACTGCCCCTGCTAATTGCTTCAGAATTCCCCAATGCAATTCATCCGTGCCTGGCACTTCTTTAATTCATACTTCTAATTGCTTTTTGAAACTAGTTCTGAGCAATGGCCAAGGCTTTTAAGCATTTTATTTTCCAGCTGTAGCCTCTTAATAAAAAAAGACCAAGCGGCAACAAGATCAGTACTTACAGTCATATTGCAAACAAGCTTGTATAAACCTGTCTCCATGTCATTTTGCCAATGCACCTATATTCTGATCTTCAAGTGACCTCCTCCTCTTCTAAGCACCAACTACAACTCTTATCCATCTGAAGTAGAATTATACCGGCTGTAGCGAATGAGGGAATTTTAAAAACATTTAGAATTAAAAAGAGCTCACAAACCAACTGGCAATCCATTTGTTTCAAGGGGGAATAATAGGCTTAAGACCAAAAATTGTTATCCACAGAAAGGGATAAGTTCCTCTAATTGCATGCTGTCGTCTGAAGTTTATAATGTTTTATAGTGTCTATAAAAACACAAAATTAGTGTGATAATCCTAGTTTAGCCTTTCTTTTCTGAAAATACTGACAAATGTACAATAGGTGACAAATTTAAGAGGGCTCTTTGGTGAACAGATATCCCCCAGGGCTAAAAACCATCAATTCCAAGTGCGGAATGAAGTTCACCAAAAAGTTAATACTTAAAAGGCTGCCTCTGCATTTCCAAACTCATAAAGGATCTCGTAACAGACTTGTACAGATTTCTAGGATACCAAAAGGAAGAAGAAACAGGCAAGAGTCCAAAGCAGCCTTATACTGTGTAGCATGAAGAAAGTCCAACATGCCAGGAATGTTCAACTGGCATTAGGTTTCAACAGCTATCAGAAAAAGGTTTTGCAGATTATCCATTGTGAAATCTTTCTAAGAAAAGATTAAGTTCTTTTAAGAATTGAGATTTCTTTAACTTCCTGAAGTATCCTTGATCATGCCTTCAGGTTACAAGCCAGACCAGAACGTTTTGTTTTTCAAAGACAATTCCTTAGCAGCTACATCTCCGGAAGGAGGAGTCAGGGGCTATAAATCAGCAACAGAGCACATGCTTTTCAAGCAGGTCCCAGGTTCAGTCAGCATCTCCAAATAGGGCTGGGAAAGGCCCCAACTCAGACTCTGAGCTGCTGCCAGTCAGAATAGACAGACAATCCTGGACTAGACGGGCTAACACTTTGATTCAGTGTTCGATTATGTTCAACGAAAAGCTAGCAACGATTTATATTCATAATTAATACAGTACTATTAATATAAAGTATTATTCTGTTTTACCAAGCACCAACAGGCTTGGTTAGGCAATTTATCATTCTGTATTCAGATGGGGCAACAAGGTTGAGAGGCCTCACAGAGGTGCTGCAGGATGTGCCCAAACTCGCCTTCTTACTGGCTCTCTCAGTAAGAAAATCTTGCATGATTTAAGATGGCAGTACCTGGGAGAGGGCACCATGACCTTAGTAAGTTTGGGAACTGATGGTATATGGCAGTGGTTCCTAAACTGGTGGGTCGTGACCCACCAGCCAGGGAAGCACTTGTTCCTGCCCCTTTAAGGAGACGGGAGGGGGGAAAGCGATTGTGCTGTGGTTGGGAGGAGGGTTTTAAAACTTCCTGAGGGAGTGCTGGCCTCCTGCAGGTGCGAGGAGCCCTGCAGGGCTCTCCAAGCCTCTGTAATGGTAAAAAATAAGACTGAAAACCACTTCCAGTTTCTGATCGAAAACTGGAAGTGGTTTTCGATTTTTTATTTTTTTTACTGTTACAGAGGATTGGGGAGCCATGCAGAGGTGTTTTAAAAAAACCCTCCCCCTGCCGGCAACAGCACAATCCTGGAGAGCATATTGCTGCCATGGCCCCTTCCCTACATACACTTCGTCACCCGGTGCAGGATGCCAGCAAGTCACCCCCCATGCAGTGGGCAGGGAAACACCCCAGGTGGTGGGTGTGGTGATGTACCATCACTCTGCCCCCATTGGTTTTTTGGCTGTACCTTTTGATAGAACAAAGATAGAACACATTCTGCATTAAATTATACATTGATTGATAAATAACAAGATGGTATTATTGCTCCAAATTGTGATTTTAGTCACTAGTGGTGTCACACACACCCGAGGGTGTCAACTTACTAACACCTTATTGCAGCAGTTCTCAAACTTTTAGCACTGGGACCACTTTTTAGAATAACAATCTGTCCATGACCCACCAGAAGTGATGTCATGGTGGAAGTGACATCATCATGCAAATTAAAATAAATAAGTATAAATAATTAAAGTAAAACAAATAATTAAATAAGCAGAAGCCAGCCCTGGTCCACCAAGTTAATTTCCTCTGCAGCCTGCCTGCAATAACAGCCCCCTCCAAAATCAATAAGGTTTTCAGCCCTACCCAGTGCCCAGTTCAATTTAAGAACTTCTGTTTAAACCAGATCACTGCCAGGATTCACCTGGCTTTGCAAGTCTCAAAAAAATTTCACCTTATCAGCTGAAGCCTCTGTTTTGATCTTTTTTAGTGGGGGGGGGGGGGAGGCTGCCTTCTGGAGCACTTGTTTAGCTCCAGGTGCATAGGGTCAGGACCATTCTGGTAGCATTGCGCTCTCCTTCACCTGATCTTCCTAGGAATGTTTGCTTACTCGCGAGTAAAACGTGCAATACGGCTCACTTTCACTTTCTATAGGGCTCCATGCATTTTTTATTCTCCAGTTTTTTGGCCATACTTTTGATCGAAAGGAGATATTTCACTCAGGTTTTTTTCATTGCATTCCACTCGAAATTCCACATCCAACAGTATATAAAATGATGGGGTTACTCCTAACCACCACGATTTTAGCATATCACCCCCCCCAGTGCGCGTCACCTGGTGCGGCCCGCACCTCCCGCGCAACACCACTGCTCAGGACAGCATTTTTGGTGGTGTTGGGTTTTTGTTTTATTCTTTCTTCCTTCAGGAAACCATTTCTATGTTGAATTGCTTGAGCTACATATTTGCCATGTGACTGAAGGTCAATCTGGACCACATTCAATTTATGTGATGTGTCAATTGATCTGCTTACACAGAAAGCTGTCTTATAGCAAGTCAGACCACAGGTCCGCATAGCTTAGTATTATAACGGCAGCAGCTCTTAGGGTTTTAGGCATGAATCTTTCACTGCCCTACCTGGAGACGCCAGGGCTTGAACCTGGGACCTTCTATTTGCAAGGCAAAATATGCTTCTACAGTGCCACCCTCCATGTTCGGCCGAACTACTGGCACATGTGAACTAGATGTACACCCCAGATTCTAGGTGTTCTGGGGTCTAGGACAGTCTACACAATAGTCCACAGCAGCATTACAGAGGCAGAAGAAGATGAGCAGTAGTGAGCATACTCCCTTTCATGTCCAATGCTAGTGATCTTATAAAAAAAATCCTAGGATTTTCCAACACCTAATTTGAAGGCCACTCTCTTAAAAAGCTTGAACTGGTTGTGAGAACACCTATACACATGGTGTCTTGGTATCCATGAGGGATCTGTTCCCAGAAAACTGTGGATAAAAATCACTGCTTTGGCTCCCTTTAAGGCTTCCAAAAGAGGCCTTCTAAAGGCCTCTGGTTTTGTGCAAAAACTGGAAGTGAAACTTTAAGGTCTTATAAGGCCTTTGGAGGGCCTGGGAAGGCTTCCCCAGCCCTTGAAAGGCTTAATAAGGCCTTAAAACATCACTTCTGGTTTTTGCGCAAAACCAGAAATGACCTCCCAGAGAAAACTGCACCTGGGTTAACTATTTATTAGGTGGGATATAAATGGGTAGATAGATCTGACTAAAAGGCAAAAGTGTTAAAGGAAAAATCATGGTTCTAAGCTTCCCTTGCTAATAAACATCTACAAATTAAAATTGATTGTTTAAAAGGAATGTGTCAGCTGGTGTAGTTTATGGGGCTCAGAGGTTTGATTCTGTCAAGCTGCTGCTCCGGCAACTGCACTGGCTGCTGATTCATTTCTGGGTCCAATTCAGGTGCTAGTTTTGACCTACAAAGCCCTATATGGCCTGGTGCCAGGATGCCCTCAGGATTGCTTGCTCCCATACAGCCTGGTTCATCCCCTTAGATCATCTGGTAAGGCCCTGCTAAGAGTTCCAGTGCCATCCGAGATAATGGGGATGGCAGCAAGGAATGGGCTCTCTGTTGTGGCACCGCACCTCTGGAACATGCTTCCACAGAATCTTTGATCAGCCCCCACAGTGGTGTTGGATTTTTATTTTATAATGTTTTTAATGTTGTTATGAGACGCCTTAGGTGCCCTTCAGGGAGAAAGGAGAGATATAAATCAATAAATAAACTGTGATCCCTGCATATATACCAAAGCCCCCAGGAGAGCTGCTGAACAAAGCAACTCTATTGTCTTCTCTGAAAGGTGGCACTGTGCAAATGGGGACATGTATTCTAACAGTAAACAGAATATTGGAAGTCTGGTAGGAATATGCAAAGGATCAGGCAAGAGGGATTTGAAAGAACTTGCTGTTCTGAAGGAGCCCCAGAGGACTCTTTTGAAGGCGAATCTCTTGAGTAATGTGGCATCTTATTGGCATCTAACACAGTGTTAATGATATACGGACAAACCACACCACCACGTTTAGAGGTACCGGCTGTTTCTCTTGAATAATCTTTATATGCTGGCTAAAAAGCAGTGTTAAAGGGGGGGAAAAAAAAATCATGATTCTGAGCTTCCCTTGCAAATAAATATGTTAAGAATTGTTTGTGTAAAAGGAATGAAATATCAGGGACTCGAAAAGCACAGGAAAACAAAGCTATAAATTAACTGCTATAGTAAAACCTTGTTAAATAAAACCGCTTCTGTAATGTGAAGCTAGGGCAAAGCATGTAAATAGTTGATGCTTCTTAAGATTGTTGTTGTTCCTGATGCTTGAACATCTGTGGTTCAGGGTTGTTTAGAAATGTTAAGTTGGCTCTGTGACTCTTCAGAGCACATAGGTATGTTTGCCCAAGCCCAAGAGTAAAATAACCATGGTGAGACTACATTTTGATGTTGTAGACTACATTTGATGATGTGGTTATATGTGTGCCACATACTTAGCTTCAGAAATTTATTCTAGTAAAGATTGGTTTACAGCCCAGTGATGGTACAGCAGGGCCGCATGGCCTACACTGTATCCAGTGCAGCTTAGCAGACTGGAGGTCTCCTTGGGGTAAGGGGATAACGTCTGTCCTATGTGGCTACTTGGATCTGTGCCTGCTAAGAAGCAGACCCAAGTCCAAGCAGCACCCATGTAAAGTTAGCAGACCCAGCATGGGAGTTAGGACGCAGCAGAAGCTTACTCCACCAATCCTGTTCCCAGTTCCTCTTTCATTGGCCCAGAAATGTCCTCTCCCTGCCTTTGAGCTCCCCTCAAAAGAAATGTTTTTAGGCCTCACCAGAACTGCTCCACTGTGGAGGTTGATCAAAGTTCCTCTGGAAGCATGTTCCAGAGGTGAAGTGCCACAACACAGAGCGCCCTGTTTCTTGCTGCCATCCCCATTATCTCGGATGGCACTGGAACTCTTAGCAGGGCCCTGCCAGATAATCACGGGGGATGAGTCAGTCTGTATGGGAGCAAACAATCCTGAAGGCATCCTGGTCACTGGCCATATAGGGTTTGGAGGTCAAAACTAAGACCTTCAATTGGGCCCAGAAATGAATCAGCAGCCAGTGCGGTTGCTGGAGAAGCAGCTTGACAGAATCAAACCTCTGAGCCCCATAAACTACACCAGCTGACATATTCCTTTTACACAAACAATTATTAATTTGTAGATGTTTGTTTGCAAGGGAAGCTTTAACAATAGCCTCATTAATGAGCAATCATTCTCTCTCCAGGCACTTAAAACAGCTTCACTCCCAAGCAAGCCACCACTCCCTTCCCCCTGAACACATGAAAGAAAGATAATCACTTTACATTCTTTCCCAGTGCTGCTCTGGGTGAAGGAAGGGGTCACTGGCTCAGAGTTAAGCCTTTCAAAGTGCCTGGAGAGAAATTGATTGATGAGTTGTCTGCCTAATGACTCTGTCTTGAATCACAAAGCTGATTAGCAAAGCTGTTTTTAAATTGCCTAGCAAAGGAACATTTTTTAAATGGATTTGCTTAATGCAATTTTTGCTGTCTTCTGAGAATGGAACCCTCAGGAATAAGGAGACTCAACCTGTATACCACATTCAGTACAGGTGCTGAATGCAGTACATACCCATGCTGAGAGACCCAGAAGTTCATCTTTTGAGCTATTTTTTAGCACCAAGAGGCTGAGGGACTGTGCAAACTGAATAAAATCCTCTGGAGGGCTGGATGTGGCCCATGGCCAGAATTTAAACACCCCGATATAACTCAATATATTGTTCCAAATCATAATGCAGAAGCTGGATGTATTTCAGTAAGATTGTTTCTTGCTCTTTAACTTTTTGCCACTGTTATTTTCAAAGAGAAATTTTGTGTTAGTGGTGAATTCCTGCTCCAGTAGGTGGCAAGAAAATATTGTGGCCTATCCTGGTGTGCAGAAAACAGAACCCAAACAACTCAAAAGCTAGTTATGATGATTACAGTAGCAATGAACACTACAATGATAAACAGAACCACAGCTTCAGCTGTTAGAGAAAACCGCTTTTGTACATTAATGGTAGAAAAGTTAGACGTACCTAATAAGCAGCTGAGAATGTCCTACTACTACTTATCAAAACAGGAATTAAGCAAGGAAAACAAGGATTCCCCTCTTTTAAGGAATTACTAGCAGGAGATAATTCTGCACTCCAAACAAGCAGAGCCGAGATCCTCTTTACAAATCCAAATTGCAGGACCACTTTCTTAAAGGCTGCATCTGCAGAAGCTATTCTTGTAACATCTAGTTCATGCTATTATCCCCCTTTGCTCTTCAGCTTCTTGGCACAGATTCAGAGATCAATGGCCTTTTGATGTAGCAAAGAGATAAATCTATGATGGACCTTCCTAATCAAAATAATCAAGATTCACTTGTGTTACATGGCAGAACTCTTGAAAGTCTATGGCACCCACAATTGCTCTCAGTGGTTCTGCTAAATTAGTTCTTGAAAAGTTTAGTCAACTATTTCAAGATCTGGGAGCCAAGGATGAGTTGATTAATCTGGGGATCTCTGGAACAACTATATTACTGTATCACAGTGGTCCCAACCTTTACTTGAAGGTTGAGACCACTGAAGTATTTATGTGTGTGTATGTGTGTGTGTGTGTGGGGGGGGGGTGACAGCAGCACCAGATGGATCGCGCCACTACAGTGAAAAGGGATTTTTTCAAAAACATGCCTGGGTGCCCCCCGCAGTGCTTCAGAATTGCTCCCTAACATGATAACGACCCACTTCCAGTTTTCATCACTTCCAGTTTCTCTTTCTATAAAAAAAGACTATCAAACTATTGTAGCTGCCCTCAAAACAATCGAACATTCTGAAGGAGGCATGCCACAAGACCAGTCACAAGACTCAAGAAAAAGATTCCAATTTTTTTTGTTTCCCTCTTTGTTCAAAGAGCTTGTAGTCACATTTACAGGCTTTGATCAAGACCACAAAAGACAAAAGTTTAATGAACACTTGAATATCTGAGAACTTACTGCAAAACCGCGTGACTTCAGACTAAATCACAGTGACAGAACCATGAGATGTACCTAGTTTTCTCGAATTCATGCAAGACTTAAGGCAACCTCATCTTGACAGACTTTACATGTTTAGCAAAGAAAAGTAACATCTTCTTCCTATTCTCTGGATAGCACTACAAGTAAGGACCTGCATAACATGAAGGGCAAGTTCATTTGATCATTTATTCAAGTCAAAGGCAATTGACTTTTCATTAGCTCTGACATGGGGAGCTTGTGCCATATCCTGCCTCAACCTGCTTATAGTATTTGCCAGGGCATAGTACATCAGAACATTCATAAAGCCTCTTGGGCACCCTGAAATCTACTGAAGACAAGACATTTTTTCCAATTAAAAAAAAAAATCAATCAATAAGTGTTGTCAGCCAACCATGAATTGATATGAGGAAACATATGTCTAACTGCTCGTTTGAGCAAGATGATAGCTTCCTACTCCAAATCAAATTCTCATCACCAACAGGAATACTTTGCACCTTTTGCCTGAGGCCTAAACTCAACAGCTCAGTTTAGCTGTCCTTCCAGTATAGACAGATGGCAAATAGAAATGAAGTTAGAATTCACAAATGGTAATTATTCCATCCCCTTTGCTTAGTGAGCAATACATGGCAAGTTAGGACCGACACATATACATTTATATTCATAAACAAAACAAAAGACAAAGACCACCTCCCGCCATCTCCAGAAACCTTCCACTAAAACAGAGTGATAACAGTCATGAGAAGTTGCCACAGGACAGAAGCCTAACAAAATAGGAGCATGATAAAAGCTGCTTCCCACATTATTCCCCAGAAAGAAGTGTTAACATATGCAATCTGTTCCCAGATCACAGAAGAACCTCCTTTCTGAAGTTTCTCTGGGAAACATAATAATAAAGAAAGGATGAGGGGGGGAAAAGATTCAGTCCTAAAAAGAAATAAAAGTCCCAGGTTTGGGGGCGTAACAAATTTGGAACATTCAGCACAGATTCATTTGATGTAACAGAAAATATTGTAGTTTATTATTTTTTTTTTTAAAGACCATCAAAAAATCTTGGCAGAAACAGGAGGAATCCAAGCTTCAATCTATTAGCCACTTTGGTCTAACAGACCTCTTGCAGCCCAACCAACTGCCACTGCAGGTGTGAAATGCCTGTGGTGGGATCCCTCTCTTTCGGATATATTTACATAATTACACCCTTATGCTGTGTAAATATTAAATAACCATCTTTAAAGCATTCTGAGCAAAGTATACCTATTAAACCAATACATCTTCAAAAATTTTCATCTCTATTTAGAGAACCAGTTTGAGGGCGGAGGGCTAATGAGGGAGAAAGCAATGAATTTAATATATCTAAAAACTTACAAGGACAGTTTATATTTATCTGTATTTTTTTTCCAACTGAATATTATGTCAATACAGCATCAGAAAAAGGTTTTGCCAATACAGCATCAGAAATGTCTCACATCTAAGTGCAGAGAAAAGCAGCCCTAACAAAAGGTATACATTACAGAAATACAACTAATAGCCTGACTATACAAGCTGCCTTGCATTAAACACACACACACAAAATGAGGGAACACACTCCAAAATGGGAGAGGAATGTTTAAACGACTCAGATACTATAGCTATAGGAAGCAAAAGGCATTTCAAACCCAGTCTGTGCTGACCTATGTGCCAAATTCTCTCTCATCCCTGTCCAAATAAAGATCTCATTGAACTTTTCACTCATGGGGGTTTGACTTGGTATGCATGGCCAAAAATACCTTGGAGGCCCTACCATGTTGTTACACGCTTTACAGCTGTTGGCTGCATTTCAGAGGTCACATACAGATGCAGTTGGTGAAAGGTTTCTGAATCATTTTAGACAAGGATAGGGAATGCGAAGGTGCATTTATATAAAAATTGTTGCTTCCTTGTGTAGCACCATTGCTCTACCTAATGCGAAGAGCCACATCCCCAAATTTAGTAAACTGGAGTAATCCATGCTGAAAATGCTTTCACAACTCAAGCCTGAACACATTTAGCTTGAACAGTTAATTTAATTTTGATTTTATTTAATCCTCTGAGTAATCACTTACTCAGAGATCTGGATCCTTGATCACATTAGTCAGCAGAAGAGAAATAAGCATTGAGATTCAGACTTAGATTCTGGGGATGGAATGAAGAATGTGGAATCCTAAGTTGCTGAAGTTGTTGATAAAGAAGTGCTTCTACTCCTTAAGACTGATAAAATAAGTTTCAAAGTTGCAAAGAATGCACAGTGAAGTATGAGAAGTATTTTTGGGAGCAGGATAGGAATAGAAGTCCTGCCTACATCGTTGCCCCTTCCTACAACTAGCAGATGTGCAGGACAAGCTCTACAAAGATACCATGCAGCATTTAGTACCTGGACTCACTTTTTAGAATGAGAATCTGTCAGGGCCCACCAGAAGTGATAACATGACCGGAACTGATGTCATCAAGCAGAAGCATTTTTAATAATCCCAGGCTGCAATCCTACCCACACTTACCCAGGAGTAAATCCCATTGACTATCATTGTTAAAAGAATATACATACTAGCTTGTTAAAAGGACAGGTCTGTAACATTTCCCCAAATGCAGTCATATCCCATGGTAGCATCAAGTCTATTAAAAATAAAATATTGAAATAAATGGGGACCCACCTGAAATTGGCTTGTGACCCACCTAGTGGGTCCTGACCCACAGTTTGAGAAACATTGCTATGCAGTATATGCCAACTGGCTTAATCTGTATTACACATACAAGTCACAGATAATTTTTTCTTGGCAGTGGTAACCAAAATTGGGCTGACAGCACATAATTTTATAAATATAGAATATACATAACAATGGCTATTGAAGGGAAAAGGCAATGGAGTGGATTATTTAAGCCATGTGAACTGGGCAAATGAGCAACTTTTAAAGTGGTGGCTCTTATGTTTAGCAGGAGGATAGCAAATGTCTCTTTTCAGTCTAGTACTGTACAGCATCAATGGACACAATCCCACCTCCCCATATTCCAAAGATGTCTGAATAGTGCTAGGGTGTCATGATGTAAATTTGAACCTAGGCCTTAGAACTATTGCTCATCTAAGCTAAATATAGTTCAGAAGGGGCTTTACCAATCCTGTTTTCACTGCTTATTTTGGATCACATAAACATGAAGGTTATCAAGTACCTGCTAGTCAAAATACATGGTTTATCTCCCAACAACTGGGCAAAGAGGTAGTTTTTAAAGCAGGGGCTCTCTTAGTTAGCAGGGGAGAAACAAGTGTTCCTAATTATACCAGCACAGCATCCCTCTCAGTGGCAATTTACTGGTATCTCCCTCAAGCACAAACTACTCTGGGAAAGGGAATCATCCTCCTTTGCAACATAAAGTGCTTTGACAACTATTGAAAAGCAAATCTGCAGCTATTGTTCCAGTGTTTTTCACTGGGTGGTTTTCAGTGTTGCACCCCAAACTGTACAAGCCTGAATCAGTACCCGCCATTTATGGACAGCACAACCCACACCAGCGGCTGCACACTTGCATACATGGAATCCAATGGCTGGTTGAAAATTCTGACATACCTTATTAAAAAAAAAAGAAAAAGACACATCCATGTTTGTAAATGGCTCTAGAATTCAAGAGATGCCGCAGCCTGCATGACTAGCTTGCCCTAGACATCAGTCACATTTTCTCAACTATTCACTGTTTTGTTCCATCAGTTCCTCATCTCTTGCCACTACACTGCTCTTGGCAAAAAAGCAAAAATGTAGAGTATTAAAAGTTCTACCCAAATCTACTCAAAGCAAAGCAAGTTCAGAATTAACTGTGCAAATCAATAACATATGCGGATGTATAAATTTTCAATGATCATCAATGACTTATTCTAAATAAATGTACCCTGTGTCATCCCAAATTTAAAAGTTAAATACTAAAATCCTGTTACAACTGAACAGGAACAGCACTACAAAATGCAACAAAGGAAAGAAAATGCATACAGGAAATAGATTTTACTGAACAGAAAAAGTGTAGGTCTCAACACTTCTCAAGCTTCAGTGGCCCCTCATGCAGAGTCTGTTAGCCAAGAATAACTTCTTAAAGGAGGCAAATTGGTGAGCATTTCTTTTTGGAGCAGGAGAAAGCAAGCAGTCTGAATAAATGAAAAGATGATTAAACAGTTCTTAGAATTTAGTATTTTAAAGTGTATACAATTTGGGTTTTCTTTAGCATGCAGTGTGGGTTTTATTTTGTACTGTATATACTTCCCCATCCCATTAAAGAAGTGGAAATGTATTAATGGGATTTCTCCATCCCATTAAAGAGCTGGAAATGCATTTCTTTCTAGGCTAGACATTAGCTGCATTGGCAAGAGGTTACCATTGTGACATCACACTTATTTCTCAACAGGCAATGATCAGTTTTCTTAACATGACATCGCATTGTGCATCCTCTGATTGGATAGTGTTCCAGTTAAAGCCAACACTTGCATTTTCTAATTTACAAATGACAGTGTGATAAAAAAATCAGTGTGACAAAAAGAGTGCTACAGGGTGTGATACCAATCCCTGAAACTGCTTGCACAGACACAAGCTAATCAGGCTGCTCTAAATTACTAAAGGCAATTTGCAGCTGCGAATAAGCGCAAGTATCCTCCCTGTTCTGTTGTTAAATGGGATTGATTTAGAGCAGCAGCTCACAAGAATGGACGGCCATTTTATAAAATAAAGATTGCACTATTGCAGTAGTCATCAGTCACCTTCACACTCTTACCACTGCAGTGAAAAAAATAATGAGATTACAATCCATTTAGACATTTCTGAGGATATTCTCTGCACCATTGACCTAGATAGGAATCCAAACTGCTTTTCTTAAAAATAAATTAAATGTGTGTGCTATTGATCATTCATCTTGCCACCAGAAGGCGATAGTTGCAGAATTGATTCCTAGTTCAAAAATGGGCTGTTTGGATTAAGCACATTTTCTTCCCCTTTTAAGTATTAACTATTTCAAGAATGTGTCTGCAGCAGGCACATCCTCTAGAGTAGTGGTTCTCAAGCTTTCACCACCGGGACATACTGCAGACACTCACCTATAAGCCGATTTAATAGATAAGTCGAGGGCAGGCTTTTGAGAAAAATCATGGAATTTTCTATGACCCTCGGATAAGTTGGGGTTAAACTTAGGGGGGGTCTGACTATAAATCTGATTTTACCCAAGGTCAGATCCTGAAAAATAACCTTCCAGTAATTGTTACCTAAAAACTGTAGTTTCTAATTTATTAAAAATACAACAAAAGATCATAAGATGCATTTTTTTTCCATTAACTTTTAAAATTCTGGTCTTCACAATGTTTGTGTAAACACTATCAGAGTAAGTGCCTGTAAACAACATACCAGTAGAACCATTCGTCAAATCCTTCTTTAAGGTGCCTGGTGTGTGAAGCCAGAGGTTCTACATATAACATGCAAGATAAAACATGCAATTGGGAGTCAAGGCCTCTGAGAGGAATTTTGGCAGGGGGTACAAAGTTTCTTTTGGGCCCCTTCCCAAAGGGGGAGGGGTCAACGAGGGGGGAGGGCAGCAACGGGGGTCGATGAATATAATAAATATAAATAAATAAAAGATAACAAAGCACATTTGATTTGAACATATTTGTTTACGCTATAATGCAGATGAGAAAGAACAATACAGTTAAGGAGACAGAATTCACATTGAAACTTCATTTTATATTAATATGCAGATATGATGATCAGAAGACATAACTATTATTAAGAAACTTACAGTGCAATCCTATTCATGTCTACTCGTAAGTAAGTCTCATTGTGTTCAATAAGGCTTACTCCCAGGAACATGTGTATGGAATTGTAGCTTTAGTATTTACTTTGCAAAAAGAGCTTTCCTGGCCTTTTTCTGTGAAAAGTTTTGAATCACAAAATGGAAATTAATTGTTCTGGCAACACTGTACGTCTACTTCTTTCTGTTTTTCATTTTTTTGCATCTGCCTCTTTATCAAAACTCTGCACAGAAGCACCCAAATCAATTTGTGAATAAGGCTTTCAACATCTTCTTCTTGTTCCAATTCTACAGGTGAGCTCAATGGAGAACTCTGTGCATGTGAAGCTGCACCTAACCCAAACTGAAATAGTGTTTGTTGACCCCTTCTATGAGTTTCATCTCGTTCTTTTTTGTCTTTTGTTTTCTGGGCTCCTGATTTATGAGAATAATACATTTTAGAGACAGACCAGACTGAAGAGAAGAAAAGCCACAAAAATTTTATTCAGACATTGAAAATGTTGAGGCAATATTTAGGATGCCAGCAGGCCACAAGAACAGATCTCAGCCCCTCTCTTACAGCTCAGAGCACAGGTCAGCCTCATGTACTAGTGCCCAAGCCCAGTAGGTGGCACTGCCTCTTTGCCTTGTGGGAGTTGGAGGCCAGTTCTCACAGCCTGCTGCTGAGCGCTGGCATTGCCTGCGATGAACTCACCTCTGAGTGCCAAGAGGCAAAGCAGCAGCGCTCCTGCGCACCACCGCAAAGCTCTGAGGGAGGGGTGCAGACCCCCATAGGCTGTAGCCTGCTGCTTTGCCTTCTGGGACTTGGAGTCCAGTTGGTCAGAGCTAGCGTCAGCGTCCTGTCTCCCGTGCAGCAGTCTGCTGAGCTTTCAGGAGACTGTACCGCTCTGGGCCCCCTCCTCTAGCTCCCAGGCCCCCTTTCAGACCCCGGGCCCAGGTACAAATTACCCCCTTTACCCCCCTCTCCTAGGCCCTGTTGGGAGTGTGCAGTTCAGTTCACAGCAGGGAGACAAGCAACAAGGACTGAGCCACACACAGTTGCATCCCTCTTTACTCAGAAGAAGACCCACTGCTTTCCATGGGTGCTATTCTTAAGGACAGGTGCATTGCAGCCTGGGACCTTGTTTCAGATGGAAAGGAGGATCCCATCCTGGGGTTTTAATATCCCTTGGGGGGCGGGGGGTGAAATTCTTTGCAAATGACTTGCCAGGAGTGTTCAGAGGCAGCAGCAAAAGGAGAAAAGGAGGCATTTCCCTTCTTCTCCAAACTGGAAGGGAGACAAAGTGGCTTCTGGGAATTGTGGGGAGACTTCCATAGCAGCAGCCCATACAGACTACAATTCCCAGAAGCGCCTTCATTTGTCTTCCTGTCTGGAGAAGAGGCTACAATGGCTGCCTCTGAATACCATAATTACTGGTAAAAATTCTCCTGTTTCTCCACCTGCTTCCTGCTACTCAGCCCATTTCCAGCCCCCCCCCCCAACTTCACCAGACAGCTGCTGAGCCTCCATAAGCTTCCCAGAAGCTCCCAGATGATCCTGCCCCACTCACCGCATTGACCCAGGTATAAGTCAACCCAGGATCTCAGGCTCCATTTTTAGACATAAATTTTTCGACCTATAGGCGAGTATATACAGTGCTTTTTGGGGTGAGAATCTGTCAGGGCCCACTGAAAGTGATGTCATGACCGCAAGTGACATCATCAAGAAGGGAGAGTTTTAACAATCCTATGCTGCGATCCTACCCACAGTCCCATTTACTATCCTAAATGCAGTCCCGTTTACTATCATTGTTAAAGGCGTATACATAGTAGGCTGTTCAAAGTACAGATCTGTAACATTTCTCCAAATGCAGTCACATACCATGGTAGCATCAAGTCTAAACTATTAAAAATAAAATACACATTGAAATGAATGGGGACCCACCTGAAATTAGGTTGCAACCCACCTAGTGGATCCTGACCTACAGTTTGAGAAACACTGCTCTAGGATAACTGTTCTTTGCAAACAGAAGTCAACAATTAGAATAGAATACTGTAGTTAGAACAGTATGGCACTTTCTATCAGATCAGTATTATCAGTTTAATGTGTTTGTCAGTCTCCAAAGCTACCAAGTTTTCATAAATCATCAAAACACACCATTATTCATTCAATCTCTTCCTCTTACTTACACGTGATGTGTATGTTTTCATAGCACAATTTTATGCGCAGGGACTCGGAACCAAATCCCACTGTGTCCCCTGGTGCTTACTCAGGTAACTTTGCATAGGACAGCAGGAGAAATGACCGCTGCTTTATGTTGTATCAGTTCCCTTATCAAACCCAGACTTCATGTAAGGACATGCAGTTTAATTTAACATGGTCTAAAGTACTCTGAAATTGGGGAGAGTGGGAAGTGCTATGCTATGCCATTTGATTAACACACAGCTGGCAGTGCTTTGCCTGAGGAATAATGCAGATCAAGCTTACTGTTGGACCTCCTTCAATTGAACATTTGCCCCAAGCCAAAGATAATTACTTATACATAAACATTTGAATTTATGGCTTCTTGGTGGCTTCCAACTCTGGTGGTGAACAATGAATAATAGAGTTGAAATCACAGAATTGGAAGATACCAAAAAGGCAATTTAGTCCAATAAAATTCTCATTCATTATCAGCATCAGTCACTCCTACTTGATCCAGTGTGCTTTAGAGAGCAAATGGTAAAAGTCGTTTCAAGCAGGCAAGCCAAACATGCCACAAAAAAAGACCCAAAAAAATCTTTAAGAACAGATGTGCCCTTGGTTCCATTAACAAGTAATCCTGATCAAAGCATGCTGCGAGCCCAATTCTGAGCTCAGCGCTCCAACATTCCCACTGGCTGGCGCCAGGTGGGTGCCTGTGCTGCTTGGCATTCTCATGGACAGCCGAGCCATGGCACGGTAAGCAGGGGCCGGGAGGGGGGTGGAGAGCAGAGAGAGGGTAGGGAGGAGGTGGGAGGCGTGTCGGGGAGGGAGGGAGCTCTGCTCCACCAGATCCAAGGTGTTCGTGTGGGGCTCAGCGCCCTATACGAATGCCTTTACCTTACCACCGACCTTTTGGTTGGCAGTAAAGTAAGTAGTCCCACTGCAGGGCTGCTTCCCTTACCCCAGAGAATGGGACAAAAGCACAGCTATGCCAGTGCTGGAAAGTTGGTTAGAACTGCACCCTAAGTTACACTGTGTCCCAAGCCTTAAGGAGAAGTGGTGGTGCTATATATAAGGCATTATCACTCACAGTTACTCCCTATCTGAACCTAAGCCATGTGTATAACTACAGCAAATTCTCAACTACCCCCAGTCCACAGTGACTGAAATCATTACTGCAAGAATACTGCAGAACCCCTGAAGCAAGCAAGCTTCTTAGAAAGAGTAGCAGTTTTATTAAATCATTAGCCATTAATACAACCGTTGAACAGAATTTGCTTTTGTCTTGCTCTAGATCAGGGGTGTCAAACATAAGGCCTGGGGGCCGGATGCAGCCCACAGGAGTTTGGATCTAGCCCTCAGGCTCTCAGCGGCTGAGCAGTGCTGAGATGTTACATGTTTCATGTGGCAGTCCACATGAAAATTGGCTCTCCCATGTCTTGAATAATGACATGACTTTCTGCCTAATGACATCACTTCTGGCCCTCAGCAGGCATCATGAATGGTGTTCGGCCCTTGGTATGACTCTCCTGTTCTAGATGGCTCACAAATTTAAGAGCAGGCAATTAGAAAAAAGTGTAAAATTAAATCTAACACTGCATTATAAAATGTTCCATAATAAATAACAAATCAATCTAAAATCCAAAGGAGGATAATGGACAACACAAATAGAATGAGGGTAGGTCATCAAGAGGGTAGGTCAAATAAAAATGCCAGAATTCCAAAAGACATAGAACAGATCCCTCCAATTAGAGGAATTCCAAAGATGAAGACACAATGAAAGATACCATCAAAGGTTACCATCAACCAAATTTCCAACAAGAACTCACAAGAGAGCTTCCCTGGATGCTCATCATGAGCTAGACAGACTGAGGCAACATCAACAGAGGCACTGAGTAAGGCCTTCTTTGTGGTGATGCTTAGAAGATATAGAACTTCTTAGCATTCCTATCTAGGGTTCAATTTGGCTAGAATCTAATATAGTGCTAAATTATGCATTTTGTCTTGTTCAAATCTTTTGAATGTTGCAATGCTTTTACATTTTTCTTCAGAAATGTAACTAAAGAACAATAAAATAAGATAATCTTACACCAAAGTGTCTCCATAGTGGAAATTCTGTAATTTGTGAAGGGGCCTGTAAACAGATGACAAAGGGGTCTGCAAGTACATAACTGTGAACATTAAACTCTTGGAGAAATCAAGACAAAATTAAAGATGCTCCCACAATTGGAAGGAGAACCACTTCTGCTTTCTTGGATAAAAACTGATGTCAGTGTCCTCAGAACTGTAATCAAGACATTGCCTATACTCTACAGAGCAGGGGTGCCCAAACCCTGGCCCTGGAGCCACTTGCAGCCCTTGAGGACTCCCAATCCGGCCCCTGTGGAGCCTCCAATCTCCAATGAGCCTCTGGCCCTCCGGAGACTTGCTGGAGCCTGCACTGGCCCAATGCAATTGCTCTCAGTGTGATGGCCAACTGATGACCTTTTGTGTGAGCTGTGGGACGAAGGCTTCCTCCACTTCTAGTTGTTTCATGTCTGTGATGCAGCAGCAGCAGCAAAGGAAAGGATGGCCTTAATTTGTGCAAAGCCTTTTATAGGCCTTGAGTTATTGCAAGACCTTCATTCATTCATATAAGTTCCATCTCTAATGTATTCATTTGTGTAAAATTATTCAAATTTGAAATGTAAATTAATTCTCCTCCCCCCCCACACACACACAGTGTCAGAGAGATGATGTGGCCCTCCTGCCAAAAAGTTTGGACACCCCTGCTATAGAGAATGGATTGGCTTTTCAAAAAGGCAGCCTATCAAATATCCATAACAAAAGCAAGCTCACCACAACTGACCTGTATACAGTTTTTTGCATTTCATTTTCATGAACATGCAGGCTACCAACCACAGGAAAAAGTAACGTTGCACTTAATTCCACAATATTTAGAATTAGATTATCAACATAAAAAATTTGAGGCTTGAGTCAATCTTTGAAAAATCTTAAAATGTGGTCATTGGACATGAGTTGTATAAGTGAGAACCTTCACTAAACTTCATGTTTCAAAAAGGGGAAGAGCAAGTTAAAAATAATCCATTTTAAGTTTACAGCATAGAAAGCGAAATAACGATTGAGTTATAAATAATAAAAATAACAAAATGACAGTCTATTTTTTGAGGCAGATTATTGATGTATCAAACAGTCTGCAAAAGAAAGCACATCCTAAACATGCCATTTTCCAGAACCTGCAACCCATGAGACCAACACCCAGAACCAAGTAGAAACCAGCATTTCTCATGGTTGTAGCACAAGCTTGGATGCCAAACCCACATGGGTTTTCATACCTCTGTGTTATCCATGAGGTTTTCTTCACCTCTGAATAAGTAAAATACCCTTTTCAGTTCTCAGCTCATGGGTTCAAAATCTTCCACATGGGTTTTGTTCATCTAGTTCAGTGGTTCCCAACATTTTTTCACTTGCGTGCCCTTTGGCAGCCCATTTCCATAAATTGGACACCACATATTAGCAGCAATGTTTCAAAATTTTTATGTTTTCAACTACCAATCCATAACTGATAATACATGAACAGAAACTAGTAGTTGCTGGGGCTTTCACAGCCAGCTAGCTGCCTTCCTTCCTGTCTTGCCAGCCCCAAAAGTCATTCTAATACGACTTTTCTCACCATTATTCATTTCTTTTTCAAGTACCCCTAAAGGTCCTGGCAAGTACCCCTAGGGGTACACATACCCCAAGTTGGGAACCACTGATCTAGCTGGGAAACTCATGTGGTTATCTCCACTAAAAGTAACGATATATGCAGAGGAGGTGAGGCAGTGCCTTAGACTGTCTTCAGGGGAGGGTTTGCAGGACCTGTTAATTTACTGCCTCAGAAGGGTAAACCCTCAGGTGGAAACTACCACCTCTTTTGGCAGGCAAGTGCTGCTGGGATTTATGCAGACACAGAAAGATAGCCTAAGGATGATTGACAGAGCTGGTGGAGAGACTAGCACTGCATTTTCCACAGTTAACACCCAGGATTGGTGTGACTGTGTGGTTGCAAATCCCACATAGCTCGAAACTCATGGATGGAATTTCCCACAGAAAATCTACCGTATTTTTCGCTCCACAAGACGCACCTGACCATAAGACGCACCTAGTTTTTAGAGGAGGAAAACAGGAAAAAAATATTCTGAACCAAATAGTGTAATAAAATATTTAATAAACTATAACAGAATAACATTTGAACCATGTAAAGTGAACAGCAGTCAACAGTGGCATTAAGAACCATTATCACTGTCATTAACAAATGGAGAGACTTAAAGGTTTGAGTACTCTAGTTTTCTGGAAACCCCAAGAACTCATCATCACTAGAGTCAGAATTTATGAAGCTCACAAAAGCATGTGCACGCAAATAGGGGATCACATTATCTTTCTGCTACAATGATGTTCTGCCAAATTCCAATCCACTGGGCCTCGTGCCCGCTTAAGGCTGATCAGTCCCCCTTGTGCAACTCACCAGTGCAGCAAGCAAAAGTGAGTCCAGTTCTAGTCCACAGATGCCAAGTAAATCAGTCCCATCAATCAGAGTTGCCAAATCAGAGTCCAGAGCCAATAAGCCAAATTACAGTCCAAGGTCAGGTTCCAGGTAGGTTAGTCAAATCCATCAGGGTATCCAACTCCAGTCACAATCCACAGTCAGATTCCAAATTCAATAAACCTAGTCAGTCTCCTCTCCTACCTCCAACCTGCACTCCTTCAAAACCCACAAACCCTTTCTGCCTCAGGTACTCCTTATATCCCTGAGGGCCCTATTGCCTTCCAGTGGCTGCAGCTGTGCAGCACACTCTGCTGGATGCCCAGGCCTTACCCTTAAAGGGGCCACTGCTGACACCACATCTACCTCCTCGCCAGTTCTTCCGTGATTCCAATACAAATGGAAAGTCCAACCACAACTTGAATTCTCAAGACACAACAAACCTCTGGATTTATGGTGATTTACCTGGGGCTTGTGCAATAAGCAAACACTGGCATTCTGACCAAGGAGACAGTTTTTTCTTTGTGATGGGGGGGGGGCTTACATTCAGATGCTGGATGAGGTGAGTGAAAGCGCCCCTCCCCTGCTGTGTGAGTGTGTTTGGGGGGGGCAGAGCATCTGTGTGTGTAAGAGATGGGGCAGCCTGTGTGTGTGAGAGAGGGAGGAAAGTGTTTGTGTTGCAGAGAAGTTGTGATGCCCCAGGCTTGGGGTGGGGGGAGAGAGAGGCTGTGATGCTCCGGGTTTGGGGGGTGGAAGAGAGAAGCTGTGATGCTCCAGGCTTGGGGGGAGAGAGGATGTGATGCTCCAGGCTTGGGGGGGGGGGAAAGAGAGGCTGTGATGCTCCAGGCTTGGGGGAGGAGAGAGAGGCTTTCCTGGGAGTAAGCCCCCCTGACTCTAATGGGACTTACTTCAGAGTAGGCATGCACAGGATGGGGCAGCGAGACTGCCACCCCACCCACGCTTTCCTGGGAGTGAGCCCCGCTGATTCTGAGACTTACTCCTGAGTAGACACGCGGGCTTGGGCTCCCTCCAGCGCTGCCACAGTCCGCGCGGGCGCTGAGGGAACGCAGGAGCCCCCCAGCCAACTCAGCCTCTGACTGCCCGGGGAAGCCGAGCAGAGCAGAGCGAGCGGCCGGGGCGGAGTTTTTTTTTTTTTTTTTTGGCAGTATTCGCTCCGTAAGATGCACACACTTTTCCCCCCCACTTTTTGGGGCGGAAAAAGTGCGTCTTATGGAGCAAAAAATACAGTAAGTTTGGTGCGGGCCTATGTCACATGGTTGTAGGTTCTGGGAAATGGTGTTACACTAGAAGGAATTCAGGACAAAACAGGGAGCTGTGCAGGCACACAAAGGACAGCATCCTCCAAGGTGGGTAACTCAGCTGTGCCTCTACATAAGGATTAAATGATCAAATCGCGCTCAGTAGAAATCCCAACAGAATCTCCCAGCAGAGATTGACTGGAAGAAGGTAAGGCCAGAAGGGTCTATAATGCAATCAACTTTGATGTGGGGAGGTAATGTGTCTGATGCACACATACAGCAGAATTACCCACCTGCAAAGACACCCATCACGTTGCAGGTCAGCATGCATAGCTGCACTCCAACCATGTGGCAAGGGAAGAAAAATGTCTCATGCAGAAACACTTTGGATTCTCTGAGGGCAGATAATTCCAACTCTTACACACTCAAAAAGAGCAGAGTCTTCACTTTGCAGGAAAAAGAGGAGTGCCTCAACAATAAGTGTGGAAAACACTAATCTGGAACTTCAAACATTCAAGACACTCATACAAACATTCAGTAATCTTTACAAGATGGGCTGTATTATCATCCTCCTAATATTGCAGATGGAGGGTTGAAGCTGAGCGAGGCAGAAATTAGAATTAGAGACTTCAAAGCTTGGCAACTTCACAACACCCATTCAGGATACACTCCATACAAGATTTCCAAGAAGAAAGTGTCTCCCCGTCCTTCCCAGGTTAACACCTAATCCAGAGCAGTGCGTTATCAAATGGGCAGGCTCATATTTAGCAGAGGAAGGGATCTAGAGAACTGCCCAAAATAATTTAAATTTGACAGACAAGTGCTTGTGCTGATACAGCACAGCATGTGGGGCTCAACTGGTTCTTAAGGTCTCCAATGAATTCTCACTGTAAGAATGATTAAGCTTTCAGGTTACTGGAAGTGCTGCTATTAAACAATATTTAAGCCTTTAATTATATTTTAGAGCACTGAACACGTTATAGTGCTTTTGTAGTTAAAGGTCTGTCAACATTTCCGTTTTAAACCCTCATTTCTAAGGGGTTTATAATTTGGTCATAAAAATTCATTCTAGGCTGGAACTTGGCATACAGAAGCTTAGCCCAGGAGCTTTTTCTTTATTATCCAATTTGGTTTAAATTGGTTTGGTCATTTTTAAGTTATAGGCGCGTTAAAAAACAAACGTTCACTGGCTTCAGATGACTTTTCAAACTTATTATTCAAAAATTAGCTCACCATGCTCCCACTTAGAAAGAGACCCCCTTCTGAGCAAAATACAAAAGGAAAATAAATGCTACTGTGGTGTGTTGCTGTTGCAAGGCAGATAAGCAACTGAGAACGACTCGGTAAACAGGGATGAAGGTTCACAGGCTTTTATTTGAATTGTATACAATTGGTCCACGGGACTCATGTCCAAAGCATGGGCCCCGGTTTGACTGTGTCCGGAACTCTTATACAACTCTAGGCCCTTTGTCTGAAAATCCAGACTTTCCATTCGCTGAAAATTTGACATCATAAATGGGGTTAATTCCTAATAGGATATAGATAAAATACCATTTACATAGAAGATGTAAACAGAAGAAAATAGGTGGGCAACAAGTGAGCAAAACCATTGATTGGCTCTGATTTACATACGGGTGGGGTTTCACCTTAAAACTTAGCCAAAATTACACAATTTCCAAAAAGTTTTCAAAAACCAGTAGGGTTCACTGTAACATCCTCATTAACACAAGAACACTTAAACACAGGTGTGGAGACCCCAATTTGGCATATATTCCCTTCAGACCCTTCCTAATTAGGATGGCCTTGCTTGAGCCACCTCTTCTACATTCCTTCTCTTGGTTTTAGTAAAACACTGTGGGCCTTCTGCAAATCTCTGTCCTTTAAACTTCTATTAACAGTTTTACTGACATAATTCTATATGACTATTGTGACCAGTTACTTTGAGTGCATTGGAATTGAGGGATCTATAGTGGTATATATCCTTGCTAAGAAGTGACCTCTTCTCTTTTCGTGGTTGCCTAGTACCCGCTAAAGTGCTTAGCTCTTTGAGCTAAGGCTTCAGCCAGCTCTTTGCTCTCTTATATCTTTGAAGCATCACAACAACGTCACCTTCCCTGTTTGATTCTTCATATATCAAACTTTCACTGCATCACATTTTCCTTTTGAACAAATCTTTCTCCCATTTACCTTTAAACAAGTTACTCAGATTTCCTTACGTTACATGCACTAGGCCTCTCTCTCTCTCTTTCTCTGCACCTTCCTAACAAATCTGCACCAATCCCTCTAATGTATTTCTCCATTTCAGTTGCAATTCAAACAGACTCTAAAAGCAGACGTTTGTGTTGTCCTCTGTCTTCTAGAATTCATCCCTTGCAGGTGTCCGTGGTTAGCTAGCTAGATGCTTTGTTAGTTTGCCAAGAAACATTGCCAACTGATTAGCCTTATGTTGAAGCTTTTGTCTAATTTTAAGGCTTTTCTAAAATCAAGCAGTCAAAACTAACTTCTAATAACTACAATGTTTCCATATATGTGTCTTCTCAGGATTGTAATGTCCTTGGTAAGACCTGTGCTTCTGGTCTATCTATCTTTGCCTTAGATACGACTCCCTTTTGCAAATTCCAAAGTGTATCAACATAGCCTTTGAGGCCCCAAAATCCCAGCTTCTGTGAAATTAGCAAAGCAGTTTCTAAATAATTATTTCAAGCAGCTTTTCTGTGAAACTCCCAAGTGTATGCCTTTACACTTTAGCCAGACCTTTAAAATGATTCTGTCTTTGCTTATACTTTACTGGGCTATCCAATGACTTCACAGTCTAGGGTCAAAGGGTCACTGTGCCTCACTGCAAATACAAGACAATAAACCTTAGTAACAGATGACTGAAGCCTTAAGAGTTAAGCCAGTAAATTCTGTAACTACATTGTTAGATTATGCATGTCATACAACAAAACATCTAGAAGGGGCATGTAGGTACCTTGCTGATGGGTTCATTGAAGCAAGTACATAGGTTAGACCCACATTTGACATGACAAAGATGCTTGCCTTCAGCTGTTTTTAATCAGCCTTCTATGTCTTTATGACAAGAGTAAGATTGCTTCCATGCCAGAGCTCTTCAATGCTGCTGAGGCACTGTTCTTCTGCAATTAGCTGGAAGTAAAATTTTTAAATGGATCTGCTCAATATAGTGCTGTATTATTCAGCAACATCCTCCAACATTCCATGGCCAAAGTTCTTTTATAAAGGTATACTCACAAGTTTCCCTCAAAGGTACTTCCCAGTGACATTTGAAAACTTCCTATTTGCAAGATCATTTGCAAAAACACTTTATTGTTTTCACCTTCAGCAGCTACAGAAGACTAGTGCTGAATTTTCCCTTTATTTAATTAGTTTTTGTTCCCCATTAGGAGTATGTGTATTCTGTCCATTATTTTTTCTTCTTGCTTAGAGAAATAATGGTATTTTGCTATTTAAAAAAAAAGAAAAAAGAAAAAAGATGAACTGGTGTTGTCATTCATGCACAACATGGGGAACAAATGCTGACTTTAAAAGGGCCAATTTAGCACTAATCTTCCAGTCAATACTCCTGTGGGAAGGAATAAAACCAGTTGAACTGGCTAACAGGAAGCTTCTCAGTTAAAGCAACAGCTACTCTTAAAAGCCTCAATAGAACTTTCCCTGAACACACTGGATAGGCTAGTGCTGCAACTGCATTTTATTTATTAATTTTAAAAGATTTAAACCCCACAATTCTCTTTATTAAAAGAAACCAGGATGGCTTACAACCTCAATAAAACATTAGAAAGTAGTAATACAGTCAACTAACACACAAAGCAATAAAACAATGATGAACAAAAAACTAACAAGCAACAGAATTTAAGGAGCAAAAACTATAAGAAACAAAGAAATCTTAAGCCCCCCTGGAAGCTTAAATAGGGAAAGGTTAATTCTTAATTACAGCAAAAAATTTACCACTAGTCAGGCCTGAAAAGACTCTTGGGAAAAACACAATACTGTTGCTTTCCGTTTTTCTCCGTAAAACATGAGTGAACAAAACAGGGCAATTTAAAAGAGTAGTGTGGTAGCACCTAAAGCAGTATCAAGAACCTATATAAAAGGTGCCTCTAGGAAGAAGTGTTCAGATATTCCACCATTACGACAAAATGGATAAGACAGGCATTAAGGACACCTCATGTACCCTATCTCTAAGGATGAATCTAAGGAGACAGAGAAACCCCCTACAAAAAAAAAAAAAAGTAACACCATTTATGCCCAGGAGAAAACAAATTTTAAAAAAAATGGGTATGGCAAAAGGCTATATAACCTGCTGGGTGGGGTTGACATTTTGCCTCCTGACTTAATCATTAGGAGGAAATCAGGGAAGGGCCCGAGACTCCCTTGACACTTCTGTATCCTCCTTACCTCAAACGCAAGTTGCACAGCAAGTGGTAGCCAACAAACCTTTTAAACACATGGTGACTACTCAATTGTCACAGTCAATACAATTATTTTGATATAAATTTTTTACTATACATACTGAAAGAGCTTTTACTTACATCTCAGAATACAGTAGCTACAGCAAAACCCAGAAAACAAGGATTTAAAAGCAAAAGAACCTTCTCTTTCACAACTATTTTTTTAAGTCAATGCATACAAAAAGGAGAATTTGTTATATGTATTCTGTAGACCCAGAAGTCTACACCCACTACAATGAACCTTAATGAACTAATGGTGAGTGTCCATTAATGTCAAAAGTCTGTTAAATTCAAATGTACAACATCAAGGGGATGTATGATGGTATCAAGCAGGCCCTAGGTCCAACACAGAAGAAAATTGCCCCTCTGAAGTCTGCCACAGGCGAAGTCATCCAGGATTGGGCACAGCAGATGGAACGCTGGGTGCAGCACTACTCTGAGCTATATTCCAGAGAAAATGTAGTCACCGAAGAAGCGCTGAACAGACAGTGAACCAACCCTAGAAGAACTTCACGTGGCCCTGGACTCCCTTGCCTTTGGCAAGGCACCTGGAAAAGACAGCATCCCTGCTGAAGTCCTAAAGTGCTGCAAAGAGATCATCGTCACTGAGCTGCATGAAATCCTTTGTCTCTGCTGGAGAGAAGGTGGAGTACCTCAAGATATGAGGGATGCAAACATCATCACGCTGTACAAGAACAAAGGCGACAGGGGTGACTGCAACAACTACCGTGGCATCTCTCTCCTTAGCGTTGTAGGAAAGTTGTTTGCCCGAGTTGCACTAAAGAGGCTCCAGGTACTTGCAGAGAGCTTTTATCCAGAATCACAGTGCGGATTCCGAGCCAACAGGTCCACCACTGATATGGTATTCTCCCTTAGACAACTGCAGGAGAAATGCAGGGAACAACGACAGCCACTCTTTATAGCCTTCATAGATCTCACGAAGGCTTTCGACCTGGTCAGCAGGGATGGCCTCTTCAAGATTCTCCCCAAGATTGGATGTCCACCCAGGCTCCTCAGCATCATCAGATCCTTCCACAAGGACATGAAGGGCACTGTTGTCTTTGATGGCTCCACATCACACCCCTTTGACATCCGAAGCGGCGTGAAGCAGGGCTGTGTTCTTGCACCAACCTTGTTTGGGATCTTCTTCGCTGTCCTGCTGAAGCAGGCCTTTGGAACTACAACAGAAGGCATCTATCTCTGGACCAGATCAGATGGAAAGCTCTTCAACCTCTCCAGACTGAGAGCAAAGTCCAAAGTCCAGCTGAAATGTCTGCGTGACTTCCTCTTTGCCGACGATGCAGCTATCACTACCCACTCTGCCAAAGATCTCCAGCAGCTCATGGATCGTTTTAGCAAGGCCTGCCAAGATTTTGGACTGACAATCAGCCTGAAGAAAACACAGGTCATGGTTCAGGATGTGGACTCACCTCCCTGCATTACAATCTCTGCACATGAACTGGAGGTTGTCCATGACTTTGTGTACCTTGGCTCAACGATCTCCGACACTCTTTCTCTCGATACCGAGATAAACAAACGCGTCGGTAAAGCAGCTACCACGTTTTCCAGACTCACAAAGAGAGTCTGGTCCAACAAGAAGCTGACGGAACATACCAAGATCCAGGTCTACAGAGCTTGCGTCCTGAGTACACTTCTGTACTGCAGCGAGTCATGGACTCTTCGCTCACAACAGGAGAGGAAACTGAATGCTTTCCACATGCGCTGCCTCCGACGTATTCTCGGCATCACCTGGCAGGACAAAGTTCCAAACAACACAGTCCTGGAACGTGCTGGAATCCCTAGCATGTATGCACTGCTGAAACAGAGACGCCTGCGTTGGCTCGGTCATGTCGTGAGAATGGATGATGGCCGGATCCCAAAGGATCTCCTCTATGGAGAACTCGTGCAAGGAAAGCGCCCTACAGGTAGACCACAGCTGCAATACAAGGACATCTGCAAGAGGGATCTGAAGGCCTTAGGAGTGGACCTCAACAAGTGGGAAACCCTGGCCTCTGAGTGTCCCGCTTGGAGGCAGGCTGTGCAACATGGCCTTTCCCAGTTTGAAGAGACACTTGGCCAACAGTCTGAGGCTAAGAGGCAAAGAAGGAAGGCCCATAGCCAGGGAGACAGACCAGGGACAGACTGCACTTGCTCCCAGTGTGGAAGGGATTGTCACTCCCGAATTGGCCTTTTCAGCCACACTAGACGCTGTTCCAGAACCACCTTTCAGAGCTCGATACCATAGTCTTTCGAGACTGAAGGTTGCCAACAACAACTAAGTCATTGGAGATACGCATGTGCAAAATGTATACGACTAGTTTTTAATGAAGCAGAAAATGTATACAAGCCTGTATCCCAAGACTGTTAAATTGAGGTCCATTAAATTGAGAGTTTGTTGTATGTGAACTTACACTGAAGGCTGATTATCTTTCATGAGGATTTCCTAACTGACCTCTCAGAGTTTGAATACTTACCCAATCGTACAACTCAGTGATTACAAGATAGTCCTGGTATTCTTCGCTAATTTAGAAACAACAGCAGTTCCTCTGAAATTTTTTTTTTTAAATGCAACAGGTAAAACACTGTTTATTGAAACCATGGTTGATTTAGGAAAGTGGATAGATTACTATAGCCACGTACAAAGAGAGAGGTTGGGAATTAAGAAGTTGCATTAGATATACTCAAGGCATGCCAAGTACTTTTCAATATGCCCTGGGAATCTCTTATTGAAAGGAGCCTTAAAAATAGATGTTGAAAGCCCCCTCAATTTTCAAAAGTGGTTTGCCATACAGCAAACAGAAGCTGCTGTTAAAGAATCAAAGCTCCTTTGAGTGCATGGAACTAAATGTGGAGTTCTTTGAATCCCATTCACATATACTTTACACCAAGGCAGTGGTTTTTTCAAGAAATCTTTTAGTGACCATCAAGCCACTAGAGGCTTTTGCCAAGTACCAAATATTTGGCAAACCTGTCTTCAGCATGCCAACTCCTCTATACCCATTTTTTCTAATCAAGCCAACTGTTTGATAACTCTCCAACATCTGTTTCCAACATTTACCAAGCGACTACCACAATAATAAAGTCCATATAGACAAGAAAAGCCACTCTCTAAACAAACAAGAGGGTTTATGTTTGAAAGCACCAGCACACTGCAATGAATTCTTTTCTACAATCATGTGATTTGCCACTAAAAAGTCAAAGACAGCAAGGGCAGCCTGCCACTGGAAAGATTCTTGAAAGAAGAGGGCACCTTCTCTCCCCCCTCATCTTTTTTAATACAAGAGCTTGTATAACAGGAATAATCTATATTGGTTTGTATTATACCAGCTATAAAACACACCTTAGCTCCAGTGCCATGTTTAACCAATCACAGAAGCCATTTGTTGGCTCGTATATTACAAAGCAATAGAGATTTAAGGGATAATGATTATAGTGGCAGAGTATACAAAGCAATAAACTACTTTTGAGGTTGGTTAAATGCCAAGTGATGCTGAGGCTTCAGTGCCATAAACATTATTTCTATTATATGACAAGATAAGAGGATACAATAAAGCACAAAGAAGGGGAGTCATTTTCTAGCCTCATGCAGGTTCTGAGCTTTTGATTTCTTGGACGTTCTACAGATGACACCCTTAGCGGCATAGGTTTAAGGGGAATAAATTGTCCAAGAGGTAGGTTTAAAAAGCAGACAATTGTTTGAGGAAATGGTTTGTATAAAAGTGGTGATGTGATCAGACTCTAAGTGGTGATTTGTGGCACGTATTAAAAAGTGAAATGTTCAGATTTTTTTCCCCTTTCTAGCCATCTAAATTCTTTGCCTTGCAGGGTATAGTCAGTGTTATTACATCAACCATAAAAAAACTCTACTACAGCTATACTGGATAAGGCATACTAAAGACATTCTTGCATCTTAAATACTTTACAAACACTATCTACAAATGTTGTGTGTCCTTCTATGGCCCAAGGGTTTTTTGCCCAACTTAAGACTGGTGTGCCAGCTGCATCCTTTACCGAGTCAGTCAGATTCAACTATAGTTGCCTACACACTAGTTACTTTGTGTTTGGATTATTGCAACACACACTACTTGGGACTTCCCTTGAAGACTATTTTTCAATTTCAATAAACTTTATTAGGCATTAACTGAACACTATTTGGAAACTTTGAGTAGTGCAAAATGCTCCTGCTGCATGAATCTCAACTGGCACAATGTGGGGTGTGCATGATGAACCTCTGTTTTATCAGCTGCATTGGTTGCTGGTCTATGTGCAATTCAAAGTGCTGGTTGTGATCTTTAAAGTGCTAAATGCCACCCCCATTATGCAAATGCCCCCCCAAGATCAACTGAGTTTTCTTGTCCCACCACAGGCAGAGATGGTATATGATGGTGACATATGAGAGAGCCTTCTGCACACTGGCACCCAGGTTATGAAACTCCTAGCCCCTGGATGTAAGGGCGGTTCCATCATTTCCACTGTTCCAACAGCTATTGAAAACATTTCTGTTCCATTTAGCCCTTGGGGCCCAAGGTTATTTTTATACCTTCTGTCTCCTCTTCATTGTGCTGTTTTGTTTTTATTTTCCTGGCACTACATATTGTTTAATGTGTTATGTTATTGTACGGTATTTTTTATTACATTTGTGAGCTGCCTTGAGCGCCTCCCTTTGCCAAGAAGAAAGGCAGGATACAAATATTTTAAAGAAATATGCTTGAGATATAATAATGTGGGTAGGAAATAAAGGCGCATCTTTACCAATGAGTCATTCTATTTTACAACAGCCAAATAAAGTGAGAATTGCGCCTAACAAAAATTTTAAATAGCTTCCAAAAGTAGGGCTATTTTATTTTAGGGTACAGTCATTCTCACCGAGTAAGTCTCTGACAGAATTCTGAAACAGTGGCAAAGTATCTTGACCACAACAGGGAATAGGTTGAATTTACCCAGCCTGTCATTAGTGCAACTCCAGTAGTTGTGAGCCACCTTGCCAGGTTCCCAGTTCAACTGAATTTCACCTACCACTGAAATACACCCTTCTGAAAGGCCTCCCAAAGTAGATCGGCAATTGAGAACTCTGTGGTGGTGGGCTGAGTTACAAACAGTGCATGCATAGTGAGCAAAAAAATAGCCTGAATCGATCCCATCCACATCCCTGATGTGGCAGTTTGGTTGCATGAATGGCCACAGGTTTTCTTCTCTAACGACAGCAAGTTTATGTCTCCGAGACAGCTAATACAAGAGTGTATTTCAGTGGGTCTAAAGAGAAGGTTGCATCATTATACATTTTTAGTCAATACCTTTCTGCTTTAACGACATCACTAAAGTTTATTGCTCACATTCAGCTCCATAGAGGGTGTGTTTTATTATCTCTGAAGAGTATTTTAAATAGCTGTAGAAGATTATTTTAAATAGCCATTGGGGGATGCCCAGTACCTTCACCAACAGGGCTATTTGGATCTATTTCCCTTGATATATAGAAAATGGAAGGTTGACTCATGCAAGAAGTTCTGTTCTCTCAGAGAGCTACCACAGCAGCGAATACTTACATAACAGCATCAGATACACATATACTGTACCTGAATCAGATATATAATATTAATAGCGGAATCATTGTAAATGAAAACACTAGACCCTGTGTTTCAATCACTGAAATAAATTTGACCTGTGGCTTTTGAAAAGTTGTTAGCAATAGGTTTTCCTTTTTCTTTCCCGTCATTTTACATGGAACAAAGAGTGTGAAATTTTAAGTACCTAGTATTAACTGGTCTGGTATAAAATCCACCGTTCAAAACACACACACCCTTTATCTGGCTCCTTTCTTCATCTGGGCCAGAGCTAAGCCTCGCAAACGTGCCTTATGGCACATTTGCAACAATGCGTGCCTGTGATAAGCTGGCTCGCAGAGCTCAGGATTGGGCTCTTTGTCTCACTTCCCTCTGTAGTTTGAATCAAACAGTTTTGAGAGAATGAGTGCATGATGTAGGGGTAAGGGTGTTGGACATAGACAAGGAAGACCTAGGAGCAAATCCCCAATCATAAAGCTTACTAAGGGCTAGTCACCATTTCTCAAGCTAACCTATCAATGACAATCTTATGCATTGGGAGATAACCACATACGCTGTCCCAAACTTTTCAGAGGATGGGATTCTACAAATGTAGACTTTTTTTTAAAAAAAGGATAATTGTGGAAACAAAATGTCAAAAGGAGTCCATATGTTAAGTATACTGCAACACCAGCCTAGTTTTATAAGCTAAATTTATTGTACCTTATCTAGGAGCATTCAGCTGCTTCATCCATTCACACAACCCAACTTCACTCAATTCTTTTCTCTTGATGCCTGAAAGACTCTTAATGAGAATAGATTATCTCAGTAATGCTTGGGAAGTAGTTTTGCTCAGTTGGAGTGCCAAGTGGATGTCCATATAGTATTTTGCAAGAGGGAAACCATTAACAGTGGAATTGGTCAACTACGCACAGTTTTAAAAGAAAATCATCCACTAAGTGGATGAAAATCATCCACTAGATTCTTGCTAAGTCTTGCTCATAGATCTTCCCTGAAAAATTCCCAGAGTTCAGAGGTTCCACTATAAGGTTGTCCATGTCTTCAGGAGAAACATTCAAAAGCATGTCCATAAAACAAACCACCAAAAAAGGTTCCAAATACACCTGCTTTGAGTTCTGTTGTGTGTCTGCCATTAAAATGTTAATTAGTTTGATCACAAAACTGGTTGATGTGATCCTATGTCACACTGGGCTTTGGCAAAGGGTATCACAGCCCCTTTGGTTACCACTGCCTGCTTTGACGTCACATTGGCAGGCTTCTCTATTAAGGTGTCAGAAGACACTTTTATGGACAGAATGAAAAGATCTCATGGTTTTCCTAATGACAATTCTTTTCTGGAAGAAGAAGGGGGCATTCTTAACCCTTTGGGGAACGCCCTTCCTCTCACCAAGAGGCAAAGTCAGTTGCAAATGTGGTTTCCTGCCTCATTGGAGGTCACCCACCCCCCAGACCAGCCCTGCCTCTGCCAGGAAAAGGTCATGTTTTGATTAAGCTCTTGGCTTAGCATGTTCCTTCTTCTCTGTCCTCTTTTCCTTCTCCCACTCCTCCTCTCTTCTGCTCTCCCTGCCTTCCTGCCTCAGCCAGGACTCAGACCCTGCACATTAAGAAGAAGACTGTTAGGGCGCTAGGCCACACCAAGGTCAGAGCCAATTTTGCGCTATCCCAGCCAGTTTGCTATCCCAGCCAGAACAGAGGATAGTACCAGCATCATCTTTTAACATGTGGTGAGCAGGCTCTCTGACTGGGCTGCTGCCATACCATTCATTCTGGAGCTGGGCACTCCGTGCCCCTTGTAAGCAGTGGCGTCGCCGAAAGCAGCATGCACCAAGTGACCTAGATGAACACTGGGTGCTTGCCATGCTATAGTGCCTGAGATTCCCACTGCTTCCGCTGCAGTTACCTTTGGAAATTCAAAGTGACCCTAATTTTCCAACAGTTTACCATACCCAAGGTATTGTTTTTTCTACAATTTTGTACTGCTGAAGAACATCACTTCTTGCAATTAAACAAGTACTCTGTTTTTACATCACAGCGAGTCCAGGAAGACATACGTCAGCCTCTCTGGCCACCATGTATTATGCTGATTTCACACGTGGCAGGTAGGGTAGGCTTTGGTTAAGCAGTCAAGAGCTAGACTTTAAGTGGGATTCTAAAGCCAGCAAAAATTCTTTATTAAAATTAAATCACATTGCCTTTGTCTGTACTTCATGGGATTTCAAATGGTATCTGCAGGTACAAGTTGGTCGAGCAGTTCTGAAGCCTTAGAATGGGTAGATAATTGCTGCTTCATGCAATTTCTTGGCAACTGTGAGAACTAGACTTTCACCTTAAAAGATTAAAGAATTTGAATTCTGACTGAAGAATGCAAGCCAAGCAAATTTGACTCAGGACTACATATAGTCCTCTGGCACAGGAAAGACTGGATCTCTCTGTCCCCCATTCCCCTTAATGAGAAATACAATCTTGTCAAGCAACCACTTCAGAGCAAAGATGGGGGGATGTGGGAAGGAATGGAAAGACTAGTCACCTGTCCTCTTAGAAACGAAACCAGATAAACGACCTTCAGCAGGATCTTTTTAAAAGAAGTATATGCTTCACATTTAGAACTCAGCTGTGTTACATCAAGCTTACTGCTGGGAAGCGATCATGTACAGAATCCAAAAATAACAGCCATTAAAGACCTAGCAACCAAAAACATGTTTACAGACCCATTAGAAGCCCAGTAGTTTAGAATCTAGGTTGGAGGGGATAGTAAGTTCACCTACAGCGGTTTTAGGTCACCATTACCCTAATCACCACAGCACTTTTCAGAAGAAAATAAAATGAAAGAAACTGGGAATTAAGCACAAAAGCACACCCTCTCCACCAATCACCATCAAATCAAATAGCCATTTCACATATCAAGACTGCAGAGAAATGTCCTGGCAGAAATTCTGTTCAGTTTTGATTTCAAACATATTTCACTTGTTATTATTTTCTTCCTGATTTTTAACACCCTCCCCTGAACTACAAAAACAAGAAAAATAAAAGTGAAAAAAATTGAAATGGAAACGGAAAAGAATGGCTGCCAAATCTTCTCTTAAATTTTGCAACTTATTACAAAAATGAAGTGTCCATTCAATACAGTAATGTTTGGCAAGGGGTCTGCATTCCATTCCCAGTTCCTTCCACTTTACATTAAGAAGAAAACGACAACTCACAGGCAATTGAGTTCTTCAACATTTCATAAACTGCAAATCCAGAACTCACTTGATGATGTCACATTATCAGGTAAAATGAAAGAAAATGCTGTCTGTTTCTATTGGTCTGTACCCTAAGCAAAGACATATTAAAGGAGATAAGGTAACTTCTTTAAAATATTCTTTTCTTCTTTAAAATATCACGTACATAACAGAACACCATATTTTGGAAAACAAATTAATTTCTTGCTATGGAAAATAAAAAGACAGCCCACATCAGAGTGAATTTTCTTTTCAAACTGAAAAGGTACACATTGAAGGGATCTCTTCCTGAAAGGGAACAACGAAGCTTCATCCTTAATGTACACCTCAAAAGGCAGTCAAATGTTCCATGACCATGAGTGTTTTCAAGATGCCCATACTGTAAACACTGTGACATTTGAAAGGCCACACATGCTTGAACACAGACAGGGACATATGGTGAGTGGTGCTGGTAAGCCTCGATGCCCTCAGTTCCTCAGCATGCAGACAAGTGCATATCCCTAACACACATACATTGGGTTTCAATTTGTGTTTATAAGTGTGTCTCCCTATTCAGACAAAATATGAGATACAGACATGTTGGAAACACAACTGGCACATGAAGTGTGAAGTGGCTCTTTGTTTTCTGTAATATCTTGTATCGGAGAAGTATGTCAAGCGATAGTTGTTTACAGTATAATTAGTGCTTACTGCATTATGTTGGATAAGCCTTTAGTTCAGACATTACATTTCATGCTCGTGTGAGCCATCTTGGCTATCCATGGGGACATGCATGTCCCTGGTCAGGCAGACATTAACGCAAGTGCTTCTCAGAATACATAATGGTTAAAACCATAGGAGCGCTAACTGCCAAGGTTGTGAAGGATTTCTACAGAAATAAACCCCAAAATAAGAAGTTATCCAGCTTATTGTCCTACTATTTGATAAGCTAGCATACTGTGATAATTATATCTTTGTTAGTTTTGGTGCATTTAACCTCATTATTACCATACAATGCTTGTTAGCACTTTACACACATTTTCCAATTTGTATGTGGGTTGTTTTGAAGCCGAGATGTATAATTGTATACTATTAGCCATATATTGTTGGTTTTGCGACTACTCAATGCTTTACACCACACTTTGGGCTCTGTAGTTCCTCTGAAGCCCTTCCCCTTTTGGTTTTTGCAACAGGAAACCATGGCTTTCCAACAAACTTGACTGAGGCACAGGTTCCTCTCCACCTCCAAACATTACAGGATAGCAGAATGTTAAGATTTTGCTTTCACTTTAAGAACTGTGTTTCTGACTTGCATTCAAATGCAGGAAACTGTGAGCACAATCATAACCAGGTCTACTCAGAAGTAAGTCCTATTTTGTTCAATGCTGGGGCTTACTCTCAGGAAAGTGTGGTTAGGATTTTAGCCTATGGTTTATTAAACAACTTGTTAGATCATGCTTTTAAAATGAACGCATTCTATTTCTTGTGGGGACATAGAGGGAGGAGAGAATCATGGAAGTCCACATCTCTCCAACGTTCCTTCTCATTGTGGAAAACCATGGTTTCCCATCATGCCTGAACCCAGCCCCTATGAGAACAGTGATCCCAGTTATCAGCTAACAGTATTTTCCATTATTGTGGCAGGCAGAAAACACCACAATCATCATCACTATTGAGAAGCAGGTTGTTGTCAATGAACAACCACCAGCCTGAATCAGATGCCACATTTGTATATGTAATCATGTCGGACAACTCCTACAGATAAACTGTAATGGCTGAACTGACCCTCCAATTTCCAAGTGTGCACAGATTAAGCCCTGAAAATGTTGCTCTGCATTATACTGGTAAGACCCTCTCCCTATCACACTAAGGAAGGTTAATGCAGCATACATTGGGCAAACCTGGTTACTTCTAAGTAATCATACCTACGATAACAGCCTAAGGTGCCTTCTAACTATGTATGATACATTTTAAATGCACTGTGTCCCCCATTATGCAAACAGGCACACACGCACAGCAAAATGATTTCTGGTTTGGTATTCAAGTATGTTGCTAGAAATATACCTTCTTTGGTCTTGTGTCTGTATACAGGGTAAGATGCACAATACATATGAAACATCATGAACCTCAGTGTACTAAATGTCCAGCTGAATCAATCTACTTGCAAAGAATGCCAAGAACATTCACCACCCTAGGCACAGAAGTTTATCTTACCCACCCTTGACTATAAATGGGGAGATTGTTTCTCCATTCAAAGATCTAAATACTCATCAGAGGCAACTAACAATTTGGGTGCTATTAAAAGGAGCAGAAAGAACATAGGTTGAAAAAAATGTGATGCCTGAATCTCCATTCAGATCCTGGAAAGTTACAAGCTCACACAGTAGTAAGTACCACTACAATTAATTGAATTAGGTTTTTCTGTTGGAGATTTGTCTTTTCTTTCTTACCCTTGTTGTTTGTTTATTGTTTGCATATAGTATTTCATTGTACACTGCGCAGGAGGCCTTGCTATAGAACAGTATGTACAATTAATAAATAAGTCATTTCAAAAATATGTCGCACTGCCCAGCAAATGTGATAGCTGTCCTTCAGTTAAATGACCCTGTAGAACTGCTGTTTTCAAACTCCCCAGGAGTTTGAAACCCGCAGTAAGTCTTTGCGGGGGCAGGGGGAAGGCAGCAATGCAATCCCCAGGATTGCATCGCTTAGGGGGCTGCAGGGACTGGGATGCACTCACCAGTCCCTGCAGCAGCCATTCCTGTGTGCGGGGCGCCCTGCGTGAGCACCTGCAGGGCACCCCAGGTCAGGGGAAGGGGGAGTGGAGCGATCTGCTCTGCCTCCGCAAAAGCGGAAGCGGAGCGCAATCGCCCCACTCTCCCTTTCCCTGATCTGGGGAACCCTGCAAGTGCTCAAGCAGGGCTCCCCACACGCAGGGAAGGCTGCTGCAGGGACTGGAGGGTGCACCCTAGTCCCTGCAGTCCAATCAGAAGGGAAAGCAGAGCGATCATGCTCCGCTTCCGGTTTTGCGGAGCAGGGCGCAATCGCTCTGCTTTTCCATTTCCTGACCTGGGGAACCCTGCCGAAGGTTGCGCAAGGCTCCCTGCACCCCCGGGAGGTTGCAGGAGGCTTGGGCAAGTGCACCCAAGGCCCTGCAGCCCCCCTGAGCAGCGCGATCCGCAGGATCGCACCGCTGTCTTTCCCCTGTCTCCTGGTTGCCCCCGCCCTTTAAGGGGGCAGAGGCCAGGACCCACAGGCTGGAGCGTCGCGATGCCCCAGTTTGAATACCACTGCTGTAGAAGAAGAAAATAGACAGGATTTTCAGATAATACTAAACTGAAGTTCTCCCCCACACCATTCTATAGATAATACAAAAATACCAGCAGCATATGAATACGGCACAAAAGTCAGGCAAATTTCATTACTTTGGAGCCTTTGTACTTGCTCATAACTTGGATTTACACACTGCAAATCCTCGGATCTGATTACCTCCAGTGATCACGTAAAACACTGGCTTTAAACTCTTTGCCTTAGTGATAAAACAGCCACTTTGATTCACAACGACATACTCACAATAAAGTATACTGTAAACGTACCTGTCCACAGCCTGGGGCATTGCACACAAATGGCCTGTCGTCTCCCATATTTTTCACAGCTGAGCTACACAGGAAAAAAAAGAGGGGGGAATTATTAAACAAGCAAAAGATGATGAAGGGGGAAATAATTACCATCTGTGCAGTAGTTTCAGAAATGCATCAGTAGTGATAATATGGGTGTTTGGATGGACCATTGCTTGAGGGGGCAGAAAAGGCATAGAGAATTCCTGTGGTCAACATCTCTAAGGATTTTGAAGAAGGTAGCTACATCACTAGAGTTTTCTCCATCCTGCTTGTGCCAAGAAGTTAAGTGGAGGTGGAAAGAAAAGAGCAATTCCAGCCTGTGCCATGAGGTTCAATCCTACAACTAGGTACTGCTTCTTTATTGCAGAATATAAAAGGAGGAAAAGCTAGCATATGGGGGTGGCAAGTACAGGTGCATGAAAGTTGGCTTTACCAAGTTCCTCCTGCAAAGATGTTTCCAAGATATGCCTACACAACGCAATGTTCTCAATGTTCTCTGTTGGTGATTTAGCACACACAAGTGGAAACACACAAAGCATCTTACCACAAAAGGACCCTAAACACTACCACTGGGAAACTAGCCACAGTTCCTGGTGCTGGGATCACTAGCCACCAACAGAGTGAGAAGGAGCCATACAGGTAACACATTTGGGTGAAGGTAATTACATGCATTTCACCAGTGGGCCTATTCCCTAAAATAAGCACCAAATACAAAAAAATAAAAATAAATTTATACCCCGCCCTTCTCCCCAAAGGGACCCAGACACAGACACTGATGTTACAATAACCAGTTAATAAAGAACCCCCCCTACCACACACAGGAGAAACAACGTTCATGGACTATAAATATATTTCATGGTCTGAGAAATAAAGGAGTAAAAGCAAGAACAGTGAGAACAGTCTCAGCTCTCGTACACTTCAGTCCTGACTCCATGTTGTTTTGCTGGTGTCAGTCTCTAATGCTCATTCACAGGAGAATATTCTGCATTAATTAAGGTCAACCCCTTTTAATCATCCATATGGAGAAAGCGGGCAAAACTACTAATCTGTTTCAGCTCATCTCACCATCATAAAACCAACTTGCTCACTTCTAGAGAGATTCTACAAACAGCCACATACAATCAAGGCACAAGGAGATAAATCTGCATCTTCTTGATGTACAAGAGGTATTTTCAGAGGGAGAGAGCTAAGTTTGTAATTAATTAAAGGGCTTATAGAAGTGGTGCTCCATTTTACAAGGCCAGAATCAAGCTCCCCAGTGAATAAACTACAAGACTGATGGCAAGAATAGTTTATCATTGAGTATAGCCAAGGATAACAAAGCATCAGTCCTATTATGCTATAAGTGAAGCTATTCTTACTAATAAAAAAAGGAAAGAGTAAATAAAGAAAGCCCTACCGTGTAAATTCTAGAAATGATAGTTCCATCCACCCACTGTTTTTTAATAGCTGGATTTAAAAAGCTGCAATAAAGCAAACATTATCTCTTCAGGGAATTTGCTGTGTGAACATATTGCAGCCATTTATATTGTTTCCAATCACCTCTCAATTCGCATTGAGAAGTGGGTCAGTTTGAAGCCAAGAAATGTTACAACTCAAGCAGAATGCTACCACTGTGGGAAGGACGCAGAATTCAGAAACACAGACTTTCCTAAGGTTGCTTCTAGTATGTGTAAATTCAAGATTCAGAATGTACCTGTTTGTACTTAATAACATGCAAGGTGAATGTCGAGTGTTATTTCACAATGCGTACAGCATAAACATATGGTGTGTACCTGCAGGGTGATTTTTCCCCCTTTATTCATGATACACACATTAAGAAAAAAAGGCATGGATTCATAAATGCTAAGGATTTAATGTCACTTTCAGCCAATATAATGTGTCAAGTGGCCCTTCATTTGTACCTAACACACAGTTATCAATTCAAAAGGCAATGCTAATATGGGATGAACTGTTATTTTGAGGTCCCATGAGAAAGAAGACTGACCAATTTTCAGTGAATCACCTAGCAATTGCTAAGAAGTGCAAGGGCATTGCATTCTCGGGATCACAGCACAGACTAGCTATGCCGCCTTTGTCCCAAGTGAGAGGGTGGCAGCTCGGGGGCAAGCTTTCTCTGCGGTGGCGCCACAGCTATGGAATGCCCTCCTGGGGTAACTGAGAACTGCTTCCTCGCTCATGGGTCTTCAGAGAGGGCTCAAAACAAACCTGTTTCGTCTGGCATTTGGCTGCTGAGTGGATACTGCCCTCTATGCCTCTTTTTCTTTTTCCCTGTTTAGATACTCTTTTTCACAATGTAATGTTAAAATTAATGTTTTACTACCTTATTTGATGTTTTTACTTGTTGTGATACTCTGTACTTGACTATAAAGCTTTGTAATGCACCTTAGCATTTGTTTTGGCATGAGAAAGGCAGTGTATAAATTTAAGAACATAAGAAGAGTCCTGCTGGATCAGGCCAAGGGCTCATCTAGTCCAGCTTCCTGTATCTCACAGTGGCCCACCAAATGCCCCACAAAGCATATAAGACAACAGACACAACCTGTGTCCTGGTGCCCTCCCCTGCTTCTGGCAATCAGAGGAAGCCTACCTATAGCTTGCACAAGCCTACCACGACTCCTAACCTGTAATGAACTTTTCCTCCAGAAATTTGTCCAATCCCCTCTTAAAGGCATCCAGGCAAGATGCCATCACTACTACCTGTGGCAAGGAGTTCCACAAACTAATTACATGCTGGGTAAAGAAATATTTTCTTTTGTCTGTCCTAACTCTCCCAACACTCAACTTTCATGGATGTCCCCTGGTTCTGGTGTAATGTGAGAGGGAAAAGAGTGTCTCTCTATCCACTCTGTCCATCCCCTGCAAGATTTTGTATGTCTCAATCATGTCCCTCCTCAGGCGCCTCTTTTCTAGACTGAAGAGGCCCAAACGTTGTAGCCTTTCCTCATAGGGAAAGTGCCACAGCCCAGTAAACATTTTGGTTGCTCTCTTTTGCACCTTTTCCATCTCCACTATAATCTTTTTCAGCTGCAGTGACCAGAACTGGACACAATACTCCAGGTGTGGCCTTACCATTGATTTGTACAACGGCATTACAATATTAGCTGTCTTATTCACAATGTCTTTCCTAATGATCCCAAGCATGGAATTAGCCTTCTTCACTGCTACAGCACATTGGGTCGACACTTTCATCGAGCTGTCCACCAGCACCCCGAGATCTCTCTCCTGATCTGTCTCAGACAGCTCAGAACCCATTAGCCTATATGTAAAGTTTTGATTTTTTTGCCCCAATGCGCATGACTTTACACTTACATTTGAAATGCATCTGCCATCTTGCTGCCCAGTCTCCCAGTTTGGAGAGATCCTTCTGGAGCTCCTCACAATCTCTTCTGGTGTTCACCACTCAGAAAAGTTTGGTGTCATCTGCAAACTTAGCCACCTCGCTGCTCAACGCTGGTCATTTATTAACAGGTTGAAAAGTACAGGTCCCAAGACAGATCCTTGAGGCACTCCACTTTCCACCTCTCTGCATTGTGAAAACTGCCCATTGACACCCACTCTCAGCTTCCTGGACCTCAACCAGTTCCTAATCCAGGAGAGGACCTGCCCTCTAATTCCCCGACTATGGAGTTTTCTCAGCAGCCTTTGGTGAGGGACCGTGTCAAACGCCTTTTGAAAGTCCAGATATACAATACCCACAGGTTCTCCCACATCCACATGCCTGTTGACCTTTACAAAGAATTCTAAAATGTTTGTGAGGCAAGACTTACCCTTACAGAAGCCATGCTGATTCTCCCTCAGCAAGGCTTGTTTATGTGTTTTAAGATTTTATCTTTGATGAAGCATTCCACCATCTTACCTGGAACAGACATTAGGCTGACTGGCCTATAATTACCCGGGTCCCCTCTCCTCCCCTTTTTAAAGATCGGTGTGACATTTGCTATCTTCCAATCTTCTGGCACTGTGGCCGTTTCAGGGGACAAGTTGCATATTTTAGTCAAGAGATCAGTAACTTCATTCTTCAGTTCCTTCAGTTCCTCTTAGGTGGATGCCATCAGGGCCCGGCGACTTATTGATTTTTAATTTGTCAATTAGGTCTAAAACATCTCTTTTAACCTCTATACGACTTAATTCCTTAGTCAGGAGGGGCTGTTCAGCCAGTGGTATCTGCCCAAGGTCTTCTGCCATGAAGACAGATGCAAAGAACTAATTTAATTTCTCTGCCATCTCTAAGTCTCCTTTTATCTCCTCTTTCCCTCCCTCACCATCCAGAGGGCCAACCGCTTCTCTGGCAGGTTTCCTGCTTCTAACATATTTGAAGAAGCTTGTATTATTCCCCTTAATGTTGCTGACCATGTGTTCCTCACAGTCTCTCTTGGCCTCCCGTATCACCTTCTTACATTTCTTTTGCCACAGTTTATGTTCCTTTTTATTCTCCTCATTAGGGCAAGACTTCCATTTATGGAACGAAGCTTCCTTGCCCTTCACAGCCTCTCTAACTTGGCTCGTTAGCCATGCGGGCACCCTCCTGACTTAGCCGAGCCCTTCTTCCTTTGTAGTATACACTTCTCCTGGGCTTCTATTACTGTTGTTTTAAACAGCTTCCACGCACTCTGGAGACTGGACCCTCTTTACCTTCCCTTTCAACTTCTTCCTAACTAGCCTCCTCATCTGAGGGAAGTTCGCCCTTTGAAAGTCAAGGGTTTTTGTGTTAGATTTCTTAAAATTAAAAAATAAGAGATCCTGAGTATATGCTCTTGCTTTGTAAATGTAAAGTACCAACACACCATTCAAGTAATTTTTTTAAATGACTAAAAAAGACTGCAGTTAGCAACCCCTACCCTGGACTAGTCACATGCATTTACAGACTCAGCAAAGAATGATACTGAACTAAAATGAATCAAATTGGATAAAAATATATGCAGTGAAACGGTTGGAATTGAAAATCTGGTGAGTTGATAGCATGGGAGATTTTCAAAAATCATACATATCTGTAACTGAAATTTTATCAAAGAATTTCTATCTCATGACAAAGCAAAAATGTGAACTGTATCATCTATAAAATAACAAATGGGTGATCTATGCCTATCAGTTTGTAAACAAAAGGAGACCATTTGGACAATCAAGTAGTTTCTACATATTTGGGGGCCACTGAGCATGCTCAGTCTGTATAAGGTAATTTGAATGTGGTTTTTTCCCCTTTACAAAAGGGAAAAACAAATCTTACAAGTTGGTAAAATTTACAAAAAGACCTACTCCTGTTTATCTAGGGAGGAGTCACTCAAGTACATAAAAACTACTACTGTCTGCATGTAGTCCTGTTTTGTGTTCAAACCGATAGGCATTCAGCCACTTGAGTTCACAGTACAAATTAGACAAACAGATGATGCTGAAATTTGCTACTTATATACCAGGGATAGGAAAAAATAGTTTAATATTCCTAAACGTGTAGGACATTTTCAAATGTGGCTTATAGAAGTCGTTGTAGAAATCTTTCACGCCATAGTATAATGGAGTGGAAATCAAGTTACTTTATATGAAGTAGCTCTCAAAACATGAGGCAGACCTCCCTATAGAGATATTGACAGTTGTTGTAGAAGCTCCAAGTTTCTCTCAACCAGTGTCTTGGCTGGACCAGGAAGTAAAGGGCCTGTGCTCAGAATTTCAAGGCTGCCATGGTAACCACGGACCTCTACAGCCCTGATGTGAATTGCTGGGCATACCTTGATCCTGGTATTTACTGTTGGAAGGACATTATCATGGATAGGTCACTTCTTGATAGGGCTCTTCCACAGAGGCAGGGGGCCAAATTGTATGGTCTGCCCCCAAGGCAGATGGATCCTGAGCTTTGGGGTATTTAACCGCTGCTATGGCTGGTGACACAACTGCAGGAGTGAGGAAATGAGCTTTAGGAACAAATAACTAGAGGAAATAACTAGAGCAATAGATTGGATTGCTCCTGCATGATCTCTGTCACATCACAGAGCTAGGGAGGCTCCTTGATTTACTGTGGGCAATGAAACAACTGAACAGGTGCCTTGAGTAAAAGGGAAGGAAAACTTGTGCCAAGTCCAAACATACACATGCTAGAGCACATATTACAGTCTACTCTGGGGTGGCGATGGCAGCGATTTTTCTGCCACCCTCACATCCATGCAATGTCATCCAATTGAGCTTTTCCATGTAGTGCAGGGCTTTTTGCAATGGCTTTATTGTTCTTATTACAAGTTTATTTATTGTTTTACATATTGTACATACGTTTTAATGTGGTATTTGTAAGCTGTCGTGGGCATTTTCTTCAGTATGGGAAACGTGGGATATAAATCTTTTAAATAAAAAAATAATTTAGATCACATATGAAATGTTGTGTTTTATAATGCAATACAATTAAGCTAGGGAAAGTTTAAGCACATGTGAAGAACTGAAGTTCCCAGTTGTTAAGACTGGAGAAGGACGAAGAGAAAGACATGCAAGAGAGGACAGTAATGGTTTTAGTATAAATGTTATTTTGTAGAAGAGAGTCCTGCTACTCTGAAAATAATCAGTTACGCATGCTTTTTAACTTCGTTCATCTCCTAATGAAGACACAAATCAACCCTATCATCGCCATTTTAAACAGAACCTGTAAGTTCATTTGCAGCTAGCACAGCACTGTTGTGCTTTTATTATGAAGCTATTTATGAAAAGCCATGAGGTATTGCCCTTCTGGGGCTAGCCCAGGGTCAGTGTTCATAAGTCACAGGCTTTAAAAACAATGGTGGGATTTACTCGAATATAAAAACCTCCTCCTGGTTTTGCAAGCCTAGAGGGCACTCTATAGATTTTTCAAGGTCTTACAAGACAACATACACCCAATCAGAGAAAAGTATAACTCAAGAGTTGCTTTGGGCATTACAAATAACTGTGGCAGTCTATAGCCAAAGGTTTGCCTGACTACTTCAAATCAGAATGCGATTCCATCACCTCTTATATTTTCACTTTCTAATCATTCTCTTTTCCGGTTTTTCCTCTCATGAAAAGCCCTGCTGAAAAAGGCCAAAAGCCCATCTAGTCCAGCATGCTGTTTCCCACAGAAACTCAAGGAGGAAAGGAAGGCAGCCTTCGCTCTCATCACTGGTCTCCAACAACTAGTATTTAGAAGTATACTGTTGCTGATCCTGAAAGCATGAACTATTTGGAGCAGCAGGGAGGCCTGCAGAGGCGACTGCAAGCTTCCCCTCCACATTCTCTGGATGGCCAGCGCTACCCCTCCCCCAGGTACTACAAAGCCCCTTGGGCATGCTGCTGCTGCGATTTCGCCACTGCCATCATTGCTGGGCCATTCCCCTTAAGGAGGAATGACCTGCTTCCAGTTCCCCTGGTGGGTAGCAATCTATCAATTTGGGAACCACTGGTGTAGAGCCATCCAACTAGTTGCCACTGATAGACCTGTCTTCCCTGAATTTGGGCAACATCCTTTCAAAGTCATCCAAGCTAGTGGCCATCACCACTAACTTGTGAATGAATTCCACAAAACTAATTGTGCACTGTGTGAAATGCCACCTCCTTTGTCTGTCCTCAATCTCCTAGATCTGTTTCACTGGATGATCCTTGGTTCCAGTATTGCGAGAGAGGGAGAAAATATACATCTGTACCAGGGGTGGGCAACCTATGGCCTGCAAGCCAGATCTCACACAGCAGCTGAAGTCCAGCCCACATGGAGCTCAGCTTGGGAAGCAAAGCCTCACAGAGTCCCTTTGCCGCTATACCACTAACTACTAGGTTAGGGTTTCTTTCAAATGAAAGCAGCAGGGAGAAAAATGTGGGGTAAGCAGGGAAAAGAAAGAATTGGTCTGTTCAAACCCCAAAAAGCTTGTAGTATCTGGGAGGAGGAATATGTGCCATAACTTATGGTTTAAAAACTCTTTCCATGAAACACAGATGTTTCACAGAAAGGGCAAGGAAGAGTCTCGCCCCCACCCCGCTTTCCAGATCAGGTCTGCGGTAATATAGCAAAAAGCATACAGGTTGATGATTGGCTAGTGCAGAACAGGACAGGTAAAATTCAGAGGGCAGGAACAAACAAAAAAAGTTCCTTTTCCCTTCTTTTAAAAGCATTCTCTGTAAACCCCAAACAGCACTACAATACTCCTGTGGGACTGGCTAGGGCCATGAACAAGAACATTCTGGTTAAGAGCTGGGGACTGACTGCAGTATTTTGTTGCCGTTACCAGCTTATACTAATCTATTTTTAAAATATTTCACAAAATTTAAAATGCAAAAGAGGGCTATCCAAGCACACAGCCTTGTGGTTAATCTCTGTAGACCAAATTAACTCTCTCAAACAAGACTGAAGTATTTGTGAATTGCATCCGTGTGTATAGGTCTTAATTTCTAAAGTCTATTTTGAACAATCTCTTTACCACGACTGACCTCTTTCACAGCTTCTTTTCCAACTCATTTCTACAACACAATATTCTGCATGTATTCAGAAATGGCAAGAATGGTAAGAAGATAAACAGATAAAACTGTAGACCCAAATCTTAATCTTTGCTGCAATTTGTAAGCAATGTTTGAAAATTTTTAGAGTGCTCCATGACTCAGTGCTACATTTTGTGCCTTCTGTGTTTTGTACCACAGCAAGCTTATTGTGAGGGAAGTGAGAAAGCTGTTTCAGGCAGCAGTCAGGGAGGGGGTGTCACAGGAGGGGGTGGACAGATCTGGGTTCAATGTACTGCAATGCTCCTTGCACAAGCCTCACTGAAGCCAAGAGAGCTGCTCCTGTTCTTTTCAATCCAACTTGCCTGAAAATTTATAGGTAGGTTTGGATAGGAGTGCGCCTTGTAGTCATTAAGAACAGGGTGCACCATTTGGTTTTCTGCCTGAGGCACCAAAATGTCTTAGATTGGCCCTACTCTTGCAGGACTTGGCCTCAGAAAACACTGAGCTTCAAGATACTTCATCCACTACTAGGCAGACAATAAAAGAACTTCGAGAAGAAGAATTTCATTAGCAGTGGCAATTTTGACCAAGAGGTGAATCCTGCTGCTTTGTGTGTAAACAATATGTTGGCAGATGGTATATAAGCTTTCATTTTTCCAGTAGTTTGTTAACTGGCTCACCCACCTTCAACCAGAGATAGTATCTCATAAATTTCATACTTCCTTTAATGTATTCCCTGCAGACTCTTCCAATTTAGTGAACCTATTTTTAGGAAGCTATTGACAAAAAGGCAATCTAAATAACTCAAGAAAGTGAGCCACTGTATCAGATCAAGGAATACACAACCTCCATGTTTAAAGGCAAATTTGATCACAGACAATTCTTCCTGAGCACAAATTCCGATTCAGGCAGTGAACATCATATAGTATTCACTCCTCTTGTGACCATCTCATAGGGCCTAGTTTACATAAGCAGTTGTGGACCTCCCATTGTATTCTATGCGGCAAATGCCCCAGGCGCAAAGCTGTAGGACCTTGCGGAAGCCTCTCTGAGGATCCTGATGGGGATCAGAAACTGTGCTTCCAGTTTCCTGAGGCTTCTCCAATGCAGTCTTTGATCATGCAAGGTTTCATGAGCCTCAGGTGAGTGGTGGGGGCAGATTTTACCATGGGGGTGGCAACAGTGGGGCGAGGGGCTGGGGAGGTCCGCTGCTGTATATAAGCAGCCAAATGAGGTGGTTCTTCCTCAAGAGGAAGAATTAATCTCTGAGACTACAAGAGATGCCATTTTGAAAATATTTTTCCATGTACTGTAAGAGACTCCTGGTAGGTTAAAAAAAACCAACAAAGGAGAAAAGTACTAGTTTAATCTGCTCCTTGTTGTACTAGTTTTCTCCTTTCAGAAAGCATTTAATGTAGGAGATTTTTTTTTAAGTGCAATTCCTCACCTACAGCTTGAAGCACTATAATTCATTTTATTATCTCAGGATCAGATACATTCCAGAAAATTGAAATATATTTCTCCAGTGGTCTACTAGAAAGTGTATTGGACTTTGACTAAGGAAACTTGGGTTCAAATTCTCATTCACCCAAGAAGCTCTGTCAGTAACTTTGAATCAAACCCCATTTGGCTAGCATTAGCCTATCTTCACAACAGTTCACAACAATAAAGGACTGTTTAGGACACAACAGAGAGGTAAAGTTCAATAACCCTATGCATGAGACCCAAAGTTCCTTGGGGAAGAAGCGTGCAGTAAATAAGATAAATTAGAACATTACACATGTAGCCATCTATCCCATTACCTTCTCTCCTTTCAGGAACTAGTATACCTAACACACATCTGTAAGAGACAAATCAGACCCCATATTGTGTTATAAATCACAAACAGGATAAGAGAAAAGTAAAAGTAACAGTAGGAGGGGTCTGAGGGACCTCTGAATAATTCCCTTGTTTTCTACCACTACCACCCCAAACTACCATCACACTGCAGCAATAGACAAAAGTGCTTTCATTTAACAAACAGAACTCCACTTTTAAAAACAGAACTTTCAAACATCAAATTTTATAGTAAGAAAGGCCAATTTTCCATTCCAACAAAAACAAATGAGAAAATAAGCAAAGCTTCCTACTTCAAAGAATTCTACACAATGATCTCCTCAGAAACTTCAACTGCTGCCTCTAGTTGGGCTGGGACATGAGCTAAGGAACTCTCATGAAGTTAATCCTTCAAAGAACTGCTCTTCAGCTAGATAACTAGGGAGGAGCAACTGGTGGGCACAGCAGAAAGGCCCACTATGCAAGTTGCCAGAGCACACTCCAAGCTGTTTCCATAAATCCTATTTGCAACTCCAAGAATCATGCATTTCTCTTTATCTGCAGTTTGATTTTATACATGGCTCTTAATATTGACTTTATAGTTGTTACAGGGAAATGTTTATAACATCTTTCAAGTTCCTTTCTCATAAGAAGTTTGAGACCATATAAGAGTTTGAATCTGAATAAACTATGTAAGCTGCAATGCTTACTCCACTCCAACTCCTGTACCTTTTTTCCTCTAAAGGCCACTTTAAAGAAAACCAATACAAAATGTCAATTCATAATTAGCAACAGTTGCTATATGGCCATGGAAGGAGAAGGGAAGACATTATCTACAGTTTTGCATTTCTACTTTCGCTGCTGAATACAGGAATAAGCTGTCCTTAAAGCGTGTGAACAGCCCCATATGAACTACATCTGAAAACAGAGGGGGAAAGTTACTGGAGAGATATACATTTTGTCTTGATGTTAACTCACTAGCAAATATCTAGAAGAAAGTATTCCTGTAACAGATCATTGCTTTCTAGGTAAGTTTAAGTAACTCAGGACCCAATCCTATCCAACTTTCCAGCACCAAAGTAGCTGTAGTGCAGCCTGGAGGTAAGGGAACAAACATTCTCTTAGCCTGAGGAGGCCTTGATGCTGCCCCACCACAGGATGCTGTGCATGCCCCACTGGCACAGTTGCATCAACCCTGGAATGCTGGATAGAATTGGGTCCTCACTGTTTACACCAGGGGTCTCTAAACGTTTTGGCCAGAGGGCCGCATGAAATATCTGGCGCAGTGCTGAGGGCTGGAAAAAAATTTAAATAAATAAATTAGAGATAGAACTTAGATGAATGAATAAATGAATGAGTGGGCTCATTCACTCAGCCTCTCCGGCGCTCCGAACACCCTCCAGATGCAATCAGAGCACAGCTCTGGTCATGTTCAGCCGAGTGTTCAGTCCTCTTTCAGGGGAAAAGAGGCTGGCCGCGGGTCAGATGGAGGCTCACTGTGGGGTGCATCTGGACCCCGGGCCAAGGTTTGGAGACCCCTGGTTTACACTAAACCATTGCTGGAGACTACAGAGCTAAAATGTGTATGGCACAGGTCAATATTCAAATGTTGGCATGAGTCTCCAGAGAGGACTGGCCATTTGGACAAATAGCTACCTTCCCCACGAACACCTCAAATCCACCAAGAAGTAATTGCTAGGAATCAGGGTACCTTTGACAGCAGCATGGGATGTGGTACTGTATGGGCAATGGGAGGGAGATATTCAGAAGCTTTGATAGAAACCACTACTAGAGCATGATCCTGCTAGCAGTTCTCCAAAGACTTCTGTTCCCACCTTTCTGCAGCCCCCCCCCCTCCTACATTTCATGTCACTGCCAAGATTTGCCCAATCCTCCCTGGCAGGCTCAGGAGCTTTGGTAGGGAGAAAGTGGTGAGGAGTGCAGCATGGATTGGTGCACACTATACCAGCACAACACTGTGAAGAACACCTAAAGTTATTGATCACTTCTCATAATTTATGTATTTTATTGTCCAGAATAACCAACTTTGGAGGTTCCTAGGGAACCAAAAACATTACAAATGGGAGGAACTCAATCTTATACCATTCTGTAAGATTCTAGTGACACTACTTGTTAAGTTTTCATAAAAAACGATACTTGCTTAATGTGGCCAAGTATCCCAGTGCCCATTCTTTATTAGAAAACATTAAGATATTGATGTCAAATCACCAGTTGACATTTGACTGACAGCTTCCCATAATAGTCTTCCCTAAATTTTTATTGATTTTGTGCTTCCCCTCCCCTTCTACATAAAGTAATCCCTGTTAGACTCCTCAGAGAGACACAGACACTATATATAAAAAATGCTGATAAAGTTTTCTGAGAATCATGTTTCCCAAAAAGCATGTTTTAGGTCTTATTATTCCTACATAATTAGATTTCTTGGTTGCTCTTCTACAGAAAGAAAAATCAATACTCAAGGTGACTCACATAAAAATATAAGAAAATGTAAAAACACTGCTGAGTTGTTTATTTTGAACAGATGGCAAAAATAAAAAAAATTAGGTCAGCCAAATATTGAAAAGCTTGAGAAAAAAGGGTAGGCTTTGGAAGGGCAGCAAGAATTTTCTTAGTAGACATCCTGGTGGGATATCTAATAAAGTGGATACAACCACAGAAAGAGGCCTGGTGTGTATCTTTCACCTCAGTGGTGAGATTAAGACAGAGCAAGTACCTAGTCTAGATCTCAGGGACAGGAAGGGACATCCAGGAAAAGATTCTTCTTGAAAGGTATACAAGGCCAAAACCATTTGGGGCTCCAAAGATCATTTCCAAAGATCATTCAGCTGAGCCCAGATACAAACAGAAGTCAGTGTAGATGAGCAAGAACAGCTGCATTATGCTCTTTTTTGTGATCCTCCAAGGCTGCCCTCTAAATAATTGAAACCAATTGTAATTTCAGAGGCATCTTCAAAGACAGCCCTGTTTAGAACACAATGCCATAACAACAGTTCGGAAGTTATAGATATATAGATAACAGCAGCCAGGACAGATTTGCAGAAGCTACAGACCAAAATTTAGGCCAAAATCTAGCTATTTTTAAATTGCTATTAACACATGCGTAAATCTTTTGCGCAAGAATAAGTGAAACTGAAGTGCTTTACTTTGGCAGGACAATGCCTCACATTTTAAAAGGGGCAAATTCCCAAAATCTTATCTCTTTGCACACCAGTTAATTTTCTTGGTGCAACTCCTACCCCATCATTAGCACATGCCTGACACCTGACCTGTTCCCCAAATTTGAGTAACTGGGCCAAATCTAAAGACACAGAAACATCCAGAAAAAGAAACAAAGCACCCATGAAGATTAGTTAGGTTATTACCATTCAATCACACCAGGAGTAGGAAAACCCCAGCCCAGGGGCCATTTGCAGGACCCCAAATTCAGCCTACAGGGAGCTCCCAGTCTCCAAAGAGCTTCTGGCCCATTGGAGACTGTTGGAACCTGTACTGGCCCGCAACTGCCAGCTGTGACCACCAGACACGAGCTGCAGGCTGAGAAAGAGCAAGGCCTTTTGTAGTCTCTCTGTGTTTTCTGCTTCTGCCTGGGCAATATTTTAACCTCCCCAACCCCATTGCCTCTGAACAACTTATGGCTCCATGCATTTCTGGCTTGGTCTGTATGTTTTCATTGTGCACACAATGTTTTCATTGTGTGGCAAACAGTTCATAGTTCTCATGAGTATTATAAATAAGCTCAGTACCATTCATTCATTCATATAAGTTCTATCTCCAATATATTCATTTATATAAATTTATTCAAATTTGAAATGTAAATTAATTCTTTTTCCCCCAACACAGTGTCAGAGAGATGATGTGGCCCTCCTCTCAGAATGTTTGCCCTCCCCAAACTACACAGACCCTTCGTGTCAGTAAGTACCTTGTTACTACAGCATATACCACTGAGCACATTCTTGCTTAGAAAAGCAAGCATGAAAGAAGTTAGTTTGCAGGGAAGTATAAAAAGCATCAACTACAATAAGTCATTAAAAAGATCCTACTTTTGCAGTCAAAAATGCAAGTACAATGCAGATGCAACACTAGTTTCACAAAAGTAGTAAAATCTCTCCTAGTAAAATGTAAGGAAGGAAATGAGTGCTTTGACATTGTTCCAAAAGAATACCACTTCTTAACAATGTTTCAGAGGAAACACAGTTTAGTAGAATGGTCACTGAACTTTCTAAAAAAAGATAGGAAAAAATACCAGCTTGGAGCAGCTCATTTACAGGCGAAGCGCTTCAAATCACCACCTTCTGTAGAAGTTACCTACAGAGCAGTCCCCACCTTCAAGTCTGCTCTGCTGTTTCCTTCCCTCTGCTGTAATACAAATATTCAAAAGTATGGTGCATCTTAACCTCTCCCATGGAATCCCACTGTCACTCTTTAGGATAATCAGTCAATAGCCAACTTTTCCTAATTGCCTTGTGAATCCAATTCAGTAGAGCAGTGGTTCTGAAACTGTGAGCAGTGGCTCCCTAAGGAATTGCAGAAATCTGCCAGGTGAGTCACGGAATCCTCATGAAAAACCCACTGCCCTATACAATGTATAGGATTGTAGCCCTAACAGGGAGCTGCAGCCAATAGTCCAGTAGTTCAAGGAACTGCCAGTCAAAAAAGTTTGAGAACCACTGCAGTACAGCAGTTAGAAAACCTAAATTCTATTTAGCATAATGACAAAAATTTTTTGAACAATGCCTGTGCATCTTCCAACTATTTGTTGCAACCACAGGCACTACAGATTTTCTGTTTACAAACAAAAGCCAATATTTTCAGGACTCAAACAAAGGCAGCACATTTTAGATCCTTCGAGCTAATGCTATCACGTTGATGCAAAAAACAGATGTATTCATTCCAATTAAGAAAGGGTTTGACAAGAGATTATTTCTAATTCTGTCCCAATTGTCCAATTATTCCGTTCCCAAAGTTTCTCATAGCAAATTAATAACTGCCCTTCTGAAGAGGGCGCAGGATGCTGATCTGGGAGGTCTCCCTCAGGAGGGGATTTCATCAAACGGGAGCCACCACTGAGAAGAGCTACTTCTTGTAGGTTATGGTCTTCTGAGAACAGCAATATTATTGGCTCATATTTACTTTTTACTCATTTGCTACATGCAGCAAGTTGTCGCAAAGGCTTCATAACTTTTTTGTTCACACACACATTCTGGTGTTCTACAGCCAGCATGATTTGAGAACATTCAGAATTCAAATCCAGTGCTGTTTCACAAAACATCTTGCAAATACTCCAAACAAGCAATATTGCCTTTCTAATAATAAGCACTCCGCTTTCTTTAGCAGGGTCTTTGTTTGGTCAAGAGCATGTTGTAGCGGTCTCATATGAAAGTATAAAACTGGTGGAAAACCAATTATCTGTTCCTGAAAATTATACTTATCAATATCTTTTGCTACACAATGGTCTGGATTCTAAGGTTTTCATGAGTGAGCAGAAATTTTCCAATCTCTCTTTTCTCCTGCAGCCCCTCTCCCTTTGCATTAGGCCATCCTACACCTCTTAGGAGCCAATGGAGGCGGGAGGTTGCTGCAGAGAGAAGGCAGACACAAGAGTCCCCCACTCGGTTAGCAGGGCATATTACTATGATCTCATGGATGCATCCTCAAGATTCCTTAAGATGGATTTTTACCTCAACACCCTTTTTAATTTATACTTATAAAGAAAGCAAGGACTCTAATCCATTGTAGCTATAGGGTACATCAGAAATATACAGTGGTGCCTCGCATAACGAATGCCCCGCGCAGCGAAAAACTCGCATAACGAAAGAGTTTTTCGATTGAGTTTGGTAACTCGCATAACGAAAATTTCTGGCCGTGCTTCGCATAACGAAAAAATTTTTAGGTCCGTGCTTCGCATAACAAAAACTTTTTAGGTCCGTGCTTCGCATAACGAATTTTTTAAAAATTAAAAATTTCGTGTATGCTTCAAATTTTAGAAATCCTCTGTGCAGTATGTATGCCTTTAAAGAGCACGTAATAAACACTTTGTAAACCAAATTTGACTTCGTTTTGACCTTTTTTGCCCATAGGAACGCATTAATTAGATTTCAATGCATTCCTATGGGAAAACGTGATTTGCGCAACGAAAATTTCGCATAACGAAAGGATTCGCGTAACGGATTAATTTCGTTATGCGAGGCACCACTGTACAAGCCAGAATATTTACCAATGTCTTTCTCTACACAATATATAAAGTCCAACCATGTTTTAAGTCAACCATATACTTTATAACCTTAAGAGTGCAATTCTACTCTTGTCTACTCAAAAGTAAGTTTTACTATATTCAATGGGGTTTACTCCTAGGAAAGTGTTATAGGAATGCGGTCTAACTATCATACTAACCATGGTTTAGGAGAATTTGTCTGCTTTAACTTTTTCTCCAACACTACACTCCTGGCTCTAGGTGTGGTGGCACAAAATTGAGCAATGGCTGTGCCAGACAGAATGCCAAACCACAGTTTGCATGAACTGTAAAACCGAAGTTTACAGACTTACAAACCCACTTCAAACTATGGTTCCCAACTCTCATTTTTGCCAGACAATCACAAATCATGATCCAAAGTCATAGATAACCATGGTTTGGCTCGATGATTCATTGAGCCACAAAGTCAAAGTCTATGTTCTCACACAAGTGAATGACTCCTAATACTGCTGAATAGTTCCTCTGGGACTTTTTTGATAGCCAGCATGCTTCGTAGCAAAAAACATTTTTCAGTTCTGTATTGGCAAAAGCTATATTCCAAAATAGAAAAAAATCTGTGCTTCTTTCCAGTTCATAGATTTCAACATAATAAGGAGGAACATTATGTTTTGTTGAACAATAAGGATTTCAGCTGTGATGGCAAAATCTGACACACTGTTTTAATTAGCCTACTGCTGTGATTACACAGAATCATTTCAACGAGTTGAGTTTTGGGGTGATTTGGAGAGAAATTCTGTTGTAACAGATATGGAAAGTACAAAGCAGCAACTGACACTTTAGTGGTCTTGGTTTATTATTTCCAAAAACAAACATGAGATTTTTGGAATGAACTAAGATTGTTGGGGGGGGGGTGTTGTTTTTTACTATCACCACATGCTGGGAACTCAGTCATCAGATTGGTTCAGACAAGCTTCAAGGCCATCCCACTTTTGGCAAGGTTCTGATATATACAGATTTATTGGACAGCACTTTCTCATATGCCAGGCACCCTCAGATTATTCATGAATCACAAATGTGTGGTAATTCTACAACACAACACACTCTACACACATACAGAATAGAAAATTAATTGCTTGACCAAGATATTTGGGAAAATGATTTTTTAAAAACTAATGATGAGAAAAGATAAAGTACAATACGACACAGCCAAAAAAAGAAAAGAAAAAAATACATGAACCTTATCTGACTTTGAAAAATCTTAGTTCAGTACAGGATTATTTTAGACATTTACCCTTTCCTTAACATCTGGCAAAACATGAAATTCATTATGTTTATGCTTCAAACTCATTTGAAATCAATAGGACCTAACCTTGCTTAACTTCTTCCTCTTAGCACGCTTCTGTTATTTCTTTCCAGGCTTTGTTACTTGCTAGCAAATCCACACCACGCAGTCAAATGTCCTTCAGCCACCTAGGACTTGATAATAGCCATTCTGCTTCGTTGGGGTCCTGAACCTATGCAAAAAAATTTTAGTTTACAGCTGTTATCCAGTTGAGGGGACAATCCTAACCAGGTCTACACAGAAGTAAGTCCTATTTTGTTCAATGGGGCTTACTCTCGGGAAAGTGTGGTTAGGATTGTAGCCTGAGTTGCTGAAATGCAATAAGTGCATTTTAAAGATTCAAGTTTAAATTTTAAAAGATTACTTTCAAGCTTTGTCAATGACAATCAACAACACTTATTTGATAAATGTAACAGATGTAGAGTTACAACTGGTGAAATAACTGTACACATTCTGCAATATTCTTATTTTGAAAATGTTATCCATAAGTGAAAAACACTATTCAACCCTTCCATACAGTCTTGATATAAGGCCACAGAAGTAATGAGATCTGAAACAAATAAAACTTCCTCATTGTTGTTATACTTTTACTGATTTATTTATTTTATTTTCCAATGTCTCAGTCATCATGAGGGCCAGGAACTTGTTTAAATATCAATATGAAAGCCAGGGCTATCAAGATTCCCTCAAGTGGAACAAGAGTCGCCCAGTCCTGCCTTTTAACACTTCAGCTAGATTTCAGATTTTGAACTCTGAATCCTATTCCCATTCCTATGGCACAATTTCACATTACAGCAAAATAACATTCGTAAGACATACTGTTCAGTGAAGATATATCAACAGAAAAACACAATTCAAACAAGGTTATTCTGTGCTTCTGAAAAATGGTCAGGCCTGTATTCTGATGAAAGAATGCCTCTACACGCCTTTGCTTGTAGGTGATGTATAAAACAAGTAATTTCATAAAGAAGGTGCTCTCAGCTGAACAGAAAGCTGGTGATGGAACGTAAGGGCAGCCTCTAAAACAGGGAAGGCTCAAAATCATTTAACTGACATGTGATCAAAACCCACATTTAGCATGGATTTTCCCAGTGGGTTCCTGAGATTCCTGTTGGGGGTTTCTCCCAGCTTTGTCAATGACATTTAACAGGCAAGTTAAATGCCTGTTACTCAGCTTGCTAAACAGGTCTACGTGTATCCAGTCTCAGCAAAATCACAGCATCTTGTGTTCTCAGACTATTCAGTGAGATGTGAATTTCTGCAGAATTAAACTAACATTTCACGGTACTGCGCAGGTCCAACTAGTTACTAGGCATTCTGTAGAAATATTTATTTTATTTATTCTTCACATTTTTATATCACCCTTCCTCCAAGGAGCTCTGGATGATGTACATAGTTGTACATGATGTACATGGTTCCATCCTTCCTTTTTGTCCTCACAACAGCCCTGTGAGATAGATGAGGTTAAGAGTGAGTGACTGGCCCAAGGTCACCTAGGAAGCTCTGTGGCTGAGGAGGGATTTGAACCTGGCTCTTCCAGGTCCAAATCCAACTCCCAAACCACTAGACCATCCTGTCTTTCTTACATCAAAATATGCTGAATTGTCATTGGAAGCTGCCTTTTCCAAGCCAGAACACTGGTCCATCTAGCTTACTACTGCTCATAATGTCTGGTAGCAGCTTTCCAGGATTTTTGCCTCAGCCCTACTGATGCCAGGGGTTGAACTTGGAAAGGTACCTGTACCACTATACTTCACTATTCCTTTCAAGCTCTAGCTACCAGGTTCTCAGCACTATAATTCGGTAGTGCTGTGGTGTTGCCCCACCCCTACTGCTCACAGAGCCTGCCCACACATGCATGCTGTATGGCAAATTGGCTGAACAACAGCAGTGCAGGGGAGTGCCTCATTGCTGCTGAAGAGCAAGCAACATCTCTCAGGTAAGTGGGCCTGGCTTTCAATGATGGTTCCCCCTCATCTCTCTCATCTTCAGGTGTCTGCCACCAGTGCACCCCAGCGTTCCTGTCCTTCTCCACATAGACAAGCAGATCCTTTGCTACAACTCAGCTTGACTGTCTCTCCTCCAAGCCACCCCATGCTTGCAACAGCCAGTCAGCATCATGCCAGTCAGTGACCAAATGTCTATGTGCCAGCGCCAGGTGCTGTTGCTTCCTCTGCCACCTTCTCATGCCCACCCTCCTGGGACCCTGGACTCTTGACACCATGGTTGCTGGTCTCACACCAGTCTGTCTCTCTGGACAAGGAGAAACTCAGTTCATGAACTGCAGGGAATTCCATGGAATCCCCCCCCCCCCCGTTTTCTAAAATAATCATTCCCAGTGGCAGTTCTGAAATTCTCTGGAACTCTGCTCATCCCATTATGCTTTCCCCTGAGTACGTGAGAGAAGAGCAACTTCCCAGTTGCCTATGTGAAATTGGTGGGCTCTAGGACAGCTCCAATAAAGAGTAGAGTTGATGTAGCTGGGGAGTCATACGTGCAATGAAAAAACACCTAAGCACATTCACTTTCCTTGCAACATCCATTTCCCTTTATTAAACTGCTCACCTTGCCTTCTTTCACTAAGCTTCATCTTAAAACAAGCGAATGCCCATCCAGCAGCTGCAAGATAACACGAGGGTGGTAGCAGTAGATTGAACCAGATGCAAGGAGGGGGTGACTGGCAATAGACAGAGAGAGCGTGAGCAACTCAGTCACAGGGAGGCAGGCTTCATAGCTGTCAATGCTCACTCCTGTACTAGCCCACCCCAATTCAAGTGGGACTTGTTAATGTCAACCTCACCCCTTGTCTGCTCCTGAAAGGGCAATCTCTCTTTTCCATCTTCTTCCCTGTATATGTAGATAAAAACACTGAGGCTACAATCCTATGCGCTCTTATTTGAAAATAAGCCCAATGAACTCAGTTGAACTTTCTTCTGGGTAAGATGCACAGAATCAAGCAACATGCCTATAAGAAGGAACAGAATAGGCCTATTAAAGAAGGGATGGAGGTAGCAATAGAAGCACCAACAGAAGAATTCCACACAGATTTGATTACCTATGGTCTTAGCAACACCCAAGAAATATTGAAACCTGAGGCTAGTCATTAATTCAAATGGGAAGGACAGACTTCAAATTCAGCTCTAATTGTTCCCTCAAGGTAGCTTCCTGAACAAAGCCTCCCTGAATAATTGCTGTTTTCAAACAGGAGTCAAGCATCTTTGTTTACAACACTGTTATTATTCAAAGTGTTGAAGTATCTTCAAATCCAAGAAAAAACTCAATGAAAGTGCAAATCAGACTCACCAGGCCAGACTCCAAGAGAGTTTACTGCTTACCCAGGCATGTGTGAATATCTGCTCAGTCACTCCTATACTGGAGGCAATGTAGGTGTTTGAGACACCAACAATGTTAGGAATTGTTATGCAAGAGCTATTGAACCTTTTGGGGTTTCCTCCCTGCTCAAGCACCACCTTTGCTGGGTATCCCTTTTTCAAGCACCACTGCTACCATCAGAGATGGCAGCTGTTCACACAAGTGGGTGGCTTTACTCTGTACTCTCCTGCCCCAAACTGTTTTGCTCTTGAAGAGCCAGGTAGCTGTGCTATGTGCCCACCACTGCCCCAGCCATCTTCACTTCTGGTGGAATCAAACCAGGCAGGTCAGAGCCACATGGTCACCATGGCAGTAAGATGAAGCACAATCTGCCAGACTGTGACATACTATGGTTTGAAAAGCACTGGTTTATATAACCGTCTCACAGTTACCAATGAGGGCACCAGAATTTCTTCTTCTTGTAAATTAGTCAGTAACATATTTTTAGACAAAAGCCCACACAGTGCACACACACAAAAAAACATTTTTGCAAATTCTTAGGAACCAGAATCATCATAGATACTCGCCCATAATTCGATCCCACAGATAGGTTGAGGGCAGGTTTTGAGCCAACAATCATGGAATTTTCTATGACCCTTGGATAAGTCAGGGGTTAAATTTAGGGGGGTGTCTGACTATAGTTTTGTCTGATTTTACTTGAGACCAGATCCTGAAAAATAACCCATCACTAATTGTTACCTAAGAACTGCAGTCTCTAATTTATTAAAAACATAGTAAAAGGTCATCAGATACATTTTTATTCTTTTTAAATTCTGGTCTTCATCACTTTTTTGTAAGCACTATCAGAGTAAGTGCACTGTAAACAACATACCAGTAAAACAGTGGTTCCCAACCTGGTATTCATGTACTCCCAGGGACACTCAACAGGACCTTTAGGGGTACTTGAAATAGAATGGAATAATGGTAGAAAAAGGTAGGTCATGCTCCAGAATGCCTTGCAAGGACCAGCAAGGCAGGAAGGGAGGTAGCTCGTTGGCTGTGAAAGCCCCACCAATAGCTAGTTTTTGGTCATCAATTCATGTATGAGCCAGTGATTGAAAACCAGCACAGTAAAAAAGCTGAAACATAACATGGAAAGTGATCAATCACCCAGAATCTCTCAGCACACTTCTGGTGCAAAACAGTGCAAAGGCAGAGTCTTCTGTTCTTCAAACAGATAAAAAGAGAAAACACTGTGATAAATACATGAAGTCTGGGCTTTCATATAGAGGAGATGAGGGCTTGTATTATTAATTACAAACATTTTGCTAATATGAAGAGTACAATTTATGGAAATGGGCTGCCAAGGGATATGCAAGTGAAAAAGGTTGGGAACCACTGCAGAAGGACCATGAATCAAATCCACCTTTAAGGTGTCTGGTGTGTTAAGCCAGAAGTTCTACGTACAACATACAACCCATAATAGATAACTGGGAGTGTGCAATTCAATTCACAGCAGAGAGATGGAGCTGCATATATTTGCAACCCTTTTTACTGAGAAGTAACCCACTGCCTTCCATGGGTGTTATTCTTAAGTAAGGGTGCACTGAATTGTAGCCTGCTTCAAGTGGAAAGGCAGATTCCCATTCTGGTGTTTCAAAAAACAGACCTGCTTTGCAAGCATTTGCAAAGCAGAACCAGGCTGCAGCAGAAGGAAGGAGAATAAAAGGTTAACAATTGCTTCTAAGGAGCTGTGCCTGCCTGCTGCTTGAGAAACTTGGCGCCTGTCTGCCGCTTGAGAAACGAAACTTTTCAGAGTTGAAAGGCTCTGATTGACCCGGAGATAAGGCGAAGTGATAATTTGAGCTTGATTACTTGGCAAAAATTTCACATACTATAGGCGAGTATCTACAGTAATTGTTTAGCTACCTTGGCAACAAGGTGCCTATCATTTTTCCATGCCAACCAATAATAACTATGACCAGGCAACTTAAATCTGTCAATCAGCACACTTAAGCCCAATTTTCCCTGTTGCAGACACTCTATAATCAGTGTCTAGATAAAAATCTGAGATAAAAAACACAAATAAAAATCTGAGAAGGCAAGAATCTCCATACTTCTATCACCTGTTTTGCTATGATAAATGAAAATATGTCTGTAAAACCAACACTAACTACATTAACAGACTATCAGTATCTTTAGTGTTATTTCCAATTTCAAGTAATTTTTTTTAACTTTCCAATGGTAATCTATATTACAATGTTCATATCACCAAATACCACCAGCTCAGATTAGCACATGACATCATTCTATGGCCAACTTGGCTGGACCACAATATTGGGGTACATAGTTCAACAATCTGGTACCATTCAGTGTGATGAAATGTTCCTCCTTGCCTACCAACCTAAAAATCTCATACCCCAATGCTAAACAAGCTTCCTCAGATGTTAAGTTCCACTAAAATTAAATAAAACTTATGTCATAATCAATATGCTCAGCATCACAGCACTATGTCTATAGTTTATGGGCAAATGAGTATGAGTGGGAGCATAAAGCAGAGCTGTACTTGGTACTCTTCTATCATGCACGAGAACATAAAGAGCAGAAATTAAAATACTGTCCTGCCTTATCCATCCCATCACACCTTGCACCAAAATGGACTAGTGCAACATTATAGTGAAAGAAGGTAGTCTCATACTGCTGGACCCTATCTTACTGCAGCATGACCAGCCCCCCCCCCCATTTGTACACTGAATCATAATTGTTACATTAGAAGGGAGGAAGTTATACCCCAGGGTACCCCTGTCAACAAAGGACACAGACACTGGAAACATTTAATATAGTTTATAACAGTTGTATTTGCTTCTTGAATCTACCATTACCTTATCAAGTCATGCTTCAGTCAACTCAGTAAACATCCATGTTGACTATGGTCTGCGAACTCTCAGTTGCCAAGGCCATATTACTCAGTCTTGCTCTTATTTAGTGGGGGGAAGGGGCAGTTAGAAAATTATGCATTTTAGATATAATTCCAAGAACGTTCACAATAAAACAGAATTATTTTATTTGCTGCTGTGCTGTGTATATATCTGCTCCTCCTCAGCCGAGTTCTTTGCGTGAGCACATACACACAAAGCAAATGTCAAAAATTACAAGTGGTGCAGAATATTGCACTTTCTGATGCAATATTTCACTACTACCCTGTTCCTACTTAACAATGTAATTAAAGAACCTTGGTTGGTTTCTGAGTTGGTTTGTTGGTTTCTGTGTTCAAGTCAAAGTGATGGCTTTGACCTCTAGAATTTTAAGCAGTTTGAAAACAAGTTGTCTGTGGACCAGTTCATCCCACAAAGGTTCTTGGATGAGGCCCTGCTACCTATCCCACCACCAGAAGTGCAGTGGGTGAAGCATGAGACTTTTCAGTAATGGCTTTCAAGCACTGGAATACCTTGCCACATGGAACTTACCTGGCTCTCTCTAGGACTGTATTTTGCAGCACACGTTACTGTTACAGGTCCCAACAGTATCCAACTTTCAAGCACAGATGCAACTGCAATACATCCCCAAAGTAACTGAATAAACATTTCATTACCTTGAGGTAATTCCATGACTGCACCCTACTGCAAGATGCAGCATATGCCCCATTGTCACGGCTGCATCAGTGCTGGAAAGTTGGATAGGACTGGACCCTCACAGTGACCATTTGGCTCAAGAGTGCATGTGGCACGTTGTTCCTGGAGTTGCATCTTATTGATTACTGCTGCTGCTTACTGGTTTCATTGTCTCAACTTTTTAAAATTGTGATAAGGGTTTTATATAATTCTGATGCATTTTTCATGATTGACAACTGCCATAGAGGCTTGTTGAATAAGAAAGGATAACAATATTTTAATAAATAAGAGGAACTGATACTAGTGGTAGCACTACTCACCATTTACCTAAAGTATTTCAAGTGCTCACTGTGCTCCATGTACATTCAACCCCAGCACTGTAATGAAAATCAGTATTAACACTACAGTATGGAGTATTATCTCCATATTACAAACGGGGGGGGGGGGGCTGATAATGAGAGAATGGGAACTCAAGTTCATAGCTGAGATTAGGTTTGAATTGAGTATTTCAGGTCGCACAGCTATCGGTTTCTCACAATAAAACCAGACTTTATGGCTCCCACATGTCTGTGGTACCAGACAAGCAACTGTGGACAAGCAACCTTCTCACATCACATTCTACAAGGTGGCAGTCAAAAATCAACCAAAGTTATAAGAGAAGGGGTGTCCAAACTTTTTGGCAGGAGGGCCTCATTATCTCTATGACACTGTGTTGGGGGCCGGGGAAGAAATAATTACATTTAAAATTTGAATACATTTACATAAATGAATATATTAGAGATGGAACTTATACAAATGAATGAAAGTCTCAAGATAGCCCAAGCCCACAAAAGACCTTGTGCAAAGCAAGACTGGCCTTTCCTTTGCTGCCGCTTCACAGACATGAACCAACAAGCAGCAAAGGGAGCCGGCAGCTTGTGCGAGAGGTCTAACAGTCGGCCCTTGCACTGAGAGTAGTTGCATCGGGCCACTGCAGGCTCCAGCAAGTCTCTGGAGGGCCAGAGGCTCACTGGAGATAGGGGTTCCCCACAGGATGGATTGGGGGTCCCAAAGAGCTGCAAATAGCTCCCAGGCCGGGATCTGGGTACACTTATATTAGAGGGAAGAACTGACAGACACAAGCACATATTTCTCTGTTCTAAATACCTCATGCCATTTATGGTTCTACTAGTATGAGCATTTGGGTGGAGAACCTACCTATATCAGTCTTCTAAATGGCTGCTTCAAAACAGCCATGTACTAACCCTCTAAAACTACCTTTACACAGCCAGCAAGGGAGATCATATAAACTACAAGAAAGGAGGTTCATTTTTCCCCTGGCAGGTTGTTGATGTGCTGCCACAAATGACTATAGTATATACAAGGGAGAGTCTAGCAAAATTTGTGAGCTCGCAGCATTTGTAGAATTATTTGCAAAAGCAGGCCATCCTCTGGACAAATGAATTTCTTCTTTCAAACCTATCTAGCTATAGAATCAAACTGAAATGATTCAGAATTATCAGGGGGAGAATGTTATTGAAGAGGTTCTTATCAATGTTTCCTATTAATTTTAACTAACAAATTAGCAATATTTGTCAATGGAGGACAGTAAACTTATGTGCACTCCCTACAAAAGAACTTAATTCAGCAATGGTTTAGTAATGCCTTCTTCAACTTTAATTAGATGGAAAGTCAGAACCTAGGGAAGTACTGTAGAACAACTTCTAGAAGAATTGAATTGAGATAATGTGTTAATTAACAAAATCATTCTGGCCTTGTTATCAACAGTTGCAAACTGTCATTGCACATAACTTGTATATATTGAATCTGTAACACAGGATTGTCACAAGATAGTACCTCCTGTGTTTCATAACCATTTGACCTCTCTGTTTACATTTTTTCTCACTATGACCATGTGTATGCAATATTGACACCTGACTATAACACTTCATACATTTGATTAAGTGAACTGTACTTCATAAAATCTTAAACTATAATAAATTTGTCTTCAAGGTTAAGATTCTGCTGTTTTCACTTTAGAATGAAGCACGCAAAGTCTCCAGATCTGTTCAAGACATAGGCCTAAACATGAACCTTGCATCTTATTAGATCTCTTTACGGCTTTAGATGCAAAAAGCAGAGCAGAATACCCTGCTTCGCACCTGGAATAACTGCCAGGCTCAGCATATGTCACTATTCAGCCATGCAGACTATAGGTAGCCACTGGCATCCTATCCATATTGTTTTCTCTCTCCAGTTTGGAACCACAGTGCCATAGATTCAATAAGTTGTTGTGGAATATCTTCCAGCTGTAACACATGATAAATTACAGAATTTAAGTATTTTTTCAACCTGAGGTGTTGACAGGACCTTGGAAATAAGATGAGGCACTTGGGCTTTGAACCTGGGGCACCCTGACCCTAGCCCAACACTCTAACCACTATACCATACTGTCTCAATACACACAGATGTTAATGGATAATGAATAATAGACAAACAATGGATAAGGAAGGAGCCCACTGACAACCCAGTTTCAGTATCATTGTGTCCGATCTGACCCTTTGCCTTCACCCAGGTATAACTGTGTAGGTATCTCCCTTTCTGGATACAGCTCTCTGCTTACGGAGGATTTCAAAGCTTCTTGCAGATGAACGGAACAAGGCCATGTTTCTTTCCTTTCTCTTAGATATGCCTGCCAGTAGCTCCACTATGAGGAAAAATATCTCCAAACTAGACACCTGTCTTTGTCCATCACTGCCACACTTGGAGGCTTTGAACAATTTCTTCTCAAAATGGCTCAAGGTTTAAAAAACACTGGCACCGGATCCAACATACTATATGTGAATATTAACCCAAAATGTAGGGTTTGACAGCTGAACGGCTCAATATCCAATCAAAGGTAGTTGGTATGAGCTGGTCTATATCCAGACTCCAGCCTGTGGGCCGGGTCCAGTGTTCTGCCCAAGCCCTTCCCTGCATGAACGGTGCTTACTGTTCCACAGAGGAGCCTTCACAAAGCAACTTCATGCACCCCCAGTCTTTGCTGCATCCAGACACTTCTGGTTTCTGATGCCCCAGCAGGCTTTGCACCCAAATTTCTGGGCAGAAACAGCTGGACAGCGCGAAGTCTGGGGGCGCATGAAGGCGGCTTTGCGGAGGCCCTCCCAGCAAAACTTTGGAGACTGCTGGTGTACATGAAGGCTCTTCAAAGATAAAGGATCTCTTTGCCTCACTGAACCAGAGTTTTATTTTTCAAAAAGGAAAAAAAAATACTGTTTCTCAAGGTTTCAAGACTTCTCTTTTTATCTAGACACACACAAGATGTCATGCCTCATTTGCTGCATTGGTATCAACTCATTCTCATGTGGACAAGTAATTAAGTAACAGAGTACAATGTAACACAGCTATTGGCACACAGGAGATGTCTGCATTTTAACCCTCAAAACTACAAATAAACGTTGATGTAGCACAGTAGTTAAGATTGCACTTGCTGAAGGCAAGCAAGACTTACGTTTGTGCAGATATGCATAGGACTGTGCTGCAAAATTGTGCCTGGAAATCCCCAGTTCAAATCTCACTTCAGCCACAAACTGACTTTAGTCAAGCCACTTGATCTCAGCCTCGGTCCCTTGTTGGCTATTTGAGGTAGCCAAGAACACTGGCCTGTGAGGCTGCTGGTACTGAGATTGTGAGTGAAGTATCTGAAACAACCAACAACAAAAATGCTAGGTACTAGCATTTTTATGCAGAAATTCCAGGTTCAATCCCCGACATCTCCAGTAAAAAGATCTTGAGCCACTGGGCCCTACACAAAACTCTGAAAAACCACTGCTAGTCAAAGAAGACAATGCTAGACTCAACAGACTAGCTCAAAATGAGACGGCTTTGTATGTTCATCCTGTTATAATGCAGTGTACAACTATAAAACCCATCAGTGGAATTGAGGCATTTCAATTAAATTGATGAATGAATGTACTGAAGGACCCACATTATTACAGTCAGTTCTCTTATCCTGATCCTTGTCCTGAATTCACTATCTTCAAATTCGCTTATCTGAGAGGAGCAAAATTACCACCTACCTCTTGCTATCCTTTATTCTCGTTATCAGATAACATTGTGTAAGTGTACTCAGGGTGGGACTCAATGCAGCCAGGAGCAGGTGGGCTGGGTGAAAAAGGTCACAAGAGAAGGAGGAGAGGAGACAGTGGTTTCCTCATGAGATGAAGGCACCAGTGGCGCCATGCGGGGGGGGGGAGGAAGAGACACCTATAAAGTATCCAGCAAATGGAGGAGGGAGTTGTGGAAATCACGCCCAGCAAATTATACTCCTTGCTTTTTAATGTTGTATGGATTAGGTTGATGTTCCACATCAAACGGGCATTGGTACTGGCTCATGGAGGATTGTTGTACATATCTGTGACTGCTTCCAGATTTGTTCCACCATCTTGGGCACCATGTCAGGGATTCCAGCTGAACCTTCACAACTCTAGCTTTGATGAGAGACTTTTAATGAGAAGTCTCTGGAAGGCTAACTGTGGGCTGCTCTCGGGCAAGCCCAAGGAAGGAGCTACAAGAGAAGTGGAGGAGGAGGACAGGTGAAGCAACCTCCCTCCCACTGCTGAACTCTTGAGGTCACATTGTTGCAACCTTCAACAAGTTGAGGGAAAGCACTGAGAAATCATGATCACCACAACTTTCAACACATCAAAGGATATCCAGTACAGAGGAGGAAGCATCATATGTTGGGGGTGTAGATGAGCCCTTGCTGTAACCCAGCCCCATAGACTTCAAGATTCAGGTTCACAGAGTGTATGATGAAAAGTGTCTCCTGGAACATAATCCCATTTTCCTCAGAGGCTAAATAATTCAATATCAAATAGATTTTTCAGGAACATAACCCTAGCAGATAACGAGAATTGACTGTATCTAAACTGTACACTCCTTGGTGTAGAGGTCTGTTCGTTCAGTCTGTATAAGGCAGCCATTTTCAACCACTATCCCATAGCACACTGGTGTGCCACAGATGGTCTTCAGGTGTGCCATGAGAATTTGAGAGAGGGTCTTCTGTTAGTAGAGCAATTGGGAGATGCGAGTCCCTGTTGCCAATGGCTGTGCCTTGTCAATTGTCAAAAAAAAACAGATGTTGTGCCTTGACAATTTTAGTGCCTTGTCAGTGTGCCGTGAGATGAAAAAGGTTGAAAATCACTGGTATAAGGCATCATCAACATTGATGATGGTATATAAACAATTGCTACAACAGTTTCCATAACACTTTCAAAATGTTAAGTCAGGTACATACACCAAACAGCACATTAACAAAAGGTCTACTTTTAGTTCCACCTATACTACAACTGATTTGGTTGGCTTTGTTTTAAAAGACAGAGCATAGGGAGAAGAGCCAAGTTGCTTTTATTTACAAGTAACTGCTACGTGATCACCTGAAAGGAGCCAAAAAACTTGAGATTCCATTCAATATAAGGTGAATATGAGGGGAAACTGGTAGAATAAACTCTGTTCACTGGAAATGAATGAATCAGCAAAACCTGTCATCAAGAAAAATCAATTTCAAGCACTCCTTAAATGTAGTCAAAGACTGACTACATTAAAAGTTTACACCCAACTTAAGAATGGCTTCACTAGTGATGTTCTTCAGACAGACACACTCTCTCTCCACCAACCTGCTTGTGGAATATTTAATCCTTTTGTCTTTCAATGCAATCTTCCTGCACACAGACATCTCACATTAAAATTACGACAGCAAACCCTATGGGCCTCTACACTAGTGATTTTCAACCTTTGTCATCTCATGGCACACTGATAAGGCGTGTGTCAAGGTACACCATCAGTTTTTTGATAACTGACAAGGTGCATCATGCTGCTGGTGGGGAACTCACACCCCCAATGACCATATTAACAAATGACCCTCCCATAATCTCCTGTGGCACACCAGTGAACCATTTGTGGCACACCAATGTGCCTAGGCACACTGGTTGCAAATCGCTGCTCTACATGAAGTTCCTCACTGTGCCACCTGCTGTAAAAGGAAATACCCTGAGGCCCAAATCCTAACCAACTTTCCAGCACTGGCATAGCTGTGCCAATGGGATGTGTGCTGCATCCTGTAGATGAGTGGCACTCACAGAGGCCTCTTCAAAGTAAGCGGAGGTTTGTTCCTTTACCTCAGAGCTGCATTGCCCTTAAGTTGGTGCTGAAAAGTGGATTAGGATTGTGCTCTGAGTTGGTCTCAGAATTTGGCACTGCTAATAGATAGCTGCCAAAGGCCCAGCTCAGTTATTTTCAACCAGTGTTCTCAATACTGAGAACAAAACGGCTAATACTATAATGCCGTTATACAAACGGATGGTAAGGCCACACCTAGAGTACTGTGTCCAGCTCTGGTCACCACATCTCAAAAAGGACATAGTGGAAATGGAAAAGGTGCAAAAGAGAGCAACTGAGGCTGCAATCCTAACCTCACTTTTCTGGGAGTAAGTTCCATTGAATGCAATAGGACTTACTTCTGAGTAGACCTCGTTAGGATTGTGCTCTAAAATGATTACTGGGCTGGAACACCTTCCTTATGAGGAAAGGCTACAGCATTTGGGCCTCTTCAACCTAGAAGAGAGATGCCTGAGGGGGAAACATGATTAAGACATACAAAATTATGCACAGGAAGGATAAAGTGGATAGAGAGATGCTCTTTTCCCTCTCACACAACACCAAAATCCATTACGGGTTACAAGCTATGATGTGTATGTGCAACCTCCTGATTTTAAAAATGGGTTATGTCAGAATGCCAGATGCAAGAGAGGGCACCAGGATGAGGTCTCTTGTTATCTGGTGTGCTCCCTGGGGCATTTGGTGGGCCACTGTGAGATACAGGAAGCTGGACCAGATGGGCCTATGGCCTGATCCCAGGGAGCTGTTATGTCGAAAAAACTGATAGAGTGCCTTGACAATTCTAACACATTGTGAGTGCGTCAGGAGATGAAAAAGGCAGCAAAGCACTGCCCCAGCTTCTGGCAAGGCCCCACCAGCATCAACCCCTGACCAGCTGCTGCCACTGAACTGCAGCAACCAGCAACATCCTGGATCCTCTCCAGGATGATCCCCCCTTGCTGTGCTGCTGTTGCCTGCTTGCTTGCTGCTGCTGCACACACACACCCCTCCCAAAAGCAGGCAAGGAAGTGGTATTTGAAGTCAGCTGTCCTCTGCACCCACTCATGACCTTTGTGCCCCACACCACCAGCACTAGTAGAGCCCAGAGAGGCCTGTCCCCTCCCCAGAGCCCAGTCAACCCCTTACCAAGCCACCCAATATGAAGCAGCCCCCACAAGCTGATGAAGCCCTATGGAGGGCATTTTCTTGAGAGTAAGCCCCATGGAGGTCATTGGGCCTTACTTCTGAGTAGAGCAGCACAGGCCTGTGCTCTCAGTGGCCCGATAGGGGCATCCCTTCACCCACTCACCTCTACAAGGGCAGGAGGCACCCCAGACCCCCCCAGTCCCAGCTCTGCCTGCCCCATAAGTACTCAGTGGTCTTCCCCCCACAGTGTCACCAACAGCCCTGAGGCGCCCCCGCCCTCCCTTCTCCTCAGCTCCTCGCCCCTCCCCCTCCCAGCCACCGCCCGGGCCCCTTCTTGGAGCTTCCTCGCATCCCCCTTAAGCCCCGCCCAGCCTCGGGAGACAGGGGGCGTTCTCCCTCCCAACCCCGCACCCTTATTGGCCGCGCCGCCCGCCACTCACCTCCCCCGGCCGCGTTGATTGACGCAGCCCAACTGCCAATCAACGACAAGGCGGAACCCACACCCCGCAAGTCTTGGAGGAGTTCGGTTTTTCTTGAGGGGAGGAGGAGAGGTAACGGCTCAACTTACCTCGGGACCGCAGGAAAGAGTAGTGGAATGAAGAGGCCGTTTTAGTTCCCGCTCCCTCTCTCCTCGGGGCGCGGGGCCCTTCTCCGTCTCACGCCGCCACTCTCGGGGCTCTCCCCAGTCTCAAGCCGCGGCCCCCCCTTGCCTTGCGTGCGCGCGCGAGACTCTCGCGAGGGTTGACGACGGGGCGTGGCTTCTCAGCCGCCGAGCCAATGAGAAATAAGAGGGGCGGTGCTGTGAGAAAAGGGGCGGAGTCAGGGGTTACCGAGTCGCCCGCGCGGAGGGTGTTAGTGGCGCGTGTTCCTGTGCGCGCGCGCGACCAGTTCAGTTCCATGGAACTCGTGCCGGCGATTTGCTATTGGCTGCTTAAGATCAAGGAACAGAGGCGCGCGCACGAGGGCGGGGGGTTTCCTATTGGCTGCTTGAGACACAGCGATCCACGCAAAGCGTAGCAGAAGCAGAGAACAGGTCCCCAAGCCTATGTACGTCTACTCAGAAGTAAATCCCATTATAGTCAATGGGGCTTACTCCCAGGTAAGTGTGGATGGGATTGCAGCAGCAGTGGGGAGTGGCACGAGCCTCCTTCCACCGATCCCACATGGCCTGGTTGAACTGCTGCCCCTGGGGGGCTACACTGCACACTCCCCCAGGGGGAGCAGCCACTGCCTGCATCTACACACGCTGCTGCAGAATGAGGGGATGCCATTCAGGGCGTCCAGAATGGGACCCCTCACAGCCCAGTCCTATCCACACTTTCCTGGGAGTAAGCCCCATTGACTCTAATGGGACTGACTTCTGAGTAGACATGCATAGGTTTGGACTTTCAGACCACACTCCCATCCACACTTCCCTGGGAGTAAGCCCCATTGACTGTAATGGGACTTCTGAGTTGACAGGCTTGGGCTCTAAGTCAAAAATCTCCTTGCATTTAGGAAACTAGAGCAACCAGTGGTACTCATACCAGTGGGTCTCATACCACTGGTGGTACTTGACCTGGTACCTGGTGGTATGTGTGGGACCTCCAGACCTCCTCCACCACCTGTCAGCGGGACCAGCAACACAACACAAGCAGCTCGGCTTGGCAGGCAGAGCTCCAGTGTGTGCTTTTCATGTGCTCCAAAAAGCCCTGCCGTCCACTCCAACCCTCTTACCTGTGTTTACTGTGTTGTATCTGACCTCCTGATTCAGTAGTCGCTGGTGATGGTATCGCTACCAGTAACTTCCAGTGGTGTTTCCAATATAGGTGGACCGTGTGAGGTGGTACAGAGGGATGAAGACATTGAGAGATGCTGAAATGAGCAGTAAGAATTAGAGCAGGGGTGTCAAACATAAGGCCCAGATGGAAGCTTTTAATCCAGATGGAAGCAGGTGTTATAAGGACAGCCCACATGAAAATGGGGCTCTCCCATATCTTGAAATATGATCAAGATTTGTGTATTTTCTCTTCTGTCATTTGCACCTAATGAGTTCCTAAGTGAGAAAAAGTGATTACTTTTGGTTATAACCGCTTTAATGACATCATTTCTTGCCTAATGAAATCACTTCCTGCCCTCAGCGTGCACCATGAATCAGCCCTTGGTATGAAACACGTTTGACACCCCTGAATTAGAGCATCAGGGTGAGAAGGTGGGGCAACACTGAGCCTTCTTACACTCCATGGAGGATTTATTTTTCTTAACAGGGGAAACCACTAAAAGAAATGCAGCCCCACATTTGAAATCTAAAGTAGCATCAATTTCTACCATTATGTTCTTCTCTCCAAATACGGTAATGCAGTATTTCTTAGCCAGTGGTACTTGAGGTGTTATCTGGTGGTACTTGCAAGTCAAGTCCCCTGGTTCCCTGCCGCCCAGCAGCAAGACCAGGAACACAACACAATAAACAGCTGGAGGAGGCTTGGTGGGCAGAGCTCCAAAGCATGCTTTTCTGCCCTTCAAAAAGCCCTCCTGTCCACCCTGAGCCTCCTACTGGTGTTGATTATCAGCCCAATCCTATCCAACTTTCCAGCACTGGTGCAACTGCAATGCAGCCCTAGGGTAAGGGAACAAAATGTTCCCATACCTTAAGGAGGCCTCTGTGACTGCATCCCCAACACAGGAAGCAGTACACAGCCCATAGGCACAGCAGCACCAGTGCTGGAAAATTGGATAGGACTGGGCCCTCAGTCACATCTGGTCAGGATTGGGCCCTCAGTCACATCTGGTTTTCCAACCCAGAAGTAACTGGCACTGATGTCATCATCAGTTACTTCTGGTGGTACTTCAAATAGGTGGACTTAGTGAAGTGGAACGTTGGAGGACAAATGTTGAGAAACACTGCTGTAATGAATAGATCAGCTCTGACAGTAGCCCTCCCACACAAGAACTCTGGCTGTTGAGAATTCTGAAGGCCCCCAACAGGGCAGAGAAGAAGGAAGGGGACAGACATCAGGAAGGAAACTCTTACTGTCAGTCTCTCCTTATTAGGACGGGGTTGGCATGGTTGGAGAGCTGCTGAGAACCAGGGCCTTGGGAAGACTCACCCATTTCCTGCTTGAACCAGCAGTCCACCAGTGAAACTGGGATCCCTGGAGGAATAGGATTCACTCACCCCTCCATCTAAATGTATTAAACATATCTGAATTGGGAACTTAAAACCGTTTTTGCAAAGTAATACATACAGTTGCTTTAATTCATCTTTAAAATCAAATGGAACTTTAAGGTTTACACTATGGGGAAAGGATTTCTTTCAAAGGTTGTCAGTGTTTTAATTCTTTGTACCCCAGTGTAATGTTTCTTATTAACTGAAATGACTGCTGTGATTCACCCTTCTTTTTAGTTATTGGGCAATTTCCTATACCCTGTGACTTGAATAGTGAACTTGTACTAATGCTTCATTTGTCACGGAAGCACTGAATCCAAATAGCACAAATCATTTATATCTTATCTATCTATGCTCTCCAGCAGTAATGGTGATATAACTCTCACTGTTGTCGGTAAATAAATCAGTGGGGATGGGGTAGAAATAACATCACTGAATTTGGTATTTTACTCTAGAGAAGATCCCTACCTATCCATGAATTTACTATTTTACTCCCAATTTCTTCTACTGTTTCCTTATTTAAATTAGACTGGTTCACACATGATTATCATTTGATGACTACAAAAGAAGTATTGACATAAATGGTCCACCATAGATAGAACTTTCTCCTGTTGCCTCAGACATGATGTTTTGCATTAGTGTCAAATCACACTTCAAAGGCCGACATCAGATGCAGAAAAATCAAGCAATGTAGAGCTGGTGTAGCATTGCAAAGGCTGCATTCTTATACATATTAACCTGGGAGTAAGTCCCCTTGAACTCAATGGGACTTCTGAGTAGACTTACTTGGACATGTGCTAGAAGAAACTAATGGCCCAATCCTATCCAACTTTCCAGCAGTGTTACAGCTGTGCCAATGGGGCATGCGCTGCATCCTGCAGTTGGGGGGAGCAGTCACAGAGGCCTCTGCAAGGTAAGGGAACATTTGTTCCCCAACATGGGGGCTACTTCAGTGCTGGAAAGTTGGATAGGATTGGGTCCTGAGATGCATATCAGGTGTTCCTCTGTTCAAAACTTGCCTCTTTCAATGAATGTCCTGAGTGGCCTTAGGCAAGGCACTCCCTTTCAGCCTCAGTATTCTATCTGCAATATGAGGTTAATATCGATCGATCGATACGTCACAACTTGGATGCCACATTGACAATGTCTGACGATGTCCCCTGGGCAACTGCTTGTCCTGTGTTGTGGGATTCTTTTCCGCTTGTACAGCCTGAGGATGTGGACAGACTCCTTTGGAGTGTGAGGCCGTCTGCCTGCCTGCTTGACCCTTGCCCAGCTTGGCTGATAAAAGCTGCCCGGGGTGGACTGGCTGAGTGGACAGGGAGGGTGGTCAACTCTTCCTTGATGGAGGGGACGTTACCACTCACTTTGAAACGGGCGGTGGTTCACCCCCTCCTGAAGAAGCTCTCCCTGGATTCCACTGTGTTAGATAACTACCGGCCAGTCTCCAACATCCCGTTTCTGGGCAAGGTAATTGAGTGGGTGGTGGCGTCCCAACTCCAGAAGGTCTTGGATGAAGTGGATTATCTGGATCCTTTTCAATCTGGTTTCAGGCCGGGCTTTGGGACGGAAACCGCCTTGGTCGCCTTGGTGGATGACCTACACCGGGGACTGGACAGGGGGAGTGCGTCCCTGTTAGTCCTGCTGGACCTCTCAGCGGCTTTCAATACCATCGACCGTGGTATCCTTCTGGGCCAATTGGCCGAGTTGGGAGTTGGAGGCACTGTTTTGCGGTGGTTCCACTCTTACTTGGAGGATCGGTCCCAGATGGTGGTGCTGAGGGATGCCTGTTCGACACCCTGGCCCTTGAGGTGCGGGGTGCCACAGGGCTCAATTCTGTCCCCCATGCTATTTAACATCAATATGAAACCGCTGGGAGAGGTCATCCGGGGGTTTGGAGTGGGGTGCCATCAATATGCTGATGACACCCAGCTCTATCTCTCCTTTTCTCCAGACTCCAGGGTGGCGGTTGAGGGCCTAGAGCGCTATCTGGAGACAGTGAGGATCTGGATGGGGGCTAACAAGCTGAAATTAAATCCGGATAAGACAGAGGCTCTCCTGGTTCGGAAATCCTTGATGCAGGTGCTGAACTATCGGCTTGCGCTGAATGGGGTTGCACTCCCCCTGAAGGAGCAGGTTTGCAGCTTGGGGGTCCACCTGGACTCGCAGCTGCTCCTGGATTCCCAGGTGGTGGCTGTGGCTAGGGGGGCCTTCACTCAGCTTCGGCTGGTGCGCCAGCTGCGGCCGTATTTGGATCGTGCAGACCTGGCCATGGTGATCCATGCCTCGGTGACACTGAGGTTAGATTACTGTAACACGATCTATGTGGGGCTGCCCTTGAAGATGGTTCGGAAACTGCAACTAGTGCAGAATGCGGCGGCCCATGTGGTTACTGGAGATAGGCGGTTCGACCCTGTCAGTCCGCTTCTCCAGCAGCTGCATTGGCTGCCCATTCATTTCCGGGCCCAATTCAGGGTACTGGTTTTGACCTTTAAAGCCCTATACTGCTCTGGGCCAGGGTATCTTAGAGATCGCCTACTCCCATACAATCCGGCTCATCCTCTTAGGTCATCAGAGAAGGTCTTTTTACAAGTGCTGCTGCCTAGGGAGGTACATGGGGTGGCGGCAAGAAATAGGGCCTCAGTAGTGATACCAATGCTATGGAACTCCCTTCCCCTTGACTTAAGAATGGCTCCCTCTCTTGAGACCTTTCAGCGAGGCCTGAAGACCCTTCTGTTTAAACAAGCCTTCTGAGTTCTCGGCCTTTTTAACATCTTTTTAACATCTTTTAATATTTTTTACAGGCCTGATTCTTTTATGATTTGCTGCTGCTCTATGCTCTTTTTACCTATTTTTTATCTGACTGCTGTTTTTATGATATGTGTTAATATGTTTTTATTTGTTTTAAATTATGTTTTAAATCTGTTTTAACCTGTTGTAAGCCGCCTTGAGTCCCTTCGGGGAGAAAGGCGGGTTAAAAATAAAGTTATTAATTATTATTATTATTAATAGAAATACAGCAAGGTTAATAAGAAATGCTTACAAGGTTGCTATAAAGGCTACATGGGAGGTAATTCATACACTCAGAAGGTGCTAAACAACTGCTAAGTGTCCTTATTGTAAGGATAGAACAGTAATTCAGGTGAAGCACTTTTGAACACTTCCAAGAAGATTTGCAAACGTTGTGTATTATTATTAATATGGATAGCCTTTCACTGCTTTTGGGACACACTTCCTTTTTATGTTTGTATATGGCCAGAGTAATGGGTAGCACTTAACCCAATAGTGCAATTAGAATAGAGAGAATATGTAATTTGTTTGCAATGTGGCATTTGTAGTGAGTGAAAAGGAGCCATAGCACTCCGGAGCATTAACTTTGTAAGCAGAAAGTGGTTGCTGCCATCTTCACTTAAGAATCACAGTTAGCAGGGCAGAAAACACCCCTGGATTGAGGCTTTGGCAAGCTGTTGTCAGTTCCAGTGGGCAATACTGTGCAAGATGGACCAATTACGCAGGCCTACAAAACTGAGGGTCAGAAAATTTTCCCCAAACTTTATGGTGGTTTGATATGAATTTGGGGTGCCGATTCAAAAAATGGCATCCATTTTGCCCTATCACATCAAGTTTTGGAGATATAGTATGAATGGTTCAAGCAGCTTCCTCGTGTTTTGCCCATGGTGTAGGCTTCCTACAGATGCCATTTTTTGAATCGGCACCCCAAATATACCCAGGAATTGGTGTAATGTGTAAAGAAGCAAAATGTGTGTTGGCCTGTGTTATCTGTGTCAGTATAAGAAAGCTTCATGTCTCTTCTCCGTTCTGCACTATCCTTGTAGTATAGTGTATGCTTCTCTAGACCTTTTAAGATCTAGATTACTGTCAGTGGGTCTCTCGTTGGCAAGGGTTTGCTAAGGTCTGCCTCTATGATCCCCAAGGTGGGAATAATTTAGGGCAGGCACAACCACCATTGCTGAAACATTACAGGAAGCTTCCTGTAGCAGCGCCATCCTTCACTTGGCTATTTTCATAGATCTTGCTCAGTCAAACAATTTCTTCTTCCTCCTGGGGTGGAGCCGGGGTGACTAAGAGACAATGTGAACAAAGAAAGAGAAATGTGAATAGAGCTGATATAGAGAAATAAGGATATAGGGATAAAAGGATCCTAGTGGAACTTATTTTGTTTCTAGAATAAGTTTGTTTTAAGTTCCTTCTTTCAGTTTGTTCACTAAAGCATTGTGGTCAAGCAGATAGTGAAGTACAGATACCTAGGTGGGTTTGCATCTTGAGGCCTCCCATCTCTCAAAGTGGCAGAGAGGCCACTTTGGATGCCCATTTCCACCTGATTGTAAAGTGCTCTTAGATTCACACATGACTCTTAAATTGTTTTCGTATTGAATGTTAGCTGCCACTTTGGGTGTTTTTTTTTTAAATACAGATAAGCAGGCTAGAAATACTCCTATAAATAAAATGTTAGCAACAGCATGCTGATTAGAAGAGTGCAAATCTGTGAAATAAAAGGTTATTTGGGAGAAAGAACCTCCTATCGGGCCCAAAAAGAGAAGGGGCTGTGTGTATTGACTGAAATGAGGGGCAGAGGCAGACATGCACCTGAAGTCATAATGTTAAGGATGTTTAGAGAGATATCAGAAGGTGGCATAGATAAGTAAGGAGAGAAATGAGAGGACAATAAGAACTAGTGTAGCGTATAATTAAAAGTGTTGGACTTCACCCAGGAAGACCCACATCCCAGTCAGCCCTGAAACTTATTGAGTGGTCTTGGCTCAATCACTATCACTTAGCCTAGCCAACCTCAGAAGTGTTGTGAGGATAAAAAGGTGGAGTCATGTACACCATCCCGAGTTCCTTGGAAGAACCGCAATATATAATGTGGCCAATAAAAAAGGCTATCAACATTCTTCACACAGGGCAACAGCAGTGGCTTATAACAAGAGGGAAACCTAACAGGGTTCAGACAGGGGCACAGTTGGTCAAATGCCAAAACAGGTTTAAAAAAAAGGCTAATTTCCCTTATTGAATTGATTTTTAGCTAGTCAGGTTTCAGCGGCTGTCTTTCCCAGCCTGTTATCTGAGATTCTTTGAAAGAGAGATGCCTGGGACTGAAGCATAAGCTCTACCACTGAGCTATGGGTCCCACCTGAAGTTAGCAAGACGCCTGCCTATCAAAATTGGCACACACTCCTTTCTTCCATGCCAACAGTTGCCACCCTCAATAGAGACAGTTATGCGTACAGTGCTTGCTTCGGGCTTTAAGGTGCAGCTAGTTGCCAGAATTAACCGGGAAAGCAATAGTACAACAGAGTTCCTCTGCTCAGATGCTCTGTATTGATTTCTAAAGAAATAGTTAATTCATTAGATCCAATGTGGTAAGGAAAAATATGAGAGTTGATTTTAGTACATTTGTATTCCAAGTTTGATTCAAAAATATTGTGCTGCAATCCAGAGCTGCACAAGTGCTAGGACGACTCAAGTGTTAAACCACACAGGGGCAAATGTAGGAGTGGCTTGGTTAAGTGGTTAACCAGGCACTGGCTGTAAAAGAGTGCAATTGCCTTGTTAATAATAATGTGTCATTGAAAGTAATAGGCTCAAAATTGACAAAGATTAAACAAATTATTTCTTGCCATTTCTATTAATTAGGTTTATGAGCCATACAATTATTTAAACCAAAGTGTTCTTCCTACTTGCTACTGAATACCCTTGGGCCTAGCCAGCTTGAGGAAGGTCAGTGGAAAAAAGCCCATATGGCCTGGAAAGTGACCAGGTCTTCTTGTTTAAAAAACGAGAAGGTCCACTGTATTTGCCAGGAATAGAGGTTATGGGAGTGGGGGAAAGAGTTCTTCAAAAAGATGAGCAGGCCTTCCCAGAAAAGCACAGCTAGAGGTGGTGCCAACTTCTCTCCCTCAGCTCCAGCCTGTGCTTCTTGTTTATATCTCTACAGGTTCTATAGCTGTGAGGGTGGATGCAAGAACAGATGGTTGGGGCAGTGACAAACTGAACTGCCAGTTGTCATTAGGGTCACCCCCTTTTCCTGGAAAGGACTTTTAACATGACAAGCACCATGGCCATTTTTGACAGCCCAGAAAGCCACCTGTCACACAACTATTACAAGCCACCTGCTTGTCACACCATTATTAAAAGCTTAACTCTATGGAAGCAGAGCCTATCTGCAAATGGGACATCCTAGCAACCTCCCTACCTCGAGCTGGTTCAAAATTTTACTTGGAAAGTCAAAATGGCTATTTGGGAAAGAACCTTATCCCTTATCAGAATAATTCAGAGCAACTGATAGGAGTTTTGAGGAAGTTAACAGTAGGTTTCCCATTGGGTTTGGGGCCACAAGACAGTAAATCATGTCACCCTTCTCAAGAACAGCCAGTTAGCAGCACTGTCTAGGAAAAAGTGTTAGTCATTTGTTCTTTAGAAATTAATTGGCAGTGTTTTTTAAGGACATGAAGATGAGCACTAGCGCCTAACCACAATTGGTGTTAAAGACAAAGCTGCAGGGGCCGATTCAAAAGTTAGTAAGTCGAGTTATAAGTGAACACTTTTTTCCTTGAGATCTTTAAACTACATACATAAACTCTGATGGCAGAGTTAGGAAATTTCTCTTTACTTCCAATCAGTTGAGTTCTATAGAGCAAACCTCTTTCAACTTCAATGTCATCCTTCACCGTGAAGCTTTTTATCTGGCAGAACAAAGCATAGTAGTTTGATCTCGTTGAAGATCTAAGCATGGGCTTATCTTAAAGCATTTGTTTTTTCTTTCCTGGCTGGAGTGAGACCAGCATGGATCAATGCCCAAATTCTTTTTACCAGCTTGTGTTTGAGAACCAACACAGGCCAGCTCTCAGCTTTTGCTGAACAGAGGGGGAGCTTTTCTTTGTTCCCAGCTGCCATTTCTAAGATCGGCACAAATGAATGGAAAATTCAAATCCAGAAGCAAGTACGATGCATTCCTCTCTTCAAAATCATGATAGCCGAAACTGACTTTGAAACGCAAAATAAAATCCAGAACCTATTAAAAATATCTCCAGCGCCACCCACCCAGCTTCAACCCAGCTCTACATGGTCCTGGAAGGCATAACTGCTTACACTAGTTTGTTTATATAGTCTAACATCATGGCATTTCTCTGAAATTAAACCAAAAAGAATCTCAAGTAGGTTAAGCATAGCATAGCTGTTTCAATGCCATAGCTGGTCACACCAATGGTCACTTATGTTTGTAACAGAGTGTCATTTACAGGACTATCCCAATGAAGAGGAACATCATTTTTAAACTTTCAAAGGATAATCTTGTTAAGTACAGGCAATCAGCTGTGAAAGTGGTCTGGATAAAAGAAATATAAGCCAAAGCATCTCATACTGTGTGCCCAACCCTATCAGACTTTCCAGTGGCGATGCAACCATGCCACTGGGGTGTGTACTACTTCCTGTGGTGGGGGGAGGCAGTCACAGAGGCCTCCTCAAGGTAAGAGGTTGTTTGTTCCCTTACTTTGGGGCTGCATCTGTGCTGGAAAGTTAGATAGGATTGGGCCCCAAGGCATTCTGCACAATGATACCTCCCTCTTTTTTGGTCATATCTATTCAATGACAGATGCTTATGCACATAAACACATTCAGAACTGTATGAGAAAGCAACTTCCTTCTAACAGTTCATACCCATGAACTGGGGAGAAGAAAGGTGGTGACTAGTTGAACTGCAGTCTTTTCTCCTGAACCTTCCCTTGTACTTCCTGATTGTTATCTTGCTTGGAAATGAAACAATGGTACTACAGATAGTAGCCATCCTGTACACCAATATCTGGCACTTCACGCCCCAGAAGTCAAACATGTATTCGATGACTGCTCTCCACTGTGGTGTTATGCTAGCTCTCTGCCGAGTACACTTAGGATCCAAACCTATGCGTGTCTACTCAGAAGTAAGCCCCATTGTAATCAATGGAGCTTACTCCCAGGTACGTGTGGATAGGATTACAGCCTTAGTTTGGGAGTGGAGAAAGACCCTATGTTTCCATATTAACTACTCTGCAGCTAAAAGTTCAATTTTTTTAGGATAGAGGAGGAACCCATCAGCATAGAAATCGCCTCAGGTTTTCTGCTTATGGAGCCTTCTTCCAGTTTAGGATTAGAGGGGAGAGGAGGGGCTGTGACTCAGCAGCAGAATGTATGCTAAAGATTCCAGGTATCTGGAGGGGGCTGGGGAAGACCCCGGTGAGTCACTGTAAACAGTTACTTCACCCCTACAGTGCACAATGCCCCAGTTGTATGAAATTGTCCTCTCAATCTCAAGACATGTTTGCACTTGTTAGCATTCCCTTGGTCATTTAACACCCCTACTTAGCCAGTTTTATCACTGGCCAGCCTGGCTCAGAAAGATATCTGCAGCCGGTTTCCAAAACACAGGCACAACTGTAACAAACACCCAGCTCAGCTAGTTCCCTAGCAACACCAACAGCAGATTGCCAGGACCAGCTGTGGATCTTCCAGCAGGCAGTAATGTTCATATATACAGGTCAGGCTCCTTAGAATTGCTGAAGTTGCTTCCTTTCGAGCCAGTTGCCTACACACTGCAGACTCATTTGGGTTACTGATGAGAGATGAATGATCCTAGCACAGGGGTGGCCAACCTGGGGCACGCACGCTACTGGTAGCATGCGTACACTTTCTAAGTGGCATGCATGAAGTTGCCTTATATTTTTGAAAAGCATTTAAATAATAAAGCACCAAAACAGTTCAGTTTGCTTGATTTCATTACTACTCCTTACACAGCATGCCTCCAAGCATCTAACCTTGCAATGGGGACACTTAGGGCAGCTGTACCTACTCTGCTTGATTTGCTCTGGTTGCAAAATGGAGACAATCGCCAAAAAAAAAAAAATGATGGATAGGAGAGAAAGCCAATAGGATGGATGCTAGTGAGCTGCATTCTGCTAACTGGTTTACCTGGGAACGCCAGTATTGGAGTGCTGAAGAGGCGAAGGGCAGGCTGTAGAAGGTGATGGGCTGAGCGGAGCAACGCAGAGATGGCTGATGAGATAGCAAAGCCCAGGTGGCCCAACTGGGTGGAGAAACCATCTTCAGAAAAATCACCTGCAAAGGGATTCCAGCTAAGATCATCTTTGTGGATGAGATGGACAGGCAGAGGGGGGCTGGGCTCAGTTGTGCAGAAGAGCAATGAATGTACCTTAAATGGACCTTGGAATGAGTTCTGCTGGGCAAAACTAAAGGTTTATGCAGGCCACCTTCCTGGCCTCATTAGCAGTCACCGAGGTGTCTTTAGAAAGCCCCAGATAGGCAACAGCCCTTCCGTATTTCTTGCTCTGTACTTCTGGCACTCTAAGATATACTGCCCTTGAACTTGGGAGGCTCTATTTAGGTATCAGGGTAATCCCTAAAAATAACGTTAAGGTGGAGTGGCACATTCTAAAGTCTCTACATAAAAAGTGGCACGTGACATGCTGTGGGTTGGCCACCCCACTCCTAGCATGTGATCCTGGCTATCATAGATTTGGAAAGGGCTCAGTAAAGGGTAACTAAAATGATCAATGGATTGAAGTACAGTTCCTATAAGGAAACACTAACGCATATGAGGGGGTCTCTGAACCAAGTACCAGGGAAAGAAGTACTAGAGTGTCTAAATTATGATCTGTATTGAAAAAGTTTTTCTTCTCTCCGAATACCTAGATGGATTAAGTTTAGATGCATTAAGAAAGGATTACACCTATCTTCCAAGAATAGCAAGTAGCAATGATACCTGATGATGTACATCAGAAAACCAGGCATTAAGTAAAAGAAACAGGATAGCCATCATTTTCATACTCTATGAGCTCCTCAGAGGAATTTGGCTGGCTGCTATAACAAACCCAATGCTAGACTTTGGTTTGATCTATCAACACAATTCTTATGTCCACTTCTCTGTAGCCAGTTCTGCTAAGCTGCTACTGTGCAACACTGCAGATCCCTGAAGACACCAGGAAGCAAGTATAAATGTGAGCAGGAGTGTGTCAGGGGATACTGCCACATGACATATAATGGAACAAAAGAGCATCAGTGCAACCAAGCAATACATTGGAATACTTGGTTCTGGCAGCCAGTCAATGCTTTCCTAGATGTGCTCTTCAGTATCTCTGTTTAAGATAGAACATTTACCCTGAGAATGGTTGCAAGCACAGAAGGTTGAGCAACTATGTATAACCTTAATTACTAGAACACATCTTGTATTGATTGCTGGCTATTAACTTGCTCAATACCCTTAAGCAGACTACAGACATTTTCCTGGCTCAGAACTAGAGCCAGAGTAATGCAAGGACAAAATGTAACAGTTAAAGCCTTAAACACAAGCTTTTATAAACTGAAAGATTAACTTAACGTTTGAAGGTTCTACATCTTACACATTTGACACAGATTTCAAACCATAAAATAAAAGTCAGAGTTTCAACACACTCCAATCTGAACTTCATCCATGAAACTCACTTTGTCAGTTGATTAACCCAATTCTGCCAGGCCCAAAGGTATACAGATTTGGTCCCTGTTGTGTATATGCAACATATGACAGAAATGGCCTTTAATTCAAAGACATTCACATGTGGCCAAATAGGTAGGTGAAGGCTGCATCCTACATATGCTTTACATAGGAATCAATTCTACTTCAGTCAACTTGGACAGAACTGCATAGTAAGTGTATGGGGGTCACTGCATTCTAAATTGGTGTAGTTTTTAAAAATTGTTTCAGCACCATAACAAGAGACCTACTATAAGCTTTTCTCAGATACCTGACTAGTTAATGCTTCCTAGTAAAATGATAAAGCTGTTTTGATCATCTTAGTATGTGTGATTCAATCATTTGACAGTTTGCATGAATTGGTAAATTTATACCAAAATTGTTGGCGTAATGCAAGGATCATCAAGAAAGGTGGTTTAATTTATGCTTATGAAACTATCTTGCACCTCCATTGATCTCTGTCAAGAACCTTTAAGAAAGACTTCAGGGGCTGGTTCTAGCCGACATTTTAGTTCCCAGGTTTCCCACATTTTAGTTCCCACATTTTAGGCCCACATCTGTAATTTAGCTACAAGTCCTACAAGTTGAAAGGAAAAAAATTGTACACATTATATAGGTCCCAATCCTATCCACCTTTCTAGTTCCAGTGCAACTGTAATGCAGCCCTGAGGAAAGGGAACAAATGTTTCCTTACCTGGAGGAAATCTCTGTGACTGTTCCCCTATTGCAGGATGCAGCACATGCTTCATTGTCATGGCTCCACCAGTGCTGGAAAACTGGTTAGGATATGGCCCTCAGTCAATTTTACACAGGTCAACTTAACATCAGCAGAAATAGCATTTGCTGTATTAGGGGCTGCAATGCCATATACCTTACTTAGAGTAAGCACCATTAACTCCTTGGTGCTTATTTTTGACATAAACATGCATAAGATAAGAGCCAGCCATTTTCATCTAGTTGCAAACCAGTACAAGAATAGAAGTTCTGCACTCAACTTAAGGGGCAATGCGGCAAACAGAGGTGGGACTAGTTCAACAATGAGTTCTCATTCTTGCTTTGGGAAACTCTTGTCATCCTCTGTTTCAACCTTTTACAGACAATTGAAAGCTTTCCTTGCTGATCTTCAGGGAGAGGAATTCGTGGGTTCCCAGTATCCAATGGACACAATGAATACTGGAGGAATATACCCCATGATATTGTGCAGTTGGATGGTCCCACAAAGTGGAACAGGTGTCCCAAAGTATCAATTAACACATTATTGGTTAAGTAACATGATGGGAAAGGTATTATAGCCCTGCTGCTTGTCAAGAAAAAAGAAAACTGAGAAACCAGGAAGTGTATACCAATACAGTATTTATTCACTTGCCCTCTTCAAGCCAGATGGATTTGGTTGACAGGTAGGCTTCCCTTATCTGCCATGGAACAACCAGGTCGGCATACACACTGGACTAAACACAGGGGGAAGAGAGGAGAGCACACAACAGGCAGCATATCTGGCTCTGTCACATGGCAAAGAGAATGAGGAATGCCACCATCAAACAGAACAGCCCCATGGCCTCCGAGAGTGCAAAACCCAGGATGGCATAGGAAAAGAGCTGCTGCTTCAGGGAGGGGTTCCTGGAAGAGAAAGAGAAAAAGATCAACCATTAGTGAAACAGAGAGCAGCCAAGGTTCTTTAGTATCAGAATTGCCCTATCTGTGGGACTTTAGAGGAATCAGGACTACAGAGATGTCCCTCCCAGCAGAGGGATGCTTAGAAGCAAAAGGCCTAGTTGCATGGTATAACCTAGTCATGTTGCAATCTTATTCGGGCCTTGCACTAGCAGGACACGCGCAAGTCCTATAAGGCACAATGCAGCAGCATGGAAAATCATGGTATCGGCAGAAAGGCTTGTGCAGGCCTACCACTGCCAATCAAAGGCCTGCACCTGCTAGAAAAGGTAAGATCTCCAATGGCTGGTGGAGGGAGGGCGGGATGGTAGCAGGTACCGCTGCTGTATTTTATCCTCCTTCCCAAGACTGATTTCCACCAGCTATTTTGCTTGCAGGCCCAAGTAGCCCCACTGCAGGTGCTGGGGCTTACCCCAGGGCAAAGAACGAATGTTCCCTTCCCTCAGGGAGACCTCTAGCAGCCTCCTTTCCCACACAGGATGCAGTAGAGGCCATTTTGACACCAATGCATTGCTCTGTGGAACAGAGGATAGGATTGGGAGGCCAACCTTGCAATTGTCCACAATATTTGGTAGGGTTGGTTGCAGACTATCGCCCTTTTGCACTGCTTTCCTGAAATACGGAAGCAGCATTAGAACAAATGTGCCGTGTGGAACTAAATGTACCACTGCATTCTATGGTAATACCCATCCCAGTAGACTAGATCCTTTCATAACATTTATTCAGAAGTCCTATTCAGCAAAGATTGCTGCGATATTAATTAGTAACTTCCTCCTTGCTGCTTCTGTCCCATTATTGATTCCCATTCAGAGCAGCCCCAGCATTACTGATAATTAAATCCTTAATCAGTTCCTTTTTCCTGCAGGAGGCAGTTTGCTTCTCATTACTTTACTCTTTATCTCTGAAATACGGTACTACTATCTTACTATAAAACAGAAGCAAGAGAAGCAATTAAAGCCCCTGCCGGGAACAGAAACAGAGTAGTTAAGGGGAAATGCATCCATAATTGCACCAACTACAAGGCAGTTAGAGGTAAAATTGCAAGAAGGAACCTAGTAATGAAAAGGCACAGTAGCCCTGGAAAACTTCAATAGCCGTTAACCAGTCCACACTGAATAGGCAGGTGCTGCAAATGTGTTGTGGGAAAATGCCCTCACCACAAATCAGTTTTGAAAAAAAGAGTGGACTACACAGAAAATGTTAAAACGCTTTTACCAGCATCTGGAATCAGGCTAGTGTGGAAGCAGCCCAATTTGCTTGCCTCCCCACCACATCCCAGCCATTTGCTCTGTGAAAAAGGGGAAGGGCAAGCAAGTTTTTTTAAAATATGGCCGCCTTAAGGCAATACTTATGCACCACAGATATCCAGATGGCTATTTACAAGCATGCATGGGGAATCTTTTCAATTGCCACTTTTGCAAGAATCATCTTTCAGAAGACGTCAGATGCTCCATTGTCTGCAAAATGTGTTGCGATATCCCTGCCTTGTAAGTATGAAGCTAAAGACAGGGTCAGGACATGAACTAGGCCTACTGCAATACTAGTTTGCTGCAATGAGATGGGCATACACATATCTACGTCTCACCCACTAACTGCTCTTGCCAAATCCACGGGCATTCATTCACTAGCTCTTTGTAAGCCCACATACCTGGCATAGCCAATGATGAGACTGCCAAATACGGTCCCAATGCCAGCACCGGAGCCAGCTACACCCACAGTGGCAGCACCAGCACCGATAAACTTGGCGGCAGTATCAATGTCCCTGGAGACAGTGCTCGTTTGGAACCCCCGGCGCAACACTGGCAAGAGTTCACTATGAGCAGCTGTTATGCAGCCGGGCTAGAAGGAAGAAACATGGGGATGAAGGGGTTATACTTCAGCAAATACCGAAGACACAGCTTTGAAGCAAACAGAGTACTATCAATAACTATGATCAAACTTTCCTGCTCAGTGCAAACAATGCAGCAAGGCCATCCAATGCACAACCAGGTTTCAGATTATTTTTAAATCGTTTTTGGGGGAACTCTGGGAGTCCTGGGAAACTTATCAGGTGTCCCTCAATCAGAAGATAAGTAATGGCTAACAGGTCACTCTGAGGACAGCTTATTTACCGCCATCAATCAATCTCCAAAGTGTACAGCTGCAGGGAGTTATTGAGCATGCTCTTAGGTGGTGCATAGCAATAGTGAGGCCCAAAAGTTCTGATCAGCATTTGGTAACATGCAGGGGGTCTTCAGAAACATTGATATAAAAGTCGGTTCCATGAAGCTAGAAAATACAAAAGCCACCAGCTTAAGGAATGTAATCATTTGAGCAGACAGTCTGGCCTTGGACTTCAGCCCCAAAGAACTTGGCTCAAGTTACAAGTTTGTATATAGCCCAACTCATTTAATGTGGTGGTTCTATGAATAAGATGCAGAATACAAGTCATTCTGAGCTCCCTGGAGAAGCATACAAATGTGACAGTACATGGTGTATGTTCCTGATTCTCAGACTAGCACTTTGGTTTGACAAAGAGAGCCCTGAAGCAGCATGATGCCCCCTAATGTCTCACAGCAATTAAATTCACAGGTAGGGCACACTGTTAAATACTGCTGCTGCATACTCAATTCAAAAGGTCTAGCAGGGCCAACTATTCCACTTCTCATCTCCTTTTCCACTCAGTAGCAGCTGGCATACAGAGTCTTTCCATGTGCACCCTCTACACCATGAACAGTTTGCCCTGAAGCCCCAGGAGTCCTACTTCCTCAAATATGGCACCCCAAAATCATGTCATGCAGACTTACCTCATCCGTCCTGACCTCAGGCCTGTTCAGCACGGAGGCAGAGATGGGTCTGCACAGCAGCCGGGAACTGTTCCTCACCTGCAGTGGGAAAGCATTCAAGGGGAAGACACTGAGTGCTCCATTGAAACTATGAACAGTCTTGCAAGTGCACTCTAATTACAGAGGTACAGTCAACATTTGTGAAGGCACTTGAGCATACTCTGGCTGGTCAGCCTAAATAGGTTTTTGCTGGTGGCATGTCACATCTTATTACACTAACTTTTCTCAGAGCAAAGAATCAAGGCTAGCACGGGTGCACATGGTGAAAAAGGACACTATCTAAAGAAGGAAGTCTGCCAGTAACCGTAAACTGATTGTTCTCAACCTCATGAAGAGAAACAGTCTAAACCAGCGACAGCCATTTTATGGTCACATGTTGGCCACATATGGGTCACATTGTATGCTTTTCCTGTCCTTCCTCATCCCCTTTGGTCAAACTGGGGAAACAAAGTACATCCCTGCTTCTTACCTGGCAGATACCCATCTCCGTTCCCATGGGGTGCTTGCCAAATATGGCTCTGTTTCATTGCAGAGGTCTTGGGGCAATTCCTTTCTAAGGGAAGGAAGAAGGCACCTGCCAATTTCTTGAACTGGGAGGGAAGCCACACCAGATGATCCCTGACTAACCTTTTGAGACAAATGGGACAGTGGCATCATAGTAAGGAAGTATCAAGTCTCTAAATGGCTTGGTTGGGTTCCAATCCCTTAAGTTTAAAAGCACTACCACCATCAGGCATCTGATCGCTTGGGTCAGGCTCACAGAAACAATGGAGTCTACGGCAGCTGCCACCTCCTCAGGGCCATGTAGATTAGGATTAATCTTTCATGTATGAAAGCACTTCTCAATTATCTTCACTTGGGGACATGTTTGAGCAGTTTTGATTGTACAACCTTGCCTGTCTTCAAAGTTGCAAGTTCTTTGCTAACTCTCACTATTTTAATAGAATGCCAGAGATTTTAGCAAAAAGCCTTAGGGATGCCCCTAATCTGGATAAACAGAAGATCACTGTTCCTCACTTTCAACAAAAAGGCAGTAAGTGGATATTATTTCCAACAGCACTGGGCTAGAGGACATAGTGGGGTGTGTATTCTACACTTTTAAAAGTCACCAGAATTCCATGCTGAGATAATTTGCATAAGTTAGAGGCCACAAAGCTTAAATGAACATGCATACATTTTCTTTGCATGATTTGCCCTGTTTCTGATAGGTCTGGGAAAGAGCAGCAAGTTATGCCCAAAACTGAAGCATTAGCTACCAGAAATTCTCTTCACTCTTTCTCACTCTGGAGATTCTCCCAGACTTCAGACACGCCATTTAAGACATTACTGCCCAACACTGCATATACGCAACAGGGACCAAATGTGTACACCTGTGATCTGGGCAGAAGTGGGTTAAAGCCAACCAGCAGCAAGTGCTAGAAACTATGCCTAAATGCTACAGACTTCACTGAAACCCAGTGTTCTCAGGATGTTTTAAGGTTTCAGCAAACACCAAAAACCAATCTCTTTTCTAGAACCCCAGAAAAAGAATTTATCTAGAGCTACATTGTGGCTCCTCACATCCTGAGTGCTGGCCTCTGCTGGTCCACGCTTCACTAATGAGACACACACCCTTTTCTTGTTCTATCCAAGGAGTGGTGCTAAGGTAGCCTCTCTGGTCATGGGTTTTTCCTTCCTTTTCAAAAATATTTGCTGCATTTCTGCAGGCAGTTCAGGAGCAGCCTGAAGCATTGATAATTTCACAACAAGCGTCCCCAACCCCCCCCCCCTCTTTAGAGTGCACTGGGAAATAGCCACCTAGGGCAGTGGTTCTGAAAGTGGGCAATGGGATTACCTAGGGCAGGTCAGTCAAACATAAGGTCGGAGGGCTGGATGCAGCCCCCAAAAGCAATTTATCTGTCCCACCTGTTATAATTGTACTCTCCCAGCATGATAATTGGATTCTCTCATACCTTGAAATTATGAACAAGATTTGCACATTTTCTAGCCATCATCTGCTTAACCTTGTCACTTCCTGCTTAATAATATCACTTTTGGCCCTCAGCAGGCACCATGAGTCCTACTTGGCCCACTATATGAAACAGGTTTGGCACCCCAGACCTAGGGGGCACTAAGAGGCAAGGGACTCAGGAGGTAGTAGAGTCCCTATCATGTTATCAAATGGCACTTCAAGTTTCTGCCTCTGCATAATGCTGAAATATGGTGGAAGCTATTTGAATTTTTAGTAAATATACCACCAGAGCTTGGGCTCTCCCAAGTCAGACCAGTATACCGCATTTTGTGAAAACTGTTGTCACCATATTTGTCCTTTGATTTTTCTACTTCTGCCGTTTCTGTTTAATAACAAAGAGACAATGTAGTTTGGTATAGCTGAAGTATAGATTTATACCACCAGCAACAAGTCAGAAGCTGCCAATGCGCCTAATATGTGAAAAGGCGCAGTAATGAGGCAGTAAAGCCTTCCAGACTAATTGAACATGTGGAGAAGGCACATCCTGACAAGGCAGACAAGAGCTGTGTTTCAATCACTTTGTGACAAATTTCAAAAGCAGCTAAACACTGATAAGCATGATTTGCAATGCTTCACGACAAAGCACTGATCATAGAACAGTTCATTGATTGCCAAGGCTGGAAAGCTGCATACAATCAGCAAAGCTCATCTTACCAGCAGCTAGTGAGGTTTTGAGTTCTGATTTGAATAAGTAACAGAGAGGAAAGCCGGGAGGGGAATATATTGGGAGGCAACAGGGGGTGGCACCCTGCATGGGTGACTTATGCCAGATGCCATCCCCTCCAGAGCAAACCATTGACACTGCCTCCTTGGACTTGAACTGACTAAAGAGCTGGTACAGGTCTGAGAAGACCTCATCAGTGGCTCCACAGCATGGAGTACAGCCTGCTTTGGCACAGTTGCATGCTATAGCAATGGAAAGGATAGGATTGGGCTGATAGCAGGACAGGATTGGGAAAACTTCTCTCCAAACAATGAAATCAATTCCAGATTAATAAGCATGTAAGACTCCTGCTAAGTGACTTTAAACCAGACATTGGGAAACTGGTATTGATTACTCAAACCCATCAATCATATCAAGAAGTTACTGAACAGTGAGGCAGCTGCTAAATGTGATATCTACAATTCTTGCTAAGTGACTATCAGCCTTTGAAATGATGGTATCACTGGATCAAGCTCCTCAATTTGGTTGAATAAATTAAACTAAAAAGCTTTAATCGGATTTTGAATAAGTGTGCATGTTTTGAATTTTATTATCTCCCTTAGGCTACAATCCTTACCACACTTTCCAGAGAGTAAGCCCCATTGAACAAAATAGGACTCACTTCTGAGTAGACCTGATTAGGATTGTGCCCTTAGTGTGTCATGTAAACAGCTATTTTGAATAATGGTGTAGGGTAGGGGGAACTTGGGATATGAACCAACAGAGCAGTGGCCCCTCCAAATTTGGGAACTACTAACCTAGAACATACTCTAAAGAAAAAATGACAATGAAAGCCATCAGCACTTCAAGCACTACTACATCTGCCCACAAAGGTGCAAATAAAATATGTTGGCAACATTATCAGTGCTACTGAAGCCACCACTGCTGACAGGAGCAGTGAAAAAGGTAAAACGTGGCTACCATTTCTGCCCTCAAGAAAAGGGCAAGTTAAACAATCAATCAATCAATCAACAGTATTTATATACCGCTTTTCAACTAAAAGTTCACAAAGCGGTTTACAGAGAAAAATCACATAACTAAATCGCTAAATAACAATGTGCAAGCAGACAACACTTGTTGCCTAAGCAACAAGCATCAGTAATAATGGAAGGAAAAAAGAGGTACTCAAGAGCCGAGGACAGCAACTAAGAGCCCCTGCAAAAGCTGAGCCCCTGCAAAAGGGCTATAGCAGTGGTTCTCAAATTGGTGGGTTGTGACCCACCAGTTCATGTAAAGGTTCCCCCATCCCTTTAAGGGGTGGGGGAAGGGGAGAGGCAGGGAAGTGATCCCCAGGATCGCGTCCATTTGGGGCAGCGAGGGGGGGGTGCTTGTGACATACTTTAAGAAGGCAGGGCTGCAGCAGGTTGCAGGAAGCCCTGCAAAGGCTCTCCGAGCCTTGGAACTTTCAGTGAAAGTGGGCACAAAGCGCCTCCTGCAAAACAGAAATGCCTTGCACCTGAACATTCCAAGCCTTGGGGAGCACTGTGCAGGGCTCCCCGCAACTCCTGCAGCCCTGCCTTCTGAAAGTAAGTCACAAGCACCCCCCTTGCCCCCCCTTAGCAGCGTGATCCTGGGGATTGTGTTGCTGCCCTAGCCCCTCCCCCGCAAAGACTTACTGAGAAAATAAAGCTCCCTCAAAGTTTGAGGCCACTGGGCTACAGCAAAAGCTGCCATAGTACTTTCAGAAGATTTTTTTTTTTAAATCCTGAGAACCAGAAGTATTCTTCTTATAAGAATAAAGAAATGGAAATGGACACAAAATACTATGTGGAATCTGCTCTATTACAAGCAAAGGGTTAATGTTTCAAATACAATTATATAGAACAGATTATTAACTGCCCATATTGACAAGGCAACACTTTGAAAACAAGTGCACGAAAAAACTCAAGCACTAAATGTGATGCATCTTGTTTACTCACAAGGATAGGCGCCGAGACGAACTTTGCACAGGTATACATTTTTGGGGATGTGGAGGGAGGGATGGCCACACTCAACAGCTGGAAAAGAACCAAACACCATGACATTAGGAGAACAAGTGCCCACAACTTCTATTGTCTGCTGCCAATAGAAACCCACCCATATTAGGAAGGTGTGTGGCAAGGTTGATATATGGAGAATGGTACATTCCAGAACACAATCATAGTCATAAGAACAATGACCAGGCAACATGGCTTTAGGTTACCAAGAGATCACCTAAAGCCAAACGAGAACTGTGCACCAACAGAACCCACAGAGCATAATTGTGCTGATCAGTGCAAGCAGAGCTGGAGGCGCTTGGTTAACTGACCCAAAGGGGGCTCAAAGGTTTGATGTTGGCTCCTGCAGATCTGATTCTGGCACCCTCGAATTGTACCCAAAAAAAACAGGAAACAAACTTCTGAGGCTTTCTCTATTTTAGATGTTCTATCTTGCTCTCAGGCTCAGAGTGTTTAATAAGCTTTATAAAAACAAGGCTAATCTGATTATGAAAAATCCTCATTAAATCCTTAGCATATACTATCCAAATCGCCTTTGCTTCTTCTAGCTACCAAATGTAGAGACCACCTTGCACTGGCAAACATCACCTCTGGAAGGTGCCAAGGTTGGGCATTTGGGCAGAGAATCACAGAACAGAGCTGTTAAGAATACCAGACCATGCTCCTGCTAACCAAGCCTGGCACGTGGATGGTATTATTGAGAGGGTGCTCTGTTCAATTTAGGCTACATCTGCACACTAACACAGATCCATAGGTTTATTAGAAACTGAATCCTGTGATCTAACCAGCAGATGGGAAAGTTAACATGGGAGCAACCAAGGTACTAGGCCCTACACCAGCACTCTCCAAAGTGGAGCCTGCCTGCGCACCAGTAACACCTTCCCCAATGTGAATAGCACTTACCTTTCTGCCATTGCTCCTGGCACCTGATCTGGACTGAGACACACTCTGGGTAGTCATGTCTATTACCCATTGCCCCAGCAGGCATTGCACCCGGATTTCCAGGCAGACTGCCCAGAGCATCTCTCAGTCCAGATCGGGTGCCAAGAGCAGCAGCAGCATGGTGGAACAGTAAGTGACATTCAAGCTGTGGAGACCAGCACTGAGTGACCCTTTGAGCAGCACTGGTATACCATACATGCTGAGATGATTCCACTGGCCATGGTGGATATCCCACCAACCGCTGGCAAATATGGCAAAAGGAAACCCAGCCTCTCTTTCTAGCTTGGACCCAAGGAAGGGGCAGATGATCTGATGTAGTTACAGAGCAAGATCCTCACCACCCTCTCCAGTTCCAAACTGAAGAAGAAAACTAGGGTTAGCTATCTGGCAGTGGGTAACAACAGTGCTTGAAGAACCCCTGCTCCCAAATGAACACTAGCCTTTTGTTTTGACTTTTGGAGTAGAAGGCTCCAAAACTGAACAGGAGTCCAGTTCTGGTCGCCGCATCTCAAAAAAGACATAGTGGAAATGGAAAAAGCGCAAAAGAGAGCGACTAAGATGATTACTGGGCTGGGGCAGCTTCCTTATGAGGATAGGTTACGGCGTTTGGGCCTCTTCAGCCTAGAAAAGAGGCGCCTGAGGGGGGGCATGATTGAGACATACATAATTATGCAAGGGATGGACAGAGTGGATAGGGAGATGCTCTTCACACTCTCACATAACACCAGAACCAGGGGACATCCACTAAAATTGAGTGTTGGGAGGGTTAGGACAGACAAAAGAAAATATTTCTTTACTCAGCATGTGGTTGCTCTGTGGAACTCTTTGCCACAGGATGTGGTGATGGTGACTGGCCTGGACGCCTTTAAAAGGGGATTGGACAAGTTTCTGGAGGAAAAATCCATTACGGGGTACAAGCCATGATGTGTATGCGCAACCTCCTGATTTAGAAATGGGTTATGTCAGAATGCCAGATGCAAGAGACGGCACCAGGATGAGGTCTCTTGTTATCTGGTGTGCTCCCTGGGGCATTTGGTGGGCCACTGTGAGATACAGGAAGCTGGACTAGATGGGCCTATGGCCTGATCCAGTGGGGCTGTTCTTAAGGCTGAAACTGGCTGTTTTGTGGTGGGGGACCACAGTGCTCTGGACATCACTACCCACTGTCAAATGAGTGGCACCTCCACCTTTTCCCCTGGCCCTGTGCATGGAGCTAGAGATGGGTGGTTGATATTCAGAGGGCACCCACAGCCCAGCACAACTGCAGGGACAGTGTCTGCAGGTTGCAATTCTGTTCATATTTAACTAGGAGTAAGTCCAAACTTGCTTCAAAGTAATCATGCAGAGGATGATACTAAAGGGGAACAATAGGAACTTGCTGATCAGATTTTGGCTGGCCATGGTAGCCAAAAGTTGCAGAACCCTGAACGCAGATATGCCCCTTAAGCGCAAAGGTGTATCCACATGCATGTGTCACTTTCAAAATGCAGGTAGTAGACGGCATTTCTGAATGTTCTCCCATTTAAGGAACTCCATGTACATGGAGAGTCTGCACGGCTGGGATAAGGTCAAGTTAGAATTTATTTCTGATGTGTTAATAGCTTCTCACAAGCATGTTTTTGACAGGTAATCATTCAAATGAAAGATCCTCTACCTGAATTCTTAAACAAATGTGTAGTATTGTCCTGGAAGCACATTTCCTGAAAAAAAAATCAGCTCCAAGATGGCAACAAAAAGTAAAAAATGTGCAGAAGACTCCTACTTAGCAGCCCCATCTAATGACACTGAAGGAACTAGAACTATTCCCTCCTACAGCAAGATATATTTTGAAGTGGGGAAACTAGGTTGCTTGTAGATATTTGCCTACAGTACACCATATCAAGCCAACTGCTATTTGGAAGCCAGTTAAGTGATCTAATTCTAGAAGACCTCTAAACATCTATCAATCTGGCCTTTGGACTGTAAACTTTTTTTTTAAACCTACGCGTCAAAGAGGCAAAGTACGATCATGCAAGGGATCACAGGGCTGACAGACTATTTCCTAGAGCACATATAATCAAAATAAGATTTTAATGAAGTGCAATTGCTATTCCTATCTGGACTTATATTAGTGGGGATCTAAAGATCTGCAGTCAAGCTCATTCAAGGCTTTTAAAGACCATGTGAGCATATCAGTGCCCTAATTTCACCGTCAATTCTGCAACAACTCAAGGCCCAACAAGTCACCTCACTTATCTACCCATGCCCCATGCTTTTGTGACATGAGTCCCTATGGGCTTCTGCAGTGCTTCTCTCATGACAGATTTGCTAGTGCACACAGAACAGTCTTGCAAAGGTTAAAAAAACTTATTTTCTGGAAGCAGTCTGACAAACCACCCTGATCAAGTTTCCCAGTAACACAGAGCAGCTGAGTTGAAAGTTTTTTAAAAATGTGGGTTAATACAGAGCTTTGTATTTGCTGCTGCCTTGCAACTGTGAGCAATGTTTATTAAGACCCAGGTTGCCAACTGACCAGAAAACACACCCTGGCTACTTGTACCTTTATAGCATCTGGATCCACATAAATCAAGTGATGCTTTTCACTGCACACAAAAGCATCACCATCAGCATCACAGGAGCTGACAAAAGTGGCAACCTTCCACTGTCCCAGAAGGAAGCCATCCAGTTTGAAAACTAGTCATCCTGAACATTCCAATATATTTTCGGGGGGGGGGGGGGGGAGATGATGGTCTTTGAGAAAATCAAGTTCTGAGCCTTTATACTAGAACAAAACAAACACTATGAACCCAAAAACCTAGAGACTGCTCTTCAGAGGCGGGCAGGCAAATATCTTTACACTGAATGACATGGGAGGAAGGCATGAGGAGCAGAGAACAGCATTTCACCTTCTTTTCTCATTTATCCTTATAGCAGACCTGTACAGAAGCTCAAAATTATTTCCCTTTGCTTAAATGGAAGGGGAGTGGGGAAGGTGGACTATAATCACCTGGCCAATATGGGATTCAAACTCATGCCTACCACACGCATACTACCATTAGTTCACTCACACACACACACACACACCCCAAAAATGTGCCCTGTACCTACAGTTGCTGTATTTTTTTCTGGACTACTACTGAGGCTGTAATCCTAGCCACAACTTCCTGGGATGCAGAGGCATAACTTGAAGCCCCAGCATCTGGGGCAGTGATGTCATATGACATCATGAGGCCTCCACAGGATAAAAAATGGGGGTGCAAAGCCACCAGTACCAACTCCTTCTGCCTCATACCATGCACACCCCTCATGTAACACCTGGGGCAGGTGCCCCTCAGGCTCCACCTTAGTTCCACCTCTGATGGGATATAAGCCCCACTGAACACAATAAGATTCATCAATAGATACACCTAGGATTGTGTCCCAAGAAAGTGAAGCTTTTGCCTAGCAAAGAACTAATCAGGAATGCTTCCCTTGCTTGAACTTCAGCTGATAGGCACAGTCACCAGCCAAATTGGGGTGTGTGTGTGTGTGTGTGGCAACACATGGAGCATCTTACCAAAGCAAGAGCTTTCCCTCCCAGCACAGTGGCTCCCAATGTTTTCTCACTTGCATACCCCTTGGTAGCCCATTTCCATAAATAGCACCCCTCATATCAGCAAAATGTTTGTACTTAATATAGTTGCTGTTATTTCAAATTTATGTTTTCAACTACTGATCCATTTCTGATAATTCACGAACTGGTGACCAGAAACTAGCAGTTACTGGGGCTTTAGCAGCCAGCTAGCCACCTTCCTTCCTGCCTTGCCAGCCCAGCAAGGCATTCTAATAAAGGTTCTGCCATTAGTCAGTTCTTTTACAAGAACACCTAAAAGTCCTGGCATGTAAGAACATAAAAGCCCAGTTGGATCAGGTCAAAAGCCCATCATAGTTCAGTCTCCAGTGGCCTACCAGATGCCTCAGGGAGCACACAAGACAACCGGAGACCTGCATTCTGGTGACCTTCCTCGCATCTGGCATTCTGAGGTAGCCTACTCTCTGAAACCAGGAGGTTGTATATACCCATCATGACTTGTAACCCACGATGGACTTTTCCTCCAGAAATCTGTCCAATCCCCTTTTAAAGGCATCCAAGACAGGTGCCATCACCGCATCCTGTGGCAAGTAGTCCCACAGACTAAGGAGCTTGGCGCATCCTGTGGCAAGGAGCTCCACAGACTAAGGAGTTCCAAAGATTTTCTTTCCAACACTCAGCTTGAGTGGATGCCCCCAGGTACACCTGGGGGTGCATGTACCCCAGAGTGGGAACCACTGCCCTAACCAGCGATGCACCAGGGGTCTTGGTGCCCCAGCAGCCCTCAGGCGCCTGGGAACTCTGGAACTGAGCCCCCTCCAGGGGAGGCTCCAGGCTTCCCCCTGCCAGCTGCAAGCCCTGCCCAGTGGCCGACCAAGAACGTCCCCAAGGGTGAAGGTCCCCACTGCAGGCTCCGCCCCACCCTCCTCTGCCAGAGTGCCTGCCTGCCTCCCTCTCCCCTTGGAAGGCCAGAAGGCGCCAAGAGGGAGAAGGCAAGTGAGGGAGAGGACAGCAGAAGGGCCAGGCCTGCAAAGAGAGATCCAACTCTATGCCCCAGCCCGGCACCCCTACCTGCTGCTCAGGGGGAAGGTGGCAGAAGGAGGGTCGCTGACCACGCATGCGCCACCGGAAGCACCAATGACGCCACATCCGCCCGCAGCCCGGAAAAGCTCATGAAGAGGAGCGAGAGCGCGGTGGCTAGAGCGTCCGCCACGTCAAAGTAAAGGAAAGTTCTCTGCTCGCAACAGCGACACCTGTTGGTCAGGGCGGAGGTACTGCACGTGCATTGAAGGCTCCTGCCTGCCTAGCTCACCCAGGGTGACCAGATGCAGTGGAGGACAGAGTGCCTCTACCTCTTACCATTGCATAGTAGAGGGAATGCTGGCAGGTGCAGTTCCACATGGAGGGGGTTAGAGCCCAAGCCTAGGCATGTCTACTCAGAAGTAAATCTCACTGAAGTCAATGGGGCTTACTCCCAGGTAAGTGTGGACAGGCTTGTGGTCTTCAGAAGCTGCACCTGCCAGCATTCCCTCTTCTACGCAATGGTCAAAGGTAGAGGCACTCTGTCCCCCTTTGTATTTGGTCACACTACTCTTATAACAGTGATTCCCAAACTTTTTAGTGCTGGGACCCACTTTTTGAAAAACAACGCTCTACTGGGACCCACCTAGTTTTCAAGACTTTGGAAAACAAAAAGAGATCTAGAAAGAAATTATTTATTTATTTACAAGAAATAACAACAACAACAAAAAGATGTTCAAACATTTATCTTTCTATATTTACACATGCTTGCAAACCTGTGGATGCAAGGAGCTGAGCTCTTTGCAGGGCAATTCGTAGCGATATGATTCTTGAATATCCTCAGGGCTTGGAGCGATTAGTTATCTGATCTTTCCATCCCGTGTTGAGTTCTGCTTGGTTGCTATGGGACCCACCAAAATTGGGTTGCGACCCACCAGTGGGTCCCAACACATAGTTTGGGAGCCACTGCATTATAATATAGGGGTGGGCAGCTGGCAGCCCAGAGGCTCAATCTAACCCTCAGGTCCTCCCATCTGATGTCCAATGCAGCTTCCAACCTCAAGGACATCCCATACTTCAGCTGCTTTATTCCATGCATGATGATGCCCCAGGCAAGGGCTATTTAACCTTCCCTCCATAATCTTCTTATTAGTGGTAAAGCCTGCTCCGTTTCAAGCACCTTTCTTGTCAGTTGCACCCATCTCTTTGGGCCTTGGCTCATGAAGGAGTGGTGGATGTGCATATTAAGGGCAGACTCTGCCCCTGTGGTTGCTATCAAGCTTCTCCTGGGGACAGTCATTATCTCTCAGCCTAATTTAAAGTACCATACAGCAGCGGTTCCCAACCTTTAGGAACCTGTGAACCACTGAGGTAAACACTGAAATTGTAGGGAACCCCATGCTACCCCTTCCATCCCCACCACACACACAAAAATACAATGCAATTTGGTAGCCCATGGGGGAGCACTCGGCGAGACATTGGAAAAGCCAGCTTGGGAGGAGGGGGTCCATTCTCCACCCTCTCTGATGGTCCATGGGGAAGCATCTCACTGAGTGAATGCTCTTCCACAGACTACCAGAAAGGGTGGAGAATGGACTCTCCCGCAGCTGGCACTTCAACAAGCGTCAGACCGCCAGAGAGGGCAGAGAATGGACTACCTACAGCCACGGCTGACACTTCAGTGGTCTGTGAGGGAGCACTCACTTGATGAGATATTGGAAGTGATCGATGATGATCATTTCTTTTTTTCCTGAGGCTTTGGGGACCACTTCTCAGGGTCTCACAGACCACCTCTGGTGCCTGGACCACAGGTTGGGAACCACTGCAGTACAGGATGGTTGTGTAGATTAAAGGGAAGGAGCAAGCTATGTCTGTTGCTCTGAGCATAACAGGATACAAATAGCTGCTTTTGAAATTCACCTAACCTAAATTCATGGGTGATAAATCTATCAATAGTCAAGAACATGACTATGAAACCTCCATGTTGAGAAGCAGTGTACCTCTGAACACCGGTTGCTAGGAGGAGGGGAGGATTGTTGCTGTCATGCCTTCTGTGAACTTCCCAGAGGCATCAGGTTGGCCATTGTGGAAAACAGGTTGTTGGACTCCATGAAATGTTGGCTAGATCCAGCAGGGCTTAATCAGAGCTCTACGACGGCCTCTGTTCAAGCCTCTGCAGGGTTGATTCTCAGGTGTATCTATTTTTTAAACTATAGCTGTACATCAATTCTATGCTTGCAGAACAGTGGAGACCTTGTCCAGAAAGGCTGCTGTCTCTCAAGATTTGTTAATGGGGCCATTTTCTCTCATACACTAGAGGCACAAATGGAAAAATAATTGCTTGCAGTGGCAACACGTTTAGGGGAGGGACCTGTAGATTTGGCTTCTGTAGTAGGAAGGAAGAAAGGAAGAAAAGCAACAAAAAAAACCCCCTCCTTGATTCTCCAGACTTTGGGAAGCAAAACCTCAGGTGCGGAGGACTTGGGAGAGGGGGGGGATGTATGCACTGGATCTTCTAACATGCTGCTGCTGGAGGTTGTCACTATTGTAACATGCTGTTGCTCAGGGGTTGTCGCTATTTGAGGAACAGGAGCCTGCAATGTGATTGCTTTGGTGTAGGTACTCCCTGTGTACTTGCTCCTGCAACCTTTTTTAATGTGTACACTTGCAAATCCGCAGAATCTCCAGTTTTTCCTCTTCTCCAAGGGAACCTGAATCTGCACAAGCTGCTGTGAATTTCCCACCGTCCAGGGGAAGAGGGAGCAAGACACTGAGGATGGTTTTGCAGCCAGCAAAGGATGACCAACCAGTCTGCCTGCCTCCTCCTGGCCCTGTGATCGTGGTAGTAAATTAGGAGTGCAGTTGGGACTCTTTGTCTGACGGCTTGTATTTGCATGCTCTCTTGTCCCAGGGCTCCGTCCTTCTTCCCCTGCCCTCATCCCAACCAAATCCTGACTGTAATCGGCTTGAGGGGAAAGGTGCTGTAAATCAAGCCGACAACTTTAGTGTCTCTGAGGAGGGAACCAGCTCCTCTGTAAGGCAGGCACACCCAGGTGGGTGATAAAATGCTGCTGCTGGCCCGGGGAGCAATTTGCTGGGCCCCGAGCCGAGGTGCGCCGTCCGCTGTAGCAGCCCTGCAAGACCGTAATTTAGCGCCAAGTCCTGCCCGCTTTAATTATCACTGCAGCGGAATTTCAATGGGGGCCGATCCATCTTGTGGCTTGCTGGAGAGCGATTTATACACCGGCGTGCTATTTCATCTCCAGGCCCCAATCTGCATTTTTATGGCCAGCTTGGAGCTTCTTCCCTCTGCAGTCTTGCGAGGGTCGTGGCAACGGGGAGAGAATATCCAGGCTTCATTGAGCAGCGGTGTTCAAAAGAGACTTTTGTGTCTGCTCATAAGGAGATGTGCATGTGCATCTTGTATATGTATGTATGTGTGATGCGCAAGGATGGTTAAAAGGATTGCTTCCCCTTCCTCCCATCCCATTCTGCTAACCCAAAATATTAGTGCAGGAAAGCCAAATCCCTTTATCAAAACCAGTGCCGATGATCTCTCACCATGTGGAGGGACAATGGTTCACTGGTAGAACCTCTGCTTTTCATACAGAAATTCCCAGGTTCAAAGGAGTGGCATCTCCAAGCAGGACAGAAGAAAAAGTCCTGTCTGAAACCTTGGAGAGGTTGCCAGTCAGGACTGGCAATACTGACTTAGATGGATAGAAAGTCCTACTCCATAGGAGGAAGCTTCTTTCCCACTAGGGCATTTTGAAGACGTGTTACAGCTGATCACCCAGCAGACAATTTAAGCCAGCTTGCTTATTCAGCTGGGTGCAGTTTTGGTTTTGAAATATACTGGTTCTGAAGCCAAGTTGACCACTTCAGCCCAGCCCTAAGGTATGGAAATATTGGTCCAGATCAGCATTTCTCAACCAGTAGTATTTGTACCACTGGTGATACTTTAGGCGGTGTGTGGTGGTATTCAAAGGGGCCGTAGACCCCTGCAGCCTGGCCGTGAGACCAGCAATGCAACATCATAGAGATAGGAGGCTCAGCTTGGCGAGCAGAGCTGCAGCGTGCAATTTTCACGTGTTCAAAAAAGCCCTCCCATCCTCCCTGAACCCCTTACTGGTGTTTGTTGCATCACATCTGGCCCAATCCGGAAGTATCTGCTGATGACTATCTGCTGATGATCATCACTAGTTACTTCTGAGTGTACTTCCAATAGGTGAAATGTACAAAGTGGTATGGCAGGGTACAAATGTTGAGAAACAATGGTCTGGAATGTATTTGGTGAGAGATGTTCCCTTTCCCAAAGGAGCAACATAAAAGCAGAAACAACGCCCAAACTAATAGTTTGTGAGAATGTTATCCACAGTTTGGCCGTGGATCACTCAAGGGTTTTTGTCACCCTGGGGCTAAGATAGCGTAGTGTGGAATGGGCGTTGGTCCCAAAGTGCCTCTCCCCCCGTGACATTTCAGCGGTCTGGGAAAACACTTTGCACAGAGAGCTGACGCACCAAATTCACCGCCCTAAGCTGAGGCTTGGACCATGGTTTCTTAAGTGCAAAAAAAATGGATGACCTCTATGAAAGGATCTAACAAAGTTTACCTTCATTCCTGTGAGAAAGCACATGAAACCTCCCAAAGATACTTGCAGACTCATACGCCAGCAGTAAATTCTCCCTAAACACATGCACACCCATGCCGGCATAGGGAGGGAAAGTAAACACTCTTTTCCTAAACACACACCCCACACACTTCACACAGACATGTGTAGGTTTCTCATAAACACTCATTCTTTTTCCGAGCACACCTCCCATTAACTTTTCACCCTCCCCTGCCTTTCTCCTTGCAGTGGCCTGGCAGTCGTACTCCCGAGGGAAGAGGCTGGAAGCCAGGCTCCATATCAAGTTGTCTTTGCTTAACCCAAGGTTTTGCTGGTTGTAATTTATACACCTGCTCTTTGGGCCAAGAAAAGCCGTTAACTCATCTTTATTGCTGAGGGGAAAAAAAAAAAAAAAAGAACGGGATGCAGCTTAAAGTATTTCATCCCTTGCGAGGTCAAGTTTCCTGGGATAATTGGTTTGTGATCAGGTGAAATGCGCGCGCACACACATGTATAAGAAAAATGGCATTTTCCCATTGTGTGGCTTAGCCAGTGTGCACGCTGCCTAAAACACAGTCCCTTCTAATTGACAGTCTCTCACCATTTCTTTCTCCATCACCTTGTCTGCCTTGGTGGATTTCAGTACTGAAGTGGACCTCCAATCTATACCATCTGCAGCTTCTTTCCAGTATATTCTGCACCTATACAGGGCAAGGAAAAGGCTGTCCCAATCACACCCTCATAATCATTTACTATTTGGAATAATACCTATACAGTATGCTTCTGTGCAGGATTCATGCCTGCAGGCTTGCAATCTGAAAAACAAAATAAGGCAAAAGGAGGCAGGACTTGGAGGAAGGGGAAACACTTTGCAGTAGCTGAATGAGATGAAGGCTGCAATCCCATGCATACTTCCTGGAGAGCAAGGGCCCAATCCTATATATCTTAAGCGCCACGGCATGTCTGTGGCACCCAGAGAGGAGGGCCCACCAGTTTGCTCTGAGCCTCAGCATCATGTGGAGGGCTGGCTGGCACTCCCACAGCACCAGCTGGTGGTAAGTAGTTTTGGAACAGGGGGGAGGCGGGGAGTGGGCAGAACAGGGTGGAGGGAGGGCAAGGTGGGGGAGGAATGGCCTGGGAAGGGTGTGGGACCGGCAGAGCTCTGCTCAGCCATATCCTATCCTTGGTGTCAGGCTGCAAAACCCAGCATGGAGTCTTTCAAGACTGAACCGGCAAAACAGCCAATGCAGACTTGAGAAGCCCCATTGCAGGGCCTGGGGCTTTCCCCAGGGGAAGGGGATGAAAGGGGGACAGCCTCTCTGAGCCTTCCACCTGCAGGAGTAGATCTGCAATAGTACTATCTGCAATAGTAGATATGCAAAACTGATAAATGAACACTGGCTCATTTTTATTTTTCACATATGTATACTGCCCTTCCTCCAACAAACTCAGGGCGTTGCACACAGTTCCTTCCCTCCTGCTGTTCTCACAACAACCCTGTGAGATAGGAGAGGCTGAGAGATAGTGAGGGGCCCAAGGTCGCCCAGGAAGCTTCATGCTAAGCAGGGATTTGAATCTGGATCTTTCAGATCTATGCCTGACTCCTGAACCACTACACCATCCTGGCTCTCTCACAAATCAGTGGTGTGCACTGTCAGTTTCTGCTTCTGAAACTTGTATGCCATCCCGCTTGCAACCTAACTCTAAAGAGGAAAGTTGCATTTGGACTGAACAAGTGAAGAGCAAAAACAGCATCACTGATCTACGTTACCTTTATTTTTGCTTCCAAACTAATTCTCATTTTCTTCCCCTTTTTCCATCTGTATTTACTTTCTGGTTTGTTTTTTGTTTAAAGGAGAGCATTTTCTTTCCAATATGAGGGAACAGGATTTTTGTATTTATTTAATTTATTTAATATTTAGTTGGACTATACACCAGAGATGGCCAACCTTTCAGCTTTAGGGCTCCTGGACCTTTAACAATTGGGCAGAGGAGAGAATTTCAGCAGGTGCCGCTTGTCAGATGATAAGCTGCACCTGCCAAAATTCCCTCTTCTATGCAATTGTTAAAGGTCCAGGAGCCCTATAGCTGAAAGGTTGGCCACCCCTGCTACACACCTTTCTCCCCAATCACTCAAGATGGCTGGGACTCACATCATGGGCACTGAATTGGACCCAGCTCAAGTGTCATGCAAAATATAACATTTTAGATCATCTGGAAAGTTCCTCAGACAGTGTCTATCCACTGAAACAGGATAAAGCACACTTAACTAGGGCATTCAAATTAAATAGCCACATTCGTATAGGCTATAAAAATACAGGTATGTGTTAATTAACAATGGGGATACATTCAGTGAAACTCATTTGTTAGGCACATTCATCTGAACAACTTAGAGTGGCAGCCAGGTACTACCCCAGAATGCCTTGTAGCAGAAAAATATCTTCTGTGCTCTTGTTTGCAGGTGGAGTGTGGAACGAGAGCTGCACTTTACCCAGTGTCCAATTTTCCTGACCCATGGTTTGGGAACTGACCATTGCTTAAATGCTTTGCCAAAGACCACAGAGCTTTTGGCATGTTGAATACTCCATGGTGGTCACCATTGTATATGTGGTTCATTGTTCACTTAAAAGGTCATTATATGGCATATATAGCAAATTTCTATGGCACTCCAATCATATTCACATATGTATCTTTAAAAAAAGAAAGCACTGAAGACAAAAATATGCTATTAGTGTTCACTTGTGAAAACCGGTTGCTCTTGTATGATCCTTGTATGCTCTTGTATGACTCTTTTTAGTCACAGATCTAGCTACCTCCCCCCCACACCTCCATATCTATCCATCCATCCTCCTACAGCTAGATGTTTATCACCTGCCACAAACCTCTCACTCACTCTCTCCCTCCTAGAGGCTTCATCATGTGCCGATTAGAGGGCACCGTGTCCCTTCTTCTTGGATGATTACATATTTGCCCGTGTCTGCTTCCCAGAGCCAAAGGGAAGCAGCGCTGTACTTTCAGAAAGGAGGGGAGGGGGGACAGAGTGCCCAGCTGCACAGAAATGCCCCCAGCGATTAATCTCCCCTCGTCGGCAGGAGAACATTATGATGTGTTCAGCTCCCAGGGTCTACTCCTCTTGAGTTATGAGAGGCATAATAAAAATCAGTTTGAATTAGCCTCAGCAGATAAACAGCATCCCTTCTCCACCCAGAGAGAGGGAGAGTTCTAGTGATGAGAGGAGGAGAGCAGAGCTGAACAGAGTTGAGGGAAGGAGTAGGTGGAAATGAGGACTTATGGACATTTCTGCTTGTTCCCCATATGACCTTGGCATATGTCTTTTTCAAATAATTTGTCACATTTCCCCCTCTACATAATGATCAGAATACTGGCTGCCCAGTAAGGTCAGGTTTGTCCCTTTAAGGTCCATGGTTATGTTTAGGTGGTGTCCAAGACTGCCTCTCCCTTGCTTTGGATGGAGAGCTCTCTCCCTCTCTTCCCACTCTCCTCAGAGCCGCTAGGTAGGGCAACCCCATTGGGTCCATCAGCAGCTCACATAGCATGACAGTGGGGGAAAGATTCTGTTTCTGCCTGTGGTCAACCTAAATGAACTGGAGATCAAGGAAGCTGAGAATGGCAAAGGGGGAGTCCAGGTGAGATGGAAGACAAAGAAGTCAGGCAAGTTCTGTTCCCCCTGTCCCCCGCCACACATGACATAAGCAATTTAATACCTGCCATCCACTTGCCCATCAAACTTGACAGGCACGTTGCTGCTTATATTCCCAGCTTGTGTTTCTGGATCACATTGACCTTCAAATGTGGTGTGGTCTCCTGGTAGAAGCCTGGTGTAGCCAGGAGTAGGGCAGGCAGTGCATCTCTAGGTGTGGCACAGAGACACAGCACCTACATCCTCCTCCTTGACCTGGTGCAGCCTGGACTTTGTCTCCCTTAACACTTGCCTTACCTACACCTGCTGAAATTCCCTCTTCTACACAACTGCATAACCATAAAGCCCAAATTACATGTGGCACTAGAGCTGTGCAATTACTAATGCATCACGAATGTCCTTGGGGGTGGTGTTAATGGAGCCATTGGGGGGATCTGGACTGGGACCATGACGGGGAGGGCCTAACACTTTCTCCTCCAAGTCACAGTCCCAATCAAGACCACTCCACCACCTGGAACTGCTATTACCTGCAAGGTGGAAGAAGTACAAAAGCCTAATGCAGTTTGTATCAGACAGGTGAATTTAGGGCCTTCTCTTTGGTAGAGCAGTAATAGTATGTGAGAATAAAACAGAGATATTGGATGCCATGGAAAGACATTTTATGTTTACATTTCTATATTGATTATATTACTAACATACTAGTGTTATACACTTTAAAATATATGAATTAGGTAAAGTTCTGCATTTTGAGTAAAGAAAAAACACACACCAGGTGACTAATAGCAATCTGAGGGGTGGTGGTACAGTTTGGAAAGGGTCAACCCCCTCCCCCATACCGTGGCTCCTTTGAAAGGACCATCCTCCATAACCACTTTGAGTAAAACAAGTAACGCTTCCCACCTACCCCCCAACATAGAACACTATTCATGCAACTCTATCCTTAGGACGAATTTGGCCCAAAACACAGAAACTTGGTGCTCTCATGCATTTGATCACCCCTGGGATAACACCGTGTCTGATGTGGGCACTGATCCTTAGCTAAACAGTGTCTGTGTGTGGTGATAACTGCAGTCATAACCTGACACAAGGTTTGGGACCAGAGCTGAAATGAAATTTTGCAGTTGTTTGAAATGTGACCCCCTGCACCATCTTGTTCATACTGTGTGAAGGCAACAATATTCATGGCTGAATCCAATATTATAGATCCTGTGATAGATCAATAGATCAACACAAGGCTCAGTGGTTCCCAAACTGTGGGTCCGTGGCCCACCAGTGGGTCCCAACCCAATTTTTGGTGGGTCACGAAACTGACAATCAGTGGTTCTCAAACTTTTAGCACTGCGACCCACTTTTTAGGATGAGAATTCATCAGGACCCACTGGAAGTGATGTCATTGAGCAAGAAAATTTTTTACCATCTTAGGCTACAATCCTACCCACACTTACCCAGGAGTAAGTCCCATTTACTACCTTTGTTAAAAGCATATACAGAGTAGCCTGTTAAAAGTACAGATGTGTAACATTTCCCCAAATGCAGTCACATTCCATGTGAGCATCATGTGGAATGTATTAAAAATAAAATATTGAAATTAATGGAGACCCATCTGAAACTGGCTCATGACCCACCTAGTGGGTCCCAATCCACAGTTTGAGAAACACTGGACTATCTAGTTCAGTATTTGGCTTTCCACAGTGACCAACCAGATACTGTAGCCTGGGAGAAGATGAAAAATAGGTATGAAGACAAGATCCCTTTCCTGCTGATGCTGCTCTCCACAACTGGTATTCAGAGATACACTGCCTCTAAATCTGGTAGCTGTGGTAGGGCCCAATCCTATCCAATTTTCCAGTGCCAGTGCAACTGTGCTAATGGGGCATGCACTGCATCTTGTAGTGGGGCAGCAATCACAGAGGCCTCCGTAAGGTATGGGAACATTTGTTCCCTTACCATGGGGCTGCATTGTAGTTGCACCGGGGCTGGAAAATTGGATAGGATTGGGCCCGTAGTCTGCTGCAGAAAAGAAAGCCCACAAAGAATGAGGCACCTTCAAAGCAGACATTTATTTCAGCATAAACTTTCAGGGACTGAAGTCCACTTTGTCAGAGGCAGGAAATTAATCCTCAATAGGATGATGTGGGAACTCGGATGTTCCACGTAATCATGATCATCATGCCTAAATAGCTGTTGACAGACCTTCTCCTCCATGCATTTATATAATCTCTTTTTAAAAGCACCCAAGACAGTGGCCGTTCCCACAGCTTGTGGCAGTGCAGTGCTTCCTATTGTGTGAAGAAGTCCTTTCTCATGCCTCATTTTGAATCTCCTGTCTATCTATTTGGATGAATCCAAGTATCCCAGCAATATGAGAGAAGGGAAAAAAGTTATCTTTACCCTTTTTCTCCATAGTCAGCCAAGTTGCTGAGGATCCAGTGATAGAATTTTTTCTTTTAATGGCACATATGTTTCTCTGTGCACAGATGCTCAGCAGACAATTCACAGATCATGGGTGGCTTTACGGACAAAACTGAGTCTTTGGGTAGAGTTTGTTAACTAGATTACAGGTAGTTTTGCCGGGTCATTTGGATTACATGCTAATTAGATGACAGATGGTTTTGGTTCTGCAGACTTTATTTTCATTTATGTTTGCTGTTTATATATCACTTCATAACGAAATGGCCCATAGTAGAAATGCAAAATCGTAACATACAATAAGCCAGCACTTTATAATCCACAGGAAGGGGCCATAGTTCAGTGGCGGAGTGCCTGCTGTGCTTGTAGAAGGTCCCAAGTTCAATCCCCGGCAGCTGCAGGTAGGGCTGGGTAAGACCCCTAAAACTGGGATCCCGCACAGCGACTACCGGTCAGTGGAGGCAGGACTGCATTCAATGAACCAACAGTCTGACTCTGTATTAAGCAGTTTCAGATGTTTGGCATGAAAACAGGCATCCTAAAATTCAAAATGCTCTGTGTAATTTTAAATGGGCATAATTGCTCTTCTAGAAGAGTCTTTGGCATGGCACCGGCAAACTTCCCTCAGGAGGAAATGTTACAGAATTGGTTCTGTGGCTGAGAAGAGGCCACTTTCGGTCCTGATCCACATGCTCTCTCTCTCTCTCTCTCTCTCTCTCTCTCTCTCTCATTCCAGTCCTGGACATTTACGGCTCTGTCGAGATCCCCCAGTCACAATGTGGGAGAACGTGGGGGAGAGGGAGAGGGGGAATAATATCAATTGATATGACCATGGCAAGGTAGGCACCAGATGTGAAGGGCAACAGGGGAGGCATGGGGTCTCTTCCCCACCCACAATCTCCTGAGCTAGCTGTTAACAAGAATTGAGATCTGTCCAATCCAGCTGTTCTGCCAGGGCCACAGCTGTCAGCTCCTTGCGTGTGGAGAAAAGACAGGGCAGACCTGGGACCTGACAGGTCTCCCGGCTCCAGCTCTCAAAGGCCTCACTGTCTTCCTGCTGCTTCCTGGTCTATATAGCCTGCGTCTGCCTTGAGAGCCTGGGGAAGGAGGGGGCCGAGCTGTAAATCCAGCAGAGTGCCTAATCGCTGCCATAAATAACCATCTGAAATAGCCATTAAGGGGGTTGGAGTTCAGGTTGGCATGACAACAGCCGGCTGGTGGTGACTCAGATGCTGCAAGAACAAGGGGTGGGATGGAGAAAGGAAGGGACCCATGTGGGTGGCAGGGAGCAGCGGCAACAGTGGGGCAAGGAGGTCAGGCAACTGGTTCAGCCCACCACCAACTTGGCAGTCGGGAGAGAAAGTCTTCTCCAATATTTGATGGAGGAAAAGAGCTACTCATTTTGCTTTAAGCACACAAAAGATTATAAGCATGGCAGCGAGCAAGCAAGCCCAACAAGCCAAATCCCCTTCCAGAGCGATGAACGTTGCAGCCTGCCAAATTACTTTTAAAATATTAAACTTCTTTCAACAGACATTTCCCTGGAAGCCAGAAGGCAGATTATATTCTCATTGTTAGATAAACATGTTTTGTTGCCATACAGTCTCAAACAATCTTCAGCATGTACAAATTGGACCATCAAAACGTACAATAAGCACCTCTGATTCCCACACTCCTTCTGCCACCCTTTTTGGGAATATATCTGGACTTTCAGAAGGCGTTTGACACGGTCCCTCATCAAAGGCTACTGAAAAAACTCCACAGTCAGGGAATTAGAGGACAGGTCCTCTCGTGGATTGAGAACTGGTTGGAGGCCAGGAAGCAGAGAGTGGGTGTCAATGGGCAATTTTCACAATGGAGAGAGGTGAAAAGCGGTGTGCCCCAAGGATCTGTCCTGGGACCGGTGCTTTTCAACCTCTTCATAAATGACCTGGAGACAGGGTTGAGCAGTGAAGTGGCTAAGTTTGCAGACGACACCAAACTTTTCCGAGTGGTAAAGACCAGAAGTGATTGTGAGGAGCTCCAGAAGGATCTCTCCAGACTGGCAGAATGGGCAGCAAAATGGCAGATGCGCTTCAATGTCAGTAAGTGTAAAGTCATGCACATTGGGGCAAAAAATCAAAACTTTAGATATAGGCTGATGGGTTCTGAGCTGTGTGTGACAGATCAGGAGAGAGATCTTGGGGTGGTGGTGGACAGGTCGATGAAAGTGTCGACCCAATGTGCAGCGGCGGTGAAGAAGGCCAATTCTATGCTTGGGATCATTAGGAAGGGTATTGAGAACAAAACGGCTAATATTATAATGCCGTTGTACAAATCGATGGTAAGGCCACACCTGGAGTATTGTGTCCAGTTCTGGTCGCCGCATCTCAAAAAAGACATAGTGGAAATGGAGAAGGTGCAAAAGAGAGCGACTAAGCTGATTACGGGGCTGGGGCACCTTCCTTATGAGGAAAGGCTACGGCGTTTGGGCCTCTTCAGCCTAGAAAAGAGACGCTTGAGGGGGGACATGATTGAGACATACAAAATTATGCAGGGGATGGACAGAGTGGATAGGGAGATGCTCTTTACACTCTCACATAATACCAGAACCAGGGGACATCCACTAAAATTGAGTGTTGGGCGGGTTAGGACAGACAAAAGAAAATATTTCTTTACTCAGCGCGTGGTCAGTCTGTGGAACTCCTTGCCACAGGATGTGGTGCTGGCGTCTAGCCTAGACGCCTTTAAAAGTGGATTGGACGAGTTTCTGGAGGAAAAATCCATTATGGGGTACAAGCCATGATGTGTATGCGCAACCTCCTGATTTTAGGAATGGGTTAAGTCAGAATGCCAGATGTAGGGGAGAGCACCAGGATGAGGTCTCTTGTTATCTGGTGTGCTCCCTGGGGCATTTGGTGGGCCGCTGTGAGATACAGGAAGCTGGACTAGATGGGCCTATGGCCTGATCCAGTGGGGCTGTTCTTATGTTCTTATGTTAAGGAATTGGGAGGTATTATGCATATATGTACGTACAGCCCCATTCACACATCACTAGCTATGCTCAGCGGCTGTTGCACTTAAGCCGCATCGTGTGCAGAGCAAGTGGGTCATGGAAATGGAGCCTATACATACACAGCTGTGTGTGTACACACACACACAAAGAAAGAGAGAGAGAGAGAATTGCGTATTTTTATGCATGGGAGCTGAGTATGCATGCATGTAGACCTATGGCCCTACCACTTGTATGGCATACTACATTATTTTTATTCTTTCCCTTCCCATTTTATCTTCACAACACCCTTGGGAGGTAGGTTAGGCTTAGCAATAAAGTGACCGGTCCAGGTGCTCTCTGGGTGAACTTCCTGGATGAGTGAGGACCTGAACCTGTGTCTCTGTGTTCCCAGTCTGATAGTATAAATACTGTCCCATGCTTGTTCCTTGATCATATATGCAGCTGTCTGAAGCAGATCTTAGTCAAATTGTATGTAGCACAAAGGCAAAGTGGTTTTGTTCACAACCTGGGTTCAAGTTCCAGCTTAGCTCTGGATTTGCTGAGGAGCCTGGACAACTCAACCATCTTGCCTCACCCCATCATCATTTCCCTTTCTGGAAAATAAGGATAACAGATAACTATTTGACAGAGTCAATGAAATAAAGATCATGAAATGCTTGTCATTCTGGGCCTTTGCAAGGAGGCTTAGAAAGGAGTGGGCAGTCTGTCTTCTAGTTTGCTGGCCCTTGGGCATAACTGAACATGTTATGCTCTAGCTCCCCCTAGTGGGTGGCACATGCGTGTGGGCTGGCATTTGTCTCTCCAAAGGTCTCAAATGCATTTCCCCTGGGACCAGTGACCTACAAGGGGGAACCATTCCTAAGCAACCAAGCTGAGCAAGCTCTTTTGGCTAGGAGATGGGAATGGCTTCCCCTGCCGTTTAATCGCTGCCGCCTGTGGTGCCTTTTCCTGCCTTCAGAGACTCAGGCGTTGCCTTTATAGTTCTGAACAAAGCATGTGTAAAAAGTGTAATTGAATCAAAGACAGCAGGGGGCCTGGCTAAGTTGGGAAGATGCAGCAGGAGCCTTCGCCTCTGCCCAGTGGAGGATGCCATCACATTTCACCTCCCGTGGAGCACAAGCACAGCATTTACTGGGGATATTGGCCTCATCAGCTCTGGAGCAAAGATAAGACAGGGGAACAGTCACACTAGGCTGGGATGCTAGAAAACAGCAGCCCTAAAGGATCCTTCCCCATATACTTCCCTTACACTGCTAGCTGGAAGTGGTGTCATAATTAGTTTATTTCTATGGCACACACTCCAATGATCCAGCACCACACTGGGGGGGGGGGAATCATCTGGGAGACTGTATATAACAGGTAAAGAAGTATGAAACATGAGTTGCTTCTGCAGCTATCCCCTGTCAGGAGTAACCACAGGGCCAAGTTTAGAAAAACTGTGAGCCTTTAATGCAGTGATTTTCAATCTTTTTCATCTCATGGCACATTGATGAGGCACTAAAATTGTCAAGGCACACCATCAGGTTTTTGACAATTGACAAGGCACACCATGCTGCCAGTGGGGGCCTCACATCTCCCATTGGCCCTATTAATAAGTGACCATCCCCCCCAAATTCCTGTGGCACACCTGTGAACCACTCATGGCACACCAGTGTGCCATGGCACAGTGGTTGAAAATGGCTGCTTTAATGGCATCACTGACAAAATCCCTAGTTCTCCTTCTTTAGATAGGTTGCTCGTGCTTGTCTGATAAATCAGCTCCAAAGCTTTGGTGGAAAGGAAATGTGGGCAGGGTTGTACTAGGGTGCTGTGGTTCACCAGGAAGAAATGGATTCATGTCATGTGACATGATGACATCACATGACATCACTTCAGGAAGCGATGGGAGCAAGTGTCTATGCTCACAGCCGCAGCAAAATCACCCAACCAGCTGCTGAGAGGGTGCATGTGTGTCAATTGCTTCCCCAGACAGAAGTATTTGGAGCATACACATACTCTCAGCAACCGGTTGGGTGATTTTACCCCAGGCGCTGCTGGGAGGGCGCATGTGCTCCCATCACTTCCCCAACTGAGGAAGCCTATGCTGCACCCACCTCCAATTGGTGCCCAGGACTCTCGCCCTGTCTTGCCCTAGGGCAGACATGCCCCTGCATGTGGACAGTTGCTTTCCAATCAACAGCAGCTGGCTAGTGTCATGTATCTGATTCACTTTCCCCCCCTCCACCCCATAAAGTGTTTGGCTTTTGAATGTGCATACCTGTGTTAGGCTGCAAGACTGGAGCTAATCTGAGGCTGTATGCGCATTGCTCCTCCTAGTCTGCTGCCCTTCCTAATGGACTGAGCCAGCTGATTATTGGCTGAAAACAAGTCTACAGTCAATGCATTACACGACCACCGATGCTCCTCTGAAGGCCAAAGAATGGGTAGGAGACAGTCTTGAAGTTCTCTTGGTCCCAGGTCTCAAAGAACATTTTACCCCTTGCGCTGCCATATTCCACATAACCCTCACCATTCCAGTGGGTGTTCTTTATCAGTTTCTACTTTTTCAGTTTTAACTTTTTCAGTTTCTACTTAAATTAGGGCAGTATTTCTCAAACTATGGGTCGGGACCTACTAGGTGGGTCGCGAGCCAACTTCAGGTGGGTCCCCATTCATTTCAATATTTTATTTTTAATATATTAGACTTGATGCTACTGTGGTATGTGACTGCATTTGGGAAAATGTGACAGACCTGAACTTTTAACAGGCCACTCTGTATATTCTTTTAACAATGACAGTCAATGGGACTTACTCCTGGGTAAGTGTGGGTAGGATTGCAACCAAGGATTGTTAAAAATTTTCCTGCTTGATGATGTCACTTCTGGTCATGATATCACTTTCGGTGGTCCTGACAGATTCTCATTCTAAAAAGTGGGTCCCGGCGCTAAATGAGGACCACTGATATAGGGAGTTTCAAAAACAAAAAACAAAAAGTACTATCTTCAATAATTTGCAGAACGAGTTCTCTTTTGTACATGACAACCCAGCAGCTGAACTGCATTCTCCACTGAAAAGCCACATCAGTAGGGAATAGTTCATTTTAAAGAATCCAGAACTATTCAAAGGGCTTAATCCTATCCAACTTTCCAGCACTGATGCAGCTGTGCCAGTGGGGCACGTGCTGCATCCTTCAGTGAAGTGGCAGTCATGGAGGCCTCTTTGAGGTGAGGGAACATTTGTTCCCTTACCTGGGGCTGCACTGCAGCTGCATCAGTGCTGGAAAACGGGATAGGACTGGGCCCAAAGATTGAAGGAAGGCAATGCTATTGTAAAGACCAACTCAATCCATCACAAAATCATCAGCAAGCTTCATCGTTTGCCAAAAGGTTTTTTGAGGCTGCTTTCAGACCTAAACATCAAATGTCAAACTCCATTTGATGCAAAAAAAAAATTAAAAAAACAAACAAAAAACTCCAGCCGTAGGGCTTTAATAAAGAGAAAAGACACTTCAGGGAGGGGGGGATTTGGCAGGGTTTCCCCCCAATGTGCCTCCTGTACTCCCAATATCCCCTGCAAGTGATCTCTCCTCTGGAGAGTTTCAAATAGGGGTGATGCAACCAGGAGTGCCACTGCATGCTGCAGTGCTTTGGGGGGGGGACACGACTCCTTACAATGCATTTTGCGCTACTTATTCAAAGCTGAAAGCATGATACTTCTGGTTTTATTTTAAGCAGTGTTACATGCTGTCCTCTAAATACAGCTGGAAGTACTGCACTTTCAGCTTTATGGAAACTGCACGGGGAGCAAAGTAAGGAGGGGGATGATCCACCTCTTGCTAGGGCAAGTGGGAAGTGGATCAATGTGGCTTATGTCAGTGGCCAGCTGGAGAGAGGTGGTGGCGGCAGACTCAGGGTGAAGTGCACCCTGAATCTGCCTCCCCCTCGGACTCCTCACAAACCACTGTTGAAGCAATCTGCTTCAGCTTGTCTCATGGTTAGGCTGGCAGTGGTTTGAAACACTTTTGCAAGGGTAAGCTCATAGATGGAACTCTGCTTAAAGCCATTTCTGCCCAATGTTGCATATATGCAACAAGGACCAAATGTGTACACCGGTGGGCCAGGCAAAAATGAATTAACAAAAAACAGCTTGGGGTGGGGAGGAATTTGAAGCAGAATAGTGGTGGGCAACCTCTCCCTTGCATTCCAAATGGTCGCAAAGCAGCTTTGCTCTATAGTGGTGGTAGGGAGGCTGCTGGAATTTTGAATTCTGCCATTACATGTCACATTTTCTTATGGTTAGCAGAAACATGAGAAGGAAACATGAGAAGGTTTGAGAAGAGTTGTCAACTGATCACGAAAAAGCAGGCCAGCCTCCTCCTGTGCCATTAACAGCAATTCGTCTGCAGCAATCAGTTCCTAAAGCATTCTAGCAGCATGGAGAGAGAAGCATTATTACCACCTGCTAACAGTGAAAACAATGGGGCTGGGAAGACATTCTCTCCACAGCCTGACCCCATAGGCACTTGAACAATTTGAGAACTGTGGCTTTAAATAAATAAGTCAATGTCCGTTCCATGCAGTGGAGGAGAAGAAGAAGGTGAAGAAAAAAAAAACAACACCCCACAGCACTCATTCATTCTTCTCAGACAACGGCACTTCGCAGTCTCTCAGAAAATGTCTCTCCGGCACTCCCACTGCCAGGGCCAATCACAGTCTCACTATCTGTCATCATTTCCAAGAAAGCAGCTCACAAGTTCACATCCACAGCCCTTTCACTTTCAGCGCTGCCATCCTGGCCTTTATTTCAGTAATCAGTTTGCTTCTTAGGTGGGGTAGCCACCTGCATGCTTGCTATCCTGCAGGCACAGGCAACATCTCACTTGGTCTTGGTGTCTCTGGTTGAAAGCTGGTCCAAAATAATTCTGTCTGGACTTACTTCCAGAAAGCCTCAAACACTCCTCCCAAGTTCACCGTCAAGGGTTGCTGCAGTCTGCAATTCACAGCCAACCAGAGATGCCAAACTCTTTTCTGACATGTTGCAAAGCCTGAAACTGTATGTCCAAGAGAGAGCAAGCAGAGTGACAAGATACAATGGAGGACAGGTGACTATACCTTTAATCATTGCATAGAAGAGGGCATTTTTGCAGGTGCAGATTTTTAAACCGTCTATCTTGAGCTGCACCTGCCAACATTCCCTCTTCTACACCATGGTTAATGGGATAGGCACTCTATTCATCATTGTATCTGGTCAAGCAACTTGTTACTGATGAATGTGTGTAAACCAACCTCAATCTCTACATTTCTTGTTGTAAAACAGGAAACTGAATGGAAGTGGTCCATTTTGAGTAGTTATGGCGAGTATGCTTAATTTTTTTCTCTGCTAGTCATTTGCCCCCTTCATAGTGTCCTTCCCAGTGGTTCCCCCCTCCCATTTGATTCCAAAGGCAGGCAAAGAACACTGTGGGGAACTGATGTGGTTTGGGGGCCTATTCTGCATCCAACATACACCAGGCACAAGAAGCATGTCCTTTTCCCTAATGTTTATTTATACATTCAAGATATGTTCTGAAATTAAGTGAACCAAAGGCTGTTGCACATTTAATCGCTGGAATATACAAGGGAATTTAAATTGATGCATCTTTCCTCTTCCCAGTATGATCCACTAAAATTCTCTCTTTTGCATCTCCAGTCAAGGTAGAGGAGTCCTACTTCCTGGTCTCTAATTGCATTCTCTCCCTTCTTCCCTTCACATATTTGGGCTAGCTGTGATTCACGAGCAGCCTACCTATTAAATGTGTATAGGAGGAACTCCACTCATCATTAAAATGTCTAGAGAAGCATTAATAAATTCATCATCATCATTCATTCTCATAGAAACTAACTTCCAAGAAGTCGATCCTGCTGATTTCAATGGAACTGCCTTCCAAGTGTGCTTAGGTGCACATCCTGAATGTATTCAGTCTTGTGCATGAGTTACAAATGTCCTTTTCAATGTAATGTTTGTCTCTAATGGAAAGGTTCTGGAATAATTCCCTGGGATACTATAGCTTGAAAATGTTATGCTGGAATTAGGCAGTGATGTGACCCCCCCCCCAACCTTGTTTGCGAACACTTCTGGATTATCTACGACTGATTCCCATATTACCTTTTCCCATAGGAGAAAAGCTCCAACAGGACAAGTTCATACAGAAGAATTTCAAAATGCATCCAGCCCCTTTAAAAGCAGGTGCGGCATCCTCAGCATCACATGACCCCTGCCATCATTTTGTTGACACCCTCCCTTTTAAAGGCAAAATCATAGCCCATTGCAATAGCTGCTGGCACCTCACCTATTAGCTGCACTGAGGTGGTGGTTTTTTCTAACACCAAGAATGGAAAAGCACAGGCTTACGTGGGAGTGCTACCTTCCCCTCCACTGCTGCTCCAACTATCTGTCTCTGATAATCTCTTGATGTCCTTTCAAAACCAATTACTAGATTAATTGACTCAGGAAAGGATGCGGTTGAGAGCTGGGGCTGCCCAGATTTATTTCCTAATAGGCCGCAGCGGACATGGCTTGTGCCAGGGGAGATTTACCGTCTCCCTAATTCAGCGACAGTTCAAATCTGTGATTAATAAGGTTTTTCTACCAGGCTCGTAATTTACCTCCATTTTTTTTTAATCAGCAGAACCAGCAACCGGCCCCTCATCATCTTCAATTACAAAAATATTAAAGCTGCACGTGTGGTTGAGTGGTTGCTGCTCAGCTGGGGAATGTTTTCTTTAAATCACAGCCAAATTAACATAACAATAATGTGGCATTTGCATGTGAATGGAAGCAGCTGAGCGTGGTTTGGGAATATTGTGATGCATGGATGCCCTGGTTTGGCTTATTCACACAGTTGCCTCCAGGGGCAGCAAATGGTGGTAGATGGATGAGCCCCTTCTGGAGGGAGCTAGATGGAACCTCAGTCATGTCTTTCATCCTGGAATGAAAGCCAGGCTCATTGCTAGCAGAGTTCTAATAGCTGTGCAGGACTGGCCTGAGTTCAGTGATGATCAACTTTATCCTGGGCGGCTAGATGCTCTGCAGCTGAGTTACTTAGGGGGAGCCTTCCCCAAATGTAATGTTACTGCAGTGTCTCCACTGCAGCTGTTCAACCCCTCAGCCTAAAGAAAGTACTGTACTTCACAGAACGCACAACTCAGTGGTGGATGGTGTAGAAGTTTAGACCTAAGTAGGCCTGGTGTATACCCAAGTTCAGGTTCAGGAGCTGGTTCAGGAGCTGGACTTAAACCTGGAAGATCCAGGATCAATTCCCAGCCTAGCTATGAAGCTTCCTGGGTGACCTTGGGCCAGTCTCAGTTACCTCCCAGGGTTGTTGTGATGGCAAAAAGGAGGGGAGAATGCTAGTTGCTGGTAAAAGGGTGGGACTTCCTGGAGGGCCAACTGCGGCCAACCAACTAGACAAGATGGTCCATTGGTCTGATCCAAGAGGGCCATTCTGAAGAATCTGGCAGGCCTAGGGTGCATGGAAAATACTTCCAAGGAACCTTCTCTCTTTGCCCTAGAAATGGATGCCTTCCAGTTTGGAAATTGTAGGCGAGTGTCTCTTGTGCTGCTTTTGGCCTGGCAACAGAACTTGGGGAGTAGCATTCCCACACCCCAAAGCAACATGAAAGAGGCTCACACCCTGCTTCCCATCTGGAGTGAAGAAGATGCCTAGGCATGGCACATGGTTTGCCAGTTGGCCATCCTTGGCCCTACATTGGCTCTACAGGCACAGCTTTACTAGGATTGTGAGCCCACAAGCAGATGTCAGGAACATCTTGACTGGCATCCATTCTGGTGAAGGGAAGCCTCTCTGGGTTGTGCCTTTTTACTGGAGCTGTTTCATAAAGCAGACATGTGAGCTTTTTCTTTCATGAAATATTGCATAGACAAGCAGCAAATGTTGCCCGTCCCTCTGACCAAACAACCAGCACCATGAAGGGGTCATTTGAAAGTCCACAGTGCCCAGACACTGCTGATATGATTTAATTTATACACAATTGCTTGTGGAACTTGGAATTATAATCCCAAGGCATCCTTCAAGCCAATTTTACATGGTTAGCAACATCACATGATATAGTTTTTCAGGGCTGTACGACTTTAGTTTGCAAACTGTGCAAAGCAAATCAGCCCCCCCCCCCCATAACCACACGGAGAACTCATGCAGGGAAAGTGCCCTACAGGTAGACCACAGCTGTGATACAAGGATATCTGCAAGAGGGATCTGAAGGCCTTAGGAATGGACCTCAACAGGTGGGAAACCCTGGCCTCTGAGCGTCCCGCTTGGAGGCAGTCTCCCAGTTTGAGACTGAGAGTCCCAGTCCCAGTTTGAGACTCCCAATTTGAAGAGACACTTGCCCAACAGACTGAGGCAAAGAGGCAAAGAAGGAAGGCCCACAGCCAGGGAGACACACCAGGGAGAGACTACATTTGCTCCCAGTGTGGAAGGGATTGTCACTCCCAAATTGGCCTCTTCAGCCACACTAGATGCTGTTCCAGAACCACTTTTCAGAGCGTGATACCATAGTCTTCTGAGACTGAAGGATGCCAATGAGCAACATCACATGATACAGTTTTTTCAGGGCTGTACAACTTTAGTTTGCAAACTGTGTAAAGCAAATTGACCCCCAGATAACCACATAAAATAATATCTAGTTTTGTACAAGCAGGAAAGCTTCTAGTGTGGCAGGGATTCCCCCATCCTTCAGAAATGGTATGGTCCAGAAGGGATTCTACCAAGTGTTTTGCTGAATGTGTACCTTGACTCTAAGTGTCCCTTGGCGCTCAACCGCTTGGCTCTAGACTGCCCAGATCGCACTATGACATCAGCACAGACAAGCCCAAAGGGCCATGACATCTCTGCCTCCCATAAATTGGGTTTTACAAGCAGAGGTTATGTTCCCAGATGTCTTCACTACAGACACTGCAGCTCTAGCATGTCTATAATTAGTATTGACTCTCTGTAAAATAATGCAAATAAATTCTTGCCATAAATTCTTTGGGACTGTGGGGAAGGGGTGTCGACTGACTGACCACAAGAAAAAGCTTCTTCAATTCCTCATAATGTCAAGTGAGGCTCTGCTTTGCATCCCCTCCATTTGGGATGTTAAAGCCAGAGCCAAACTAGATGTGATGGAGCTCCCAAAGCCTTTTTCTTTCTCAAGGAGTTGGGCCGGTGGGGGTGAGAATTTGGACTGAAGCTCTTGCATGGGGGAAGCAAAGGTCAACCTCTTCCCCCCTTGCTATAGTCCTGATACAAACCGCGTGCATCAAATTGCGTATATATGATGTGGCAGCTAACCGCAGAAGGAAACACTTCACTGGCACAAATGATTCCTGTAAGTGACACACTCCTGTGACGAAATGGCCCATGGCAGAACCCATGAGAGGGGGGTGCAGGAGATAAATTGTACCTGGGCCCAAGGTCAAAAAGGGGGCCCAGAAACCAGAAGGAGAGGGCCTAAAAATTTCCTGGGGTCTCAGAAAATGCTTGTATATATTGTGTGAAGACTAGCACCTACATTTTGTGTAAGCCTACATAGTTTTATTTATCATAATTTGTAGACATTATGATCCAATGATTGTATGAAATTATGATTTGATGGAGAAGGGAAGGGGCTCCCAAAGAAATATCATGCCCCCTGATAAAATTCCTCTTAGAGACCCTGACCCACAGCTTCAGGGAGTCCATTTAAGTTGGGGAACCGGAACTGAAGCAAAAGGTGAAACCCTCCCCCGCCCACAGCTGCTTTAAAAGAGAGAAAAATATGCAGCACCTCCAAACATTCCCCCCCCCCACCATGTCCAATTTGGCCCTGAGGTAAGACCTTTCCTGGTATAACATCTGCAGATGATGGCCTGACAAATTATTTCATTCCCTGCCTTCTTCCAGAGAATAACAGCTTTCTGTTTCTCAAGACTGTTTAAAAACAAAATTTGAGCTGCTACTGTTTTCTTAGTATGTTTTATTCTTTTGTCTTGTGCCACTTTAATGGTTTTATGCTTTTTATGGTTGTTTTAACTCCTTTCTAAGCTGCCTGGAGCAATTAAAATGGAAAGGCAGGAGATAAACGTCATAAATAAAAAGAAGTAAAATAAAGCATAGGAATGAATCAGGTAATGTGTCCCTGTCTCTGGGTACACAGCCCAATATATGCTTATCTGGAAGCAAGTCCTACAGTGTTCCGTGGAGATTATTTATTCCTTTAAGGTTCTGATCCTCTTCATTCTTTGCCTTTTTTGCAAAGAGCTTTCAGCAGCTTTGAGATTTGGCAATATTACTCCTTCAAGGAGCTCTGCAGTTTAGGGGGCTGTCTTTAGTGCAGGGCCATAGTTGAATGTTTGAGCACATTTATTACAGCAATGGTTCCCAAATTGTGGGTTGGAACCTGATTTTTGGTGGGTTGTGAAACTGACAAACTGATAGCTGACAAGGAAAATGTATGGAGCCCTATGGAAAGTGAAACTGAGCTGCACATGAGCATTTACTTGCAAGTAGACAAACATGCCTCAGTTAACTTTGAAGTGGCAGGCCAAGAGGAATGGAACAGCACCAGAATTGTCCTGATCTGATGAAAACAGGACTCCAAAAATTCTTGGAAAGCAACCCACCGCCCCTCCCCAGCTGACAAGGAAAATGTATGGAGCCCTATGGAAAGTGAAACTGAGCCACACATGTGTTTACTCATGACTAGGCAAATGTATCTTGGTTCTTATCAAGGGCTAGGAGAAGGGGAATGCAAGACCACCAGCTTGGTCCTGATCTGATGAACGTGGAGCTCAACAAACACTCGAGAAGGTGATCCCACCCCCATATTTGGCATACAGCCCAATCCTAGGCAGGTCTACTCAGAAGTAAATCCCACTGTGTTCAATGAGGCCTACTCCCAGGAAAGTGTGCATAGAATGGCAGCCATAGTCAGAGTTGGCAACTTTAAGAACATCTCACCTGCTGAACATGCCTTGCTCTTTCTAAGTGCTGGGATACTGAGATAAGGTTTGCAGTCCTGTGCTGTTCTGCCAAATCCCAATGCACTGGGCCTTGTGCCCGCTTAAGACTAATTAGCTTCCCTTGTTAAACTCACAAGTGCAGCAGGCAAAAGTCAGAGTCCAGTCCAAGGTCAAGCTCCGGTCAGGTCTACTCTGGCTCAGGTAGCGTCTCCCTGTGGGTCAGGGTAGCTTTTGGTCCGTCTGAAGCTGCCTTTTATCCTTGGTTGTCTCATAATCCAAAATGCAGCTCAGCTGTGAGCTACCTTGCTAGCTCCTTGTTAAGTCCAAATTAGGCTCAGCTGAGCCATCTCTTCAGTCCATGTCCATTCAAAGTCCCATAAAGGTCAAATGAAGCTCAGGTGTCCATCAGAGTCCCATTGGCCTTGATTGATTACAGCTGTGGAGCCAGCCCTGCCCTTCCCAGAGCTGTCAACCAGCTGTCAAAACATGGAATCGCTGTCAACACCACAGCATCCACCTGATGATCTTCTGATCTTCCATTACATGTGCCATGCTGTCATGGTAGCCTCACTCAACTTGTGCTGTCTTCTGGTTGCCATGGCACCATTGTTGATGGCAGAGATACTGGTTTTGCCCAGTGCGGCTGGTGAACTGCTCTGAAGTGGTTGCTGTTTTGCAACTACTGCAATTTTTCTGGAGGGCTGCCTTCAGAAGACTGTGGAGGGCAGATGGGCCAAGGTTCATGTTGTGTACTGCCTCTTTATTGGGCAAGCCCAGAACACCTCCAAATGAAAAGGCCATGAAAGTGGCATGGAGAAAAGAGTTTCACTTTTGCAGTGGAAACCTGTGTGATTCATTGGACCTGTATGATGCATCAGGGACACAAACTAGGTGGACTAGAAACTAGAGACAGTCTATGGATCAATTATGCTTGATTTTCCTCCCCTACTAATTTGAGTTCTTTATGCATTGGGCTTTTCCAGTGAACTGTAAGTAATGCATTTTATTTATTTATTTATTCAAAGCATTTGTGCCCTATACTTCAGCCAAGAAGACTCCCAGAGCAGCTTAAATAAAACCACACAATTGGAAATCATTAAAGTAGAAAAAGGGAGTGGGTGGGTGAACCAGGAATGTGCCTTGCTGGCTTCCCCTCCTCCTCCTCACAAGGCAGTTGATTAGGATTGCCAGCTTTGATTGAAGCTATTCCCACAGATTCCCCCCCCCCCAAACCTAATGCAATGTTGAAAATTACTAGGGGCCCTGCTAAAATCTCCAGGATTGCTTTCAGTAAACACTGAGAGATTGATGATGATTTATGGAGACTCCAGGCCAATCCTGGTGGGTTGGTAAACTCTACAGTGGATAGCTCTGTGACCACTCTGAGTAGGGAGGACTACTGTCCAACTTAAAGAGGTACGGGCATGTGATGGTAGGGATGGTGGGAATTGCTGCCTTTTCTTCCCTCTCCTCCTCACAGGGCAATAAGCTTTCATGTATTCAAACATATCTGGTTGAGTGCATGAAGACAAATCCGCTGCGACGTTCATCACTAATGACATCACAAGGAATAGTGACACTCTCTGGGGGACATTTTCCCCAGGCACAAGATGCCCCCAAATCAAATTATTAGCAGAGTACAAGGGTAGTGGCTATTGCTGTTCTCACATATTACACTGCTCCAGCCTCCACTATTCAGGACTTGTTCTGACATCACCTCCAGCAGCTGTTGTTCCATCTGCACTCCTCTTTCACCTTGGAGTATGCACTTGGTTGGCAAGGTCATATATGCCATGATCCATAGGCCTTTTTCTACTTAGCAGAAGTGGAATTGATGATGCAAGACAAACAATGGATCTATTTGCATTCTATTGTATCAACAGGACACAACATAAAATTTTTCTTGATACAAAATTAGAGCCTCTCTGGCAAAGAATTGGTTGGTGGTGGTAGGGTGTTTTTTTAATCTAAAGCAGGGGTGTCCAACCTTTTTGGCAGGAGGGCCACATCATCTCTCTGACACTGTGTCAGGGACTGAGAGAAAAAAAAGAACTAATTTACATTTCAAATTTGAATAAATGTACATAAATGAATGTTAGAGATGGAACTTCTATGAATGAATGAAGGTCTTGCAATAGCTCAATGCCTATAAAAGGCCTTGCACAAAGCAAGGCCAGCCTTTCCTTTGTGACCGCTGCTGCATCACAGATGTGAAACAGCAAGCAGTGGAGAGAGCCCTTGTTCTGCAGCTCATGTGAGAAGTCAAACTGTTGCCCTCATGCTGAGAGCAGTTGCATCAGGCCAGCACTGGCTCCAGCAAGTCTCCAGAGGACCAGAGGTTCATTGGAGACTTCGCTCCCTGCAGGCCAGATTGGGAGTCCTTGAGGGTTGCAAGTGGCTCCAGGGCCAGGGTTTGGGCACCCCTTATCTAAAGCATGAAATATACTCGGCCTTGAACAATAAGTGTTCTTGGGGTTCCTTCTGCCAAACAAAATGTGAGATTCATCACTTCCTTGCTCTGAATTCTTGATTGCTTGGGGAAGGTGAACTGCATTAGGACACAAAGATTCAAATTGGGAGAGCAATCTGTGGCCGTATGACTGCCAGGGAAATGGAGCTCAAGCATTCTGTGGGGCTCCTACAGCTGGTGGAGTGGAGTGACTGTCAACGGAGGGCCGCTCTGCATGGCTCAGTTCATTGACTCCCCATCCAGCCCTTCATCGGAGAGCAAAGTTGGCATTTATTGGCCAATAAAAATCTGCTGGAACCTGTCCAGCTCCACTCACCCAGAAACATCTTCAGAAAAGATGGCTGGGAGCCAGGCAGCGAATTCCTAGCCTCCTTTTCACAGCAGAGATGGACAACAGCTTTCTCAGTCTGTTTGCCAGCTCTGTCTTCTGCCTTCTCGCCCAATCCGTTTTTACCACTTTCGTTGCTTATTTGTTGTGTCAAGTTTATACGTTCTCCCTTAAGTTTTGGGAATATTTGGCCCTAGAGGAAAATGTTCCCCAGAGAGTGCCACTATGACTGTGAGAAATATAAAAATAGAGTGTCACTATTCCTTGTGATGTCATTAGTGATGAATGATACAGTGGCTTTGTCTTCATGCCCCATTCCTGGCAACATTTGGTGAATTTCCTTTTAAAAAGGAACTAGTGGTTGGGTGCCCATCTATGCAACCCCAGTGCTGGAGCACTCAACCAGGCGCAGGCTGAGCATCCCTTATTGGAGTTGCATGGGACCAGCAATGTTTCAGATCTTGGATTTTTTTTATTTGGCATTTGGAATATTTATTTTATAAATATTATATTAGGGGGTGGGACCCAAGCCTAAACACAAAATTCATTCATGTTTTGTATGTTTCGTAAACATGTGCATAGCCTGAAGGTAATTTTATACAATACTTTTTAATATATTTTTTTAAAAAATTGTGCATGAAACTAAATTTGAGTACACTGAACCATCGGAAAGCAATGGTGTTATTTTCTCAGCCACCCATTTCAGATTTTGGAGCATTCTGGATTTTCAGATTAGGGATACTCGGTTTGTATATATTTTTAAGAACTAGCAAAGTGCAGTAAGGTTAACCCTTCCTTCACTACTCAACTGTTGGGCTTAATTAAAAAATAATAACACTGGCCAACGCACATTTTACTTTCTTAAAAGTTAGACCTATTCCTAGGTGTATTTGTGATGCGGATTCCAATAATTCACAGTTGAACCATTCACTGTCGAGGCAATGCTGTATCTCTGAAACCAGACGTGATAGGGCAAAACGGATGCAGTTTTTGAATCAGCACTCCAAATTAATATAAAACCACCATATATTTTGAAAAAAGTTTTTCTGACCCTCAGTTTTGCAGGTTTGTGTTATTAAAGCCTGTGTCTATCTCCCACACTGAACCAAACAACCAGCCATGTTTTTATAAAGGGAAAAATTAAGGTTTAAATACATCTGGCACCCTGCTTGTGAGGCATGCTGAAAGCTGAATCTTGCCTTTGAAAGCAGATTGATAGTATTAGTTCCCCAGGGCCTAGGAATAGATATAAACCAGTGTTTCCAGCATCTAGCATGTATCAGGTGGCTATGTGACGTGTACTCATTTTCTGGGATCATCTGAGCCACAAGTCCAAAAATAAAATACAAATGCTGCCAATTTTAATCAGCCAAACTTTTTATGAATTAAGCAAGGACAAATATTCAGTGGTGGAGCTGAAAATGAAGGATCCAGTTGTTTATACTTTGATCCTGTTTGGGTTTTGGACACATTTCTGTAATAGGGAATAAAAAAGGAAAAGATTGCCTTTCCTTCTAATGCTGGATGGTAAGTTGTAAGGCCTTACATTTCCTTTAACATCTCAGAAGGTAATGATATCAAAGTACAGATACTATGTACATTTACCTAACTAATTATTCAATTAATCCAAGAGCAAATGATGATTAATTTACCAAATTGGCAAATAGCCCTAAAATTCTTCATGAATATAGTTCCTAGTTGTAAGGAAACTACCGTATTGTGACTGTGCCTGCCCTTTGTTGCCTTTATTGCATCAGCGTGTAGTCATACCGCTCAGCTGACTTTTACATGTGGTTGTGGCCATATAAGGGTATTCAAGAAGGAGCCTAGTTTTGGCAGTGGACCTTCTATAAGCACAAGACTCATGGATGTGTTGTTTCAGTCTTGTAGGCAAGAGGTTGAATTAGATCATGGGGTCTTAATCAATAGGGCAGTGGTTTCCAAACTGTGGGTCGGAACCCACCAATGGGTTGTGACCCTGTTACCTAATTACCTGTCTTGGACCCCCTTCTTTCCTCCCAAGGTAACCTGTAACAGCCATCAATACAGGACAGAGGGAGGAGGTGCAGAACGAAGACAGGCAAAGTATGAACTTAAGGGAAAAGCTCCAGACTTGCTGCCTTGCAAATTTTATTATTAAAAGACCCTTGGCTGACAGCTAACAAAAACCGCAGACAATAGCATCATCATAGCATCAACAGAAATAGCAGGACATGTTCAACAGGCAAACCGAAACCAGACTACTTCCCTTTAAGAAGGTGGGGGCAGGTGCATGAGGAGGGTAATAGAGAGGGGCAGGAGGTGAGTGCATGAGAAGGTCAGCAGAAAGTTACCAGGGAAGGTTAATGGGGAACTTCCGCTTTTGAAAGACTATGCTTTGAATGACAACTGAAATATATAAAAGGGGTCCCACCCTTTTGAATGATGCTTCTGGATTTGAGAATTTCTCCCAGAAGTCACGGACATGTCTTGTTGAACAATAAAGAACCTTCAAAGCCTTCCACCTTTCAGTGTCTGCTTATTCGGCCTCAGCGGCGCTGGACAGAATCCACCCTGTCTACCAAACTGGCGCTGCCCTTCTGGGCAGGGGTACGACAACCCGATTTTTGGTGGGTTGTGAAATTGACAAGCTGATAGCTGACAAGGAAAATGCATTGAGCCCTATGGAACTGAAACAGAGCAGCGTGTGCATGTTCACTCGTGAGTAAGCAAATGTGCTTCAGCTCTTATCAAAGGCCAGGCAAAGGCGACCACAAAACTACCAGAATGGTCCTGATCTGCTGAACATGGAGCTCAACAACACTCCAGAAGAGTTAAAAGGATAAAAACAAAGACTTTTGAGTGTTTGGTAAAGTGAAACTTTTTTTAAAGTCTTGTAAAGCTAGGTGGGTCCCGACTGAGGGTCATTTTAAAAGTGATTCACAGTGCTAAAATGTTTGGGAACCAATGCCACAGAGGATTCACCCAATACCTAGTGGGTTAGTTAGAAATGGAGAAAATTCTATAGGGATAAGAAATGGGACATTTCAATTTTGAAATTCAACAATTTCCAGTTCAGATGCCTCGGTTGTCATGCACCAAAGGGGCCTGCTCCCTCTTCCACAAGGTCAGGGCATCTCAAGGAGACAGAAGAAGAATCTGGATCTTGAATCATAGTCTGTGGAGTTGGTTACCACGAGATGCAGATGACCACTAATTTGGATGGCTTGAAAAGGCTTGAAAAGTGTGGCTTTAAAAATGGATTGGACAAATGTGTGGAGCACAGATCTATCAAAGGCTAGTAGTCATCATGTCTATGTATTACCTCCAAGTTCAGCAGCACTATGCTTCAAAATACCATTTGCACAGAGGACATGAAAGGAGAATGTTTTCACGAAAACTGGAAGTGCCTGTCTAAGGCCTCCACGAGGCCTTCTGAGGCCTACGGAGGCTGTGTGCGGCCTCCTTGTGCCTCAGACCACCTCCTAGACCCAACGGGGTAGTGGTGGTGGTTAAATTTTGATTTTGTCATATAGGGGCTATTAAAATTATTGTGCCCCTGGGAGCCACTGCACATGACTTCCTTTTTTAGCCATGCCAACCAGTTTCAGTTGAAACTTTATCCCTAGTGAGGCTGATGGCCTGTCACACACTGATGCCATAATCTGGTCATTATTGATTTACTTACTTGGGGCCAAATCCTATCCAATTTTCCAGCGCTGGTGCAGCTGTGCCAACAGTGCATGCACTACATCCTGCAGTAGGGAGGGCAGTCATGGAGGCATCCCCAAGGTAAGAGAATATTTGTTCCCTTTTCTTGGGGCAGCATTGTGGCTGCACCGGTACTGGAAAGTTTGATAGGATAGGGCCCTTACTTACTTACTTACTTACTTACTTACTTACTTATTTGTTGTTGTTGTTGCAAATAAAATGGGATGAGACCAGCACCATAATGAATCATACCTCTCTGATTTGCAAATGAAATTCCAAAGATTTCTTTCCACGAATAAATCCTCCCAATCTGATAGAATACAAATTAGAATATTTGCACAGTCTTAAAGCTTGTTTTGATTGGCCTGCTCCTCAAATACCTCTTAGTTGCTCTTTGCATAAATGTTTAAGAGCAAATGAAGCTCTTCCAGAACTCTTGTACAGGGAAAACAGATGGAAATGCATTCTTTACTACCTCCTGCAATTTTTTCTCTTCCTTCCTTCCTTCCTTCCTTTTTCATACATGTTTATCCTGCCTATCCTCCAAGGAGCTCAGGGCAGAGGGGCAGATAGTTTTCTTTCCAACCTTTTATTTTGTCTTCACAACGTGATGTAGGTCAGGCTCAAAGAGAAGGACAAGCTAGTGGACATGGCTGAGCAGGAATCCAAATCTGGCTCTCTTTGACAGTCTTCATCACTTGCAGCAGCTCTTGGCGCCATTTCGCCTCCAGGATGGGCCTGAGAGAAACACACCTGCTACAGTCCTCAAGGAGTCCTTTGCCTCACGCAGAGATGAATGTGGGCGTATCAGTTCCCCTGTCACTCAGCCTCATTGAAAGTGATGGTGATAATGTATCTGCTTTGTATGGAGAAGGAGTAGGCTCAATCCCTGCCAAATCCAGGTGTGGCTGGGAAAGATTCTGGGTTGAATCTTTGGAGAGCATTACAGAAGTGCAGACAATAGTGAGCTAGGAAGACTTAGGGTCTGACCCAGTACAAGACTGCTTCCTAAATTATGCTACATCCAAGCCTTCTTGAGTATTTGCATTTGAAAGTATAATGGATCTCATACTTCATATAAGGGCCTCATCATTCTCATACATGTATGAGAATTCTTGCACATCTGGCATTAACTGTGTTTTCAATAAAGAACTTCTACCAGCCAGAATGCTAATTGGCAATACAAAAATGTCTCTCCTTAGCTTTCTGTTCTGCACGAAGAGAACAACCAGTTTCAACCTAAATAGAACAAGAGGCACTCCAAAAAGTTTTAAGCATTGTATCTGAATATGCCCTGATAGTTCTTGTGGGAGAGATAAAAGAAAGAGAGCCATTTGTAGTGCAAGTTAATATGCTAGCCAGTGTTGGTTTTACACTTGCATTGCAACACTGATTGAAGCAAGATCTGCTTTAAGGGTGACTAAGGGTGAAAAACACCCTTAATCTCAATGGCTTTTTGCTTATTCTACAGGAGAACAAATAACCCAAGGTCAGCTACATGATTATTGAACTTGTGAGCCTGAAATATTGAATTGTGAGCATTGATTTAATGACAGTTGAATAGTTTATGGAACAGACTTTTTGTATCCAATTGGCTTAAGAGTCAAGCACTCATGGGTGGGCAGGGTGGGGGGAGAAGGTTCTGCTGATCAGGTCCAGATCTCAAGAAGGTAGGCTGTAAGTTTTGGAGTGCTGTAGTAAGTGGCTCTTGGGCAACTTATAGAAATAAGGGAAGAAAAAGATCCATGCTGAGGCTCAACAAGCCTTGAATTCAAGCAGAAGAGCACTAGACCCAAAAAATACGTACCAAGGCATGGTCTGAAGATGCATGATGAAGCAAGTTATGGGCTTATGTACCATAGAGCTGTGTCAGTTTGTGGGGGTAGAGTGGATTTCCTTATCTGCATCTTGCCCAAAGTTTGACACTACAAGTAAGGGCTGTGTCTCATTCCAGGCTTTTGTGAGCTCTCTGGTGGACCCTGGTAACAACAATGAGCATCCTGCTAGCAGCTTCACCATCCCTCCATTTGCCAGGAGTGACTGGGGGTTGGGTAGCTGGAGCCAATGAGATCTGGGCAGCCAGGAATTCTCAGTGACCCATGAAGATCATGGCAGGCTTGCCCAGCCTATCCAGTGCCTGAAGTGCCAAATTTGGCTACCCCTGTGTCCACTGCCTGGCCTCTCTTCCTCTGCTTCTGTTGCTTCCTTTATGATGGCCAGGCAAGGAGGACCCTGGAAGTGGAACTGCTTTGCTCCCAGCATCCTCCTCACCAGTCAGTTTGATGGAAGAGGGGCAGCAGTGGCTGCCACTTGAGGAAGCAGAAATAGAAGGAGAATGCACAAGAAGAGGAAACTCAGGAATGAACTGTCCCTGGGTCAGGGGCACACAATGGTTGGCAACCTTCAGTCTTGAAAGACTATGGTATAAGCCTACAGCACCCGGTATTCCCAGGCGGTCTCCCATCCAATTACTAACCAGGACTGACCCTGCTTAGCTAGTCACAGTTGTCTGCAGGTGACCAGATGAGAGTTTTGTTTTTTAAAAGGTGACTTCTTCTTTTTAGGCCATGCAGGACCAAGACAGAAAAGTGGGGCCAGGCAGACTAGTAAGCACAGTGACTAAAGTTGCAATCCTGTGGACACTTTCCTGGGAACAATCCCCAATGAACACTATAGGATTTGTTTCTGAGTAGATATGCACAGGATTGCGCTTTAAGAGGGACAGTAGAGGTTATAAAATGCCACACAGTGAGAAGAAAGTGGATAATGAGAATTCTCTCTCTCTATTATTATTATTATTATTATTATTATTATTATTATTATTATTATTATTAACAGTATTTATATACCGCTTTTCAACTAAAAGTTCACAAAGCGGTTTACAGAGAAAAATCAAATAACTAATGGCTCCCTGTCCCAAAAGGGCTCACAATCTAAAAAGATGCAAAAAGAACACCAGCAGACAGCCACTCGAATAGATACTGCTGGGGTGAGGTGGGCCAGTTACTCTCCCCCTGCTAAAAAAAGAGGAGCACCCACTTGAAAAAGTGCCTCTTACCCAATTAGCAGGGGACAAACTAATATATAAGTCAACTGTGCTCAAAGAACAGCCTTCTCATGCCACCATTCCTGCCTGCCATGGGCATCCATTCCTCCACTTGCAATAAAAATACAGAACAAAATTCTTAAAATACACACACCCTTTCAACTAGTGACCCATATGCTAATGTGTATGATCCACCCTAAGAGCAGAAAGTGAGCATGATTGAATGCATGCTGTTTGAACACCGCACACTGCTCTCTCTCTCTCTCTCTCTCTCTCTCTCTCTCTCTCTCATACTAGGGTCAGCCAATGAAACTGACCAGCACTAGATTCAAGATATAAGAAAGGACAGTTTCAAACAATGAAGTTCGTTATTGCAAGAGGTAGTGTTACCAAAAAGGCTGTTTTGTTTAGGGGAATTAGTATATTAGCCTTTTGGAAACTCTTAGGATCGCAGGCTGGATAACAAGACAGCGTAAAGCAAAGAGATCCCTTGTCTAGCTTAAAGAGGAGACTGGGAGAAAGGTAACTTTCAATCAAAGGATTATATTTTTATTGCAAAAACACACAAAGGTAAACATAATACACATGGAGAATTGATAAGTATAGATTTCTAGTACTTGTGTCTAGTGTACCTAGCTTATGGTGGCTGCATGTGCTATGTATTTGGGTGCATCCGAAAAGGAATCAGAAACTGATAGGTTGTAGGGAAGTATTTTAGGGGTTCCTTAATCTGCTAAACCCAGTTTGCTAACTAAAGATGGGGAAGAAGGGAGGAATAGATAGGGAAGAAGGGAGAGAGTTTAGACGCAAGATATATTTACCTGTCCAGGGAGCAGTTGGATAGGAAAGAGTCCTAGGAAGGACCACTCCCGTGGGAGGGAAGCCAGAGAGAGAGCATGTGCTCAGAGCCTTCTCTTAAGGGGTTGTGTCTGACCTAGAATGACCCGGATGTGTCGTAGTGTTGGTCTAGATGCGCATGCTCAGTACACAGGATGGTACACGTGGAGTATGTAAAGAAAAGGTGGAAGGGTCCAGAAATCGGCTATCAGCAAAGCCTGACTCTGGGGGAGGGGGGAGTAGCTTGCTTCCTGTTGCTACTGGATTTTGGAGGCTGGAGGTAGCTTAATGGCTGTGATTTAGTTAACAATAGGTGATAGACTTTGCTGCCAAAGTCCTCTTCCTTTAAGGTGTTTGCATATTCAGTGATTGACTTAAACAATAAAGACATTTCCAGTGTCTCTAGAGAAAATGAGTCTTCCCAGACTGATGGTGGCCAACAACATGAGAAATGAGTGAGCTTATGATTTGACTCCTTTTGTGGCCTGAAAGAGAAGTTTTAGGCCTGCATTTTAGTCCAAAATACATAACCAGATATAAAAGCACAACTTGGAAGGGAAAAGGGGATTTTCACGTAACAGTAGGGCTGTCCACTGGTTTGGATGCCTTTTAAAGAAATTCACTGAGGAGAAATGTGTTGGTGGCTTTTAGTCAAGATGGCAATATGGAGTCTCTGGGCTCTGAATTCCAGCTGCTGAGGGAGGAGCCACAGCAGGAAGGCAGAGCTACAGCCTTCAGTGGATGCTTGTGGACATGCTGGAGATATCAGACTAGCCTCTTGGGACACATACGTGTGGATCAAATGCTCTGATCCAGCAGGGCTCTTTGCATGCTCTTCAAATGGTGTGTGACTTGTGTGGACTTCTTTGCAAGCCGAACTTTTCATGTGCTTGTTTATTTTGCAAATATCGTGGGTAGATACGCTATCCTACTAGGCTTCTGATTCTATCCCTCGCTGCTCTGAGCTTGACTGAAGTCGAGCACAGTTTGCATGTCACTAACAGAGGCTCTTCAGAAAAGATGCCCTTGGATGATGTGGAGGAAGGATATTGGTGATCCTCCAAGCCTTAACAAGTTGATGGAGAAATTGCTCCAACACTCCCAAAGCCTGCTGGACTCCCTCTGGCAACAGACACCTCCAGAAGCCTGACTGGCAAGGATGGACCTTTGCATCTCATCCCACTTGGATGCTCCCAGCCTCCACTCCTGCCTGGAGGACCCCTCCCCACAACCTTTTCTGCAGCCAGACTTGCCTGTGAAAACTATCCAGACTTAAAGCCAATCAATTTCCAACGAGTAGCAGAGTTTGACGGGAAATTCATTCCAACTGGGGGCCTTGATTTATCTTTCAAATATACGGACAAGCGTGCGCATGATGGAGCCCATTAAAATGTTGGAAGATTGTTTTTATGATTGAAGTCTGTATTACACTCGCCATAAAGAAAGGCAGTGCGGAGTCATTAGCATTTCCATGATGTTATATTTCTGCCTGTCGCAGGCCAATAACTCATCTTTACGGCTTGTCCCACCGCTAGCTCTTTGATACAATGAGTATAGAGTTAAGCAAAACTACAACAGGAAAGGAGAATCCGGCGAGCCGCCTGCCCTTCACGCCGCTTTCGCCTCCTCTGCTAGAGACATTTTTCAGAGAGCTGAAAGAGCACATATGCAGAGAGTCACTCTTCCCCCGTTGCTATTCTTCATCTCTCTCTCTCTCTCTCTCTCTCTCTCTCTCTCTCTCTGCCTGACACCCCCTCCTTTCTGCTGCTCACCCATCCGGCTAAATGAAACTTATCTTGCCATTTTGCCCCCCCTCCTTTTCCTCCACCTGCCACCACCAACACCTCCTCCTCCTTCCAGGCTCCCTGGGTTGTTATCACTGAACCAAAGAGAGAGAGAGGATTTTTTTTTAAAGGAATGACCTTCTTTTCTCTACCTCCCTTCCACTTTTAAAGGGGGAGGGAGTTAAAGAGAGAGTGTTACAACAACTGGCCAGTATTGCTCCCAGTTTTCTGTGGACAGGGCACCTTTCCTTGGCAATCTGGAGATGATGGGAGTTCATGAGCAGCTGTCAGCAGAGAGACTTGCTCAGAGGTTATGCTGGAGCCCATCGCCAATATGTGGCAATGATCTTAGATTGGTTGCATTATGTGACTCTGTGTTTACACTCCCTGATGCTTCCACTATGAATATTTGTGGCCCCATAAGCAATCATGGAATGGATTTTGTTTCTCACCAAAGAGCTAGCATATTTTTATGATCTCTCGTCCAGTGTCCTTTTGTGACTCTGTCCACAGCATTTGGGAATGTTTCTGTGTAATGTGGGAATGATTGTTGTAGCTTGGGGAGTATGCAACATGCAAATGTTTTCAAGAACTCTTGCTAGACCACAAACATTAAAAAAAAAAATCTAGTGTACATTTGTGAAACTAACAACCTAATCATATGAATGGAAGTTAAGTGCTACTGAGTTCAATGGGACTTACTCCCATGTAAATGTGTATAGAATTGTAGCTTAACAGTTCAATCCCTGGGTAACATAACTTTTGTTACCCTGAGAAAAGCCTAGAACAGGAGAATAGGAATAGGCTTTAAGTTTCTGGTTCTTGTGGCCCAAAGATCCATTTGAAAACAAAATAGCCCATTAAAAAAAGCAAACTGAAATAAGGACATGGGTAGAAAGGAACCCAAAATTAATTTTATAGCAACTCAGTGTTTTCTAATTTTAAATTGATTTTACTGGAGCTAAGATAGCATCTTGCACATACACATGTGCACATGTGCATTCAATATGAGGTAGACTGGTTTGTGAGTGATGGGCAAATGCACACAAGGAAACCCATATATTATCTCTCCATTAATGGATCTCTCCATAACATTAATATCTCTCACACATATTAATGGTTTGGACACCTGCAATTATATATCATTATTACATATGTATGCAGTGTCCATTTGATGTGTTTACATGCTATATTGTATCACATGCCATTGGAATGGAGAGGCCATTCCGTTCTTTCAACCTTATCACGTAGCCTGCCAAAAGGTTTGACTATAAAGACAGTTGCACCATTTCAACTTTCCACAAGTGTTGTACAAACATCCCCAGGAAATTGCATGGATGTAATAACTGCTCAGTGCATCATACTACACAAGGCCATAAGCAAATCGTATGTGGTTGAAGGGGAATTTTGCTCAGTACAATCCCATCAGCCACATCAGATTCAGGCCTTTTCCTGCTTCTGTTGTAATGCTGCAATTAGAGAAACATGAACAGCAAGTGGTGAAATTAAATGGTTTTCAGGGCATGGGTGACAACGCTGTACTTTACTTTGACCTAGCAATGTGTTAATGTGATCAGGCACTTAACACCCACAATCTCTCAGACCACAGGTCAGTGAATGGGAAACACATTGATCAAAGGTCCATACCACAAACATTAGGCAATCACAGATGGTGCTGGTGCTAGATTCCTGGAAGTTCTTGGGCAAAACTCTGTAATTCTGCCCCCAAGTGGTTCCCCCCCCCCCACCAGCTGGTGCATTGGGCATAAGAACATAAGAAGAGCCTTACTGGTTCAGGTCAAAGGTCCATCTAGTCCAACTTCCTGTATTTGACAGTGGCCCACCAGATGATACGTATCCTGTTGCCACTCCCTTGCATCTGGCAAGGACACTACCACTGCCACCAGTACTGAGGATTCAGTGGTCAACCTTGTCAAGTGGATTCTTGAACAGTGCCTGACCTAGTTGACCCCTGATCACAGACCCCAGGATGCCAGCTAAGAAAACAACGTAGACCATCTTGTCTTCACTGTCAATACCCACAGGAATGGGTTATGAATGGGTAAGAAAGAATGTAGGGTAGTTGGGATATACATACTTATACTGTACACACATGTCCTTATGCCTTAGGATGAGTGAATATATGTAATTCTTAAGAGATCCAGCAAATGTTGACATTTATGTGCAATTGTCAAAGCCAGCTCAGTGGCTTTCAGTAAATATCCAAATGTCATTTTCATATTTGGCATTTATCAGTAAAGGACATACTTCATGATATGGATGTCAATGTCATTAATTAGCCTTGCAGCTAATACTTTTGGGCATTTCCCCTATAATGCTCACAAACAGAAAAGATCTAGATGGAACATCAGCCAGTAGAAAAGATGCTGTGTTAGGGGAAAGAGTGACCATTGCTCTCCCCATGCCAAATAGTCTTATCTTAAAAGTGCCTCTTTGCTCAGTTAGCTGGGACAGCACAGTGACATGCTACAGTGAATGCTAAAAATCTGGGTTTATCAACATCAATCTGTCTTCACCAGTACAGAAGCCAAAGCGCACAAGCTGCATAAGATGAATCATCTATGGTGGCCACTGCACGTTATGGAAGAGCCAGGGTGGTATTGTGGTTTGAGAGCTGGACTGAGATCCAGGTTCAAATCCCCACACAGCCACGAAGCTTTGTTGATGACCTTGGGTCTGTCACAATCTCTAAGCCTCACCTTCCTCACAGGGTTGTTGTGTAGACAAAAGGAAGGAACCATGTACCTTGCCCTGAGCTTCCTGGAGGAAAAGCAGTATAAAAATGTGGAAAAATAAGTGCAGCTGCCATTCACAACAACACTGTTCTAGCAGAGCAACCTCCCACCTACCCATTTTGTTGCTTAAAAGGGAGTTGGCTTCCATTTTTCCAGAGCTGGCATCAAAGGTTCACTATGCTGAGTGCTCTCCTGGTAGACTCTGAAGCCCTTGAAAGCAGCACAAAGAAGAACGCTACTCTGTGCCCCTACTAAGGTCAGGCCACAATGGGTGGACAGAGTTCTCCTGGTGGTGGTGGGATAGTGCTGGCAAGTCTGTGCATATAAGGAGGGCTCTGTGAAGGGTTTTTGCCTGAGAGTCCCTGAATGCCTGGTATTGACCCTGAGTTCCACCATATTGTGGCATTACCCACCCAGAAGAGGACACCTTCTATGTATGATCACCATTATCAACTCCTTTGCATTACCTACCCACCTGGAAATGCACAAATTAGGGCACAATCCTAACCCCTTATGTCAGTGCTTTCCAGCACTGACATAAGGGCAATGCAGCTCTGAGGGAAGGGAACAAATTTTCCCTTACTTTGCGGAGACCTCCATGAGTGACACCCAACTGCAGGATGCAGCACACGTCCCATTGGCACTGCTATGCCAGTGCTGGAAAGCACTGACATATGGGGTTAGGATTGCGCCCTTATTCCCATTTAAATCAATAGGGTAGACATGAGTAACAGATTTACTCAGAAACAACACCTTGATAAGGACAGGGCACACAATTCCCACTTTCACCACTGACCTGTCGCCACTGTACTCAAGAAGAAGAAGAAGAAGAAGAAGAAGAAGAAGAAGAAGAAGAAGAAGAAGGTGGCGGCGGCGGCGGCGGCGGCGGCGGCGGCTTACATTTTTACTTTCCTTGGTCAGGCAGTTCTTTTTCCAAATCAGGAAGTGGGGAGTGATGTCCCTTTAAAATAATAAACCAGGAAGTCTCACACTTATTGATTTCGGAAGAGAACCATGTGATGAAGGAAGGCAAGGAAAGCTGGTCAATGTGGCTCATATCTGTGGTGAACTGCAGGGAAGCAGCAGTGACGGGCTTGGGGTGGGCACCCCAAATCTGCTGCTACCCCCACAACCTACCTTGATGTGAGCCACTGCTGAGCCATTGTTTGCTTCATGGTTGGGCTGGCCCTGTTCCCTGATGAGGTCAAGGGAGCTTATTCCAAGTAAATATTCATAGGATTGCAATCCTGGTGTCAGTCTACTGTTTTCAATAGTCCTGGCCACCTTTTTCTGAACGGTGTCCATTGTGTTGTGGACTTTGGGTGCAATCCTAACCCCTTATGTCAGTGTTTTCCAGCACCGGCCAATGGGACACGTGCTGCATCCTGCAGTTGGGTGTCACTCACAGAGACCTCCTCAAAGTAAGGAAATGTTTGTTCCCTTACCTCAGAGCTGTATTGCACTTATGTCAGTGCTGGAAAGCACTGACATAAGGGGGTTAGGATTGTGCTCTTTGAATCATTGCTACCCCTAAAGGCTCAGGACTGGGAATAATATCCAAAAATCAAAGCACTGCCACAAAATAATAGCAAAATAAAACTCCGCAGGCATTGAAACCTAAGACGTACATCTATAGATAAAGTGAGTATGCTCTTAAAGGAGATTCTTTTCTACAGCAGCATGTTGTTGGCACATGTACTGCTTGTGTGTGTGACAGAGAGGAGAGGGCAAGCTGCTTAGTGAGCTGTCCAGGAAGGCTACATCAGTGTGCTGCAGGCGTCCTTTCTGCTCTCTTATGTGTGCACAGGCATGTGTGGCTGTGCGCTCCATCACTCCATCACTGCCTCATTCTGACTTGCCTTTGCAGGGCCTTAAACCTGCCAATGACTCGCGGATGTGCTATGAAATCTGAGTGGGCCCAGCCTGCTCATTCCTGGTGTGCGCTGCTGGAATGCTAAGCAGCCCCTGGGAGATAGGCCTCACTTAGTGCCTGACATTGGTTGCTCTCTCTCTCTCTCTCTCTCTCAGAGCTCTTTGTGGCTTGGAGGGAGGAGGGAACATGACATGAACTTTCAGTAACCAGGCCTAGCTGGGTTTTTTGTTTTGTTTTTTTTGCCCACATGCGTTTCTGCCTATATATGATGACTGCTTTTCCATATACGTAGTGTTTTCTCTAGCTGCAGTTATTTCTCCTTCCTGGTACTCAAGCAATGTCTCAATTTATGAGCTCTGCACTGAGCATGTGCTACTTTGTTTGACACTGCTTTCCTTCAGAGGTGACAAGGCACAGGTTGTTTAGACAGACACAGCTGATAAAATCACAATCTGCTGCTCTCGTGTGCAGCAGCAAGCAGGGTCTGTCTTCGACCTGTGGCGGAGATGCCATTTTTGGGGATGTTGTGAATTGGGGAGGAGAGAGAAATGGGGAGGGGGAAGCACTGAAGGTTTTATTAGCCCCCACTGGGGAAAGTTTAACCTGAGTGGCTAAAATGCGTCAGCTGCAGTGTGCGCTCATTTGTTTTCCACAGAAATTAGACACTGTGTTAGATAAACTGGCTGCAGCTGTGGGGACAGGAAGGTCAGAGGGAGGGTTGAAGGATGTTTGGTTGGAATGTGCAGCTTGAAGGGAAAAGCAGGTGTTGAGGAAACAAAGGACAGGTTGTTGAGACTCAGCCCAGGTAGGGAGAGGGAAGAGTAGGAAGGGATATATTGCTCTGGAAAGCTGAGGGCTCAGCTCAGTCTGTACCTCCAAAGCCTTCAAAAGAAGAGGGGAATTGCTGGTGATGCAGGAGGGTGGGGTGTTCTTTCTTAGGTTTGGGTGTCAGCTATGCTGTTGTAAAGCTGAGAGATGGAGGAGAGTCATGAGTCTGGGGGATGGAAACTCAAATGCCCCTTGCCTCCTCAGATGTGCCCAGCAAAAGATCACTGATTTTCCCAGTATTGGTAGCAGGGAGCATGTGACATGGGAAGCGCTTTGTGACATGCCTTTGTGACATGGGACAAGCATGTGACATGTCATATGCTTTGTGACATGCCTTTGTGACATGGGAAGCGCTTTCACTGATCACCCACTTCAGTTTGCATCACAAGCTACCAACATGTTTCGCACAAAGGACTAGGGCAGCCAGGAATCGTTAAGAAGCCTGAAAGGATAGAGTCCAAGCTGAGTGCAGGTAACAACCCACATACAACATGTGCAGCTATTCCATCTCCATTGCCACTATTTGGTGAGCATATTACAGGTTATTAATACCTGGATAGGATATGTGGGGGACCCTCTATATAGGCTTCCACCATGGATGAAAGGGGAGATGGAGAACCTGTTCACACATGTACTATGTCCATCACTCAAAATCTCACCATTTGTGAATTTAGAATGTAGCAACTTACAACTGAATATGTGAAGTGCCTTCACTGAAAAGTATTGTTTGCAGTGACAGGAAGATTCTGTTCATCACACAACAGATTCTGTGATGGCTGTTTCATGATCCTCATATGAAGCACATACATGTCTGATGCTCTGAACACACTCTTCTTTGGCAGTAAGTTCTCACAAAGTCATTGAGATTTAGAGCATGTATTTTCACCACTTGTTGAATGGTAACATCAAGTGATACCTATTATGTCAGCACAAAAGCAAGAACAGTCTTTTGCTCCTTCAAGATTGACCGATTTACTGTAGTACAGGCTTTCATAAACAAGGACCAGCAACCTTGGATGGGAGACCAACGGGAGATAGAAAGCTGAAGATGAAGCTACTGATGGATTTTTGAGAAGTGTGATGGAATCCAGAGGAGTCAACAGGCAAGATAATGCCTGAGGCTTGATTGCCAAAACTTGGAAGTGCAAAGGGCTAGGAAATCAGATGGTGACTGCCCTATGAAGGGAAACATCTGGAGAAATGAAGGGCTCTGTGAGATTTTCTCATGGAACAATACTTGTAAAAAAACCCATTTTGATTATGACTAGCCTGCCTATGTAAACCACCCTGAATCTATGAGAAAGATGGTATATAAATACTGTAATAAATAAATAAATAACAATAAATATTTCTGATAATAGATACATATATACAGTTAATAGCTGTGGAAGTGAGATGACTTTTTAATAACAAAAAAATTTCCTCAGAGGTTGGTTGGCAACCTTCAGTCTCAAAAGACTATGGTATAAGCCTACAGCACCCGACAGTCTCCCATCCAAGTACTAACCACACCTAACCCTGCTTAGCTTCCAAGATCAGACGAGATTGGGCATGTGCAGGGTAACAGTTGCTAACTGATGACTCAAAGATGATTCTTCAGTGACTTTTGACAGGTCACCTACTATCAAACCAGGTAGGACCTGGGTATACCTGCCAGCCAAGGTACCAACCACTGGCTGAGATCAATGTTCCACCTGACTGCATTGGGGGGGTGGGCTAGACTAAAGAAAAGTGAGAGCTGACACATGAAGGGAGACTGATTGCACTTTGTCCTCATGGTCTGGGTATTTTACTGCTATCTCCCACCGTAACTGTTTATAAACAGATATTCCAGAAAGAACACAAAACTATAAGTCTCTGGTACTCTCTTCTCACAAGGAAACTGATCCCATGCAAAGTTGCCTCCTGAAGTTCTCTACCAATCTGGCAAGTGAGGAACAATGAAACAATACTATCATTTAGGGCACAATCCTAACCAACTTTCCAGCACTGACCTAGCCGCAATGCAGCCCCAAGGTAAGGAAACAAACATGCCCTTACCTTGAGGAGGCCCCCTTGACCGCCTCCCTACTGCAGGATGCAGTGCACACCACATTAGCATAGCTATGTCAGTGCTGGAAAGTTGGTTAGGATTGCGCCCTTAATCTAATAAAATAAAAGTATTCCAGCGGATCAAGACCAGAGAAACCTAGCCACTGTGATGCAGTAACTTTGGGAAAGTCTGAGCACTGGAGAAAAGGGGCTGAGTGGGAAGCTAGTGTAACAGCCAGACAGTGCTTCTGCTGTGCTCGTTGTCCATTGTGGTTTGCATGTGCGGTAGCGGTGATGTTTATGACTCAGAAAAATCAATGGGGGGGAGGGGAAGAAATAAACATTCTCCTTTCCCCCAACCCCATTCCATCGTGGCAGTTTCCCAAGTGAAATCACAGCTCTGGAGAGCATCGCTTGGTTGGGCCTGTGCCAGAGACATTCCCCAATTCCTGCCACAGGAATCTTTCTAATGACTTTTCTGGCTGTTCCCTGAAGCAAAGAGCTGCTTATTTGGAGCCATAAAAGCAGTCAAAGTCTCCCTCTTTGCAGCGGGGATGGGTGACAACAAAAAAGGGAGATTTATGTGGTCAAGATGGATGTGTTGGATTATTTTGTCCTCATTCTGTGTCTGTGTGCTGGACCAGGCAGGGTTTGTAGTAGCTCAGAACATCCATCTGATGGTGGAAAATGGGTTCCCACTTACCCTCTCGTCACCATGTGGGAGTGAGCCAGTGAAATGTCATTTCTGTAGGGCCCGATGGCAAAGATGCTTTGCTGCATGAACTGAAAAATAGATTCTCCCCACAGTCCAGAAAGCAGATTTTGACATTTAAATGTCATGCATTTGCATGACAATAAACATGGGCTGCACCACCAAAAAAAGGGAGGGTGGAGCAAAAAAAAGTGTTTTCAGAATTTCAGCAGAGAAAGAAATATCTGGGAGGAAAGAACATGAAACGCAAAAGATACCAGTGGCTGAAGCTAGATAGGATGTTCAGCCTTCCATTAATGTGGAATTAAAAAAAACAAAACCATTTTGGATACTTCTGCATGAGCTCTTTGCAGCACCAGCAGGCAGTGTTTGCTTTCCCACTTGAATGACATGTGACATTGCATCGTTCCTTCCACATGGCAGTAGATACAGTATATAGTAAATTTTTGGTGGTGTAATAGACTGACCCTGCCAATGGTAGCTTTTCTGTTTCTGTGGTGGTCTGTCAAATCAACACACTGGCCTTTCACAAAGGATGGAAAGGTAGCACTAACGATGGCCCACACCTGCAGTTATTGTGCTACTGTACCACTTTTCCATTATGAATGGATTTTCCCTGTTAAATAAATGTGATAATTTAACCGTGAGGAAAGTATGTGTGGGCCACAGATGCCCGATGGATAATTGATGACAGTCATGAGAACAATCCCTAAATAGTGTGTGAACAATGTGTATTAATCCCATATTATACACTCTGCCCGGAAGTAGGCTTTTGTGTGGTTTGATAGCTGAAGAGGCTTGTGGTGTGGCATGGCTACGTGGTACAGCCCATGCTTCCCATGCAAAAGGCGACAGATTCAATCTCTGGCATTTCCAATTGAAAGATCTCAGGTAACAGGCCTGGGAAAGACCTCTGTTTGGAGAGCTGCTGCCTATCTGAGCAAACAATACTAGGCTGGATGGACCAATGGTCTAATTCAGGACAAGGCAGCCTCATATGCTTTCTAAATATCTGTTGGTAGTTTAAGTCTTGAAATTTCCAATCTCCTTGAGTAGAGGCTACAGGAAATCATTTTGCTGTTTGAATCTGGGTAGGAAAAGAAAGGCTGCATTTTTGCAGCTGATCAGCAAAAAGCAGACTTCAGAAGTTGCAAGGGCATGCTGTTGCTTTTTTTGGGAGGTGGGGGGCTGCTGTTGTTTCAAGACCATTGCTGCTTTTCTGGGTGCTTTGCCAGTTTCCTTCTGCTTAATTTTTTTTTTAAACAACGTAAGAGCCCAGTATTCTGTTTTAATTTAAAAATAATCAAAGCAGGAACTTCTAATGATAGTTCTAACATCTTGTATGGTTTAACTCAAAACTTCCTGCTGCTGGGGAGAAAATGGGGAGCGTGAAACTTTATGTATGGAGTGGTCAGCACTTGACAGGGGCTGGAAAGTATTTTAGAGTTTTTCGAAAAGGACTAGATTGGGATGGTTGAGGACACCAGGAATCTTGAAAGGAAGGGGCTATTGTCCTGAGTGCTTCCAGGTCAGGTTAATAAAGCGTATCTGGTTTATTATCTCTGTGTGAAGGCAAGCCTGGGCATCATCAACCCAAGGGTGTGTGCATTCACAAAGCGGTCTGTGCAATGTCACCAGAAATACTCCTGATTGTTCCTGCTGAGGTGGCCCTTAGAAGTGAATCAAAGAAAGGAGGGGCCGCTCTCTGCTTCCCAACCATGCTGGCAGTCGGCTTGATGATTTATGGGGAGTTGGCCTTCCTGAGAGGTTTTGCATAAAGACCAATTGCCCTTTCATTCGCAGCTCATTCCTCCTGCCTCCCCCCATTTTAAAGCAGCCAGTCAGCATTAGCTGAGACGGGGTTTGCTTTTGCTAAGATTCTGGGCAGCAGGCACTTGTTTTCTGAAAGGGTCACACTGAGGAGGGATGGTGGGGCAGGCCTTCCCTATCCCCTCCTTACATATACTGAATGTACCTAAGGGCAAATTCCTATCCAACTTTCCATGCAGATGCAATGCAGCCCCTTGAGGAGACCTCCGTAAGTGCCCCTCCCCCACTGCAGGATGCAGTGCACTTCCCATTGACAGGGCGGCATCAGTTGTGGAAAGCTAGATAGGACTGGGCCTTAAGTGACTCTTTGGTTAGGGTTCACTGAAAAGCTGGTTATGTTGAATCCGTTGTTACCCGCCTCCAACCTCGGACTCTATACTACCTGAGCAACTCTGCACCTGCACATGCTGTCAGAAGGACTGACATACCCCACCTTTCTATATTACTCTCTTTCTCCCTTTGACTAATTGCTCTACTTTGTATGTCACCTTATACTGATCTGTGCCTCACTATTGCAACATGTGAACAACCCACCCAGAAGCCAGACATGCCGGTGACAACCGTGGAGGCCACCCACGGAGGACTCCCTGGATCCAGGACCCGTGACTGGAGGCTGCCCTTGGCGGAAGAAGCCTGGCCTGGCACTGCTGGCCATGTGCAAGGCAGGAGTGAGCGCATCTCGCTCTAGCCTTGAATATAGTGACTTATGGACTCCGAACTTACCCCCTGTAACCCCCTGGAACGGACCTACATACCAGACTTGATTGCTCTGTGTTTGGGACTGACAATACTCTCTCACTGTATGTAGCCGTGTTCTGGGATCTTATATTTGCTATCCAGTTGTTCTATGCTCATGAAACTGAAACATTCTCTAATAAAAAGTTAATCTGTTAGTTTTACATGCTGTGTTTCCTGCTCTGTAGAATGCTGCCATGAACCCAGCCTTGAGTGTGTCTGTCCTTAGGTTGCTTGTAAGATTTCCAACAAATATCTTACAACTGGCAACAAGGATGGGATCCAAAAAGCCTTGAGTGATAAAGAATCGTAAGTACCCTGAAGCTGAGATGGCAGGCTATATTCAATACTGGCAGTGCTGTGGAAGACTGGTCTATTTACATAAACAGTTTGGAGCTGAATCTTGAAGTCAGTGAGATTCCGCCAGCGAAACATGTAACAGCATTGTTAAGTAGTATGCGAACGAAACTTATAATCTTGTTCACAGTTTGATTGCTGCAGAAAGGCCTACAAACAAGTCTTTTAAGGAAACGGTTTCAGTGGAGAGTTCAAGGTTACTATAAGCCCTGTTTTGAAGGTGGGCACTTATCCTTTTACCCATGTACTGAGGACATTGTTGCAAACCTGTCAGACTGATTTGTTACAGGTTCACTTGCAGATGGAAGCAGAACAAGATTAGAAAGTAGACATCAACATCAATACTTCAAAAGGGTCATACTGATATAACAGACTAATGTTTGGTATTGCATCTGCTTTGGCTGTCTGGCAAAGGCAACGGATCAAGTTTTGCACAAACCCTTTGATCCATCCTTGCCCATCAAGTTAGCATGATGTGATGCTACCTTCCCTCATGGAACAGGAACGGCACTACCTCATGTGATGCCTGGCTGTCAAGAATGGCCAATAGCCATTTGCCTCCAAATTTGTGTCAGTAGCAGAATGTAATTACGCACAGATAGACAAGAAGGTCTTAAATCTAGTGCAGGGTGTGAAAAACTTCAGTCAGTACCTGCATGGAAGGAAATTCAGCCTCATCACTGACTCCCAGCTCATAGTTGCTATTATGAATCTACTGAAGGCAATTCCTTTGATGGCTGCAGTTCAGATGCAGTGCTGGGCTCTCTTCCTGGCAGGCTACAATAATGACATTGGCAGCGCAATCCTATCCTGCACTGGAACAGGCAGGCCAGGAGGCCTGCACTGTATCCAGTGCAAAACTGGGGCCATGGTTCAGCCAGAGACAAGGGGGAAACTCTTCCCCTTACCCCCGTGTAAGCCATCACAGCCCCAATGGGTCTCTTCGGACCTGCGCCATCTCAGGAGGTGGCACAAGTCTGAGGAGAATGGAGTGGCTTTGAGCCACTCCATGTTGCTCAGGGAACAGCGTTGGGATCTGACATAACTGCTGGGTCCCAGCCCCACCCCCTGGAAAGCCCTCTGTCTGCTCTCCCCCTGCCGGCACAGCCTTCCTTCCCCAGGTCAGCACGGAGTCTGGATGCAGCCTCCGTAGGCCCAGCCGCCACATGAGGAAATGCAAACGTGCTTTATGGTACATTTGTGACCCTCCTGGGCCAGTGCAGGGGACTTGTGCTGGCCTGACGCAAGGTTAGGATTGCGCCCTGAGTATAAGAAGACAGCAGCTCATACAAATGCAGATTGCATCTCACGTTTACCTATAGCAGCTGAGTATCAGCTGAGTATCAACCCAAGAGAGGTATGTTCACTTTCGACATCTGTTCCAGAGAAAGTGTACCCCACCCACCACATGTAGTAAGTTTGAATGGGAAACTAAAAGGAACCCAGTATTGGGCTATGTGTATGAAGCCACACTCAGAGGTTGGAAATTCACAGATGACCCTCACTTGGCCTCTTTTTATAGTCATCAGGGTGTGCTTATGATACAGCAGGGTTGTGTAATGTGGGGCATCCAAGTCTCCTTGCTATCCTAACACTGTGCTAAAATTTTGGAGGACCTTCATGTGGGATATCTTGGGATGGTAAAACTGAAGTCCCTGGCAAGGAGTTTTGTACAATGACCAGAACTTCATCAGCATATAAAAGAGTTGACTGTGCAAAGTTTTGGGTACCAGCAAATATAGTGTCAGTAAGGCTTCACTTCTGCCTCCATGGGAATGGCCATCTACTCCATGGCAATATTTGCTTATTGACTTGCAGGTTGATTTCTGGGACATTTCTGGTAGTTGTGGATCCCCATTCAAAATGGCATGAGGTTTTTTGCATGAAATCTACTACAGCTTCTCAGAGAATTGTAATTCTTTGGAGGTTCAATTAGTATTGGGTTTTGTGGACTCAATTGTTCTGTTGTGTCTGCTAGTTTTGCATATTGTGCTTGTAACTCAATAAAACACCAATTTATGAACCCAGCCTTGTGTGTGTGCGTGTGCACTGGCCACAGGTACTTTTCTGGAGTTTGCTACTTCCTGGACAGGGCATTCAATTCTGAAATGTTCTGGAATCCTAGACACACTTTCCTGGGAGGAATGTAGCAGGTCTTACTTTTGAGTTGACATGCATACAATTGTGCTGCAAGTCTCTCGACTACATGACTCTTAAAAGTGCAGAAGCTTTTGGGTCAAAATATTCAACGTAACTCTGAATTTTAACTACATCCACCACCAGTTATGGGTACTGCCTGAACTGCTGTAAGACTAATACACTAATTAAGAATCTAGTGTTGGCAGTTGTAGTCTACTAGCTCAGTGTTATTCAAACTGTGAGGCGCGGCTCTTTAGGGAGGCGCCAGGAACACAAAGGGGAGGTACGGGATGTCCTCTCGCAGCGATACAGTCACATCCCTGGGCAGAATACGAGCCCATCTTCTGCCCATCGTCTGCGCTTTTTTTTAAAGCAGAAGAAACAGGAGTTGCTCAGCTGCGAGAGTGGCTGCTGCCGCCCTCACCTCTTCTGAGCATGCTCGACTTGCAGTCCTTAACCCTCGCTGATCCTTGTCTGGTTGGTTCCTACTTCCCAGCCTGGGATTGCTTCTCATCAAAGTGAAATATCTCTTTTTTTAACCCCCTCCCTCTTCCACTCCCCCTTTCAATCTCCAAGCCTTCCCGCTTTCTTCCCCCTCCCCAAATAAAACGCTTCCTATTTTACCAGTCATCAGGACTCTTAAAGTTGCTTCCATGCAGTTGGCAAAAGGGGGGGGGGGAGAGACAAGCACACACTATACTTGGCCAGGAGCAGAAAAAGGGTACTGTTTTGAAAGTGATTTATTAATCTTGTTGTTTGACTGAAGAGGAAAGGTTGTATTTATAAAGTAATGAATCTTGCTATTTGAAGGGAATACTTATCGGCCATTGATGAAGTGATTGCCAGCCCAATCCTATTCACACTTTCCTGGAAGTAAGCCCCATTGACTCTAATGGGACTTACTTCTGAGTAGACATGCATAGGCTTGAGCTGTGCATCTCCTAGTATAGGAGACAAATCAGCTTCCTAACCAAACCCTTATCAGCTCTGATATATTCTCATGGTCTATTTTTGTTTTCCCCACCAGCTGCTGGAAAAATTTAATTTCATTAAATTAATAAAGGGTTCAATCCTATCCAAGGAGAATGGGAGAAATGACTTGTTGGATTGGGGTCCACAGGTGTGTGTGTGTGTGTGTAATGTTGGTCAGACTGATTTATCAAAGTTCATTTGATAAAACAGTTCTATTGGTATGCTTACAAAGTTTAAAAAAATGAGTCCTCCTGGACCAGACAAAATCTACCTACTCCAGCATCCTGTCTCCAACAGTGATCAGCAGCTGATCATTTATAAAGCATGTATATTGCTGTATATTAATAATATATTTTTAAGATCTGCATTTAATTAATGATATGATTAATATAATTAATATTAATATAGTTAATATATATTTAATATTTAATATTATATTATAATAAGTATAATTATATTTAATATATTTAATATAGTTAATATTTCTGGCCATTTCCCGTTTAATGATGTCACTTCCAGCCCTCCGGAACATGATGGGGAGTCATGGCCAACAGGGGGCAAGGCAGCCACTGGCTGGAAAAGTTTGAGTACCACTGTACTAGCTGGTGTTTGGATTGAAATCAGGACTGCCCATGATTACAGCATGGATGATATGGTGCAGTTGTGCCAAAACTCAAAAGACTAACGTTAAATGTAAAATTTAAGCTAAAAGGAGGCTCAATATCACCTTAAAATGTTGGATATGAAACTACAGGTGCGCACCCCTTAATGACATGAAGAAGAAGGCCAATTCCACGCTAGGGATCATTAAAAAGGGGATTGAGAGTAAAACAGCTAATATTATAATGCCATTGTACAAATCGATGGTATGACCGCACATAGAGTATTGTGTTCAGTTCTGGTCCCTACATCTTAAAAAGCGTATAGTGGAAGTAGAAAAAGTGCAGAAGAGAGTGACCAAAATGATTACTGGGCTGGGGCACTTCCTCTATGAGGAAAGGTTGTAGCGCTACAGAGGCTTATCTGAGCCTCCAAGAGGCTCAGAATGCCCCAGTCATACAAGAGACATGATTTCCAGTTTCACAGAGGAAACTGGAAGTCGTGTCTATCGCAACAAATGCACTTGATTGGACTGAATGTTCATTTAACAACCTAATTGCTTAACAACGGGGATGACAGAACATATCCTTCAGTGGCACAAACCTGTATTTAGCATAGGTTCTTGCATAGATTCTAAACTGTAAGGAGTCTCTGCAAAAGTCTGAAGATGCTGGGCTGGGAGGAGAGTGCCTCAGCATGGCTCCTCATTCCAGACCCAGCATGGAGGTGGGTGCACTATTTCAGATTTTTTTTGGCGGGGGGGGGGAATTTTGCAAGAAGGTTTAAGGGATACATGCAAGAGTGCAAGAAAAGCACTGTATTGTAGGAGTATTTGTTGTAGTTACTCTGTTATACTTCACAATAAGCACTGATGTGTTATCATCAAGGGTTGTTTTGAACATTCACAAATGAACATCAACTGAACACAAATGAACATCAGCCTCAGTTAAGGGATTTAGGGGTGAGAGTTAACTATTTCCCCAAAGCTCATGTTGTGCACCATTTCATAATATGTTTGCTGTCTTTGTCCTGACAATTAGCCCTTTTTTTTTTTCCAAAAGCACCGTTTCGGCGGCGTGCACATAATGAATGTGTCAAATTGCCACTTAGCCAATCAGATTGGGCTACATGTTGATGTAACAAAGTCAACTTGGAGTGTTCATGTGAAATGAAACCCTCACTGGAAAGAGGCTTTATGAAAATGCTACAAAGACCATCAGAAGAAGAAGGGGAAGTTTTAGCAAGTTGTGGAAACTTTTGCAAAATGCTGCTCACGCTACAAATAATAACATTCAGCCAACCCCCTCTCCACATTTTTATGCAAAGGGATTTGTGCCTTTGGCATGCAAACATAATACGTAGGCCCATTTAATGGTTCTATATTATAACAGCATATAGAATGTGTGAGTTGACCAGAAAGACAGGTGTGCTTGAAGAACAATTGCATTTGGTCCGAAAAACATTGGTTGGGGGAGGGGGGTGAGTGACCTCATCCTTCCTAAATGGCACTCCTGCCAGGATGTTACAGTGAGCACTAGTTCCCATCTACCTTGAGCCGCCCCACTCCCCAGTTCTCTCTGATTTACGGCAAGCTTAGTCCCTGGTGCTATAAAATGAAATGATTCTTCTCACCACTAATTTCTGTGTAATTAGATCACTGCTGGTGTGGAAAATGGGAAATACTGGAATGACCCGCACAGCCAGGCTTCACAGGACACTGATATGTGTGAAAGGGAGTCAGAAATATTCTGACAACTGCACAGATTAGGGAATGGAGGGGAGGTCTCATACAGATCTATGGCCATAGATACATCTGTGCCCAGACATAAATGTTTCCCAAAAATGGATTATACTGACATTTTGCCCTTGCAAGATGTTCCCAGTGACCTCCCATCCAAGGGACAGATCGGATTCACACCTTAATTCTGCAGCTTCAGTTGTTCCTGAATCATTCACAGAGGAAGAGCTCCTACAGGATCAGACCCAAAGTCTGGCTAGTCCAGACTTCATATACTGGCCAGCCATATGCTTCCAGGGAACCAGCAGGACATGAACAAGCCACAGCCATTCCCCCCTTGTTCCCCAGCAACACCAGGCATAAACACATACACATCCATCTAGAAATGCATTTAAAAAAAGTGACTGGGTTTTTATAAAAATCAACCATTTCATAAAATATCAGAAAATAATCCCTCAGGAGCACCAAGTGAGGGATCACTGACCTTTACCAACACAGAGCTACTGCTCTTACACACTGCTTCCCACACAACATCTTTTCCAAAGACTGTTTTTCACATTTCTTTCCTTTTTTTTTTTTTAACAGATAGTGAGGGCCCAATCCTCATCCAACTTTCCAGCACTGATGCAACCATGGGGTGTGTGCTTCATCCTTCAGTGGAAGAGGCAGTCATGGAGGCCTCCTCAAGAGAAGGGAATGTTTGTTCTCTTACCTTGGGGCTGCACTGCAGCTCTATTGGTGCTGGAATGTCAGGTAGGATTGGGCCCTTTGGGATGAGGAACCATTTTAAAACATGTCTTTTGTTTTGTGTTTTTTGTGTTTTGTCGAAATGTACTGTCGAAATCTTTCTCCTCCATCCCTTCATACAATTGATGGGGATGGTGAGTGTGTGAGATATAGCCTGCTTGACCATCTTTCGGTGCACAGCGGGGAAATACAGCTGTACTTTCCTGTGATCTCTATGCTTTCTTTGTGGACTACCTTGAGTATAAGAAATTTGCATGCGCCATTATGTTCCCTGTATTTCTCTGTCTTGGTTAAGCTTTTGGGGGAGGGGAAAGACTTTCTCTGAGGGTGGGCTTCAACTGTCTAAAAAATCTGTACAATGATATGAATAAAATGAAGGATTGTGCTTTTAAAGTGGAATTGTGCCCCCCTCCTCTCACAAAGAAATGCCAACTGCCTTGTGAACAGGAAGAAGGGAAGAAGGGAAAGCCAGCAAAGAATGACTATTACTGCTTCCACCCGCTTGTGCTTTGTGAAGCTGAATTGTGTGAACTGTGTTTTTCATTGAATGCAAGGTGCTCTGAGGACCTTGTTAGAAGGTGGAATGGTGGCATCCAAATACTCAGACAGACAGACAGACAGACAGACATGAATAATAGCTAGCATTGATTATAGCATTGATCCATAACACTTCCCCCCACATGCTCAAAACACTTCACGTCTGACTTAGCTTGTAAGATAGGTCAGTATTACTAATCTCATTTTATAAATGGCGCATGGGTGTGTGTGTGTGGAGTGATGCTTAGAGAGAGCAACCTACTCTCAAGTGGCAACCTACAAATAAGTGGCTGAGCTGAGGTTTAAATCAAAGACTTTTCCAGCTCATAACCTCATGCCCTTAACCGTCACGATACATCAGCTCAAGTGTAATCAGCTATTAATTTCCCCACACAGATATAAACACAGGCCACAATCTAATGTGCCGTTATGTATCGTTATGTTCCCCTGAAGTCAATGGGGCTTATCTGCACCCAAGTACCAAACACTGCTCGAGAGGCTGTCTGCAATCTCCTATTGACAAAAAAAATAGCAGGGGAAACTGAGGAACAATAGGGGGACTCTGGGTCCTAGAGGGCCTTTCCTTTGTTCAATCTTTCCATCTCTCTCCTCCCTCCCTCTCACCTGGATTTAACAGGCTGCACAGCAAAAGCCATATAGGAGACCTTCTAGTACTTTTACAACCTTGATCATAAAAAAGGCCATCAACTCAAACTAAGTAAATATACATATACTGTACATATGCATTAAAAAGTAGATAGAAATTATGCAGCTGCCAAGGGTTTATGCATGGAGGGGAGTGAACTTCTCCAGGTAGTAATTGGTTGGAGCAGAAGTAATGGTGGAGAATTCATCTCCATAAACTTTTCTCAGCTAATTTATTGGGAGAGGCCAGGCACACTCCTTGAACTACATGGCACCATCCCTGCAAGGCACTCAAGTCCAAAGGCTGGCAAGTGCCCGGGACAGAAGGCAAGCAGCAGACCAGCAGGCAGATGGAAGGCAGGCAAGAATGTCAACCCACTTGAGGAATAAACGGCTGAATTATCCCAGCAACATTGCTCAGGCTGATGCATGTGGTAGAGGGCATTTTCCCCAGAATAAGCGCACATTAAGAAGCAATACTCATGTGGTTTCCTTCTCTCATGGGTTTTGTGCCATGGAATATCCAAGTATCTCTTTCCCACTTTTCTCCCTCTTAATTTGTGAGTTTGCACCATTCCAGGAGGGTTATTTTTTTTTAATGTATGGTTGCAACACCAAAGTGGTTCTTGATACCCACAAGTTTGACAGGAGAGACTGTGTCCTGCAGATCCCTTCTTCACAATAGCTCCTACTCTGATTGGTTTCAACTTTTAAAGGCTGTCATCTCCTCCCATTGACTTGTGACAAGCAGGAGAGAAAGACGCAAAAGTGGAACTAGCTTAAATTGCAGATCTGAGAACTTTGACCTTTGCCGTTGATCTGAAAAGACTGATTTTGCTTGAGATGGAGGGAAGCAATATCCCAGTAGCTGAAAGCACTCAAGGCACCCCTCTCAGCAGTGAGATGCTTCCTTGCCATCCAAAGAGCACTTCATAGACTGAGGACACCTTTTCTGACATTTGGTGGGTGGATGAGGACATGGTCCAGAGGGTTCTCACCAATGGTTACAGGAACGGGGAGTGGTTCTGCCACATTTCTGACAAAATGAGGGACATGTGTAACCACACATGGAGGCTTGCTGGAACAAGGTGAAAGAGCTGAATAGGAACTGCAAGCTGTTCAAGGAGAGTTGATCTGGGTACTCCAGGAAAACTATGCCCTCTTGACCAGTTCCTCTTTGTGGATCGGTTTGGTGGTCATATCCTGCATTGGTGGCTCAGAGGTGGTACAATGGAGGAGGTACATGACTATAGCATAGAGGAACATGGGGGAAGAACTGAATGGCAAGACATAAGTGGTCCTCAACCTGTTGCCCCTTGACCCTTAAGAGTTATTATGCTTCCCCACTGTTGGGCCATCTACATTTGATGAGTTATTGGAACAGCCTGGAGATGCTTGCGGCCTACTGCTGTTCAACAAGCCTTCCCCGCAGGCACCCGAAGATTCAAGCAAATGCCCCTTATCCCATGTGGAGGACAGTTTTGATGGGGTGGTTAGTAATGGGGAGTTGGGGGGAAGTCTCCTAAACAAAGACTCTTGATCAAGGTACGTTCAAGACCTTGAACGTGAGAGCAAGGGCATTGTAGGTAATTTCCTCTGGTTCAGAAGGTCTTGGTAATTTGGTCAAGGGGTTTTGTTTGGGTATGGAAGTTTAGAAGGATACCTTTGTGGGGTTACAAGCTCTAACTGATTGGGGCTGTTCATAGCTAGCTTTTTCTACCAACATGCAGATCTCCCCTGCCCTATCCCACACATAAGTTTAACCCTGAAAAGAGAGGGTACATCTGTACTGATTGCAGTAAGGGCACTGCTCTGGCTCTGCTGCTCTACAATGGTCATGCCTGCCTTTTCATCATCTTGTTGTTGATACTAATACTCTTAGCATATCAGTGTCTTGATAGTCATTATAAACCTAGGCAGTGCATTCCAGTTTTGGCTCTGTTCTCTTATCCCCACAAATCACATTTAGTAGGTATTTTAAGGGTTTTCTGTCCCCCCCCCCACTGTTTCACCTGAAACAGTGCTCCCTCATTCTTCTGCTCCCTCATTAGTGACTCTGGGAACCAAAGCTTGCAGATGTAAAAGCCTGCAGATGCAAAAGCTCTTTCTCTGCAGGTGGGGTCATTCTGGAGTTCTGATGCAGAATCTTTGAGGGAAACGTGTACCCTAAAGGCACAAAAGGCTCAATACGCCAGCTGGTGAGAGCTCAGATGCCCCACAACTGGGCAGTGTCCAGCAGTGAGAAAGGACAGAAGGTGACAAATAACCAGAGGAGGAAAGAACAACTGGTGGACCAGGCCCCTACTGGGAAGAGTCCAGCTGGATGATTTCTTCATATCTGAAATGTTCATGATCACATCTGCAGCCCATAATCTCTGGAATGGCGACCTCGAGTAGGAAATCTGCCTTAACTCAGTTAAGGTTTTCCTACTGGGGTGGTTAGATGACATTACAGCAATTTACTAGATTATCCACAGAGTTGTTATTTCACTAGAGATTTGGGGGTGCACTTTTCTAACCTCTCCTTTCTTGACATTTGCCCTTTGCTCCTCAAATCTGTTTTTAAACCCCAAAGCAAGCAGCAAGGATATTAGAATGGCTTCCTCAAATGAGCCAGCATCTTCTCTCCCATCTCTGAAGATGAAAGAAAAAGAGATGAGAGGGCAGTCTCATTGCATAGAGTTGTCATTTAAAAAAAAAAAAAAAAAAGCCCTATGCAGTTTCTAATCTTGTTTAAGTGTTTGCTGCCCACTCAGCATCCTAGATAGAGGACACTGTACAAACAGAGAATATGTTTTCTGGCTTGATGATAACAACTATACTAAAAGAAAAGGAAAAAAAAAACAGACTTTCTCAAGTTAGAACTGGAGGAAAGAAATAACAGGCCAAGGTTTACTTTGAATCCCAAGGACATCAGGAGGAAAATTCAGCACATTTTTGAATATCTGCCAATGAAATGAATACAAAGTGCTAAACTTTGGGTAGATTTTGATCATCATCAGCATCATCATAGAATATATGTAAACTCAAGAAAATTAACAGTTTTCCTTTCACAACAGCTACTGAAGTCATCTGGAAGGAAGTAAAATTTAGAGAAAATGCACATCATCATCAATGCTCAAAGCTTTCATTTCTCCAGACTTGCCACATCACCAGGAGTTCAGATACAAAAGGGTCTGGGATGAGAGCTATCACTGGAACTAAGGAGTGCTATGGAAATGGCTGACTTTTTCTTCCAGTGGAACTCTGCTCCTGTAGCTGTTTCTCTATGATACACACTATCTATCGGTGTTGTCAGAATTATAGATTCCACAGATATGCATGACTTTGAACATGCAGCTCGCCCCAGCAGCTGACAATCATAAGCGTACTGTTTTTGAATGTGGAGACTACACTTGGCTGTCATGGATAAACAGCCATTAATAGAATCTATCAGATATGAATCTATAATCTTTCTTAAAAGCTATCCCTAATGTGGGACAGGATTGCCAGTCCAATCCTATTCGCCACCATTGGTGACAATGCAGCTACACTCACAGGGTGTGTTGCATCCAGTGATGGCAGGGTTGATCTGGAGGCCTGGGAGAGGAAAGGAAAATGTTTTCCCCTTACCTTTCTGTAGGTCTCCTGGTGGCCTATGGACCTCCTCAGACTGGACTTATAGCTGGCCAGTCCAAGGATCGAAATCAGGAGGGTGGGTTTGAAAAGAGAAGGTAAGATCCTTGCAAATGCTGGTGCCACTTGGATCTATCCCTCTCTCCCCCAACATGCTCCCTGCCTTTTCCTTCCTCAAGACTCCCCCCTTCCTGTCCCTGCCACCAACTTACTGAGAGTGGAGGAGCTTGTGGGGGCCACTGTTATGCATGCTGAGCCTCTGCCCATTTGTGCACAACAAATGGCTTTCACATACCCGCAAAGGGCCTGGCACTGCTCAAATGGGATTGGGCCAGCTCTTACCAAAAGTGAAGATCTCCTCCTACTGTGTTTTAGCTCCAGTGGCAGATAGCTGAGCTTTTCCAGCTCTTTTCTAGCTCTAATGGAGGATAGCTGGGCAATGGGAAGAGAAAAGGGATCCTTGCCTGCTTAAATCCTTTCACTTCCCAGTAAGAATGTGACTTCCCTGCAACCTGTTATGGGCAGGGAAACCCTAGTCCTGGTTTCTAGGATATGGTCAGGCTCATGAGAGCATGGGAGAAAAAGGAGGGACATCTTGCATTTGGGCTTGAAATTAGTAGGGCATGTATTGGAGGATCTATGTAAAACCAATTAGGCTGGCACTGAATGCACAACTGGTTTCAATTGTCACTGTAGTAGAATATTATTATAGGGTGTCAGGGGTCAGCTGGGTTGAGCCCTGGCTGTGGACTCACCTGGCTGGGCCAATGCATGAACCCTCAGTTCCAGTGACGGTGGTAATGCCTATGCTCCATTGGGGGGAGGTGGGGGCACTATGAGTGGCTCAAGGCTCCCAGCAGCTAGCCACTGGCTCCAGTGCAAGATGGTTGTGCAAGATGGTGGGTATGGATATAACTCTGTGATCCCAGGCTAGAAAGAAAACTGACTTCAGCAAATGAGAGTCTAAGCTTGGACTGGGAGCTTGCTGGGCATCTAAACATGTCATGTTTTCATTCCTCAAAGATCCTCACAATATGGTCTGAAACCTGCACAACATTTATGTGGGAAGGAGACTGTGTGGGTGGGTTAGTGTTTAAAGGAGTGATGAATTCTTGCAGGTGCCGGGTGGTCTCATCAGGCCAGTCATGGTAAGGGTGTAAATTAATTCCTGATGTAGAGGATTATCAGCTGCCTCAGGCAGGCTCTTCTGGTGAAACTCCAGTCTGACCCATGAGGCCCCAGAATAGAGGAGGGAGGGAGGGAGAGTCTTTCAACCTAATGGGCCACCACCTGTGTAGATGTATATGTGTGAATGGGAGAGAGATGGAGAAAAAGAAGACTGTACTAGTGTAAATGGCCCTTTGGTTTGATCCAGCAGAGCTTTTCCTATATGATGTCTTCCTTAATTCCTCCTTTCCACAAATGTCATGAGAAGGATAGAATCAGGCAAGGTAGCTGTACCATGCCTGTTAAAAGTTATCTGTACAAGATGTTGGAATGGGCAAAAAGCCACTTTCAAACATTTATATGGAACAAATGGAGGTAACAGGATGGAAAAGGCCTTTAGATCTCCTCAGTTCACAGGTGCCACACAGAAGACAGAAAGGCTGAAATGTGATTGTTAATCCACCTTCCAGTATTACCATCAGTTGATTTAAAAAAAACAGTCACAAGTGTATTTAAACTGCATTTATGGCTTTTATGCATGTATACCAACAGCAGTTAGAGACATCAATGGAAGGTTTTTTCCTAATGAAAATATTTCAGGGATGATGGGATGGGAAAAAGTTCTAACATTCCCACACCTCCACAATTTCACCTGTTTTGTCCGTTCCCCCCCCCCTCCAGTTCTATTTAATAAAAAAATTAAGGGTCACCAAGGGTTGTGGGGTCACTTCTAGTCTGACCCTAAGTGGTACATGTGAAATCAGCCTAAGCGTGCTTATTCATATAAATGGAAGTCAAACAATTTTATTCTGGTAAATAAATTCTGGTAAAAAGAAAATTGAGAGTTTGAGCACAAATGTCAGGTTGATGTACTTTTGCACCAAACATTGCAGACACAAACCCTGAGTGTCATCACCAAGCCAGAGGACTGGTCGACAGAATGTTTATATGTGCAATACAGGCAACTCTTAATTGACGTGGAACATAGCATGTATATCAAAAACACATAAATGAAAATTGGCTTTCCCCATAGAAAACAACAGGATTGGTTTGGGTTAGGGCAGTGTTTCTCAAAGTTTGTCCTCCACCATACCATGTCACATGGTCCACCTATTTGAAGTACCCCCGGAAGCAACTAGCAACGACATCATCACCAGTTACTTCTGGGTTGGGAGGCCAGAAGAGATGTGACAAACACCAGTAAGAGGCTCAGAGTGGATGGGTGGGCTTTTTCAAGCACAGAGAAGCATGCTTTGGAGCTCTGCCTATCAAGCTGAGCCTCCTACCGCTGTTTGTTGTGTCGCGTTCCTGGTCTTGCTACCGGGTGGCAGGTGTCCAGAGGTCTCATGAGTACCATCAGATACCATCTCAAGTACCACTGGTGGTACCTGTACCAATGGTTGAGAAACACTGGGTTAGGGGAAAAGTCATTTAGCACTCACGTTGATGACTTGTGACTTTTGCTTGCCTAAGGTGGTGTGGAGGAGTGTTGAGGAGGGAGACTACTGGGAGTGGGAGTAGTTACTGATGTTGACGGCTGAGAAAGCAAGGAGGGGAAATAAAGATGCTGGCAAAGAAACTGAGGAAGCAGTAAGCAGCAGTGCTTAGTCCCAGAACATCTTGTCTGTTATCTTGAGGGGAAAAAAGCCCACTTGCTGCTTCTCTTTCACACCTACTATGTTGCAAGAGGCAACCATCGGGAATTGCTCCCTCTCTCAGAGTGAGTGGCAAAAGTCTCTTTCTCTCCCCCCACTCAGAAGAGACCTCCCTTTGCTGCCTTCCCTAGTTCTCTTCTTCAAGCACTAGTATGCGCTCCAGCTCTTGCCACCAAGCTGAAGGCATTTTACAAGATGTACAGCTGCCTCTGAATGCATTTTCTCTGACTCTTTTTTTTAATATTCCGGCTTTAGAGGAGACCCCCCCCCAACCCACCCCCGAAACTGCCAGCATCTAATGGGGTTGCTCATTAGCAAGTAATTAGCAGCTAATTGACCACGTAATTTTAAAAATGAGCCGCACAAATCACACCTCCGGTATGAATTTGTAAACTGTGTTATTTCAAAAACGTGCAGATTAAGACTGTGTTTGTTGAGAGCTGCCTGTATGTGTGTCAACCCAATTGAAATCCTGGCTGATTGGCAAATATGCTGTTTAACGCCTTTATGGGTCCCCTCATTGTCTGTGTAGTACATGATGAAGGGAATGAAAATATGAATTCATTCATTGTTTTACAGCAAGCCGGGAGAATGGTGAAACAGTTGCACTAGTGTTAAATAGGACTGAAGAACTCAACCATCATCTTATACACACACCAGCACACATATCAACATGTGGTCTCTTTTGCTTAGCAGCTCACCATTCCTCCTCCTCACCCTCACCATTTTTATGGCCCATAACCAAGCCACTGCAGCCCCTCTGTTTCATTAATTTCCCATTTTAAGAGTCTTCTTTGTCCTGGTGGTTTGTTGCTGTTTTATGATGTTTTACAAGATGTTATATTCAAGCCTCCCTCTGTGCCTTTGCTGAAACATGCAAACATGTATGTGAACATTGATATATAAGTATTCATGCATGTGTGCATGAATTGTGCATCTTTGCCATGTGAGTGGCATTTTGTGGAAGTGGGTGTATCACTGGCCTACAGCTGAAGACACTGCAGAGGGGTAGTAGAGATGGGAAGGTAGGTACAAGTACGCATCTCTCTTGCAACTCTCATTTGTTGCAAGAGATTCTCAATGGCTGTCTTGTACGTAGTAGGGGAACCATATCATGCGTATATGACATAACTATTTTGAAAAATAAGTTGGATTGCTCCTGGGGAATGCAAAGGACTTCAGGTTAAAATGACAAATTTCTGGGTTTCTGGTAGGAAAGTTGTGTTTCGTTTTCAGAAATCTGGCCCAGAGTAACAGATCCATCTACTCTTCGGGATTTTCACTGGTCCTTTACCCAAAATGATGTTTACTATAGTAGTCATTTTCCTTTTCAAATATAGGCCTTAGCTGTTTTCTCTGTAGTTTTGCTCACAATTGCACTTCACCATAAATTGTGCAGAAAAGGATGTGAAAACAGAAATTCCTAAACCAGCGTATTCAATCACAGTCACACTGTATCCTAAGATCTGTGGTCTCAAACATAAACAGGCATTATGCAAGATTTTGCAAGCATACAGAATGATCACTAATAACGCATGGACCATTTCATGTTCCAGGGGAAAGCAAATTCTTGAGCTTGGGAGGGCTTGATTTTCTGTGGTTAAGCCACTTGGGGGGGGGGGCGAGCTGGATCACTGTGCTATGATGTCATTGCTCCCTCCTCCTAGCACTTTGGCTTGGGAGAGTCCAACCCACCCCACACTCACACTCAAGAAGTTTACAGAGAGGAGCACGTGCAAACTAAGAAGCTAAGTTCAGAAAGCATTGCACATTACTGCTTATGTGCAGGTAGGCCATTGGAAAATGGAAAATGCCTTGGAAACCTCTGAGATGATGAGAGGACCTGAAGAGAGGACAATTTGCCAAAGAGAAAGCAGCAAATGCAAGACATGCCTTCATGCATTTAGGTGGGATCCTAAATGCCCCCAGTCCATCTCAATCAATTGCCCAAAGCCTTAGTGCAGTGATTTTCAACCTTTTTTGTCTCACGCCACACTGACAAGGTACTAAAAGTGTCAAGGCACACCATCAGGTTTTTGACAATTGACAAGGCACACCATGCTGTTAGTGGGGGGCTCACATCTCCCAGTGGCCCTACTAATAAATGACTCTCCCCCAAACTCCCACGGCACCAATGTCTTCAATGGTGTCTTCAACATTACATGCGGGCAGAATAGTTCATGGTGTGATTCTCACACTCTGTGCAATTACTTGCTTGCATGATCTTGCTGTTCTTGTAGTCTTCATTAATGCAATCATTGCCAAATAACTTCTTTTTAAAGGGTCTGTTTTTTAAAAGATGGAAGGCAATGAAATCTCCCCCATTCATCACAAGGGACATGTTAGTTACTCCACTGTAACATCCAATGTAGTGGGCTCAGGGAAAAATACAAATGGACAGTAGTAGGTATGGAAGCAGAGGATGGATCAGAAATTAAGCCAGGCAAAAATACTGCATGCAATGTAAACTAAATAAAAGAAAATAAGATACCCTTTTATTTTTGATATAGCACCATGAATGTACATGGTGCTTTAGAGCAGAGGTCTCCAAACTTTTTGGCCAGAGGGCCGCATCAAATATCTGGCGCAGTTTAATTTAAATAAATAAATTAGAGATGGAACTTAGATGAATGAATAAATGAATGAGTGGGCTCATTCATTCAGCCTCTCAGGCCTTCACAACACCCTCCAGATGCAATCAAGAGTACAGCTGTGGTCATGTTCAGTCAAGCGGGCCAGAGGCTTTCAGGGGACAAGAGGCTGGCCGCAGGCCGGATAGAGGCTCACTGCGGGCCGCATCTGGCCCCTGGGTCACGGTTTGGAGACCCCTGCTTTAGAGTAATAAAAATAAAAGACAGATTTCTATCATGAGGAGCTTCCAATCTAAGTGTGCACTGGGTGTAGAGGAGGCAACAAGGGAGGAGAGAGAAGGGGAATAATATGATCAGATAGTTATATGTGCTTAGGCTGCTTTGATTAAGTCATTTCTGCCCAACGTTGCATATATGCAATAGGGATCATATGTGTACACCTATGGGCTGGGCAGAAATGGGTTAAGATGAAGACTAGAAGAAAAGCCAAAAGTTTCACAGATGAGGAGGGCTTTGAATCTGCAGGAAAAATACAGATGTCCAGGCTTTGACATTTTGGCAAAACGAAAATGGAAAAAAAAATGAAAAGAAAAAGAAAAATGACAATTCCCATGACCCTGGAACATGTGAAACAAAGATTGCTATTAAGCATGCACAAAGTGCCCTTGCTTTGTCCATAAATGTAATCAGTCCTATACATCTATTATTTGGAGAAGGAATTTGTGGTTAAAATGCAATACTTGCCAGGCAGCAAGCTGAGACCCCAGCACCTTTCAGTCTAGAAATCAACCATTTTATTATCTCACTCCCCCTTCTCTTCCATGGCAACCATTTACAAACAGCATGGAATGATTCCACACCCACAGCAGAGTGCATTTGTGACTAATGACACCACCCCATCCCATGCATTTTGCAAAGGAACATTTTCTCCAGCACAACACTGTCCTAAATAACCACCTATAGTCATCTAACAAAGCTAGCGCTGCATGGATCAAAGTTTCTAGCAAGCCTTGCGGTGATCACCCAAATGGCAGAGCCACAGATTGAGTGCAATCGTCTGTTCCATTTTGATTCAATGCCAGGTCATTTGAAATTGGGTGCATTACTAGCGACTCCAAGCCCCTATCGCATGAATGAACATGACTCAGACAATCTCAAGAAATATCAGCAGAAAACGAGGATTCTGCAGGGAGACCAGCATGATTTTAGCTTCTTATAAATGTATTGGCTGTGCTTTGTTTAAGTGACAGATTGTTTTTGGTGGGTAATTTCAATAAGGGAATGCAGAACCACTGACAGATATAACCCCTCCATACAAAGCCCATACACACCTCCAGATTTTTTGCAGGCCAGGCTCTTGCCTTTCACGCTGAATGCAAAAGATAGCTTGAGGTGGGGGTGGTTCTGCTCCTAGTGTCTGAGTAGCGGCCAGCAGGGGTCTCTAGCACATCAAGAATTGTGGCAAAAACAGCCCAGGGAGACAAGGATGAAAAATCCACTTATTTTTCTTGGCTTCTGTCACGCACACCCAAACTAACTGTCGAATGCTGGCGTCTGAGCTACCTGACCTTGACTGAGGGATGTTTCTAGCTGCACGGCTCCCTTTGTATTCTTCAGGGCTGTCTCAGCCATATCCAAAATGCCTTTTATTAATAACAATGACAACAACAACCACGATCATTTATGAAGCGCTTCAAGTCACCAGGTGCTGTGCAAAGCATTACAAAAAAAATACCCAAACATCATCATCTTAGAAGATCACCTGCAGCTTACAATCTAAAAAGACAAACATGAAAAGAGAAAAAAAGGGGACTGGAAGACAAGAGGAACGAGATGCCACAAGAACCCCAAAGAAACTGCCATCACTGCGTATCTCTCTCCTCTTCTTTGTCATGTCTGGTACAGGCTGGGTCTATGCATGCCATAGAATGAGGCAGGAATGAGGTAGAAGTGTTCTGAAATTGTAGAATGGATTGTACTATGTCAAAATGCAATTGGAAAAGTGGCATATTTGAATACTCCTCTGTGTAAAATAATTTCCCGTAAACAGAAAGGCGGCACGGCAGGAAGAGGGTTGGTCTAAAACCTTTCTCCCTGATGGTGCTAGTTTTCTGCTTGCAAAGACTTGTCAGGCAGAAGGGCACTCAGAAATTGGATCTCTGACCTGCAGCCTGGTGCATTGTCTTCCATTCTATCAGTTCAGCTTTACTTAAGGACACACAGTGGTGTTTAGCAAGAGAAGCCACAATACTGGTGCCTTCTCTCTCTTCCCCCACCTACCCCATAGCAGGGCCAAAATTGGTAGACTCTTCAGCCACCGGGAACATAAAGTAGTGAGGGGCGGGGGTCCACCAAAGCCTCCCGCCCAGTAATGTGGCTCTCTACAAGTCTTGGCTATAGCCTGGAGTTCAGGGTCTAGGACAGGGGTGCCCAAACCCCGGCCCGGGGGCCACTTGCGGCCCTCGAGGCCTCTCAATGCGGCCCTCAGGGAGCCCCCAGTCTCCAATGAGCCTCTGGCCCTCCCAAGATTTGTTGAAGTCTGCACTGGCCCAACGCAACTTCTCTCAGCATGAGGACGACTGTTTGACCTCTCGTGTGAGCTGTGGGATGAGAGCTCCCTCCACTGCTTGCTCTTTCACATCTGTGATGCAGCAGTGGCAGAAAAGGAAAGGCCAGCCTTGCTTTGTGCAAGGCCTTTTATAGGCCTTGAGCTATTGCAAGACCTTCATTCATTCATATAAGTTCATCATTAATATATTCATTTCTGTAAACTTATGTAAATTTATTCAAATTTTAAATGTAAATTATTTCTTTTTTTTTTTCCCCTGGTCCCCGACACAGTGTCAGAGAGCTGATGTGGCCCTCCTGCCAAAAACTTTGGACACCCCTGGTCTAGGAGGAGGACCAGGCAAGGCTCTGACTCGGTCCAACTAATCACAAGCAGTTGGTTAAAATGAAAAAGAGAGCTTATGAAAAATGCAAGGGTGGGTGGGTTGGATAATACAAGGATGAGAGAACAGAAGAAACAGGCTTGGAAAATAGTTGGGTGTGGGCAGTGTCCCACTGTGAACACCCAAAACACAGACACACAAAAGCAGGTGATTATAGGCAAACTCAAACGCAAAATAATTTCCTGTCTAAATATGTATTTCCTGACTAGTACTTATACCAAGGTCAGCTTGAAGTTCTCACACCTCTCTGATCCTCAAGACAGCAGGTGACAGCTTGGCAACATACACAGGTGATCTCTGGAAGAGCCAAGCCAGGACATACCCAAGCACCTTTCTTCTTGACCTGACTAAATGAGAGGTGGACGATGTCACCTGCCCGTCTGATTGGATAGTTCACAGTCGCCTGGGTATCCCAACATGCCCCCTCACTGGGTTGGGTAGGTTGGGATGTCCAACCAACCAATGTACACCAAACCCAGCAGGTGTATCTCACTAGCAGGTATTGCTCTTGATGGACCCAGGCAAAGAAGACAGCTACTCCACAAAATGACCTCCAGTGCCTGGCTATAGGATCCCTCTGCACTGGTGTTGATTTCAAAGTGTCTTAGAAAAATCTCCTTCCTACTGAACCGGATCCTTTCCTTAAGGATATTGGGGGGGAGGCGGGGACAGAGAGAAGAAATCAAAGGTAGCTTATTCATCACACATGCTAGCAATAGAAGAGCCCTGTTGCATCTAGCCAAGGACTCACCCAGTGCAGCATCTCATTTCCCTCAGTCAATCGGATGCGTCTAGGAAGCCATAAGCAGGTCAGAAAGGCACCCTCTTTTCCTGATATTGCTTTCTTGTAACTAATAGTCAGTGCTGCACTGCCTCTTTTTGCTGCATCTGGATTGGGACCACAGCGTAAAGGGACGTGGTCCTCACCCTTGCTGCAGCCTCAGTCTGGATTAAGTTCTCCCATTTATCCCAGGAAGAAGCTTCCATTGGTAACAATGGGAGCATCCTCTGGAATAAATTGCACACTGTGGGGTCCTATTTGGAATAGGACTGTTGTAGGCCAAGCACCTTAAAGACCCCTTCTACTTCATTGCAGGCCTCAATTCTCTGCAGGCGCCAATACTTGCTTCTAGCCTGCATTTATTGCAAAGCAATGTCCTCTATGCTTTCTCTTAGCTGCCATTCCTATCATTCCCATGACCTCTATCTAAGTCATACAGACCTGCTCAGAAGAGCTTGGAGGGGGGGGGGGGTGATGGGAATGGCAATTGCCCAAAAGACAAAGCAAGAAACTGGGTATCCCACCTTCTTTTAAGTGAGTTTCTGGGAACCTTCAAAACTGACACTCATGTCAGCATTATGCTGTATTATGGCTCATGCTGGAGGCAGCTTTACAAGCCCTTGCCTCAACATGTCTTTGCTATCCAGTGCTAGAAGCAGCAGTTTGAAAGATGCAACGAATCTGCAAAATTCAGAGTCAGGGACTCTGCAGTTGATGCTATTGACAAAAATGAAGGTCAATAGAAATGAAATTTTCAATCTAAGGAGAAAAACAAACAAGGTCTGTAACTCAGGGTGCTTTGTGTGTTACAGGAAAGATGAATCTCCACTCTCTCACACCAGATGAGGCCAATACATCCCAAGAGCCACCTTTTCTAGAATGTCTACAATAGTTCCTGAGACAAACCAGATGTGGCAGCTGCAGCAAGGTATGTCAGAAGAACTGGACTCTATGAGATGGGGTAGAGTGCATGTGAACATTTAAGGGAAATCTTGGGCGGGCAGATGGGCAAATCCAAACCCTCAATTGTTTATGCTACGGGTCACCTCCAGGTTGAATGACTGCAATGGACTCCATCAGGGACTGCCTTTAAAAAAAAAGCAGTTTGGAATCTATGGTTAATTCAGAATGCAGCTGCCAGGTTTGGGGCTGGAGCTGCAAGATTGGAACACATTGCTTTTACCCTTTGCCAACTTCATTGGTTGCCAATTTGGTTCTGGGTTCAACTGAATTTTTCATTTTAACCCCTAATGCTCCACCCAGCATAGGAGCAGGATACTCCTGAACGGACTCTTCCTGTATGGCCTTCTTGATAATAATAGATCCTCCTTCATGTTCACTTGCCACCAGAATATGATACGGGAACATGATGGTGTGTGTGTGTGGGGGGGGGTGGCTTTTGCACTGTGGGTACCCAGACTTGGGACCCCTAGTCTAGGGCTGCTGAAGGAGGAGGTGGCAGCAAGGAGGAGGAGCAGGAGGTGGTGAGGTTGTGAGCTTTGTGAGTGAGTGCAGCTTCCTTGTGAGTAAGCCATGGAGTCCCCTTGGCTGGCATGGCTCTGAGGAGACCCACTGCTGACTGGGCCACCTACCAAGAGGTGAGTAAAAATTTTTTTACTTACCTCTCATTGGCCTTCTAGTCTCCTCTTTCCCTTGCAGCATGCAGTGCATGTTCCATTAATGTGGCTGCGTATTTTGGAGTGGTGGGGTATAGGATTGGGCTATTGTTTCATTGTCCAATGAGGTAGGGGAACTGACTGGCAGACAAGAAGCAAGATTTCAGGGCAAGGTTTTTGGGATAGCAGAGAAGCCTTCCAGTCAGGTGAGTAAAGCAGAAGTCTAGCATCAATCACTGTTTTGAAGAGGTGTCGCACCAGCAATATGCAGTTGTTTTTTCTGCTTCACCCCCTCCTGGAGCATTAGTAGGGTGCTGATCTGAAGGATACCTGGGTTGATAATTCTTCCTCCTTAGTAGGACTCAGAGACTAAAGACTTTATGGTGACAGCTTTGAGCTGCATCTTCTGGTCTGGGCTTTGTCTTGGAATCATTGCTGTGTTTTCTCTTGGGGTTAGGGTGACTGTAGGGAAACTGAGGGTGTAAGAGTCAGAATGCATCAGATCCTCCAACTCTGCAGTCCTAGAAGAGGAACTTTTCGAGGAGATATCTATCTCTGAGTCCCCACCAGGTGGGTACAAAGTCTACAACTCCTCCTCTGAGAATGTCCTTTCTGATTTAATGGAACATGATAGTCAGTGGCAGGGATGTTTTGAATGTCCCTAAACGGCTTGGGACCAGCGTATTTGAGAGACCGCCTTCTACCATATATTCCAGCCTGCTCCGTTCGGTCATCAGAAGGAGCCCTGTTGGTTGTGCCGTCATCAAGTAAGGTTAGGGGGATGGTGGCCAGAAATAGGGCCTTCTCGGTGGTGGCGCCTGTATGGTGGAATTCCCTCCCCTTTAAGTTGAGAACAACTCCTTAATTGTTAACCTTCTGGGGAGGCCTGAAGACGTTTTTATTTCAGAAGGCCTTTGGTCCCTGATAGCTGTTTTTAACAATTGTTTTTACTGCTGATTTTATTGCTGTTGGTTTTTTTAAAAATCTATTTTATTGTTGTTGTTTTAATGTATTTAATGATTCCTAAATGTTTTTAGCTGCCTTGGGTGCCCTCCGGGGAGAAAGGTGGATTACAAATCAAGTCAAATAAATAAATAAATAAATAAATAAATAAATAAATAAATGTGAACAGGATATTCTGACTGAATACTGGGACGTGGCTGAGACCCACTCTCACTTCAAGTGAGAAAGATATGTCAGAGGTGGCATGTGCACATTTGACCTGGCTGGCATCTCGTGTGAAGTGAGAGGGCCACCTGGTGACCCCTGTTTTAGCACAATATGCTCTCCAGGCAGAGTGCCAGTCAGGTGAGGGGCAGGAGTAGCATGTACTAGGTGCTAGGGCATGTGCAGAGTGAGAATGATGACTACTCTGCCTCCTTTTGTCTGTTGCCTAGCCAGTAGGAGGAGCACAACAGTTGGGCCATGGATGGATGGTCAAGGGAAGGGAAGTAAGATGAAGGTGGGCCTGTTCATGGCATTCTGCTTCGGTGCCTGAGCCCCATCAACTGGAAATAGCTTTGGGTGGAAAATTTCAGGAGGTCAAGTACTGTGGGGCTCTCAGGGCAGATGTGGCTGCTATCTCCATTTCTCAGGTATAGGAACTCTCTTTGGTACCTGCACTGGGTAAGGACAAACCTCCAGTAAATCAGTACTGTGGAACTTCTGGGACTCTTAAAACGAAAGCTTTCAGCATACACAGTTTTGGTTCCAGAAAATGATTGTTAATACTGTCTATAGCACTTTTAATGTGTAAAGAGCTTTACAGCTGGCAACAACCCCACGGAGCAGGTAATTTTAGTTCTTTATGGAGGGGATTGGAGACTGAAAGGAGATAACTTACACAGAACCACACAGGGTGTTCATGGCAAAACAACTCTCCAGTTACCAGGACTGGATAAACTATTCTGCTACACATGCTGTAGAGCAGGGAGTCCAGCCAGACTGTGGCCACCTGCGTCATTGTAATTATTAGTCTGTTTGTACAAAGGGTACTCTTAAGGTTTGCTGCTGCTCACCTGGAGTGAGTAGCAATGGCCCATGACACACACCAGTGTGGCAAATTGTTCATTCAACTCTCACTCTCTTAACCTTAAAGTGCTAGAAAGAAAGCTGCCCATTCTGGGTATCAGAAAGTTGAATCAAACTATGTGTGTTATTATGTATACATAGAGCCCTGTATCACAAGGCAGAGCTGATCCTGCTCTCTGCATGGCTGGAGGCAAAGAACTGGTCTGGTTGCCACCATGTTTGGCTGGATGCACCATTCTCAGTTCCTCTTATTCCATAAGGATTACCGATTACCGAGGCAAAATAAAGAGATAGTTGTGCATGCACTTTGACACAGGTAGAGATATGCTTATCTCTAGCACTGCTTTCAAGGGACTTTCAAAAGTAGAGAATCAGAGAGATCAGCAGAGAACTGGTGCCTGTATTTATCTTCTACTGCAGCAGATCAAGATCAAATAATTTTGGAAGCAGTAGCTCCAGAGCAGTATCTACATCTTTGTGTCATAAACCTGTCAATATGTATCAGAGGTGTAGCTAGGTCATTTGACACCCGGGGCCCATAAATTTTTGTCACCCCATACAACATAATTAATTAATTATTAATTATATTATATTATATTATATTATATTATATTATATTATATTATATTATATTATATTATTTATTTATTTATTCATATTTTTATACCGCCCTTCCTCGAAGCAGCTCAGGGTGATGTACTTGGTTTCTCCTCTTACTTTGTCCTCACAGCAACCCTGTGAGGTAGGTGAGACTTAGTAATAGTCATGACATGAAATTAATAATAATAATGGCCAGAAAATAAATGCAGTGAATATTTCCCCACAAGCAATGGATGAAATTCTGCATCAAATGGTATATATAACATGATGATATTATTCCGAAAAGCCACAATTTCCAGAGTTTTGGTCATTAGGGTGTCACCCCCCCACCAGATGTCTCAGTGGCCTGTTCAGCAAACTCATTTGAGTTAAGGAAGCGGTTCTCAAACTTTTAACACTGGGACCCACTTTTTAGAATGACAATCTGTCTAGGACCCACCAGAAGTGATGTCATGGCTGGAAGTGATATCATCAAGCAAAATAAAATAATTATAAATAATTAAATTAAAGAAAAACAGATAATTAAATAAGGGGAAGCCAGCCCAGAAAATCCACCAAGTGAATTTTCTCTGTAGCCTGCCTGCAAGAACACCCCCTCCCCCCATAAAAATATCCTTGAGATTTTCAGCCCTCCCCAGTGCCCAGTTCAGTGTAAATTCTTATATTTCAAGCACAGCACTACCAGGTCCCACCTGACTTTATAGGTCTAAAAACAAATATAATGGACCTTACCAGCTGAAGTCTCTGTTTTATTCTTTGTGTGTGTGTGTGGGGGGGGAGTGCAGCCTTCTGGAGCATTTGTTGAGCTCCACTTTCATCAGATTGGGACCATGCAGCCAGCCTTGCATTCCCCTTTGCCTGCCTCAACCAGGAGCCAAGGCACGTTTGCTTACTCAAGAGTAAACGCGACCTTGTGGCTTACTTTCTTTTTTCATAGGGCTCAATACGTTCCTCTGCTTGGAGGGAGGGACTTCTTTTTGGGCATTTTTTTGGGGCTGCTTTCATTGGATAGGAACCATTCTGGTGTCATTGGATTCCTTTCGGCCTGCCCTTACCAACGAACTATGGCAAGTTCACCTACTTGCGAGTATACACGCAATATGACTGTTTCATTTTCCATAAGGTTCCGTGCATTTTTTGTTTCTGGTTTTTTGGCCATAACTTTTGATGGAAAGGAGATATTTCACTCCGCTTTTTTGCATTGCATTCCTCTAGAAATTCCACATCCAACGGTATATGGCATGATGGGGTTACTCCTAACCTTCGCGATGTTGGGGCATTTGTGGTGTGTCACGCCCACAATGGTGGTACCCGGGGCGGACCGCCCCCGCCCCCCGCTAACTACACCACTGATATGTATAGATATGGCTTACTCCCAGCAACTACAAAATTCTTTACACACTGAAGCTATGCAAACTCCTAAACTCCACTGAACACAGGAGGACTTACTCCTGAGTAAACATGCTTGCTTTGAACTGTATCAAGACTACACTTCTCACATCAGTTCTCCAGGACCAAGACAATGACCAGAACAGGTAGCACTGCCTGGTTAGCTCCACTTTTAGATACTATCATGCCTTGGCTAGGAACTGTGGCTAGTTGTGGTAGTAAAACCCAGGCCAGATAAGGGTGGGCAGACTGAGCTGGGTGAGGGAATCTGTATGACCACTTTGATGAGTCACTTAGAATTTCAGGATAGCCTAGGCCAGCAGTCTCCAAACTGGAGACTATTGCTTGCCACAAAGTCTCCCTGACACAACTGAAGCTTACCATTCTGTGGAGGAGGCTTTTGCTGATCTTCCTCCCCATGTTCATGCCGCCCTGCTGCGTGTGCTAGGAACAGAGCCTGTTGAGACAGCAGAACGTGGAAGTAGCTGGGCAAAGCAAACATGGCGGGGGGGGGGGGTGATTGGCAGTGACAATGGAAGCCTTCCCCATAGAGCGGTAAGCTCTGTTCACATGGGGAAGGGATTAGTGAGGGTGCTGGATCCAGCCCGCGGGCCAGAATTTGGGGAGCCCTGACCAGGCAAAGGTTTCATATCCTTCTGGGGCCAGCTGACTATAGCTCAGCCTGACATTATACCCTAGAGCAGAGTTTCTTAAACTGTGGGTCAGGACCCACTAGGTGGGTTGTAAGCCCATTTCAGGTGGATCATTCATTTCAATATTTTATTTTTAATATTTTAGACTTGATGCTACCATGGCATATTACTGCATTGGGGAAATGTGACAGATCTGTACTTTTAACAGGCTACTCTGTATATGCTTTTAACAATGAAGCTTGAAAAAATATGCTTTTAACAATGAAATGGGATTTACTCCTGGGTAAGTGGGGGTAGGATTGTAACCTAGGATTGCTAAAAGTTTTCCTGCTTGATGACATCAGTTCCAGTCATGACATAACTTCTGGTGGGTCCTGACAGATTCTCATTCTAAAAAATGGGTCCCGGTGCTAAATGTTTGAGAACCACTGCCCTAGAGAGCACACTTGGGTTGTGAGGGTTTCATCCCTCCAGCTTATGGGTTGTTCTGGAGGTAAGGTGCTGGCTACTTGGCGACCCAGTTTGAAACCTAACCCCCTCCCGTAATACTTAGGAATTCACTATATAGTAGACTGTATATAGTAGACTGCCAGTTCATCTAGAAGCTCTCCAACAAGCCCTATTGAAATGAATGAGAGTACCTCTTAGTCATTGTGATGAGGTGCTTTTGTACAGCTCCCATTAATTTTAATGGCACAGGAGAACTTCCCAGTGGATTCTGCCCAGGTACTGCTAGAGTGTGCCCTTTCTGGAGAAAGTTTTAGATGGGATATGAATGCTTACGGATTGGAAAATAAATTTTCAATAACATGGCTTGGGCCTGCAATCTGGCTTCCAAAAAATTGCCAGTATGGATCTTAAGCTGCTAAACCTGGTTCACAAACAAATGTATTTCAAATAAATAAAATGTACATTAATAAATAAGTAAAATATTAATGTCTAACATTAATACATCAATGTGTTAGTCTTCAAGGTGCCACAAGACTCTTTGTCATTTTTCAGTCGTTGTTAATGTGAGTTAAATTCTTTCTGGGCATGTGAGGTTCATAATGCTTTAATCAGCCATTTTTTTTCACTGTAGGAGCATTGGCCATTTTGCAGTATTGAGCATAAACAATTCCAAGTTGTCTATTTTAGTTAGCTCCATTGTTGTGATTTTTAACTGCAAGTCGCTTTAAAGGCTATACTGGGTGAAAAAGTGACCTAGAAACATTACTGTACTCTATTATATTATAATATAAACTCCAGCTGCTGTTTAAAGGTTTGAAATAAGCAATCAGACTGATGACTGATACTTGAGTATTTTCATCCAGACAATTTAAGAAAACACACATTGTATCTCAATCAACGGCTTAACCTGCTATTTATGAATAATTTCTAGGATCTGAGACAAAGAGGCATGACCTTACATGCAATTCCACCACAGGTGAGAGAAGTGGCAAACAGTAAAACATACATGCCACATGATAAAGACTACAGTACATTCGACAACTAAAGCATATAGTCCAGCTGTATATGCTTAGAAACTGTGTATACCAGTAGTCTTGAGGATGTTTGAACACAACTTCTTGCCCATTGGACCCTTCCTTCCTTCCTGCCCCAAAAGCCCTATGTCAGTGGTTCTCAAACTTTTAGGGAGATTTACTCCCTAAGTCTGTGCGGGGGAGGGGGTGAGGGTAGCGACACAATCCCCAGGATCACTTCGCTAAGGGGGGGCGAGGGGGATGCTTTCACTTACTTTTACTAATTCCAGGCTGCTGCAGGCTGCAGGAGGTGGGGGGGGGGAGCCCACCTCTGCAGGTCTCCCTGAGGCTTGGAACGTTGAGAAATAAGTGGGCAAAAAGCACTTCCTCTGTACATTACAACCAAGAAGTGCTTTTGCCCACTTATTTCAACGTTCCAAGCACTGGGGAGCCCTGTGGAGGGCTGCACGGAGCTCCCTGCACCTCCTGCAGCTTCCAGCAGCCCAGAATTAGTAAAAGTGAAAGCACCCCTCTTGCCTCCCCCTCTTAGCAACACAATCCTGAGGATTGCGTCGCTGCCCTCGCCCCTTTTGCCGCCCCTTAAGGGGACGGGGGACCTTTTACATGAACTGGTGGGTCACAACCCACCAGTTTGAGAACCACTGACCTACATGTTGCTGATTATACCAAATCCTATAACTAGAGGTGGGTGAAAATGGTTTCATTTTGTGTGTGTGTGTAGATTTCAGTGTCTTCCAAAGTTAGAAGTGTTTGTGTTTTTATTCCAAGGGCACATTTTTATAAATTAAAATTATAAATAAAAATTGCTTTAGAAGTGTATTTGGTATGTGACATAGGTGGTATATTGTCAGCAGATATAGCCACATACATGTGAAGGTGTTAGAGAGTATGTGAAGATATTAAGTGAAGGGTTTGATTTTTTCACAGATTTTGGTTTTTTTTGTTTATTTGTTTTTACAAAAATGAGAAGTGCAGAAAACAGAGTTATGTACTTTAATTTCGTTATCAGCAACAACAACAACAAAAATCCCACCTCTACCTATGTCACATTCTATTAGCTTTCTTGTCAGAGTGCTGGCCAGGCCTCTCTGTTGCTCTCTCCCTCTGTTGCTGTGGCTATACATGAACTAAAAATATACTTAGAACCCACACATGCTCCAAACTCTCCTACCCCTGTGAATCATAGAAGAATATCAGAAGTGGTGTCCAACCTGTCTTTCAGGGTAGCAAGTCCAGCGTTACTGATCTCATTAAGGAACATCTGAAAAACTTATGAAGAACTCATATGAACATTTTTCAGGTCACACATAATTGCAGTTTAGGCATGTCCTTAGCTCACCCAGCCCTTGTGAGGGAATCCTATCCAAATTCTTGAGTTATAGCTGGCGTGGACTCCAGCATAGGCCTTCCTTCCCATGTAAATAAAACGTAATATGAGAAGTAGCCCAAAAATGTAGCTTGCTTCTCCATAATAAACAAGGACGCATTTAACAAGTCCATGCCAAGACTGCTACTTGCCCTGAGCTCACCCTAGATCCTGAAAGACCTTTAGATAGTATTTTCTATCGCTATCAGACACTATCTGTACCCTGGATACAAATGCAGGTTCTTATAATAGTGCCGTGCTTGATCTATCATGGGATGAAATATGGTGCAATAAATGCTCTCCCTCAACAGGAGCCCACTTGGGGAGAATCATCTTGGAAAGGTGGTCCACTCAGTGACAACCTTGGAACATATATTTGCTGCCAAGGCAGGGAAATAGCTGGGCTCAAAAGAAGGAGTTGGAGCTTTGGAGACACTTGCCAGTTAAGCCAGATGTCCAGCGCTGAAGTGGTGAGCCTACATTGAATAAGTGGAAAAACCATCAAAGATGGAGGCCAGCTCTGCAGAAAGATCAGAACTCAGAATTAGCTGGCCAGATGGGAGGAGATCCCTGATATCATAGAAGCTGGTTACATGGAGTAGTTGTCCAGGTGATAGCACTGAAGAGTGCAATGGATAATGGGACAATCCCTTGCCTGCAGTGGAGATGTGCAGGCAAGGTTGCATATCACATGTGCCACAAGCAGTCCAATCCTAAGCTGTCCTGGAGCAGGAAGGCTGGCGGGCCTGCCACACATCCAAGGCAGGGTTGGGGCCGGTTGTGGCTCAACCCAGGGCAAATGCCGCAACAGCTCCAATGAGGCTACTCAGATTTGCGCCACCTCAACAGGTGACGCAGATCCGAGCAGCCTGGAGCTGCCCCAGGCTGCCTGGGAATGGGGATAGGTTCTGACATAAATACCAGATCCTGGTCCCCCACTTGCCAGCCCATGGCCCTGCCTGCCCCCCACCCCAAAGTGCCTCCTCCCCGCCTTCCCCACACCCCCCAGACCCCTGTACCAGCCTAGCTCAGCTAGTGCGCGCTTACCTTTTGTGTTGGCCCAACGAGGCTTGGGCTGGCCTCCCTCCTCTCCCAGTGGCATGGAAGTGCTTTATAGCACTTTCAATGACACCGGTGGGCCGGCGCAAGGGACTTATGCTGGCCCATCCCCTCCCCAGGACTGCGCCCTGACTCATGGATCAGTGTAGTGTAAATTAGTGTAGAAATAGGTTTAGGGCTACCACAGTATAATTTGTATACCCAAGAGGCAACTCCAAACTTTGTCCAGGAGATGAGTAGGCTAACTTTTTATGCGGCAAATGGTGAAGCATGTGCTGGCTGAAATCCATTGCTCAATTTAGTCACTATTCAACTCCCATTGCTGTAGTTGCTCAAGGCCTAGTCATAGGCCCAAACCCGCCACTCACACAGGCACGGGCTGGATATGTCAAGCATTCACAGATCGATCAGGTGGTCTTTCTTTTCTTTCTTTCTTTCTTTCCTCCAGGACAGTGTTTCTCAAGCTTTGAGGGAGCGCTACTCCCTCAGTAAGTCTTTGTGGGGGAAGGGGCTAGGGCAGCAATGTGATGACATCGCTAAGGGGGGGCAAAGGGGGGTGCTTTCACTATGCAGGTAGAGCTGCAGCAGGCTGCAGGAGATGCAGGAAGCCCTGCACAGCCCTCTGCAGCGCTTCCAAGCCTTGGAGAGCACTGCGGAGGGTTCCCGGCACCTCCTGCAGCCCACTGCTACCCTACCTACATAAAGTAAGTGAAAGCACCCCCCCTTTGCTCCCCCATAGGGGTGCAATCCTGGGGATCGCTTCCCTGCCTCTCCCTCCTGCCCCTTAAAGGGACAGGGGAACCTTTACATGAACTGGTGGGTCACAACCCATATACCCCCCCATATCAAAGCTCTTTGGATTTCACAGATAGAGAAGGCCCTAGAATTTGGCAGACTAGAGTCCATTTGCTGCTGTTCCAGAATCCCCAGCAAACTGAAGGAACCAAAGTTTTTATCCTATTCCATATATAAGTAAATGCTTTTTTTACTAGTTGCCTTTCTGTATATAAGCTTTCTGTATAGCAATAAATCTCATTCTTTCTAACATACATTCTAGTTTGGCTTTCCCTGACTACCCCCACCCCCCCACCCCCAAGACTTGAGAAAAGCAGAGTCTGGCTGGACCAGTTTCTCAGTTTTAAGACCTCATGAAAGATGTCCTTCAAAGAAGTGAGGAAACCTGAGTGAGCCATTGAGGAAGCCCAGGGTTCCCCAAAACACAGTTGGAAAGCCATTCTTAGGGAACTAAACATCTTCAGTGACTACTAAAGCATCTCTGCAGTGACAGATGTAATATCTTTGAACCTGTTACCACAATTCAGGAAAAAAAAACCTCACTCCTGCAAAGCATTCTGTGTTGCAGATGGACTCTACATTTGAATAGGAGACTTTTACTTCACAAGTGGTGCCTAGGCAAGTTTTTGTGTTGCTCACACCAGTAAAATTGAATGCAGAAAGCTAAACTGACTCAAATGTACATTTTGATTTAAAAATGACTGCCTTCCACTTTCTCTACTGTGTTAACAACATCCAGAAGTGACATATTGAAGAATAAAAGTGCTCTCCGACAAGCAAACAAGGTTATTCAGGATACTTCATCATCTTCAAGGGTACCATTGGTTTATATCCCATTTCAGGTCCCAGAAGCAGGTCTCACCAAGTTCATAAACTATACCAGGTTGCAAGAGTCACCCACTAGCAGATTTAACCTCATCTCTCAAAGGCCATGTGATTTGTAGCCTTTCACCTGAAGGATGCCAATTTCCACAGACTCATGCAAACTTGCCATTTTGTACACATGTACATCACGACTTGCACGTTTGCCTCCTTCCAGGACATCAGTTCCTATTCAAGGTTCCAAATCCTGCAGTGCATACATATTTGGGACAGAACATACATGGAAACTGAGCAACTTCACATAACGTCAGTAAATATACATACATGCTGGGCTGTGTGTCTTGGATTGTGCATTTTTTTCTTTGACTGGACCAAGATGCCCACCTTCCTTGAACACGAAGATTTCCTTCTGATTTACCTTTATCTTTCATAGGGATGAGACACAAGTGGTCAATGCCTGAGCTTTATACCAGTTTAGCTTAACTGGTAATACTTGTATACCAGTATTAGGCAAAATATACCCATGAATAAACTTCCTGAACTTCATGAATAAAATAAACTGTACCATAACTGTTCAGTGATACAGAACCATTCTCAACTCTTCCACTCAGGGGCCCCATTCCAAATTTTAATAATTTGGGGCAAATATTCTCTCTCTCTCTCCCCATGAAGACCCTATGGCAGTGATTTTCAACCCATGTGCCATGGCACACTGGTGTGCTGTGAATGGTCTGCAGGTCTGCCACAGGAATTTGGGGTTAGGTCATTTATTATTAGAGCCATTGGGTGATGTTAGCCCCCCAACAGCAGCATGGTGTGCCTTGTCAATTATCAAAAAGCTGATGGTGTGACTTGACTATTTTAGCACCTAGTCAGTGTGTCCTGAGATGAAAAATGTTGAAAATTGCTGTCCTATGGCCTGGTCTTAAATATATTTAAGATTAAATTGCATAACAAAACAACAAACCAAAACACATTACATATTTTGAGAGCACTGACTGCTTTTTTTTTTTTTTAAATGTCATACAACAATGGCAATTTTATCCACAGAGCTCAGACAGTTGTCCTTTAAAAAAATGCAAAAAGATTTGTGTCTTTGGCTGGCATTTTAGTATACAAGACCCATATAAATGTGTGTTGCAACAGTCTTTCTGTAGAGCAGGTGAGATAACCAGAGATAAAAGCGTAGGTGACAAAAATCACAGGATGTAAAGCCAGAAATATGGGGTGGCAGGGGAGAGGCAATTCTCCCCATTGCCTTCCTTAACTGGCACTCTGGCTTGCATCTTCATGTGAGATATATCCACCTGACAGGATGGAGAGTCACCTCCTAAAAGGTGTTACTTACCTTCCCCACCTACTCCCCAGACATAGCCATCCCTCCCTTAATTTTCTGAAGCACAAGTATGCACAAAAATGAAAAGACTCCCATTCATCTGGGCTTCTATTGAAAACCTTAGTTTAGACCAAGAGTTGCATTGCCCAGACTGACTGATTTCTTCACTTTGAAATTACTTACTAGATTACGTACGTTATTACAAATTATGTACTGTATTATTGATATTTTGCACTTGCTTCAAGGACCTCAAGGTGAGCATACAAGATTTCTCGTCCCATTTTTAATTATCACAATAAGAACATAAAAACATTAGAACATAAAAAGAATCTCATTGGATCAGGTCATAGGCCCATCTAGTCCAGCTTCCTGTATCTCACAGTGGCCCACCAAATGCTTCAGGGAGCACAAAAAACAGCAAGACACAACCTGCATGCTGGTACTCTCCCCTGCATCTGGCATTCTGAGGTAGTCTACTTCTAAAATCAGGAGCTTGCACATATCTATCATGACTTGTAACCTGTGATGGACTTTTCCTCCAGAAATTTGTCCAATCCCCTCTTAAAGGCATCTAGGCGAGATGCCATCACCACTTCCTGTGGCAAGGAGTTCCACAGACTAATTATATGCTGGGTAAAGAAATATTTCCTTTTGTCTGTCCTAACTCTCCCAACACTCAATTTCAATGGATGCCCCCCCCCCCAATAAAGCTGGCGTCAGGCTGAAAGATAATCTTTTCGAGGAAAAGAAGGCCAGGAGGGGGCAGGGAGCAACCAGCAGCAAGTTGCTGAGATGAAGGAACAACACTAACCTGGGAGCTTTTATAGGGGTCAGAGAGTCAAACCTACCATCTATATGACCTACTGTCAAAAAGAGGCTTCCTTGTTGGTCTGGTGGATTTCCTTACATTCCCCTGCCTTGGCCAGGGGAATGTAAGGTGGAACCCAAGATGCACCCCATCTGGGAACTGACAGGTTCAGAACTCACTGCAAGGACTCCTTACCCTGAAGTAATTCCTGCTTTGTTCTGCTCATTGGGACTTTCAGATCAGTGTGCACAGGATTGCAGCTGCAGCCACTCTGAGCTCACTGGTGACAGCACTTGGTATAAATGATGTGACAATGGTCACAGGGTGCAAATCCACTCGCTTCATTTGCCACCTGGCCTTGGCAGGTATGGTAGCTCTTTCTAGCTAACTGTGACTGTAACCATTGTTTCAGCAATTGGCTAAAATGCTGCTTATATAAATGGGGCTAGCCCAAGACAAGTTTGTGGCTTCTGTATGCTTAGGGGAACCTCTAGGTATGCTGAAGTAAATATGTTTGTGAATTAAAAGATAAGGGGGGGGGGCGGTCCTAGCAGCCAGACACACACAGGGCATGCTCAGTGGTCACCAAGAATTACAAAATGTGGACGGTTTTGTTTGGAAAAGAAAACAGTGGGGCAGGGAGGGAATCAACCTGACTGAGCTTTAGTATCCTGGAGGTGAGTATTAAGATTGGGCATTAAATGGGCATTAAGATTAAGACTAGTATTTTCTTTCAGGTCTCACATTCATGTGTGTGCATATGATTTGTAAAAACTTTAAAGGCACATGCTTCAGATAAGAACACAGGTTTTGATGGGAACTGCTCAGGAAGGTTTAGCAAATGACAGATCCTTTTTTTGTGTGTGTAACCGAGCAGCCTTTAATTCCTGTGTATATGATCTTTTCTCAAGCAGGTAGGTTGCCTTTGACACACACGCACACATACACTGGCCTCTTTGCCTGGCCATCCCAGATGCCATTAGACATAACTCAACAGACGATTTCATAAACCTACTTAAGAATGTAAAAGTTTGATAATAATTCCCGTATTATTAACCCTCCCACCCTTGTAAATTTTATGGGCTGGGAGCTATGGGGGGGACAGAGGCGCGGCCATTGGACAGGACTCCACAGCTGTGATTCATTCTGCTGTCAGTCTGGGTCATATTTATTAATAGTCCTAATGCGGGAAGCAATAAAGGAAGAGAGAAATTCTATTAATTAAATCATTGTTATAATTAACTTTCATTAAAGGAAAATCAATAAAGAGGAGCCGCGATTGAAATAGTGCCCATCCATTATGGCCGATTTTACTGGAATGCATTCAGGGCCTGCTATATATTATAGCGCTGGCGGGTGCGGGGGCGCAGAGAGG